>NW_026912129.1:0-600000 GCF_963662255.1 Cinclus cinclus
GAGCAGGCCAGACCTCCTTAGGAGAGACCCTGGAGCAATATCCATCACACAATGCTACAATCTCAGGGCCTGAGAGGAGACTGCAGAAACCTCTCCAGGAGTCCAAGTCAGAAAAAGAATGCAAAGGGTCTGGAGGCATTAATGGGTCCCACTGAGATCCAGCTGCAGCACAGGCTGCTCATGGGCTCCTTGCAGGAGGGAATTGGAGGCCAGGATTGCACAAAATCCTCACAGAGACTCAGTGTGGGAAGGAAAATGCAAAGTACCCTAAAATACCTTGGTTATCTCAAAGCATTAATGAGCGCCCCCCCAGTGTCAATACAGAGCAATCAAGGGACTCCTTAAAGTAGATAATTGGAGGTCAAGATTGCACAAACCTCTCCTGGAGTCGGTATCAAAAGGGAAACACCTAGTACTTGAAAAATCTGAAGTACCCTGAAGCATTAATGAGCCCCACTGAGTGTTGGTAATGATTAAGAATCTCAAGGGACTCATTAGAGCAGATAATTGAAGACCAGGATTGTAGGAAGCTCTCAGAGACTCCAAGGCAAGAGCAAAGGCCAAGGTCCTTTGAAAAACCTGCAGTCCCTGGAAGCATTCAGGAGCCCCCCAGGGCCATTCCTGACCAAGGCTCCCCAGGGACTCATGCCAGCAGATCCCTGAGGCCACTGGGGTGTGGGGCAGGGGAGGATGCTGAGGGCAGGACAAGGGGGTGACAGTGCCCAGCCTTGCTGGGGCTGTGCCAGGAGGCCCCAGTGGCTCAGGACAAGGTGTCTCCTCCCAGCCTTTGGTGGCACAGATGCTGCTGTGCCCCAGGGCACCAAGACTTGGCTTCTCCTGGGCACTGCCAGCCCTGCCAGGGCCCTTGGCCATGTCCAGCACAGCTTGTCCTGCACTGTCCCACAGCTGCTGCTGTGCCCCTGCAGGCTGCACACTCCCATCTCGCTGCCCCCCTGGCTCTGCCCTGCCACTGCCCACCCTGCCCTGACTTCTGCCCAGGCTGTCTCTGCAACCCCCAACCAATGGGCTGGGGATGGGCAAGTGTTCCTTAGGGCACAGGGAGGGGACAGCTTGGCTGGGGTGACCCAAGGGCTCTCCCATTGCATGCGATGTCAAGGGCAGCAATAAACTGAGGGCAAGGAAGGGCGTGAGATGGTCTCTGAATTTGTAGTGATCTTACACTCCTCCCTGATCTGAACATCCCACATTGCTTCTTTTGTGAAGCAGAGGTGCGCTTCTCCTACTGGGAAACTTTGGTATGCTGATGGAGCCCACCCTTTTTTCTAAATTGGTGGCTACCCAGTAACTTTTCCCATAGTAGTGCAAGTTTCTAAGTTGTGCTTATTATAGCAGGCCGAATAGATATGTGTGTGGAAGGCAAGGGTGGACACCGTGTGTCCACTGTACCTGATTGTCTGGTAAGGCTTGCAACAAGCGTCAGCTCTGTTTCCTTTTATCATGATGAGCAATAGGATTACTCTCAGGACTATGTTCATCCCTCTGCCTCCCTCAAGGCCTACGGGGTTGCTGCCAGTAGCCGAGGTTTGTTTCATCTTCTCCTTCTCGGCAGCAGGGACTATGTCCTGGGGTGTCCCACTTTGTCCTTTTCTTCTGGTGTTGTTTCTTACTTTTGTTCCAGCTTTTAGCTTTATCCCCAGGACCAGGTACAGCAGTAAGAGCACGGTATACACAACCCTTTCTGGCACTCTTTTGCCAAAACCTTTGCTTTGGCTTTTGTTTTTTGTTTTGGCTTTTTTTTTTTTTGTTTGCTTTGTCCCATTCTCAAATAACGCCCACCAATTGTGATCATTAATTTCGATTTCTCCTTGTGCTGATAGGGTATTAAGTACCTTAATAGTTTCCTTCTATTCATTTCTTCTACATTGGATACGTGATGCGAATGGGAGGTACCCACCATAGGAATGACTCCACCACAACTCGGTACAATATGGACACCTTTTCTTGATGAACGGGCTACAATCACACCCAGGTTCAGGACAGGTGACTTTCAGTCCTGACTGGGAGGCCTTTGAGAAGAATTGATCTGGTATCCACAGCAAGTCCTCCGAATTCGCACTTTGAGGTCTCTGGGCTCGGATGTCACGGTCCAACCTGTCTTGGCTTAATCGTATGTATGGCAAATCCTAGAGGTATGGTTTGAGCTAAAATTCTCTTCTTCCTTAATTCTCGCAAGTCTTTGTTGATTGTTATTATGTAGTTTTGAAGAGAAGGGTCCTGAACTAAGCCAGATCAAGGCGTACTCCTTTAGGGTAAGGCATACCATCCAGCATTTCATATGGTGAAATCCCTGTTTTCGAATTTGGCGTTGCCGTGTATTAGACAGGGCCAGTGGGAGGCACTTTGTCCATGGCATTTTAGTCTCAATCATTAATTTTGACAGCTGCTGTTCTAAAGGTTGATTCATCATTTCAACTCTCCCAGAACTCTGAGGGTGCCAGGGTGTATGATACTCCCAGCTGATGCCTAGTGCCGAGGTCAGTAACTTCAGCACTTCCGATGTAAAGTGTGTCCCTGGTCTGAGTCTATTGCTCGGACCAGCCCATACCTTGGTATTATGTGTTCTGTCAATATTCTGGCTACCACTTGTGATGTGTCTCCAGCTGCAGGGTATGCCTCTACCCAGTGGCTTAATTGGTTTACTATTACTAGTAAATATGTCTATCTTCCTATTTTTGGTGATTCTGTAAAATCTATTTGTATTCTTTCAAAGGGTCTGTAAGCAGTTTTCCATCCTCCTGACGGACCTTGTTGCATACCTTTTTTTATGAATTTTCTGACAAGTTAAACAACCTTGTCCTTGCACTACTCTCGAAGATCTGTCTATAAACAATTTTTCTCCATCCTTAAGTTTAACGTCTTCCAAGTCAGGTCTAGTTTTTCTTTGTAATTCTATAATGTCCACACAATTATATTTTAAGTTTTCTCCTGGTTCCCCATATAGGAATTGTGCAGGACTTTGAGCAGTTGTTGCTTTTAGCTCTAAATTTGGGGAAGTAATTAGAATAGCTTCATATTTTAATATTTAGGCATCGGTTAGCCATTTCTCAGCTTTTTGATTCAGAATTCCCCTGACATGATGAGGGGAGTGTACCATTAGGGGTGCCCCAGAGGTGACTTTTTGGGCTTCCTCAGTTAAAAGTGCTGTGGCCACTAGGGCTTGTAGACATGAGGGCCAGCCCCAACTGACAGGGTCTAGCAGTTTAGAATAATATCCCACTGGCCTTTGACTGCTTGCCCATTCCTGAGTGAGTACCCCATATGCTGTTTGATCAGAGGTGTTTACAAATAACTGAAATGGTCTCTCCAAATCCGGGAGACTTAGTACAGGGGCTTGAATTGAATCATGTTTGACTTCTTAAAAACTTTTGTCATTCACCTTTGTCCATTTCCTTAATAAATTATTTTCTGCCTCTGGCAGTAACAGTAGATTTGTAATTCAATTCTGCTCTGGGTCTCAATTTGCATATATTTAATAATAAGGACTCAAAATGGTTCACTTTTTGCTCCCATCACAAGTGCTGTTTCTCTACTAGGTTTGCACGTTTTTGGTAGGTGTTTAATTGTGGATATTTTTTTTTGGCTCTTGTATCTACTAAAAGTTCCACCTCCTCTCCATGGGGACCGATTTTTTAAAAATTATTTTTTCAAGGGCTCTTTCGATGGTATAGTCCCCAATACATACAGCCCTTGACACCCTTATTCGTTCTTTTGGAACATTTTTTCATCCCGTATCCTCTCTTTACAATTTTTTTTTTTTTTACTATGACCTTTCTTGTTACAGTAAAAGCAGGTTCGACTTAGTGAATTATTTCCTGCCTCATTTCCTTGTTTCCGTGGGGGTTTTCGTGTTTTCCCTCCCCCTTTCTTCCCTGGTGAGTAGGATACTTAATGTAGATTGTAATTCCATCCAAGTACACATACTTGGTCCGAGGAATTGATTTAGTGTCTCAGATACCCCTATAGGATCTTCCAATAGTTTTCCCATCTCTTTTTCTAAGTTTCTTACCTCCCCTGTGTTCAAGGGAACATTTACAAATCCAGTTAATTCAGTCTGTTGTCCCGCTAATGGGACTTCCCTCAGGGGGTAAAGGGGAGCCTTTGTGTCATTATCTCCCTCCTCTCTGCTGATCCTATCGCTCCTGGTATTTCTTTGACTCCAGGGAGTCCTTTGAGCTATTGGAGTACCAGAAGGGGAGGGAGCAGAGACACTGGGGGGGGGAGGGGGGGATCTCCTGTATTTTTTTGTATTATATGGAGGTGGGAGATTATCAAGGGATTCCCAGGTAACCTTTTTTGTTATCCTCATCCTCTTTTTCCTTGACCGTACATCCCGAGAATGGTTTATGCTGTTCTGTCCACAGAGCAGCACAGTCACATTCCTCTCTGTTAAATGGTTCTTTACAAGCATCCTAAGTGTTTAATGCCCCACAACTCCATTTTTTTCTTTACTTTTTCTTTTGTATAATTCCCTTGTGTCCCAACGTCATTCCCAAAGTGCTGCCCGGTGGTATTTCTGGCAACCTACTGGCCTTCTTTTTTCTTTTTTTTTTTA
Organism: Cinclus cinclus; assembly: GCF_963662255.1. Classification (NCBI taxonomy): domain Eukaryota; kingdom Metazoa; phylum Chordata; class Aves; order Passeriformes; family Cinclidae; genus Cinclus; species Cinclus cinclus. Next base: position 4,574 of record NW_026912129.1, read on the forward strand.
TTTTTTTTATTTTGTTTTTAAGAACTTTGAACCCTTCGTGGGTTGTTTGGACTTAAAACCTTCCTCTTTCTTTGTCCTATTTTTACCTCAAAGGACTATCTTGAGGTATTTGTGCTTCCTCTTGTATTCCACCCGGATCCTGCCTCTCCTTGGGTCAGGATGGGAAGGAATTCTGCCTCTACCTGGGCTTGGGATGGGAAAAAGCAGCTTTTTCCCTCTTCCCCCGTGACTCCTGTGTTGCTCTCCAATCTTTCCCCCCGCCAAGTCCCTCCCCCCAAGTCCCACCTCTGCCTGGGTTGGGATGGGAAAAGAACCTGGCCTCTACCTGGGTTAGGATGGGAAAAAGCAGCACTCGCTTCGTCCCTTCCCCGGCCGGGCCCCTGGCGGGAAACCAGAACCGCGGACAGAAGGACTCCACACTCGGTTCGTGGAAAAATCCACGTCTCGTTCAGCAAGCACACAGTCACCTCCACCAAACCAGACAGTCACTTACGGCTTCGACGCTCCTGTCTGGGTCTGCGTGCACAAGAATGACAGGTGATTTTGCCGTGGTCTTCCGGGGAGTTTTTTTCCTTGCTCAGTCTATATCGTGAGGTACGTCCATGGGTCCTGAGAACCACTGAGGAACCGGGGCCGTGGGAGCGGGGCGCCTCCCTGAAATTGCAGTGCCTCTCAAGGCTCCAAGGATGTCCCAGGTTTCAGCACCAAATTATTATAAATGAGAAACAAAGTCTCGATATTTAGCAAAATTTAGATTGCTTTATTTGGTATAGACGGAGCAAGCAGCGCTGGGGAACGTGAGGGGTCAGCGCCCACTCCACGCTCCGTCGAACGTTGGTTGGCAGCTCCTTTTTATAGGATGGTTCTCCTTGTAGTCTCGGGACAGTTTGCCAAGCAGCCATGTGGTCTTGGTAGATAAGGAACAGTAGACATGGGGGTCTCGTCTTAACAGCTAAGTTGCAATTGATTACACCAAGGCAGGAAATCTGGTAGTGCAAAATCTTTTAGGCTGCAATTGATTATACAAATGCAGGAAATCTGATTTTGCAATACCTATCTTTCAGGCCGTGGGAAACCCCCGTTTTACAAACTGGTATCAGATACAATTTAATAAAAAATCATAATATTCATAATAGGGGGATTTAAACAAAATTATTTAATCATATGTATTTTCTCTGTCTAATGTCCATGCTTCATTTCAGACCTGAGTATTCTGGTTTATACAAACCCAGCTACTTTTATGATTGACACGAATCTTTTATCAATTATCACACATGGAACAGGTCTGGCTGGCTTGGCCTCCCAGGGGCTACCTGACAGGTCTGGCTGCCCATGGAATGTCCAGGGCTGCCTCTCATCAGTCTCTGGAGCACTGGGGCTCTGTGCCTTCCTTCCTAGGGAAAAGAACCGGCCTTCTTGTCCTTCCTGACCATGACCTAAATTGGAATTTGGCCTCCCAAATTCCATATATCCAAGGATTGCTCCCAGACAAAAGTAGCCAGGATAGACAGGTCAGGCTGGCCTGGTCCTGCGGTGAATTTCTCAGACTATGAGCAGAATTGGTTTATTTGCCAACATCTTGGAGAAAGTCCAGAGATCTCCTGGGATGGGGTTTGGAGGCCTCAAGCACATGACCACGATACAGGGACAAAGGAGCTCTGTGCTCAGTGGAGTGGAGGCTGAGGATGGTGGAGGAGAGCCCTGGGAGTGCCTGAAGGGTGGTTTCAGAGATGGTGGATCCTTTTGACATGGCAGAAAACAGCCAGAGATAGAAAAGATTAATGCCAAGGGCCGCTGGGGAGGGCCAGACTGGACCCAAGGAGAAAGGAATTTCTCTGCCAGGGCAGGGCTGTGGTGCAAGAAATCCCCCAGAAAGAGTGTGGAGCAGCCCAAGGCTTTGTGTGGCCAGGCAGAGGCAGGCAGGAGGCAGAGCTGGCAGCAAAGGAAGGGGCCAGCGAGGTGGGGCAGCCGGGGGCTGAGGACAGCCTGCAGGGACAGAGGGGCAGGGCATGGGCACCGTAGGACAGCCTGGGCTGCAGAGGGCACAGGGATGGGCAGCAGCTGAAAGGCCCTGCCAGAGCCAACTCCTGCAGCACTTTGGCCATGGCTGCTGGCCCCGGGAAGAGCCCTGAGCAATGAGGGAGGGACAGGATCTGCCTTGCCAGGGACTGGGGCTCAGGCTTTGGCCTTTGCATTCCTGAAACACATCCAGGTGAGCTCAGCACCAGGGACACCTTTCTATTTCTTGTCCCCACCTGCCATCAGTGCCTCCAGGGTTCAATGATTTTGAAATTGGAGACTTTAAAAAGTCCACTTTATTGTTTAAGAACATTTTCAATTTCATTTGTCTAAAATGGAGTTGCCATGAGCAAAGTGCACTTGTGTGGGGACCAGCAGGTCTGACTGCCCTGGGCACAGGGAGCCCAGTTTTCCCTCTGAGCTCCCCAGTGTGCAGGCTGAGAGCAATGCTGAAGATGAGGCAGCAAGACAAACCAGAGCTCAAAAATAAAGAAGCTGCGCCAAGATCCCCCCTAGGAAGAGAAGTCATATTGGTGAGATTCCCAAGAAATTAGACCAGAAATGACCAAGGGAAATCTGTCCCAGCTTGTCATTGCCTTCTTTCTACAGTCTCCAATGCCCGGAGTGAAGAAATGTCCAACAGCAGCTCCCGCAGCCACTTCCTCCTGCTGGCATTGGCAGACACGTGGCAGCTGCAGCTCCTGCACTTCTGCCTCTTCCTGGGCATCTCCCTGGCTGCCCTCCTGGCCAACGGCCTCATCATCAGCGCCGTAGCCTGCGGCCACCACCTGCACACCCCCATGTTCTTCTTCCTGCTCAACCTGGCCCTCAGCGACCTGGGCTCCACCTGCACCACTGTCCCCAAAGCCATGCACAATTCCCTCTGGGGCACCAGGCCCATCTCCTGTGCAGGATGTGCTGTACAGCTCTTTTGCTTGCTGTTCTTTACCACAGCAGAGTAGTATCTCCTGACCCTCGTGTGCTACAAGCACTACGTGTCCATCTGCACACCCCTGCACTAGGGGATCCCCCAGGGCAGCAGAGCTTGTGCCCACATGGCAGCAGCTGCCTGGGCCAGTGGCTTTCTCCATGCTCTCATGCACACTCCCAGTCCATTTTCACTGCCCCTGTGCCGGGGCAATTCCCTGGGCCAATTCTTCTGTGAAATGCCCCAGATCCTCAAGCTCTCCTGCTCCAAATTCTACCCCAGGGAACTTGGCCTACTCATGGGTGGTACCTGTTTAGCATTTGCTTCTTCTGTATTCATTGTTTTCTCCTATGTGCAGATCTTCAGGGCTGTGCTGAGGATCCCCTCTGAGCAGGGATGGGATAAAGCCTTTTCCACCTGCCTCCCTCACCTGGCCGTGCTCTCCCTGTTCCTCAGCAATGTCATGTTTGCCGACCTGAAGCCCCCCTCCATCTCCTGCCCATCCCTGCATCTGGCACTGTCACTTCTGTACTCAGTGCTGCCTCCAGCCCTGAACACCCTCAGCTACACCCTGAGGAACCAGGACCTGAAGGACACCCTGAGGACAATGATCACTGAGTGGTTTTCAGAAGCAATGAACTGTCATTCTTCTGCATAGCTGTTACTAAGTTACTCATTAATGCCCACTTTGTGTCCCGTATTTTTGCTGCTGACACAGGTGTTACACTTCTGAGAACTTGCTCGCACCAAAATCTTGGACTGTTCAGGCAAATATTTCAGTATTTGCCTTTCTAGTGTGACCCAGAGACTGTAGAAATGGGGAGCTCTAGTACAGTAAGTGTGTGCTGAAACAACAGAAAGAACTCTGTGTTGTCTTGTTTGCCTGACATCTTTCCTCCCTGACATCTCTGGAGCTGCAGGGTCGGTGCCTGTGGGCAGAGCAGGGGGAGAAGAGTCCCAGCAGAACAGCATTGCCAGGGAGCCCCAGGGCTTCTCCTGTGTAACCTCCTCTTCCTTCACTTCCACACTCCCCTTCAGAGCCCCTGTGCTGGTTTAAGGCCTCAGGGCTCTCTCAGCTTGGTCCCTGCCCTGCTGGGTGACTGTCCAGAGACTGCAGGCAAGGACAGGTTGTGGGCACTGCTGGGACAGAGTTGGGCTCTACAAGAGCATTTCCATGGTGCAAGGGCATGTCCCCGGAGCAGGGCCAAAAAGCTTCAATCTTCTTCCCAATTTGTTCTCAAGGATGTGCCCAACACAGTGCCCTGGAGAGGAAACCAGCAGTGAAGAGAAAAATGTGGCAGTGTTCAGGGTGGTGGCCCCCAGGTGTGCCCTTGCAAAGGCAGCGCTGCTTCCAGCAGTGGCCTCTCAGCCCAGGTCACAGAGGTTGCTCTTCCCTCCATGGTGGGACATCAAGTGACCGGGTGAGGAGTCTGTGTTTGCAGTGCAAGGACAAGACACAGCCCTGAGCGTCCTCTGTGTGGGGTGGGGGTGGGGATGACGATGACATAAACCCAGGGAGCACAAACACCTTCAGCTCTTCCTGGAGTTTCCAGAGAGTAAGGTCCCCTGGGAACTCCTGAATGCAGGGCTGGGATGAGCTCCTGTGCCCAGAGCTCCCCGTGTCCATCCCTCCGGCTGTGGGGCACCTGGGGCAGGGGCAGGGCAGGGTGACACCCGCAGGGCTGAGCTCCCTGCTAGGCTCTGGCAGCGGCAGCAGAGCCCAGGGAGCCGCTGCCCGTGCTGCAATGAACTGTCTGTGTGTGTGCCAGGGAAGGACTCGTGTCCCTGGATGCCCCTGTGGCTGTGAGCGGGGCATGAGCCCAGCTCAGGGCTGGGCACCTGACAGAGCCCTGACATTGCTGGCTGTGCCCAGAAGAGAAGGCTTAGGAAAGGTGACCATGGTTAAACCTCTCTGTCCATCAAGTGACAGCCAAGTGTCTGTCACTGGCCCTCCTCAGTCAGACAACAGGAGAAAATAAGCTGAAAACCTGTGGGTCAACAGAATGAGAGATTAATGGGGAGGGCAGGGCAAGGAAGTAAAAAGCAAAGGCCAAATGCAGAAGCAAAGAAAACCACAGGGAGGCAAGAATTCAGTAGATGTAGTGGTTGCTTTGGAAGACAAACGTATTAATAGAGAAAATTCAGAGACCATCTCACGCCCTTCCTTGCCCTCAGTTTATTGCTGCCCTTGACATCGCATGCAATGGGAGAGCCCTTGGGTCACCCCAGCCAAGCTGTCCCCTCCCTGTGCCCTAAGGAACACTTGCCCATCCCCAGCCCATTGGTTGGGGGTTGCAGAGACAGCCTGGGCAGAAGTCAGGGCAGGGTGGGCAGTGGCAGGGCAGAGCCAGGGGGGCAGCGAGATGGGAGTGTGCAGCCTGCAGGGGCACAGCAGCAGCTGTGGGACAGTGCAGGACAAGCTGTGCTGGACATGGCCAAGGGCCCTGGCAGGGCTGGCAGTGCCCAGGAGAAGCCAAGTCTTGGTGCCCTGGGGCACAGCAGCATCTGTGCCACCAAGGGCTGGGAGGAGACACCTTGTCCTGAGCCACTGGAGCCTCCTGGCACAGCCCCAGCAAGGCTGGGCACTGTCACCCCCTTGTCCTGCCCTCAGCATCCTCCCCTGCCCCACACCCCGGTGGCCTCAGGGATCTGCTGGCATGAGTCCCTGGGGAGCCTTGGTCAGGAATGGCCCTGGGGGGCTCCTGAATGCTTCCAGGGACTGCAGGTTTTTCAAAGGACCTTGGCCTTTGCTCTTGCCTTGGAGTCTCTGAGAGCTTCCTACAATCCTGGTCTTCAATTATCTGCTCTAATGAGTCCCTTGAGATTCTTAGTCATTACCAACACTCAGTGGGGCTCATTAATGCTTCAGGGTACTTCAGATTTTTCAAGTACTAGGTGTTTCCCTTTTGATACCGACTCCAGGAGAGGTTTGTGCAATCTTGACCTCCAATTATCTACTTTAAGGAGTCCCTTGATTGCTCTGTTTTAGACACTGGGGGGGGGGGCCTCATTAATGCTTTGAGATAACCAAGGTATTTTAAGGTACTTTGCATTTTCCTTCCCACACTGAGTCTCTGTGAGGATTTTGTGCAATCCTGGCCTCCAATTCCCTCCTGCAAGGAGCCCATGAGCAGCCTGTGCTGCAGCTGGACCTCAGTGGGACCCATTAATGCCTCCAGACCCTTTGCATTCTTTTTTCTGACTTGGACTCCTGGAGACGTTTCTGCAGTCTCCTCTCAGGCCCTGAGATTGTAGCATTGTGTGATGGATATTGTTCCAGGGTCTCTCCTAAGGAGGTCTGGCCTGCTCAGAGAAGCTGTGCCTTGAGGTTTGACCCGGTGTGGACAACCTTGCTGCACATTCCCCAACCGCATCCTGTCTGTCCTGACTCAGCTGACACCCCTGCTTTGCTTGGAGAACTGGCTGCACACACCCTAAGAAGGGTTTTCCTCTTTGTTTTTTTTTTTTTTTACACCAACCTACAACAGTTTTGATTGCTCCAAAAAACGAAAAGTTCCCCACTGAAAACAGACACCCTCCTCAAGTGTGTGCCAAGCCCCAGGCAGCACCAAGACCATTCCAGAGCTGCCCTGCCCAGCTGTGAGGGTGGATTAGCATCCCAAGGTGCCCTGGGCCATTGCAAGGGACTGTTGCCATGGACACTGCACTGACCCCCACTAGTGGGTTTGGGTGCCAGGGCAACCCTCATCAGTTCAAGTTGCCTTGGAAACCACCCCAAGGAGCCATTTGTGCAGTCAGGTTCCATGGGCACTTGCATGCAGACCTGTTGGGTCCTCAGCTGCCATGGCAAGCCTGAGGACAAAGCGGTGCCGGGGCTGGTCCAGCTTGAACTGCACTGACACTCATTGATGCAGTCAGGTGCCATGGCAACAGCCACAGAGACCCCTTCCTCAGTTTGGTGCCACGGCAGCCAACGCCTGGAGCCATTGTGATGGCTGCTTGTCATGGAAACCTGCCCTGGGCCCCTTGCTCAGGGCTGCTGTCACTGCCCAGAGCCAGAGGGGATCCCTCGCTGGGGGCTTGTGCCATGGCCACCTGCCCTGTGCCGTGCTGGCTGGGCAGGCGCAGCGGGACCAGCAGCAAACCCCAGGGCCAGGGCCAAAGGCCAGCTCAGCCAGACAGAAAGGTCAGCTGGGCACTGTTTCCATGGCAAGCCTCACTGGGACAGGACACCTGGGTCACCTGGCATGGCACTTGCCATGGAAACCCCTTGTAGGGCCTGATGCCACGGACGCTGGCACCGAGACACTGCTGGGGTCGGGTGCTGAGCACAGGCTCCATCACACACAGATAGTTTTGCTCTTGCTGAGCTTGCACAGAGCCAAGGCCTTTCCTGCCCCTCGTCCAGCCACGCTGGGGAGGGGCTGGGGGTGCAGGGGAGCTTGGGAGGGGACACAGCCAGGACAGGTGACCCCAACTGACCCGGGGGAGATCCCGGACCATGGGACATCATGCTCAGCGTATAAAGTGGGGGGAAGAAGGCAGAAACCAGGGGACATTTGCAGTGGTGGCGTTTGTCTTCCCAGGTAACTCCTAGGCACGATGGGACTCAGTTTCACCAGTGGCCAGGGTCAGCACCAAAGACACAGACACCAGCTGAAGGAATTGCGTAATTTATATAACGCAAAACTGCAAAGAATCACAACAGGAGAAGCTCAGCAATGCACCCAGACATCACTCCCAAGAAGTGCCCGCAGTGATTAAGAAAGATCCATCAGCAGTTCCCCCCAGACTTTACCATCACCCAGATGCACACATCAGCTGGGGGAAGCTGTCACAGCCAAGGACTGCAGAGCCACTCCCGGACACTGGGAATTCCTGCAGGTGCCTCCAGCCACAGCTGAGGCTTCCAGCCCTGCTGAGAGATGGCCCAGCTCTGATGGTGTTGAACAGAGAATCTGACAGCACTCCTAGTGCAGGAACATGGGTTTAAGTCTCCTGTTTGGTTCCTCCCAACGCCTGGCCAGGGCTCAAGGAGGAACCAAGGGAGTTCACTTGGACCAAACACCCCCAAACAAGGCCAGATGGGACCTTGTTGGATTTCTAAACGCTGAAAGGTAAATCCTTGTTTCACCAATACACAGATACAGAGATCGTATTGCTAAAAATGCCTCATTGATGAGCAGATAAAAATATAACATTTGCTTGGAAGGTGCATCTAGAATTCAGCTTTGGCTCAGGGCCTGGTGTTCAGGCCTTGGTACTTCAACCAGTGCTTTGACCAAAGCATGAACTACAGCCTCCATAACAATTCCTTCAATAATGGAGTCTTGGATTTAGGCATGAGGCACAAAGGCATCACCTCTTGTTCTTCAATTAAGCATTAATTGAAGAACAGTTCATTACTCAGAGCTGTAATTTGCAACTCTTTTAAAACATGCCTAATTATTTGCTCTTCTCTGTTGTTTCTCAAATCCCCACTTTCTCTTGAGACTGTGTCTCTCTTGAGACAAGTCTCAGTGCTCCATTTCCCAGCACAAAGTGTCACAACAACTCTAACATGGAATCATTACACACCAAGGGCTCACACTGCAATGTTTGCAGTGACTGCCACAAATGCATTTCACAGCAGCCTCCAATTTGGCAGGCATGAAGGCAATCTCAGCAAGAAGAATTTTCTTCTTTCTGCCACTCTTCTACTGCTCTTCCTATTGAGGTGATTCCTGATTGCTGCACTTCAGACTCATCACTGATAGAAGTGCAACATTCCTGTCCCGTCATAGCCCAGGCTCCTCCTTGCCCAGCAAGCAGATGATCCAAGGCCATGAGGTTCTGTAGAGCCCCATTTGTGTTTGTTGGAGCTCACAGGATGTGCTACTGGATATTTGCACAGTATCCTTTTCTACTTCTTCAAATAATCCATGTAGCTCATTAATGTGAACTCCATAGGATGAGGCAGTGCTCATGGGGCACAGGGTGAACCAGAGTCTTTGGCTTTCTGAGACCAAAGGCACTCTGTGGGGGGAAATGTTCTCTCGGGCCAAACTCTTCCTTCTGCTTGTTGCTGAAGTACCCCCAAGGGAGGCATCAACACTGCCTGAAAAACAGGACCCAAACACATTGAGGGAAGCCTTTACAGGCATTGTCTCTGCACATCCAGCAGGTCCCATTCCCAGTACCAAAGGTCTGATTTCCCATTTCCCACTGTGGGCTGCTGATGCATCCAGGGCTCCTCCCTGTGCTCCTCTTGTGTCCCCCATGCCTTTGGGCCACAGCAGTTTCACAGTGGCCCTGCAGCTGGCAGTGCTCTAACACTGACCCTGACCAGCTCCAGCACCCCAAGTTCTATGGACATTGGGAGTGATGGCAAAGCACAGAAATCCTTTCACACTGGGGCCTCTAACTCCAACAGGGTTCAGTTTCTACTGAAGGGAAATCTTAGTGAACCCTGTGAAGCTGATCATTGTATTCCTTTTTTGCACAGCACAGTTTTCTTTAACTGTCCCTGCACTGACTCTGTTAGGAGTCAGAGCCCATGGACAGAGCTCTGGCCACCCCACAGGGTGGGCCCTCCAAGGGACCCCCATTCCTCCCAACATTAGTTGAGGACATACCCAGCAATTACTTACATGGAGTATTTTGGCTACTAAGATCTTTACATTTTCAGAACAATTTCAGGACTAATCCCTGATGAAACTCTACAGGTGTTTCTGGCAAACAAAGATTCTGGCTGACTCTCAAGACACAACTTACAGACATAAGCACTACTTTAGTGACAAGGTGACTCATTCTTTTTCCTCAGTCTCATCTGGGTTAGGAACAGTAATTCCACTGTCCATGCAGCTGGTGCCCATTTAATTCCAAAATAATGTCCCGAGGGACCTTTGCTGTTCAGCTTTCCCGCGCTGTCTGTGGGTAACAAGGCTTGCTGGGGTCCTTTCCCCTTTGGCTGGAGAGGTGCCGGGTCCCAGGCCCTGAGGGACCCCCAGGCTCCTGGCTGGAATTCGTCTGGAAGTGCCTCAGTGTCACATCAGCCTTCACATGGAGCCCCGTGGATCAGAGCATTTCCCAAACGGGACCCTTGGGGCAAACACGCAGATGTGGTCTGGCACGATCTCTAAAACAATATCCCAAAACATCCACTTGTTCTCACATGGAGCACTTGGCTGCAGGGACATATTGCCAGGTTCCAGCATTCCAACAGTCTTGTCTTTCCCCAGAGCTGTTCCTGCAGCTGGCTTGGGAGGGCCACTTGGCCTCTCCACCCACACTTTGGCTCCATTATTAGGACTGCTGCATCCAAAGCCTTGATCTCCACAAACAGTGCTGATTTGAGCTGGATCTCCTTCCTTCACTGATGTTTCGAAAGCTGGAAGATCAATAATGGTGCTACTGTGCCACAGGGCTAAATCATCCAATCTTGTTCACTATTGCTGAAAAGGATTACTTTGATTTCTCCTTGACAATCTGCATCAATTCCTCTTCCCGTGACGTGAACCCTTTGCAAGGCCAAGCTCCAGTGAGCAGTTCCCCAAACAAAGTGTCCTGGAGGAATCTGAACTCCTCTTTCCGTATTGATAACTCTCATTTGCTTCTGATTTATCCTAATTAATTCCAGTGCATCACAGTCCAGCCCTGCAGCCTCTGGGGGGCCCTGTCAGGGGCCGTGGCACCCAGAACAATTTCCCAGGAAGTCCAAGTCTCACTGGCCATGGTTATATTTGCAAACCGGGAGCAGCCATGCACATCCAGGGCCTTTCCATTTCCCAGTGGGCCCATTGCTAAGGGTAGGGAGCACATCTGGGAGTTGGCTTCTCCATCGGGACAGCTTCTCAGCTCCTCATTTTTTCAACTGCTCTTTTAACAAACATTCATCTGTCCAACCAATGCCGCAGCTTGTGGATAGCCTGCTGTATGAAAAACCCAGCAGTCTTAATCACTGTGTTTTCCACACTAACAAAAAACACATTCCACATCACAGGGTCAGCAAACCCCGTGAAAGCAGCCAATTTCATCCCTTCCTCCTGTATTCATTATAAACAGTCTCACAAAGTTTGCCGTGACGTTGATGTCCTTGTTAAAGCTTTTCTGTAGGGTATTCAGTGTTACATCCCTGAGCAACCAAAGCTAACACACGAGTACTGTCAGCATTATTTCACATTATTATTATTATTATTTATATAAAAATAAAAATATTATTTCATGACATGTAAGATATGTGTACACATATGTAGATATAACACAGTAACATTATTATATCACAAGCACAATGAAATTCAAGCTCAAGAGTAAAACTTTTTCTGTGTCTCCATGTGGGAGTGTTCCAACACAAATTGTTCCTTCTGTTGCTGCTGTTTCCAATATGCTCTTAACAAAATCCATCCTCATCCTCCCAAACCCACAAGTTCTTTTCCTTTTTCCATATGCAATTTTGGGATGCATTTGAAGACACCCACTGGTTCAGCCTCTTTTAACTCACGGCTCCACTGCTCCCACAGTGCTCTGACCTCAGCCCACTCCTGAGACACACAACTCTAGGGAAGGGCTTCGCATCCAGCAATTTCCAACGGGACAGACTCCTTACATTTACATTTTAAAAGTGACATTTTGTTGTGATCCAGCCAGACTACGCCACTTTGCTTTTACCAGTGGGCAAGGTCAGCACCAAAGACACAGACACCAGCTGAAGGAATTGCGTAATTTTCTAAAGTTCAAAGCAGCAAAGAATCACAGAAGGAGAAGCTCAGCAATGCACCCAGTCCTCACTCCCAAGAAGTGCCCGCAGTGATTAAGAAAGATCCATCAGCAGTTCCCCCCAGACTTTACCATCACCCAGATGCACACATCAGCTGGGGGAAGCTGTCACAGCCAAGGACTGCAGAGCCACTCCCGGACACTGGGAATTCCTGCAGGTGCCTCCACTCCCGGACACTGGGAATTCCTCCAGGTGCCTCCACTCCCGGACACTGGGAATTCCTGCAGGTGCCTCCAGCCACAGCTGAGGCTTCCAGCCCCGCTGAGAGAGGGCCCAGCTCTGACAGTGCTGAAGAAACAAACTGACAGCACTTGTAGTGCAGCAACATCTGGTTTCATTCTCCTCTTGGCTCACACCCAGAGCCTGGCCAGGGCTCAAGGAGGAACCCAAGGAGTTGGCTTTGACCAAACACACCCCAAACAAGGCCAGATGTTGGATTTCACGGGCTTGTTTGGCTTCTAAATACACAAAGGTCAATCCACCTTTCACTCATGAGTGCATACATCTATCACAGCACTCATGTCCGTGCATAGTTTGGTCATGTGTGGATACAAAGATAACATTTGGTTGGAAGGTTCATCCAGAGATCCCCTTTGGCTCAGGGCCTGGTGTTCAGCCCTCAGTCAGGGCCTCTTGTTCAGCCTTTGGTACTTCAGGCATGCGATTTACTGCTGGGCTTGACAGTGCTGGGTGAACAGCAGGACTGCATGAGCTCTGAGGTCTTTCCCAACTGGAAGGATTCTGTAATTCCAGGATTCCATCTGCTGCATTCAGCTAGGTCCATGTTAGCAGCATTCCTTGAGTCCAAAAGGCCCCTCTTGGTCAGCCCTTGTGGCCTAAGGCTCCAGCTCCTTTAGCTCCTGCTGCTAAGCTGCTCATCCTGAACGAGAGGGCTCAGGGAGAAGAAGAATACAGCTCATGCAATTCCTTCTGGGACGCTGAGAGGGCAGGGTGTGGCACCAGGAGCATTGTTTGCTGTGGCCTCCTCTCTACCCTTCAGGCCCTTCAGTGCTTTGAAGCAGCCAAGAGCTTTCTTCAAGGGTGCAAGGAAGCAGCTGTTCCTGCTCCCAGCTCTGGCTCTTCCCACTCTCTGACCTTGACTGGTTTTGTCCCTCTGGCTGTGCCCTCTGCTCCCCCTGTGCTTGGTGGCTGCTGCCCAGGACTGTGGCACTGGCACACATCAAGGGCTCCAGCCCCTCCTTTCTCTGCCCTTGCAGCTGCCTGCTCACAGCAGCCTTTTCCACCTGGAAGCTCCCCATGGAGAGGGAGTCCCCACCTCTGTTCCCTGCACAACCTCCAGGATGCCAGCGCTGCCATCTCCAGTCCCTGCTGGCACTGAGGGCTCCCAGGTGCCCCAGGCTGCTGTGACACCACTGCACACGGCAGGGAACAGTGCCAGGAGGACTTGAGCTGTGCTGCTCCATCAATCTGTGCCCACCAAAGGGGAAAAGCCTCAGCCCTGCAGGGCCAAGAGCTGCTCACAACTCTTGTGGCCAGAATGTCTGCTGAGGGCCAGCCAGGCTGCTGCAGTGGCACCGACCTCCCAGCCACCACCATTGCAGTCATGTCCCCTGGGCCTGGCTCTTCCCTTTCCTCTGTCCCTCTCCTGCCCCTACAGGGATGAAGAGTTTTGCCATTAATATCTTGTCCCCAAGGTGCTGGGGCCAATTGCTTCCCAGTCGGGTTCCTGGAGCACGAGTGGCTTTGCAGAGCCCAGCCAGAAATGACCCCTGAAGCTGCAGCTCTGCAGTGGTGGCCACCAGGCCGGGTTGCCAAGGGAGGCTTGTGGCCATGCCCTGGAAGCAGCTGCTGCTGCCAAGGTGCCTTTGGTGTCTCAGGCTCTCCCTGGCACAGGTGCCACCACGGCACTCTGCACTTGTGCCCGAGGCCTTCCCTGTCTTGGGGCTGGCCTGGGCCTTTTCCTGCAGCGGGGTCTGCCCTGGCCATGGCACAGGAAAGGCAGTTCCTGCTGCAGCAGGAGGCTCTGCCTGGAATGGGCTCAAACAACTCCAACAAGGCTCTGTTTGCAAAGCTCCCGGTGGGAAATGAAGAGGGGGATCACGCTGCTTTTGGGGTCAACAATGCTGAAACCAGTCTGACTCCTCCATCCCCAAGATCAACATCCTGAGAGGGAGCTGAAGCTGTGGCAGAGCTGGTAAAATGCCCAGAGAAAGGAACAACCAAGTGCCACCGCTGAGAACTTCTGCAGAGCTGCTGAGTTGGCACAGCCTGGGCACATCTGCCTGACAGGGCAGCACTTCAGACTGGAAGAGCCCCGTGCCAGATTTTAACGGCAGCGTGTCCCAACATTTCCCTCCTTGGAGGGGCGGGGGCCTTCCTCCCTGCAGTGGGGACACCCCTCAAGGTCACTGCTCCAGGCTGAGCCAAAGGGACTTGCCCACGGTTGTTGGTTTGGGGCAAGGACATCAATCTCTACTTAATAACTGGTTTTGCTTTAACACAATTGCTTCAAAATTGCATCCTGTCTCACCCTGAGTGTCCCTGCAGAGGAACAGACACGCAGTTCCACAAGCTCAGGGTTCTCCTTTGATGAGGAATCTGGCATGCAAATGGCCTTGTAAGAAGCATAAAAGCTGAGGGAATGGACTAGAAATTATTAGAAAAAAATGACCCTTCTTTCAGACAAAGTTCACCCAGTTCACCTGCATTTCCCCGTTTTAGATTCTTTTTGTCATCTACTCTGGGAGGGCTGCAGTCAGGGCTGCATTCCCTTACAATTCCTGGTCGATGACTTGTGAGTCTTAGACACTGTAAAGTACCATGAGCTGCAGAGAGTTTGCCTTCCTGTGGCTTTGTTGGAAAGCAATGCTGGAGACATAAGGGCAGTGCTTGGGTGGGGCAGGAATCCTCCAGCCAGGGAACGTGCCCCGGCGGCAGTGTGTGAGCCTCAGCGGGGCCAATGCACAGCAGCGAGCGAGGGGATTGCTGTGTCACTGTGCGGGAGTCAGGACTCTGGGCCTTGGCTGAACAGGGCAAAGTTCCCGTGTTTGGACAGACTCAGGGGCTGCCCCGGGGCGCGCGGGGCTCGGGCATGGGGCGTGTGAGGCGAGCGGCGAACGGACACGCGGACACGCGGACAAACGGCCCCGGCGCTTCGGCACGGACACGCGGACAAACGGCCCCGGCGCTTCGGCAGCAGCGGCAGCAGCAGCGGCAGCAGCGGCGGCAGCAGCGGCGGCAGCGGCGGCAGCAGCGGCGGCAGCAGCGGCGGCAGCAGCGGCAGCAGCGGCGGCAGCGGCGGCAGCGGCGGCAGCGGCGGCAGCAGCGGTAGCAGCGGCAGAAGCAGCAGCAGCAGCGAGTCTACAAGCCCTCTTACTCTCTTTCTTGTTCATTCTATCCCTTCTCCCCGGGCTCCGTTCCCCAGACCCCCCCGTCGTCTCCCCCTCTCCCCCTGCCGGACCGGGCCATGCCCGCGGCCCGCCCCCGGCCTCGGGCGGGGCTGCCCCGTCACCTGCCCCGTCCGTCCCACCCCGGGCTCGCCTCTGCCCGGCTTTGGCTTTCGTGGCTGTGGCGGTGCTGGGCGGGCATCAGTGCCTGGGGCTGGGGCAGCATCGCTGCCCTTTGGCTTTGCCTGGCCGGAGCCCGAACCCGAGCCCGGTCCCGGCCCCGACCCCGAGCCCGGCCCCGACCCCCGCCCCTACCCCGGCTCCGGCCCCGCCTCCGGCCCCTGCCCCGGCTCCGGCCCCTGCCCCGGCCCCGGCCCCGGCTCCTCCAGGGGCCCGCTGAGGACACACGCGGCGCGGCCGCTCCCGCCGCCTCCGCTGCGGCTTCCCCGGCCCGAGCTCCGCCGCTCGGCAGCGCGGCCGCCGGCCCCGAGCCGCCAGGGCCCGGGGCGGGTGGGGATGCCCGGCCCGGGACGGTCGGGGGGTGGTCGGGGGCCGTGTGTGGCCCCGGGCCGAGCGCTGACGGCCGCGTGTCGCCCGCAGGGAAGGCGCAGGGGGCCTTGCAGGAGCGGTACCGGCTGGGTTCGCTGCTGGGCAGCGGCGTCTTCGGCAGCGTCTTCTCGGGGACCCGGCTCGCGGACGGCGCCCCGGTGAGTGGCGGGGCCGGCGGCGGGCGGAGGAGGAGGAGGAGGAGGAAGAGGAAGAGATGGAGGGCGGAGGAGGAGGCCGGGGCGCGGCGGGCCGGGCGGCGATCTGAGCCCGCTGCTGCCCCTTGGTTCGCAGGTGGCCATCAAATGCGTGCGGCGGGATCGCATCCGCCATTGGGGCGAGCTGGTGAGTGAGCGGGGCCAGCGGCAGAAGCCGGGGCGTTGCGGGCGGCGGGGAGCCGGGGCCCGGCAGGCTGGGAGCCGCCGGGAGCCCTGCAAGGAGAGCGGGCGTGGGCTGAGCGGGGGATGCAGAGCATCCCGGGCTGGCTGAGGCGTTCCAGAGCCCTGGCACGGCCTCAGCCCCACTGACGGCATCGTGGTCCTCGCGCAGCCCAACGGCGCCCGTGCGCCCCTGGAGGTCGTGCTGCTGGACAAGGTGTCCACTGGGTTCCGTGGAGTAATTCAGCTCCTGGAGTGGTTTGAGCTGCCCAGCTGCGTCTTGTTGGTGCTGGAGCGTCCCGAGCCATGTCAGGACCTCTTGGATTTCATCGTGGCTCGGGGCTCCCTGCCGGAGGAGGAGGCGTGGGGGCTGTTCCGCCAGGTGCTGGAGGCCGTGCGGCACTGCAGCAGCTGCGGGGTCCTGCACCGCGACATCAAACCTAGCAACATCCTCCTCGACCTGGCCACCGGACAGGCCAAACTGATTGACTTTGGCTGTGGCACCTTCCTCCAGGACACACTCTACACCCAGTTTGCAGGTGAGCCCAGCCTGGGGGATGCCCCTGGGCATCTCATGGCCCAGCCTGACTGTGGCACCCCGCTTGGATTCCCCGCTTTGCTGCAGGTCATGGGATTGCTTCTCCTGCACCAAAAGTTGCTTTTGAGTGGGGATCAGAGGGGAGCCAGCTCCCAGCCCTGCCAACGGCATTCACCACCCACTCAGCCGTGGCTGGAGCTGGGGCAGCCAGCCCGACACAAACCCCCTGGGGGGAGCAAGAGAGGGGGCTCAGATCCGTGCACGGCTCCGTTTGGTGTGCAGGCGAGGAAGGGCTTGGACTGCTTTGCTGCCCCTGTTTGCCTTGGCTTGTTAATGTTTATTGGGGGCAATGCAAGCAGAGAGGAGAGTGGGTTTTTCCCACCCCTGGGTGGGTTTTTCTTCTGGGTGTCATGGTTGGGCCTTCCCAGGGCTTCTGCTGCCCTCTCCCAACACCAGTGGTTTCTTTGCCGTCCCTCCTTTTTGTACGCCGGAGTCAGGTGTTGGTGACGAGGCAGCGGGTCACTCCTGTGCCACTGGTGCGGTCCCCCCAATCCCAGGGATGCTGAGGCGAGGCGCTGGGAGCAGCAGCATCCCCGTGATGAGCTCCATCTGTATTCCATAGGGACACGGTCCTACAGCCCCCCAGAGTGGACCCACCTGAAATGCTACCACGGCGAGGCAGCAACGGTCTGGTCCCTGGGTATCCTGCTGTACCAGATGGTCTGCGGGAAGCACCCGTTCAAGAAGGGCCGGGACATCGTCTGGGGCCAGCTCATGTTCCCACGAGGGCTCTCTCAAGGTGAATCCTCATCTCTGGGATGTGGCACATGTCCTGCTCTCCTGCTCTCCTCCAAAACAGGGAATTGACTGCAAAGCTCAGGCCCAGCTCTGAGCAGATCCAGCAGAGCCTGGGCACGGGAACAGTGGGGCAAAGTGAACAGGATCCTCCTCCAGCTGACCGGTGATTTGTGGTTTCTCTCCCCAGAGTGCCAAGATGTTATCAGATGGTGTTTATGCATGCACTCCATGGACAGGCCATCTTTGGAAGATCTCTTCTATGACCCCTGGCTGCAGGGTGTTCACCTGCCCTAGAAGATGGGAGAGATTCACAGGCACCGTTTGATCCGGGAGCCTGGATCAAACAGCTCCACACGTGTCTTGGTGATAAGAAGCAAAGAAACACAGACTTTTTTCTCCTGCCTGTACCATGGAGCAGGGGTCATCAGATGGGAACGTCCGTTCTGGAGCTGAGCTGGTCTTGCAAGCACTGGCGGCCACCATGCATCCTGGTTTTACTTGTCCTGCTTCAGTGATGGCTGAGTCCCTGGGCAGAACACTGACAGCCTGGTCTGGCCCCCAGGGAAGGAGCAGCAGCCCCTGGAGAAGCTGTACCACGTGGAGCTGCTGCAAGGACAACCTCAAGGCTGACAGCCTCTTCCTCGACCTGGCCACTGGCAGCAGGAGATGATGGACTTTGATTCTGGCACCTTCTTCAAAGACACGCTCCACGCCCAGTGTGCAGGTGAGTCCACAGCCAGGGGGATGCTCCCAGATCTGGGCATGGCCTGGCCCCTGGCTGGCAACCAAAGGTTCCCCCTTTGCTGGAGTAGATGCAAGGAGTTCTTCAGTGGGCTGCCTAGGTGCTTTTTGGCTCTGGGCAGCTGCTGAGGGGCTGGATGTGCCATGGCTGGCTGCAGGCTGGGCACGTGTCCTGCCCTCATGCTCTGCTCCCAGAGGCAGCAGTGACCGGGAGGTTTGTGCCCAGCTCTGGGCACAGGCAGCATGGCCTGGGCACTGCTCGTGGTTGGGACAAGGGGGACAGGAGCCTTCAGCTGAGGGATGGTTTCTGGGTTCTCTCCTTGCAGCCGGGCTCTGCGGATGCTGAGGCAGCTCTGGGCCGTGCCAGGGCTCTGCTGGGCTCAGCCCTGGGCACGGCTGGGCCCGCTCTGCCCTCACAGGGCTCTGAGAGCTTTGCATCACACGAGCCCGTTCCCAGCACACCGCCTGAGCTTTCTGCTTTTGCAGGTGAGGGAGACTCTCCTGCAGGCCAAGAGATTGCAGTTAGGGACACACACCCAATTGGCAAGAACCCAAACTCTCCACGGTCCCAGCTGAACGCCTGGATCTCCACAGGATGTTTTGTCTGTCTCCATTCCCTTTTGTCTGGAATTGTGCCGTAGCAATTGTGCAATTTCTTCCTCCTCTAGAAGTGCCACGAGTGGGCAAAACCTGGCGAGTGGGCCGTGTTCCTAAGGCAGTGCAGTCTGGAGCTGATGGATGGAGAGTTGCCCTTCTGCACTTCCAAACCAGAGCAAAAAGCTGTAAGTGGGTCTTTCCATCTTGAAGAAATCACTGACAATTTCAAAGGGAACAGCGCACCTCATTTGAAGGGTGAGAAGGAAGGGCATCTTCAAAAAGGATTTGGGGTTTGACAGAGTTTAGTTTCCCAGTCCTGCTTGGAGCTGGCAGGGCACAAAGCAATTTCCTCTTGCTTCAACCACAATTGAAAATAACAATATTGGAAATAAACCCCAACATCGTTTTAAATAGGCTGCTGAGGTCAGTAAGATGGATCCATACCATCAGCACGTTTCTAAAGTAAATAACTTAGTCCTTGTTTTAAAAAGATCGGTTGCCCCTTTATCCAAAGGTCTGGACTACTTTTCACTAACACGTTGTTTTGTTTGTATCTTTCACATGTTTTCTGTGTTTTTTTTTTCCTTTTCTATGTTTTTTGTTTTTCCTAGAACAGAAATCCTCTCCTAAAACAGGAGTGTCCTTCGCTCCTGGTTCCCGTGTGGAGCAGCTCCTTCCCGCTGGCTGAGCTGCCCAGGCAGAGCCCAGCAGCTCCTGGCCCTGCAGGCCTGAGGCTTTTCCCATTGCTGGGCACGGACTGATGGAGCAGCACAGCTGAACACAGGGACACACAGAGGGACCAGGAGCAGCTGCCTTTGTCCACCTGGAGCTCCAAGGGCCAAACTCTCAGCAGACAGGGCTGGAAGAGACTTGCAGGCTCCCTGTTTGCTGTGCTGCCCCCCTTGTGCCTGGCCCAGCTCTGTGGGGGGCAGAGGGAGAAGAAGGGGCAGAGGGAGAAGAAGGGGCAGCTGCCTCCCAGCTCCCAACCCCCAGCCCAGGGACCCCTGTGTGTGCTTGGGGCACTGTCAGCACCCGCTGCTCCAGCCACCGCTTCTGCTGGCACTGACAGCAACAGCCAAATTGTGGCTGATCCCGAGGGAGCAGCAGCAGTGCCTGGATCTGATCCCTGACTCTGGGCAGGGCTGGAAAAAAACAACACCCACAGCAGCAGCAGCAGCAGCAGCAGCACATGGACCTGACTTTGAGCACAGCCCCTGGCACTGTTCCTGCCGTGTGCAGTGGTGTCACAGCAGCCTGGGGCACCTGGGAGCCCTCAGTGCCAGCAGGGACTGGAGATGGCAGCGCTGGCATCCTGGAGGTTGTGCAGGGAACAGAGGTGGGGACTCCCTCTCCATGGGGAGCTTCCAGGTGGAAAAGGCTGCTGTGAGCAGGCAGCTGCAAGGGCAGAGAAAGGAGGGGCTGGAGCCCTTGATGTGTGCCAGTGCCACAGTCCTGGGCAGCAGCCACCAAGCACAGGGGGAGCAGAGGGCACAGCCAGAGGGACAAAACCAGTCAAGGTCAGAGAGTGGGAAGAGCCAGAGCTGGGAGCAGGAACAGCTGCTTCCTTGCACCCTTGAAGAAAGCTCTTGGCTGCTTCAAAGCACTGAAGGGCCTGAAGGGTAGAGAGGAGGCCACAGCAAACAATGCTCCTGGTGCCACACCCTGCCCTCTCAGCGTCCCAGAAGGAATTGCATGAGCTGTATTCTTCTTCTCCCTGAGCCCTCACATTCAGCATGAGCAGCTTAGCAGCAGGAGCTAAAGGAGCTGGAGCCTTAGGCCACAAGGGCTGACCAAGAGGGGCCTTTTGGACTCAAGGAATGCTGCTAACATGGACCTAGCTGAATGCAGCAGATGGAATCCTGGAATTACAGAATCCTTCCAGTTGGGAAAGACCTCAGAGCTCATGCAGTCCTGCTGTTCACCCAGCACTGTCAAGCCCAGCAGTAAATCGCATGCCTGAAGTACCAAAGGCTGGACAAGAGGCCCTGACTGAGGGCTGAACACCAGGCCCTGAGCCAAAGGGGATCTCTGGATGAACCTTCCAACCAAATGTTATCATTGTATCCACACATGACCAAACTATGCACAGACATGAGTGCTGTGATAGATGTATGCACTCATGAGTGAAAGGTGGATTGACCTTTGTGTATTTAGAAGCCGAACAAGGCCGTGAAATCCAACATCTGGCCTTGTTTGGGGTGTGTTTGGTCAAAGCCAACTCCTTGGGATCCTCCTTGAGCCCTGGCCAGGCTCTGGGTGTGAGCCAAGAGGAGAATGAAACCAGATGTTGCTGCACTAGAAGCGCTGTCAGTTTTGTTTCTTCAGCGCTGTCAGAGCTGGGCCCTCTCTCAGCGGGGCTGGAAGCCTCAGCTGTGGCTGGAGGCACCTGCAGGAATTCCCAGTGTCCGGGAGTGGCTCTGCAGTCCTTGGCTGTGACAGCTTCCCCCAGCTGATGTGTGCATCTGGGTGATGGTAAAGTCTGGGGGGAACTGCTGAGGCATCTTTCTTAATCACTGCGGGCACTTCTTGGGAGTGAGGACTGGGTGCATTGCTGAGCTTCTCCTTCTGTGATTCTTTGCTGCTTTGAACTTTAGAAAATTACGCAATTCCTTCAGCTGGTGTCTGTGTCTTTGGTGCTGACCTTGCCCACTGGTAAAAGCAAAGTGGCGTAGTCTGGCTGGATCACAACAAAATGTCACTTTTAAAATGTAAATGTAAGGAGTCCGACCCGTTGGAAATTGCTGGATGCGAAGCCCTTCCCTAGAGTTGTGTGTCTCAGGAGTGGGCTGAGGTCAGAGCACCGTGGGAGCAGTGGAGCCGTGAGTTAAAAGAGGCTGAACCAGTGGGTGTCTTCAAATGCATCCCAAAATTGCATATGGAAAAAGGAACAGAACTTGTGGGTTTGGGAGGATGAGGAGGGATTTTGTTAAGAGCATATTGGAAACAGCAGCAACAGAAGGAACAATTTGTGTTGGAACACTCCCACATGGAGACACAGAAAAAGTTTTACTCTTGAGCTTGAATTTCATTGTGCTTGTGATATAATAATGTTATTGTGTTATATCTACATATGTGTACGCATATCTTACATGTCATGAAATCATATTTTTATTTTTATATAAATAATAATAATAATAATAATGTGAAATAATGCTGACAGTACTCGTGTGTTAGCTTTGGTTGCTCAGGGATGTAACACTGAATACCCTACAGAAAAGCTTTAACAAGGACATCAACGTCACGGCAAACTTTGTGAGACTGTTTATAATGAATACAGGAGGAAGGGATGAAATTGGCTGCTTTCATGGGGTTTGCTGACCCTGTGATGTGGAATGTGTTTTTTGTTAGTGTGGAAAACACAGTGATTAAGACTGCTGGGTTTTTCATACAGCAGGCTATCCACAAGCTGCGGCATTGGTTGGACAGATGAATGTTTGTTAAAAGAGCAGTTGAAAAAATGAGGAGCTGAGAAGCTGTCCCGATGGAGAAGCCAACTCCCAGATGTGCTCCCTACCCTTAGCAATGGGCCCACTGGGAAATGGAAAGGCCCTGGATGTGCATGGCTGCTCCCGGTTTGCAAATACAACCATGGCCAGTGAGACTTGGACTTCCTGGGAAATTGTTCTGGGTGCCACGGCCCCTGACAGGGCCCCCCAGAGGCTGCAGGGCTGGACTGTGATGCATTGGAATTAATTAGGATAAATCAGAAGCAAATGAGAGTTATCAATACGGAAAGAAGAGTTCAGATTCCTCCAGGACACTTTGTTTGGGGAACTGCTCACTGGAGCTTGGCCTTGCAAAGGGTTCACGTCACGGGAAGAGGAATTGATGCAGATTGTCAAGGAGAAATCAAAGTAATCCTTTTCAGCAATAGTGAACAAGATTGGATGATTTAGCCCTGTGGCACAGTAGCACCATTATTGATGTTCCAGCTTTTGAAACATCAGTGAAGGAAGGAGATCCAGCTCAAATCAGCACTGTTTGTGGAGATCAAGGCTTTGGATGCAGCAGTCCTAATAATGGAGCCAAAGTGTGGGTGGAGAGGCCAAGTGGCCCTCCCGAGCCAGCTGCAGGAACAGCTCTGGGGAAAGACAAGACTGTTGGAATGCTGGAACCTGGCAATATGTCCCTGCAGCCAAGTGCTCTATGTGAGAACAAGTGGATGTTTTGGGATATTGTTTTAGAGATCGTGCCAGACCACATCTGCGTGTTTGCCCCAAGGGTCCCGTTTGGGAAATGCTCTGATCCACGGGGCTCCATGTGAAGGCTGATGTGACACTGAGGCACTTCCAGACGAATTCCAGCCAGGAGCCTGGGGGTCCCTCAGGGCCTGGGACCCGGCACCTCTCCAGCCAAAGGGGAAAGGACCCCAGCAAGCCTTGTTACCCACAGACAGCGCGGGAAAGCTGAACAGCAAAGGTCCCTAGGGACATTATTCTGGAATTAAATGGGCACCAGCTGCATGGACAGTGGAATTACTGTTCCTAACCAGGATGAGACTGAGGAAAAAGAATGAGTCACCTTGTCACTAAAGTAGTGCTTATGTCTGTAAGTTGTGTCTTGAGAGTCAGCCAGAATCTTTGTTTGCCAGAAACACCTGTAGAGTTTCATCAGGGATTAGTCCTGAAATTGTTCTGAAAATGTAAAGATCTTAGTAGCCAAAATACTCCATGTAAGTAATTGCTGGGTATGTCCTCAACTAATGTTGGGAGGAATGGGGGTCCCTTGGAGGGCCCACCCTGTGGGGTGGCCAGAGCTCTGTCCATGGGCTCTGACTCCTAACAGAGTCAGTGCAGGGACAGTTAAAGAAAACTGTGCTGTGCAAAAAAGGAATACAATGATCAGCTTCACAGGGTTCACTAAGATTTCCCTTCAGTAGCAACTGAACCCTGTTGGAGTTAGAGGCCCCAGTGTGAAAGGATTTCTGTGCTTTGCCATCACTCCCAATGTCCATAGAACTTGGGGTGCTGGAGCTGGTCAGGGTCAGTGTTAGAGCACTGCCAGCTGCAGGGCCACTGTGAAACTGCTGTGGCCCAAAGGCACGGGGGACACAAGAGGAGCACAGGGAGGAGCCCTGGATGCATCAGCAGCCCACAGTGGGAAATGGGAAATCAGACCTTTGGTACTGGGAATGGGACCTGCTGGATGTGCAGAGACAATGCCTGTAAAGGCTTCCCTCAATGTGTTTGGGTCCTGTTTTTCAGGCAGTGTTGATGCCTCCCTTGGGGGTACTTCAGCAACAAGCAGAAGGAAGAGTTTGGGCCGAGAGAACATTTCCCCCCACAGAGTGCCTTTGGTCTCAGAAAGCCAAAGACTCTGGTTCACCCTGTGCCCCATGAGCACTGCCTCGTCCTATGGAGTTCACATTAATGAGCTACATGGATTATTTGAAGAAGTAGAAAAGGATACTGTGCAAATATCCAGTAGCACATCCTGTGAGCTCCAACAAACACAAATGGGGCTCTACAGAACCTCATGGCCTTGGATCATCTGCTTGCTGGGCAAGGAGGAGCCTGGGCTATGACGGGACAGGAATGTTGCACTTCTATCAGTGATGAGTCTGAAGTGCAGCAATCAGGAATCACCTCAATAGGAAGAGCAGTAGAAGAGTGGCAGAAAGAAGAAAATTCTTCTTGCTGAGATTGCCTTCATGCCTGCCAAATTGGAGGCTGCTGTGAAATGCATTTGTGGCAGTCACTGCAAACATTGCAGTGTGAGCCCTTGGTGTGTAATGATTCCATGTTAGAGTTGTTGTGACACTTTGTGCTGGGAAATGGAGCACTGAGACTTGTCTCAAGAGAGACACAGTCTCAAGAGAAAGTGGGGATTTGAGAAACAACAGAGAAGAGCAACTAATTAGGCATGTTTTAAAAGAGTTGCAAATTACAGCTCTGAGTAATGAACTGTTCTTCAATTAATGCTTAATTGAAGAACAAGAGGTGATGCCTTTGTGCCTCATGCCTAAATCCAAGAATCCATTATTGAAGGAATTGTTATGGAGGCTGTAGTTCATGCCTTGGTCAAAGCACTGGTTGAACTACCAAGGCCTGAACACCAGGCCCTGAGCCAAAGCTGAATTCTAGATGCACCTTCCAAGCCAATGTTACATTTTTATCTGCTCATCAATGAGGCATTTTTAGCAATACGATCTCTGTATCTGTGTATTGGTGAAACAAGGATTTACCTTTCAGCATTTAGAAATCCAACAAGGTCCCATCTGGCCTTGTTTGGGGGTGTTTGGTCCAAGTGAACTCCCTTGGTTCCTCCTTGAGCCCTGGCCAGGCATTGGGAGGAACCAAACAGGAGACTTAAACCCATGTTCCTGCACTAGGAGTGCTGTCAGATTCTCTGTTCAACACCATCAGAGCTGGGCCCTCTCTCAGCAGGGCTGGAAGCCTCAGCTGTGGCTGGAGGCACCTGCAGGAATTCCCAGTGTCCGGGAGTGGCTCTGCAGTCCTTGGCTGTGACAGCTTCCCCCAGCTGATGTGTGCATCTGGGTGATGGTAAAGTCTGGGGGGAACTGCTGAGGCATCTTTCTTAATCACTGCGGGCACTTCTTGGGAGTGAGGACTGGGTGCATTGCTGAGCTTCTCCTGTTGTGATTCTTTGCAGTTTTGCGTTATATAAATTACGCAATTCCTTCAGCTGGTGTCTGTGTCTTTGGTGCTGACCCTGGCCACTGGTGAAACTGAGTCCCATCGTGCCTAGGAGTTACCTGGGAAGACAAATGCCACCACTGCAAATGTCCCCTGGTTTCTGCCTTCTTCCCCCCACTTTATACGCTGAGCATGATGTCCCATGGTCCGGGATCTCCCCCGGGTCAGTTGGGGTCACCTGTCCTGGCTGTGTCCCCTCCCAAGCTCCCCTGCACCCCCAGCCCCTCCCCAGCATGGCTGGACGAGGGGCAGGAAAGGCCTTGGCTCTGTGCAAGCTCAGCAAGAGCAAAACCATCTGTGTGTGATGGAGCCTGTGCTCAGCACCCGACCCCAGCAGTGTCTCGGTGCCAGCGTCCGTGGCATCAGGCCCTACAAGGGGTTTCCATGGCAAGTGCCATGCCAGGTGACCCAGGTGTCCTGTCCCAGTGAGGCTTGCCATGGAAACAGTGCCCAGCTGACCTTTCTGTCTGGCTGAGCTGGCCTTTGGCCCTGGCCCTGGGGTTTGCTGCTGGTCCCGCTGCGCCTGCCCAGCCAGCGCGGCACAGGGCAGGTGGCCATGGCACAAGCCCCCAGCGAGGGATCCCCTCTGGCTCTGGGCAGTGACAGCAGCCCTGAGCAAGGGGCCCAGGGCAGGTTTCCATGACAAGCAGCCATCACAATGGCTCCAGGCGTTGGCTGCCGTGGCACCAAACTGAGGAAGGGGTCTCTGTGGCTGTTGCCATGGCACCTGACTGCATCAATGAGTGTCAGTGCAGTTCAAGCTGGACCAGCCCCGGCACCGCTTTGTCCTCAGGCTTGCCATGGCAGCTGAGGACACAACAGGTCTGCATGCAAGTGCCCATGGAACCTGACTGCACAAATGGCTCCTTGGGGTGGTTTCCAAGGCAACTTGAACTGATGAGGGTTGCCCTGGCACCCAAACCCACTAGTGGGGGTCAGTGCAGTGTCCCTGGCAACAGTCCCTTGCAATGGCCCAGGGCACCTTGGGATGCTAATCCACCCTCACAGCTGGGCAGGGCAGCTCTGGAATGGTCTTGGTGCTGCCTGGGGCTTGGCACACACTTGAGGAGGGTGTCTGTTTTCAGTGGGGAACTTTTCGTTTTTTGGAGCAATCAAAACTGTTGTAGGTTGGTGTAAAAAAAAAAAAAAAAACAAAGAGGAAAACCCTTCTTAGGGTGTGTGCAGCCAGTTCTCCAAGCAAAGCAGGGGTGTCAGCTGAGTCAGGACAGACAGGATGCGGTTGGGGAATGTGGAGCAAGGTTGTCCACACCCACCGGGTCAAACCTCAAGGCACAGCTTCTCTGAGCAGGCCAGACCTCCTTAGGAGAGACCCTGGAGCAATATCCATCACACAATGCTACAATCTCAGGGCCTGAGAGGAGACTGCAGAAACCTCTCCAGGAGTCCAAGTCAGAAAAAGAATGCAAAGGGTCTGGAGGCATTAATGGGTCCCACTGAGATCCAGCTGCAGCACAGGCTGCTCATGGGCTCCTTGCAGGAGGGAATTGGAGGCCAGGATTGCACAAAATCCTCACAGAGACTCAGTGTGGGAAGGAAAATGCAAAGTACCCTAAAATACCTTGGTTATCTCAAAGCATTAATGAGCGCCCCCCCAGTGTCAATACAGAGCAATCAAGGGACTCCTTAAAGTAGATAATTGGAGGTCAAGATTGCACAAACCTCTCCTGGAGTCGGTATCAAAAGGGAAACACCTAGTACTTGAAAAATCTGAAGTACCCTGAAGCATTAATGAGCCCCACTGAGTGTTGGTAATGATTAAGAATCTCAAGGGACTCATTAGAGCAGATAATTGAAGACCAGGATTGTAGGAAGCTCTCAGAGACTCCAAGGCAAGAGCAAAGGCCAAGGTCCTTTGAAAAACCTGCAGTCCCTGGAAGCATTCAGGAGGCCCCCAGGGCCATTCCTGACCAAGGCTCCCCAGGGACTCATGCCAGCAGATCCCTGAGGCCACCGGGGTGTGAGGCAGGGGAGGATGCTGAGGGCAGGACAAGGGGGTGACAGTGCCCAGCCTTGCTGGGGCTGTGCCAGGAGGCCCCAGTGGCTCAGGACAAGGTGTCTCCTCCCAGCCCTTGGTGGCACAGATGCTGCTGTGCCCCAGGGCACCAAGACTTGGCTTCTCCTGGGCACTGCCAGCCCTGCCAGGGCCCTTGGCCATGTCCAGCACAGCTTGTCCTGCACTGTCCCACAGCTGCTGCTGTGCCCCTGCAGGCTGCACACTCCCATCTCGCTGCCCCCCTGGCTCTGCCCTGCCACTGCCCACCCTGCCCTGACTTCTGCCCAGGCTGTCTCTGCAACCCCCAACCAATGGGCTGGGGATGGGCAAGTGTTCCATAGGGCACAGGGAGGGGACAGCTTGGCTGGGGTGACCCAAGGGCTCTCCCATTCCATGCGATGTCAAGGGCAGCAATACACTGAGGGCAAGGAAGGGCGTGAGATGGTCTCTGAATTTTCTCTATTAATACGTTTGTCTTCCAAAGCAACCACTACATCTACTGAATTCTTGCCTCCCTGTGGTTTTCTTTGCTTCTGCATTTGGCCTTTGATTTTTACTTCCTTGCCCTGCCCTCCCCATTAATCTCTCTTTCTGTTGACCCACAGGTTTTCAGCTTATTTTCTCCTGTTGTCTGACTGAGGAGGGCCAGTGACAGACACTTGGCTGTCACTTGATGGACAGAGAGGTTTAACCATGGTCACCTTTCCTAAGCCTTCTCTTCTGGGCACAGCCAGCAATGTCAGGGCTCTGTCAGGTGCCCAGCCTTGAGCTGGGCTCATGCCCTGCTCACAGCCCCAGGGGCATCCAGGGACACGAGTCCTTCCCTGGCACACACACAGACAGTTCATTGCAGCACGGGCAGCGGCTCCCTGGGCTCTGCTGCCGCTGCCAGAGCCTAGCAGGGAGCTCAGCCCTGCGGGTGTCACCCTGCCCTGCCCCTGCCCCAGGTGCCCCACGGCCAGAGGGATGGACACGGGGAGCTCTGGGCACAGGAGCTCATCCCAGCCCTGCATTCAGGAGTTCCCAGGGGACCTTACTCTCTGGAAACTCCAGGAAGAGCTGAAGGTGTTTGTGCTCCCTGGGTTTATGTCGTCGTCGTCCCCACCCCCACCCCACACAGAGGATGCTCAGGGCTGTGTCTTGTCCTTGCACTGCAAACACAGACTCCTGACCCGGTCACTTGATGTCCCTCCATGGAGGGAAGAGCAACCTCTGTGACCTGGGCTGAGAGGCCACTGCTGGAAGCAGCGCTGCCTTTGCAAGGGCACACCTGGGGGCCTCCACCCTGAACACTGCCACGTTTTCCTCTTCACTGCTGGTTTCCTCTCCAGGGCACTGTGTTGGGCACATCCTTGAGAACAAATTGGGAAGAAGATTGAAGCTTTTTGGCCCTGCTCCGGGGACATGCCCTTGCATCATGGAAATGCTCTTGTAGAGCCCAACTCTGTCCCAGCAGTGCCCACAACCTGTCCTTGCCTGCAGTCTCTGGACAGTCACCCAGCAGGGCAGGGACCAAGCTGAGAGAGCCCTGAGGCCTTAAACCAGCACAGGGGCTCTGAAGAGGAGTGTGGAAGTGAAGGAAGAGGAGGTTACACAGGAGAAGCCCTGGGGCTCCCTGGCAATGCTGTTCTGCTGGGACTCTTCTCCCCCTGCTCTGCCCACAGGCACTGACCCTGCAGCTCCAGAGATGTCAGGGAGGAAAGATGTCAGGCAAACAAGACAACACAGAGTTCTTTCTGTTGTTTCAGCACACACTTACTGTACTAGAGCTCCCCATTTCTACAGTCTCTGGGTCACACTAGAAAGGCAAATACTGAAATATTTGCCTGAACAGTCCAAGATTTTGGTGCGAGCAAGTTCTCAGAAGTGTAACACCTGTGTCAGCAGCAAAAATACGGGACACAAAGTGGGCATTAATGAGTAACTTAGTAACAGCTATGCAGAAGAATGACAGTTCATTGCTTCTGAAAACCACTCAGTGATCATTGTCCTCAGGGTGTCCTTCAGGTCCTGGTTCCTCAGGCTGTAGCTGAGGGCGTTCAGGGCTGGAGGCAGCACTGAGTACAGAAGTGACAGTGCCAGATGCAGGGATGGGCAGGAGATGGAGGGGGGCTTCAGGTCGGCAAACATGACATTGCTGAGGAACAGGGAGAGCACAGCCAGGTGAGGGAGGCAGGTGGAAAAGGCTTTATCCCATCCCTGCTCAGAGGGGATCCTCAGCACGGCCCTGAAGATCTGCACATAGGAGAAAACAATGAATACAGAAGAAGCAAATGCTAAACAGGTACCACCCATGAGTAGGCCAAGTTCCCTGGGGTAGAATTTGGAGCAGGAGAGCTTGAGGATCTGGGGCATTTCACAGAAGAATTGGCCCAGGGAATTGCCCCGGCACAGGGGCAGTGAAAATGGACTGGGAGTGTGCATGAGAGCATGGAGAAAGCCACTGGCCCAGGCAGCTGCTGCCATGTGGGCACAAGCTCTGCTGCCCTGGGGGATCCCCTAGTGCAGGGGTGTGCAGATGGACACGTAGTGCTTGTAGCACACGAGGGTCAGGAGATACTACTCTGCTGTGGTAAAGAACAGCAAGCAAAAGAGCTGTACAGCACATCCTGCACAGGAGATGGGCCTGCTGCCCCAGAGGGAATTGTGCATGGCTTTGGGGACAGTGGTGCAGGTGGAGCCCAGGTTGCTGAGGGCCAGGTTGAGCAGGAAGAAGAACATGGGGGTGTGCAGGTGGTGGCCGCAGGCTACGGCGCTGATGATGAGGCCGTTGGCCAGGAGGGCAGCCAGGGAGATGCCCAGGAAGAGGCAGAAGTGCAGGAGCTGCAGCTGCCACGTGTCTGCCAATGCCAGCAGGAGGAAGTGGCTGCGGGAGCTGCTGTTGGACATTTCTTCACTCCGGGCATTGGAGACTGTAGAAAGAAGGCAATGACAAGCTGGGACAGATTTCCCTTGGTCATTTCTGGTCTAATTTCTTGGGAATCTCACCAATATGACTTCTCTTCCTAGGGGGGATCTTGGCGCAGCTTCTTTATTTTTGAGCTCTGGTTTGTCTTGCTGCCTCATCTTCAGCATTGCTCTCAGCCTGCACACTGGGGAGCTCAGAGGGAAAACTGGGCTCCCTGTGCCCAGGGCAGTCAGACCTGCTGGTCCCCACACAAGTGCACTTTGCTCATGGCAACTCCATTTTAGACAAATAAAATTGAAAATGTTCTTAAACAATAAAGTGGACTTTTTAAAGTCTCCAATTTCAAAATCATTGAACCCTGGAGGCACTGATGGCAGGTGGGGACAAGAAATAGAAAGGTGTCCCTGGTGCTGAGCTCACCTGGATGTGTTTCAGGAATGCAAAGGCCAAAGCCTGAGCCCCAGTCCCTGGCAAGGCAGATCCTGTCCCTCCCTCATTGCTCAGGGCTCTTCCCGGGGCCAGCAGCCATGGCCAAAGTGCTGCAGGAGTTGGCTCTGGCAGGGCCTTTCAGCTGCTGCCCATCCCTGTGCCCTCTGCAGCCCAGGCTGTCCTACGGTGCCCATGCCCTGCCCCTCTGTCCCTGCAGGCTGTCCTCAGCCCCCGGCTGCCCCACCTCGCTGGCCCCTTCCTTTGCTGCCAGCTCTGCCTCCTGCCTGCCTCTGCCTGGCCACACAAAGCCTTGGGCTGCTCCACACTCTTTCTGGGGGATTTCTTGCACCACAGCCCTGCCCTGGCAGAGAAATTCCTTTCTCCTTGGGTCCAGTCTGGCCCTCCCCAGCGGCCCTTGGCATTAATCTTTTCTATCTCTGGCTGTTTTCTGCCATGTCAAAAGGATCCACCATCTCTGAAACCACCCTTCAGGCACTCCCAGGGCTCTCCTCCACCATCCTCAGCCTCCACTCCACTGAGCACAGAGCTCCTTTGTCCCTGTATCGTGGTCATGTGCTTGAGGCCTCCAAACCCCATCCCAGGAGATCTCTGGACTTTCTCCAAGATGTTGGCAAATAAACCAATTCTGCTCATAGTCTGAGAAATTCACCGCAGGACCAGGCCAGCCTGACCTGTCTATCCTGGCTACTTTTGTCTGGGAGCAATCCTTGGATATATGGAATTTGGGAGGCCAAATTCCAATTTAGGTCATGGTCAGGAAGGACAAGAAGGCCGGTTCTTTTCCCTAGGAAGGAAGGCACAGAGCCCCAGTGCTCCAGAGACTGATGAGAGGCAGCCCTGGACATTCCATGGGCAGCCAGACCTGTCAGGTAGCCCCTGGGAGGCCAAGCCAGCCAGACCTGTTCCATGTGTGATAATTGATAAAAGATTCGTGTCAATCATAAAAGTAGCTGGGTTTGTATAAACCAGAATACTCAGGTCTGAAATGAAGCATGGACATTAGACAGAGAAAATACATATGATTAAATAATTTTGTTTAAATCCCCCTATTATGAATATTATGATTTTTTATTAAATTGTATCTGATACCAGTTTGTAAAACGGGGGTTTCCCACGGCCTGAAAGATAGGTATTGCAAAATCAGATTTCCTGCATTTGTATAATCAATTGCAGCCTAAAAGATTTTGCACTACCAGATTTCCTGCCTTGGTGTAATCAATTGCAACTTAGCTGTTAAGACGAGACCCCCATGTCTACTGTTCCTTATCTACCAAGACCACATGGCTGCTTGGCAAACTGTCCCGAGACTACAAGGAGAACCATCCTATAAAAAGGAGCTGCCAACCAACGTTCGACGGAGCGTGGAGTGGGCGCTGACCCCTCACGTTCCCCAGCGCTGCTTGCTCCGTCTATACCAAATAAAGCAATCTAAATTTTGCTAAATATCGAGACTTTGTTTCTCATTTATAATAATTTGGTGCTGAAACCTGGGACATCCTTGGAGCCTTGAGAGGCACTGCAATTTCAGGGAGGCGCCCCGCTCCCACGGCCCCGGTTCCTCAGTGGTTCTCAGGACCCATGGACGTACCTCACGATATAGACTGAGCAAGGAAAAAAACTCCCCGGAAGACCACGGCAAAATCACCTGTCATTCTTGTGCACGCAGACCCAGACAGGAGCGTCGAAGCCGTAAGTGACTGTCTGGTTTGGTGGAGGTGACTGTGTGCTTGCTGAACGAGACGTGGATTTTTCCACGAACCGAGTGTGGAGTCCTTCTGTCCGCGGTTCTGGTTTCCTGCCAGGGGCCCGGCCGGTGAAGGGACGAAGCGAGTGCTGCTTTTTCCCATCCTAACCCAGGTAGAGGCCAGGTTCTTTTCCCATCCCAACCCAGGCAGAGGTGGGACTTGGGGGGAGGGACTTGGGGGGGGGGAAAGATTGGAGAGCAACACAGGAGTCACGGGGGAAGAGGGAAAAAGCTGCTTTTTCCCATCCCAAGCCCAGGTAGAGGCAGAATTCCTTCCCATCCTGACCCAAGGAGAGGCAGGATCCGGGTGGAATACAAGAGGAAGCACAAATACCTCAAGATAGTCCTTTGAGGTAAAAATAGGACAAAGAAAGAGGAAGGTTTTAAGTCCAAACAACCCACGAAGGGTTCAAAGTTCTTAAAAACAAAATAAAAAAAATTAAAAAAAAAGAAAAAAGAAGGCCAGTAGGTTGCCAGAAATACCACCGGGCAGCACTTTGGGAATGACGTTGGGACACAAGGGAATTATACAAAAGAAAAAGTAAAGAAAAAAATGGAGTTGTGGGGCATTAAACACTTAGGATGCTTGTAAAGAACCATTTAACAGAGAGGAATGTGACTGTGCTGCTCTGTGGACAGAACAGCATAAACCATTCTCGGGATGTACGTTCAAGGAAAAAGAGGATGAGGATAACAAAAAAGGTTACCTGGGAATCCCTTGATAATCTCCCACCTCCATATAATACAAAAAATACAGGAGACCCCCCCCCCCTCCCCCCCCCCCCCAATGTCTCTGCTCCCTCCCCTTCTGGTACTCCAATAGCTCAAAGGACTCCCTGGAGTCAAAGAAATACCAGGAGCGATAGGATCAGCAGAGAGGAGGGAGATAATGACACAAAGGCTCCCCTTTACCCCCTGAGGGAAGTCCCATTAGCGGGACAACAGACTGAATTAACTGGATTTGTAAATGTTCCCTTGAACACAGGGGAGGTAAGAAACTTAGAAAAAGAGATGGGAAAACTATTGGAAGATCCTATAGGGGTATCTGAGACACTAAATCAATTCCTCGGACCAAGTATGTGTACTTGGATGGAATTACAATCTACATTAAGTATCCTACTCACCAGGGAAGAAAGGGGGAGGGAAAACACGAAAACCCCCACGGAAACAAGGAAATGAGGCAGGAAATAATTCACTAAGTCGAACCTGCTTTTACTGTAACAAGAAAGGTCATAGTAAAAAAAAAAAAATTGTAAAGAGAGGATACGGGATGAAAAAATGTTCCAAAAGAACGAATAAGGGTGTCAAGGGCTGTATGTATTGGGGACTATACCATCGAAAGAGCCCTTGAAAAAATAATTTTTAAAAAATCGGTCCCCATGGAGAGGAGGTGGAACTTTTAGTAGATACAAGAGCCAAAAAAAAATATCCACAATTAAACACCTACCAAAAATGTGCAAACCTAGTAGAGAAACAGCACTCGTTATGGGAGCAAAAAGTGAACCATTTTGAGTCCTTATTATTAAATATATGCAAATTGAGACCCAGAGCAGAATTGAATTACAAATCTACTGTTACTGCCAGAGGCAGAAAATAATTTATTAAGGAAATGGACAAAGGTGAATGATAAAAGTTTTTAAGAAGTCAAACATGATTCAATTTAAGCCCCTGTACTAAGTCTCCCGGATTTGGAGAGACCATTTCAGTTATTTGTAAACACATCTGATCAAAAAGCATGTGGGGTACTCACTCAGGAATGGGCAAGCAGTCAAAGGCCAGTGGGATATTATTCTAAACTGCTAGACCCTGTCAGTTGGGGCTGGCCCTCATGTCTACAAGCCCTAGTGGCCACAGCACTTTTAACTGAGGAAGCCCAAAAAGTCACCTCTGGGGCACCCCTAATGGTACACTCCCCTCATCATGTCAGGGGAATTCTGAATCAAAAAGCTGAGAAATGGCTAACCGATGCCTAAATATTAAAATATGAAGCTATTCTAATTACTTCCCCAAATTTAGAGCTAAAAGCAACAACTGCTCAAAGTCCTGCACAATTCCTATATGGGGAACCAGGAGAAAACTTAAAATATAATTGTGTGGACATTATAGAATTACAAAGAAAAACTAGACCTGACTTGGAAGACGTTAAACTTAAGGATGGAGAAAAATTGTTTATAGACAGATCTTCGAGAGTAGTGCAAGGACAAGGTTGTTTAACTTGTCAGAAAATTCATAAAAAAAGGTATGCAACAAGGTCCGTCAGGAGGATGGAAAACTGCTTACAGACCCTTTGAAAGAATACAAATAGATTTTACAGAATCACCAAAAATAGGAAGATAGACATATTTACTAGTAATAGTAAACCAATTAAGCCACTGGGTAGAGGCATACCCTGCAGCTGGAGACACATCACAAGTGGTAGCCAGAATATTGACAGAACACATAATACCAAGGTATGGGCTGGTCCGAGCAATAGACTCAGACCAGGGACACACTTTACATCGGAAGTGCTGAAGTTACTGACCTCGGCACTAGGCATCAGCTGGGAGTATCATACACCCTGGCACCCTCAGAGTTCTGGGAGAGTTGAAATGATGAATCAACCTTTAGAACAGCAGCTGTCAACATTAATGATTGAGACTAAAATGCCATGGACAAAGTGCCTCCCACTGGCCCTGTCTAATACACGGCAACGCCAAATTCGAAAACAGGGATTTCACCATATGAAATGCTGGATGGTATGCCTTACCCTAAAGGAGTACGCCTTGATCTGGCTTAGTTCAGGACCCTTCTCTTCAAAACTACATAATAACAATCAACAAAGACTTGCGAGAATTAAGGAAGAAGAGAATTTTAGCTCAAACCATACCTCTAGGATTTGCCATACATACGATTAAGCCAAGACAGGTTGGACCGTGACATCCGAGCCCAGAGATCTCAAAGTGCGAATTCGGAGGACTTGCTGGGGATACCAGATCAATTCTTCTCAAAGGCCTCCCAGTCAGGACTGAAAATCACCTGTCCTGAACCTGGGTGTGATTGTAGCCCGTTCATCAAGAAAAGGTGTCCGAGTTGTGGTGGAGTCATTCCTATGGTGGGTACCTCCCATTCGCATCACGTATCCAATGTAGAAGAAATGAATAGAAGGAAACTATTAAGGTACTTAATACCCTATCAGCACAAGGAGAAATCGAAATTAATGATCACAACTGGAGGGAGTTATTTGAGAATGGGACAAGCAAACAAAAAAAAAAACCAAAACAAAAAACAAAAGCCAAAGCAAAGGCTTTGGCAAAAGAGTGCCAGAAAGGGTTGTGTATACCGTGCTCTTACTGCTGTACCTGGTCCTGGGGATAAAGCTAAAAGCTGGAACAAAAGTAAGAAACAACACCAGAAGAAAAGGACAAAGTGGGACACCCCAGGACATAGTCCCTGCTGCCGAGAAGGAGAAGATGAAACAAACCTCGGCTACTGGCAGCAACCCCGTAGGCCTTGAGGGAGGCAGAGGGATGAACATAGTCCTGAGAGTCATCCTATTGCTCATCATGATAAAAGGAAACAGAGCTGACGCTTGTTGCAAGCCTTACCAGACAATCAGGTACAGTGGACACACGGTGTCCACCCTTGCCTTCCACACACATATCTATTCGGCCTGCTATAATAAGCACAACTTAGAAACTTGCACTACTATGGGAAAAGTTACTGGGTAGCCACCAATTTAGAAAAAAGGGTGGGCTCCATCAGCATACCAAAGTTTCCCAGTAGGAGAAGCGCACCTCTGCTTCACAAAAGAAGCAATGTGGGATGTTCAGATCATGGAGGAGTGTAAGATCACTACAAATTCAGAGACCATCTCACGCCCTTCCTTGCCCTCAGTGTATTGCTGCCCTTGACATCGCATGGAATGGGAGAGCCCTTGGGTCACCCCAGCCAAGCTGTCCCCTCCCTGTGCCCTATGGAACACTTGCCCATCCCCAGCCCATTGGTTGGGGGTTGCAGAGACAGCCTGGGCAGAAGTCAGGGCAGGGTGGGCAGTGGCAGGGCAGAGCCAGGGGGGCAGCGAGATGGGAGTGTGCAGCCTGCAGGGGCACAGCAGCAGCTGTGGGACAGTGCAGGACAAGCTGTGCTGGACATGGCCAAGGGCCCTGGCAGGGCTGGCAGTGCCCAGGAGAAGCCAAGTCTTGGTGCCCTGGGGCACAGCAGCATCTGTGCCACCAAAGGCTGGGAGGAGACACCTTGTCCTGAGCCACTGGGGCCTCCTGGCACAGCCCCAGCAAGGCTGGGCACTGTCACCCCCTTGTCCTGCCCTCAGCATCCTCCCCTGCCCCACACCCCGGTGGCCTCAGGGATCTGCTGGCATGAGTCCCTGGGGAGCCTTGGTCAGGAATGGCCCTGGGGGGCTCCTGAATGCTTCCAGGGACTGCAGGTTTTCCAAAGGACCTTGGCCTTTGCTCTTGCCTTGGAGTCTCTGAGAGCTTCCTACAATCCTGGTCTTCAATTATCTGCTCTAATGAGTCCCTTGAGATTCTTAGTCATTACCAACACTCAGTGGGGCTCATTAATGCTTCAGGGTACTCCAGATTTTTCAAGTAGTAGGTGTTTCCCTTTTGATACCGACTCCAGCAGAGGTTTGTGCAATCATGACCTCCAGTTATCTACTTTAAGGAGTCCCTTGATTGCTCTGTATTGACACTGGGGGGGGTGGGGGCGGGGGGGGGGGGGGGGCTCATTAATGCTTTGAGATAACCAAGGTATTTTAAGGTACTTTGCATTTTCCTTCCCACACTGAGTCTCTGTGAGGATTTTGTGCAATCCTGGCCTCCAATTCCCTCCTGCAAGGAGCCCATGAGCAGCCTGTGCTGCAGCTGGACCTCAGTGGGACCCATTAATGCCTCCAGACCCTTTGCATTCTTTTTCTGACTTGGACTCCTGGAGACGTTTGTGCAGTCTC
Organism: Cinclus cinclus; assembly: GCF_963662255.1. NCBI lineage: Eukaryota > Metazoa > Chordata > Aves > Passeriformes > Cinclidae > Cinclus > Cinclus cinclus. The sequence continues at coordinate 41,901 of NW_026912129.1, forward strand.
CTCTCAGGCCCTGAGATTGTAGCATTGTGTGATGGATATTGCTCCAGGGTGTCTCCTAAGGAGGTCTGGCCTGCTCAGAGAAGCTGTGCCTTGAGGTTTGACCCGGTATGGACAACCTTGCTGCACATTCCCCAACCGCATCCTGTCTGTCCTGACTCAGCTGACACCCCTGCTTTGCTTGGAGAACTGGCTACACACACCCTAAGAAGGGTTTTCCTCTTTTTTTTTTTTTTTTTACACCAACCTACAACGGTTTTGATTGCTCCAAACAACGAAAAGTTCCCCACTGAAAACAGACACCCTCCTCAAGTGTGTGCCAAGCCCCAGGCAGCACCAAGACCATTCCAGAGCTGCCCTGCCCAGCTGTGAGGGTGGATTAGCATCCCAAGGTGCCCTGGGCCATTGCAAGGGACTGTTGCCAGGGACACTGCACTGACCCCCCCCCAGTGGGTTTGGGTGCCAGGGCAACCCTCATCAGTTCAAGTTGCCTTGGAAACCACCCCAAGGAGCCATTTGTGCAGTCAGGTTCCATGGGCACTTGCATGCAGACCTGTTGGGTCCTCAGCTGCCATGGCAAGCCTGAGGACAAAGCGGTGCCGGGGCTGGTCCAGCTTGAACTGCACTGACACTCATTGATGCAGTCAGGTGCCATGGCAACAGCCACAGAGACCCCTTCCTCAGTTTGGTGCCACGGCAGCCAACGCCTGGAGCCATTGTGATGGCTGCTTGTCATGGAAACCTGCCCTGGGCCCCTTGCTCAGGGCTGCTGTCACTGCCCAGAGCCAGAGGGGATCCCTCGCTGGGGGCTTGTGCCATGGCCACCTGCCCTGTGCCGCGCTGGCTGGGCAGGCGCAGCGGGACCAGCAGCAAACCCCAGGGCCAGGGCCAAAGGCCAGCTCAGCCAGACAGAAAGGTCAGCTGGGCACTGTTTCCATGGCAAGCCTCACTGGGACAGGACACCTGGGTCACCTGGCATGGCACTTGCCATGGAAACCCCTTGTAGGGCCTGATGCCACGGACGCTGGCACCGAGACACTGCTGGGGTCGGGTGCTGAGCACAGGCTCCATCACACACAGATGGTTTTGCTCTTGCTGAGCTTGCACAGAGCCAAGGCCTTTCCTGCCCCTTGTCCAGCCATGCTGGGGAGGGGCTGGGGGTGCAGGGGAGCTTGGGAGGGGACACAGCCAGGACAGGTGACCCCAACTGACCCGGGGGAGATCCCGGACCATGGGACATCATGCTCAGCGTATAAAGTGGGGGGAAGAAGGCAGAAACCAGGGGACATTTGCAGTGGTGGCGTTTGTCTTCCCAGGTAACTCCTAGGCACGATGGGACTCAGTTTCACCAGTGGCCAGGGTCAGCACCAAAGACACAGACACCAGCTGAAGGAATTGCGTAATTTATATAACGCAAAACTGCAAAGAATCACAACAGGAGAAGCTCAGCAATGCACCCAGTCCTCACTCCCAAGAAGTGCCCGCAGTGATTAAGAAAGATCCATCAGCAGTTCCCCCCAGACTTTACCATCACCCAGATGCACACATCAGCTGGGGGAAGCTGTCACAGCCAAGGACTGCAGAGCCACTCCCGGACACTGGGAATTCCTGCAGGTGCCTCCAGCCACAGCTGAGGCTTCCAGCCCTGCTGAGAGAGGGCCCAGCTCTGATGGTGTTGAACAGAGAATCTGACAGCACTCCTAGTGCAGGAACATGGGTTTAAGTCTCCTGTTTGGTTCCTCCCAACGCCTGGCCAGGGCTCAAGGAGGAACCAAGGGAGTTCACTTGGACCAAACACCCCCAAACAAGGCTAGATGGGACCTTGTTGGATTTCTAAATGCTGAAAGGTAAATCCTTCTTTCACCAATACACAGATACAGAGATCGTATTGCTAAAAAAGCCTCAATGATGAGCAGATAAAAATATAACATTTGCTTGGAAGGTGCATCTAGAATTCAGCTTTGTTCAGGGCCTGATGTTCAGGCCTTGGTACTTCAACCAGTGCTTTGACCAAGGCATGAACTACAGCCTCCATAACAATTCCTTCAATAATGGATTCTTGGATTTAGGCATGAGGCACAAAGGCATCACCTCTTGTTCTTCAATTAAGCATTAATTGAAGAACAGTTCATTACTCAGAGCTGTAATTTGCAACTCTTTTAAAACATGCCTAATTAGTTGCTCTTCTCTGTTGTTTCTCAAATCCCCACTTTCTCTTGAGACTGTGTCTCTCTTGAGACAAGTCTCAGTGCTCCATTTCCCAGCACAAAGTGTCACAACAACTCTAACATGGAATCATTACACACCAAGGGCTCACACTGCAATGTTTGCAGTGACTGCCACAAATGCATTTCACAGCAGCCTCCAATTTGGCAGGCATGAAGGCAATCTCAGCAAGAAGAATTTTCTTCTTTCTGCCACTCTTCTACTGCTCTTCCTATTGAGGTGATTCCTGATTGCTGCACTTCAGACTCATCACTGATAGAAGTGCAACATTCCTGTCCCGTCATAGCCCAGGCTCCTCCTTGCCCAGCAAGCAGATGATCCAAGGCCATGAGGGTCTGTAGAGCCCCATTTGTGTTTGTTGGAGCTCACAGGATGTGCTACTGGATATTTGCACAGTATCCTTTTCTACTTCTTCAAATAATCCATGTAGCTCATTAATGTGAACTCCATAGGACGAGGCAGTGCTCATGGGGCACAGGGTGAACCAGAGTCTTTGGCTTTCTGAGACCAAAGGCACTCTGTGGGGGGAAATGTTCTCTCGGCCCAAACTCTTCCTTCTGCTTGTTGCTGAAGTACCCCCAAGGGAGGCATCAACACTGCCTGAAAAACAGGACCCAAACACATTGAGGGAAGCCTTTACAGGCATTGTCTCTGCACATCCAGCAGGTCCCATTCCCAGTACCAAAGGTCTGATTTCCCATTTCCCACTGTGGGCTGCTGATGCATCCAGGGCTCCTCCCTGTGCTCCTCTTGTGTCCCCCGTGCCTTTGGGCCACAGCAGTTTCACAGTGGCCCTGCAGCTGGCAGTGCTCTAACACTGACCCTGACCAGCTCCAGCACCCCAAGTTCTATGGACATTGGGAGTGATGGCAAAGCACAGAAATCCTTTCACACTGGGGCCTCTAACTCCAACAGGGTTCAGTTGCTACTGAAGGGAAATCTTAGTGAACCCTGTAAAGCTGATCATTGTATTCCTTTTTTGCACAGCACAGTTTTCTTTAACTGTCCCTGCACTGACTCTGTTAGGAGTCAGAGCCCATGGACAGAGCTCTGGCCACCCCACAGGGTGGGCCCTCCAAGGGACCCCCATTCCTCCCAACATTAGTTGAGGACATACCCAGCAATTACTTACATGGAGTATTTTGGCTACTAAGATCTTTACATTTTCAGAACAATTTCAGGACTAATCCCTGATGAAACTCTACAGGTGTTTCTGGCAAACAAAGATTCTGGCTGACTCTCAAGACACAACTTACAGACATAAGCACTACTTTAGTGACAAGGTGACTCATTCTTTTTCCTCAGTCTCATCCGGGTTAGGAACAGTAATTCCACTGTCCATGCAGCTGGTGCCCATTTAATTCCAGAATAATGTCCCTAGGGACCTTTGCTGTTCAGCTTTCCCGCGCTGTCTGTGGGTAACAAGGCTTGCTGGGGTCCTTTCCCCTTTGGCTGGAGAGGTGCCGGGTCCCAGGCCCTGAGGGACCCCCAGGCTCCTGGCTGGAATTCGTCTGGAAGTGCCTCAGTGTCACATCAGCCTTCACATGGAGCCCCGTGGATCAGAGCATTTCCCAAACGGGACCCTTGGGGCAAACACGCAGATGTGGTCTGGCACGATCTCTAAAACAATATCCCAAAACATCCACTTGTTCTCACATAGAGCACTTGGCTGCAGGGACATATTGCCAGGTTCCAGCATTCCAACAGTCTTGTCTTTCCCCAGAGCTGTTCCTGCAGCTGGCTCGGGAGGGCCACTTGGCCTCTCCACCCACACTTTGGCTCCATTATTAGGACTGCTGCATCCAAAGCCTTGATCTCCACAAACAGTGCTGATTTGAGCTGGATCTCCTTCCTTCACTGATGTTTCGAAAGCTGGAAGATCAATAATGGTGCTACTGTGCCACAGGGCTAAATCATCCAATCTTGTTCACTATTGCTGAAAAGGATTACTTTGATTTCTCCTTGACAATCTGCATCAGTTCCTCTTCCCGTGACGTGAACCCTTTGCAAGGCCAAGCTCCAGTGAGCAGTTCCCCAAACAAAGTGTCCTGGAGGAATCTGAACTCCTCTTTCCGTATTGATAACTCTCATTTGCTTCTGATTTATCCTAATTAATTCCAGTGCATCACAGTCCAGCCCTGCAGCCTCTGGGGGGCCCTGTCAGGGGCCGTGGCACCCAGAACAATTTCCCAGGAAGTCCAAGTCTCACTGGCCATGGTTGTATTTGCAAACCGGGAGCAGCCATGCACATCCAGGGCCTTTCCATTTCCCAGTGGGCCCATTGCTAAGGGTAGGGAGCACATCTGGGAGTTGGCTTCTCCATCGGGACAGCTTCTCAGCTCCTCATTTTTTCAACTGCTCTTTTAACAAACATTCATCTGTCCAACCAATGCCGCAGCTTGTGGATAGCCTGCTGTTTCCAATATGCTCTTAACAAAATCCCTCCTCATCCTCCCAAACCCACAAGTTCTTTTCCTTTTTCCATATGCAATTTTGGGATGCATTTGAAGACACCCACTGGTTCAGCCTCTTTTAACTCATGGCTCCACTGCTCCCACGGTGCTCTGACCTCAGCCCACTCCTGAGACACACAACTCTAGGGAAGGGCTTTGCATCCAGCAATTTCCAATGGGACGGACTCCTTACATTTACATTTTTAATGTGACATTTTGTTGTGATCCAACTAGACTACGCCTCTTTGCTTTTACCAGTGGGCAAGGTCAGCACCAAAGACACAGACACCAGCTGAAGGAATTGCCTAATTTTCTAAAGTTCAAAGCAGCAAAGAATCACAGAAGGAGAAGCTCAGCAATGCACCCAGTCCTCACTCCCAAGAAGTGCCCGCAGTGATTAAGAAAGATCCATCAGCAGTTCCCCCCAGACTTTACCATCACCCAGATGCACACATCAGCTGGGGGAAGCTGTCACAGCCAAGGACTGCAGAGCCACTCCCGGACACTGGGAATTCCTGCAGGTGCCTCCAGCCACAGCTGAGGCTTCCAGCCCCGCTGAGAGAGGGCCCAGCTCTGACAGTGCTGAAGAAACAAACTGACAGCACTTCTAGTGCAGCAACATCTGGTTTCATTCTCCTCTTGGCTCATACCCAGAGCCTGGCCAGGGCTCAAGGAGGAGCTCAAGGAGTTGGCTTTGACCAAACACACCCCAAACAAGGCCAGATGTTGGATTTCACGGCCTTGTTCGGCTTCTAAATACACAAAGGTCAATCCACCTTTCACTCATGAGTGCATACATCTATCACAGCGCTCATGTCCGTGCATAGTTTGGTCATGTGTAGATACAAAGATAACATTTGGTTGGAAGGTTCATCCAGAGATCCCCTTTGGCTCAGGGCCTGGTGTTCAGCCCTCAGTCAGGGCCTCTTGTCCAGCCTTTGGTACTTCAGGCATGCGATTTACTGCTGGGCTTGACAGTGCTGGGTGAACAGCAGGACTGCATGAGCTCTGAGGTCTTTCCCAACTGGAAGGATTCTGTAATTCCAGGATTCCATCTGCTGCATTCAGCTAGGTCCATGTTAGCAGCATTCCTTGAGTCCAAAAGGCCCCTCTTGGTCAGCCCTTGTGGCCTAAGGCTCCAGCTCCTTTAGCTCCTGCTGCTAAGCTGCTCATGCTGAACGAGAGGACTCAGGGAGAAGAAGAATACAGCTCATGCAATTCCTTCTGGGACGCTGAGAGGGCAGGGTGTGGCACCAGGAGCATTGTTTGCTGTGGCCTCCTCTCTACCCTTCAGGCCCTTCAGTGCTTTGAAGCAGCCAAGAGCTTTCTTCAAGGGTGCAAGGAAGCAGCTGTTCCTGCTCCCAGCTCTGGCTCTTCCCACTCTCTGACCTTGACTGGTTTTGTCTCTCTGGCTGTGTCCTCTGCTCCCCCTGTGCTTGGTGGCTGCTGCCCAGGACTGTGGCACTGGCACACATCAAGGGCTCCAGCCCCTCCTTTCTCTGCCCTTGCAGCTGCCTGCTCACAGCAGCCTTTTCCACCTGGAAGCTCCCCATGGAGAGGGAGTCCCCACCTCTGTTCCCTGCACAACCTCCAGGATGCCAGCGCTGCCATCTCCAGTCCCTGCTGGCACTGAGGGCTCCCAGGTGCCCCAGGCTGCTGTGACACCACTGCACACGGCAGGAACAGTGCCAGGGGCTGTGCTCAAAGTCAGGTCCATGTGCTGCTGCTGCTGCTGCTGCTGCTGTGGGTGTCGTTTTTTTCCAGCCCTGCCCAGAGTCAGGGATCAGATCCAGGCACTGCTGCTGCTCCCTCGGGATCAGCCACAATTTGGCTGTTGCTGTCAGTGCCAGCAGAAGCGGTGGCTGGAGCAGCGGGTGCTGACAGTGCCCCAAGCACACACAGGGGTCCCTGGGCTGGAGGTTGGGAGCTGGGAGGCAGCTGCCCCTTCTTCTCCCTCTGCCCCTTCTTCTCCCTCTGCCCCCACAGAGCTGGGCCAGGCACAAGGGGGGGCAGCACAGCAAACAGGGAGCCTGCAAGTCTCTTCCAGCCCTGTCTGCTGAGAGTTTGGCCCTTGGAGCTCCAGGTGGACAAAGGCAGCTGCTCCTGGTCCCTCTGTGTGTCCCTGTGTTCAGCTGTGCTGCTCCATCAGTCCGTGCCCAGCAATGGGAAAAGCCTCAGGCCTGCAGGGCCAGGAGCTGCTGGGCTCTGCCTGGGCAGCTCAGCCAGCGGGAAGGAGCTGCTCCACACGGGAACCAGGAGCGAAGGACACTCCTGTTTTAGGAGAGGATTTCTGTTCTAGGAAAAACAAAAAACATAGAAAAGGAAAAAAAAAACACAGAAAACATGTGAAAGATACAAACAAAACAACGTGTTAGTGAAAAGTAGTCCAGACCTTTGGATAAAGGGGCAACCGATCTTTTTAAAACAAGGACTAAGTTATTTACTTTAGAAACGTGCTGATGGTATGGATCCATCTTACTGACCTCAGCAGCCTATTTAAAACGATGTTGGGGTTTATTTCCAATATTGTTATTTTCAATTGTGGTTGAAGCAAGAGGAAATTGCTTTGTGCCCTGCCAGCTCCAAGCAGGACTGGGAAACTAAACTCTGTCAAACCCCAAATCCTTTTTGAAGATGCCCTTCCTTCTCACCCTTCAAATGAGGTGCGCTGTTCCCTTTGAAATTGTCAGTGATTTCTTCAAGATGGAAAGACCCACTTACAGCTTTTTGCTCTGGTTTGGAAGTGCAGAAGGGCAACTCTCCATCCATCAGCTCCAGACTGCACTGCCTTAGGAACACGGCCCACTCGCCAGGTTTTGCCCACTCGTGGCACTTCTAGAGGAGGAAGAAATTGCACAATTGCTACGGCACAATTCCAGACAAAAAGGAATGGAGACAGACAAAACATCCTGTGGAGATCCAGGCGTTCAGCTGGGACCGTGGAGAGTTTGGGTTCTTGCCAATTGGGTGTGTGTCCCTAACTGCAATCTCTTGGCCTGCAGGAGAGTCTCCCTCACCTGCAAAAGCAGAAAGCTCAGGCGGTGTGCTGGGAACGGGCTCGTGTGATGCAAAGCTCTCAGAGCCCTGTGAGGGCAGAGCGGGCCCAGCCGTGCCCAGGGCTGAGCCCAGCAGAGCCCTGGCATGGCCCAGAGCTGCCTCAGCATCCGCAGAGCCCGGCTGCAAGGAGAGAACCCAGAAACCACCCCTCAGCTGAAGGCTCCTGTCCCCCTTGTCCCAACCACGAGCAGTGCCCAGGCCATGCTGCCTGTGCCCAGAGCTGGGCACAAACCTCCCGGTCACTGCTGCCTCTGGGAGCAGAGCACGAGGGCAGGACACGTGCCCAGCCTGCAGCCAGCCATGGCACATCCAGCCCCTCAGCAGCTGCCCAGAGCCAAAAAGCACCTTGGCAGCCCACTGAAGAACTCCTTGCATCTACTCCAGCAAAGGGGGAACCTTTGGTTGCCAGCCAGGGGCCAGGCCATGCCCAGATCTGGGAGCATCCCCCTGGCTGTGGACTCACCTGCACACTGGGCGTGGAGCGTGTCTTTGAAGAAGGTGCCAGAATCAAAGTCCATCATCTCCTGCTGCCAGTGGCCAGGTCGAGGAAGAGGCTGTCAGCCTTGAGGTTGTCCTTGCAGCAGCTCCACGTGGTACAGCTTCTCCAGGGGCTGCTGCTCCTTCCCTGGGGGCCAGACCAGGCTGTCAGTGTTCTGCCCAGGGACTCAGCCATCACTGAAGCAGGACAAGTAAAACCAGGATGCATGGTGGCCGCCAGTGCTTGCAAGACCAGCTCAGCTCCAGAACGGATGTTCCCATCTGATGACCCCTGCTCCATGGTACAGGCAGGAGAAAAAAGTCTGTGTTTCTTTGCTTCTTATCACCAAGACACGTGTGGAGCTGTTTGATCCAGGCTCCCGGATCAAACAGTGCCTGTGAATCTCTCCCATCTTCTAGGGCAGGTGAACACCCTGCAGCCAGGGGTCATAGAAGAGATCTTCCAAAGATGGCCTGTCCATGGAGTGCATGCATAAACACCATCTGATAACATCTTGGCACTCTGGGGAGAGAAACCACAAATCACCGGTCAGCTGGAGGAGGATCCTGTTCACTTTGCCCCACTGTTCCCGTGCCCAGGCTCTGCTGGATCTGCTCAGAGCTGGGCCTGAGCTTTGCAGTCAATTCCCTGTTTTGGAGGAGAGCAGGAGAGCAGGACATGTGCCACATCCCAGAGATGAGGATTCACCTTGAGAGAGCCCTCGTGGGAACATGAGCTGGCCCCAGACGATGTCCCGGCCCTTCTTGAACGGGTGCTTCCCGCAGACCATCTGGTACAGCAGGATACCCAGGGACCAGACCGTTGCTGCCTTGCCGTGGTAGCATTTCAGGTGGGTCCACTCTGGGGGGCTGTAGGACCGTGTCCCTATGGAATACAGATGGAGCTCATCACGGGGATGCTGCTGCTCCCAGCGCCTCGCCTCAGCATCCCTGGGATTGGGGGGACCGCACCAGTGGCACAGGAGTGACCCGCTGCCTCGTCACCAACACCTGACTCTGGCGTACAAAAAGGAGGGACGGAAAAGAAACCACTGGTGTTGGGAGAGGGCAGCAGAAGCCCTGGGAAGGCCCAACCATGACACCCAGAAGAAAAACCCACCCAGGGGTGGGAAAAACCCACTCTCCTCTCTGCTTGCATTGCCCCCAATAAACATTAACAAGCCAAGGCAAACAGGGGCAGCAAAGCAGTCCAAGCCCTTCCTCGCCTGCACACCAAACGGAGCCGTGCACGGATCTGAGCCCCCTCTCTTGCTCCCCCCAGGGGGTTTATGTCGGGCTGGCTGCCCCAGCTCCAGCCACGGCTGAGTGGGTGGTGAATGCCGTTGGCAGGGCTGGGAGCTGGCTCCCCTCTGATCCCCACTCAAAAGCAACTTTTGGTGCAGGAGAAGCAATCCCATGACCTGCAGCAAAGCGGGGAATCAAAGTGCAGTGCCACAGTCAGGCTGGGCCATGAGATGCCCAGGGGCATCCCCCAGGCTGGGCTCACCTGCAAACTGGGTGTAGAGTGTGTCCTGGAGGAAGGTGCCACAGCCAAAGTCAATCAGGTGGCCAGGTCGATGAGGATGTTGCTAGGTTTGATGTCGCGGTGCAGGACCCCGCAGCTGCTGCAGTGCCGCACGGCCTCCAGCACCTGGCGGAACAGCCCCCGCGCCTCCTCCTCCGGCAGGGAGCCCCGAGCCACGATGAAATCCAAGAGGTCCTGACATGGCTCGGGACGCTCCAGCACCAACAAGACGCAGCTGGGCAGCTCAAACCACTCCAGGAGCTGAATTACTCCACGGAACCCAGTGGACACCTTGTCCAGCAGCACGACCTCCAGGGGCGCACGGGCGCCGTTGGGCTGCGCGAGGACCACGATGCCGTCAGTGGGGCTGAGGCCGTGCCAGGGCTCTGGAACGCCTCAGCCAGCCCGGGATGCTCTGCATCCCCCGCTCAGCCCACGCCCGCTCTCCTTGCAGGGCTCCCGGCGGCTCCCAGCCTGCCGGGCCCCGGCTCCCCGCCGCCCGCAACGCCCCGGCTTCTGCCGCTGACTCCGCTCACTCACCAGCTCGCCCCAATGGCGGATGCGATCCCGCCGCACGCATTTGATGGCCACCTGCGAACCAAGGGGCAGCAGCGGGCTCAGATCGCCGCCCGGCCCGCCGCGCCCCGGCCTCCTCCTCCGCCCTCCATCTCTTCCTCTTCCTCCTCCTCCTCCTCCTCCTCCTCCTCCTCCTCCGCCCGCCGCCGGCCCCGCCACTCACCGGGGCGCCGTCCGCGAGCCGGGTCCACGAGAAGACGCTGCCGAAGCCGCCGCTGCCCAGCAGCGAACCCAGCCGGTACCGCTCCGGCAAGGCCCCCTGCGCCTTCCCTGCGGGCGACACGCGGCCGTCAGCGCTCGGCCCGGGGCCACACACGGGCCCCGACCGCCCCCCGACCGTCCCGGGCCGGGCATCCCCACCCGCCCCGGGCCCTGGCGGCTCGGGGCCGGCGGCCGCGCTGCCGAGCGGCGGAGCTCGGGCCGGGGAAGCCGCAGCGGAGGCGGCGGGAGCGGCCGCGCCGCATGTGTCCTCAGCGGGCCCCTGGAGGAGCCGGGGCCGGGGCCGGGGCAGGGGCCGGAGCCGGGGCAGGGGCCGGAGGCGGGGCCGGAGCCGGGGTAGGGGCGGGGGTCGGGGCCGGGCTCGGGGTCGGGGCCGGGACCGGGCTCGGGTTCGGGCTCCGGCCAGGCAAAGCCAAAGGGCAGCGATGCTGCCCCAGCCCCAGGCACTGATGCCCGCCCAGCACCGCCACAGCCACGAAAGCCAAAGCCGGGCAGAGGCGAGCCCGGGGTGGGACGGACGGGGCAGGTGACGGGGCAGCCCCGCCCGAGGCCGGGGGCGGGCCGGGGGCATGGCCCGGTCCGGCACGGGGAGAGGGGGAGACGACGGGGGGGTCTGGGGAACGGAGCCCGGGGAGAAGGGATAGAATGAACAAGAAAGAGAGTAAGAGGGCTTGTAGACTCGCTGCTGCTGCTGCTGCTTCTGCCGCTGCTACCGCTGCTGCCGCTGCTGCTGCTGCCGCTGCTGCTGCCGCTGCTGCCGCCGCTGCTGCCGCCGCTGCCGCCGCTGCTGCCGAAGCGCCGGGGCCGTTTGTCCGCGTGTCCGCGTGTCCGTTCGCCGCTCGCCCCACACGCCCCATGCCCGAGCCCCGCGCGCCCCGGGGCAGCCCCTGAGTCTGTCCAAACACGGGAACTTTGCCCTGTTCAGCCAAGGCCCAGAGTCCTGACTCCCGCACAGTGACACAGCAATCCCCTCGCTCGCTGCTGTCCATTGGCCCCGCTGAGGCTCACACACTGCCGCCGGGGCACGTTCCCTGGCTGGAGGATTCCTGCCCCACCCAAGCACTGCCCTTATGTCTCCAGCATTGCTTTCCAACAAAGCCACGGGAAGGCAAACTCTCTGCAGCTCATGGTACTTTACAGTGTCTAAGACTCACAAGTCATCGACCAGGAATTGTAAGGGAATGCAGCCCTGACTGCAGCCCTCCCAGAGTAGATGACAAAAAGAATCTAAAACGGGGAAATGCAGGTGAACTGGGTGAACTTTGTCTGAAAGAAGGGTCATTTTTTTCTAATAATTTCTAGTCCATTCCCTCAGCTTTTATGCTTCTTACAAGGCCATTTGCATGCCAGATTCCTCATCAAAGGAGAACCCTGAGCTTGTGGAACTGCGTGTCTGTTCCTCTGCAGGGACACTCAGGGTGAGACAGGATGCAATTTTGAAGCAATTGTGTTAAAGCAAAACCAGTTATTAAGTAGAGATTGATGTCCTTGCCCCAAACCAACAACCGTGGGCAAGTCCCTTTGGCTCAGCCTGGAGCAGTGACCTTGAGGGGTGTCCCCACTGCAGGGAGGAAGGCCCCCGCCCCTCCAAGGAGGGAAATGTTGGGACACGCTGCCGTTAAAATCTGGCACGGGGCTCTTCCAGTCTGAAGTGCTGCCCTGTCAGGCAGATGTGCCCAGGCTGTGCCAACTCAGCAGCTCTGCAGAAGTTCTCAGCGGTGGCACTTGGTTGTTCCTTTCTCTGGGCATTTTACCAGCTCTGCCACAGCTTCAGCTCCCTCTCAGGATGTTGATCTTGGGGATGGAGGAGTCAGGCTGGTTTCAGCACTGTTGACCCCAAAAGCAGCGTGATCCCCCTCTTCATTTCCCACCGGGAGCTTTGCAAACAGAGCCTTGTTGGAGTTGTTTGAGCCCATTCCAGGCAGAGCCTCCTGCTGCAGCAGGAACTGCCTTTCCTGTGCCATGGCCAGGGCAGACCCCGCTGCAGGAAAAGGCCCAGGCCAGCCCCAAGACAGGGAAGGCCTCGGGCACAAGTGCAGAGTGCCGTGGTGGCACCTGTGCCAGGGAGAGCCTGAGACACCAAAGGCACCTTGGCAGCAGCAGCTGCTCCCAGGGCATGGCCACAAGCCTCCCTTGGCAACCCGGCCTGGTGGCCACCACTGCAGAGCTGCAGCTTCAGGGGTCATTTCTGGCTGGGCTCTGCAAAGCCACTCGTGCTCCAGGAACCCGACTGGGAAGCAATTGGCCCCAGCACCTTGGGGACAAGATATTAATGGCAAAACTCTTCATCCCTGCAGGGGCAGGAGAGGGACAGAGGAAAGGGAAGAGCCAGGCCCAGGGGACATGACTGCAATGGTGGTGGCTGGGAGGTCGGTGCCACTGCAGCAGCCTGGCTGGCCCTCAGCAGACATCCTGGCCACAAGAGTTGTGAGCAGCTCTTGGCCCTGCAGGGCTGAGGCTTTTCCCCTTTGCTGGGCACAGACTGATGGAGCAGCACAGCTGAACTCCTCCTGGCACTGTTCCCTGCCGTGTGCAGTGGTGTCACAGCAGCCTGGGGCACCTGGGAGCCTTCAGTGCCAGCAGGGACTGGAGATGGCAGCGCTGGCATCCTGGAGGTTGTGCAGGGAACAGAGGTGGGGACTCTCTCTCCATGGGGAGCTTCCAGGTGGAAAAGGCTGCTGTGAGCAGGCAGCTGCAAGGGCAGAGAAAGGAGGGGCTGGAGCCCTTGATGTGTGCCAGTGCCACAGTCCTGGGCAGCAGCCACCAAGCACAGGGGGAGCAGAGGGCACAGCCAGAGGGACAAAACCAGTCAAGGTCAGAGAGTGGGAAGAGCCAGAGCTGGGAGCAGGAACAGCTGCTTCCTTGCACCCTTGAAGAAAGCTCTTGGCTGCTTCAAAGCACTGAAGGGCCTGAAGGGTAGAGAGGAGGCCACAGCAAACAATGCTCCTGGTGCCACACCCTGCCCTCTCAGCGTCCCAGAAGGAATTGCATGAGCTGTATTCTTCTTCTCCCTGAGTCCTCTCGTTCAGCATGAGCAGCTTAGCAGCAGGAGCTAAAGGAGCTGGAGCCTTAGGCCACAAGGGCTGACCAAGAGGGGCCTTTTGGACTCAAGGAATGCTGCTAACATGGACCTAGCTGAATGCAGCAGATGGAATCCTGGAATTACAGAATCCTTCCAGTTGGGAAAGACCTCAGAGCTCATGCGGTCCTGCTGTTCACCCAGCACTGTCAAGCCCAGCAGTAAATCGCATGCCTGAAGTACCAAAGGCTGGACAAGAGGCCCTGACTGAGGGCTGAACACCAGGCCCTGAGCCAAAGGGGATCTCTGGATGAACCTTCCAACCAAATGTTATCTTTGTATCCACACATGACCAAACTATGCACGGACATGAGTGCTGTGATAGATGTATGCACTCATGAGTGAAAGGTGGATTGACCTTTGTGTATTTAGAAGCCAAACAAGGCCGTGAAATCCAACATCTGGCCTTGTTTGGGGTGTGTTTGGTCAAAGCCAACTCCTTGGGCTCCTCCTTGAGCCCTGGCCAGGCTCTGGGTGTGAGCCAAGAGGAGAATGAAACCAGATGTTGCTGCACTAGAAGTGCTGTCAGTTTGTTTCTTCAGCACTGTCAGAGCTGGGCCCTCTCTCAGCGGGGCTGGAAGCCTCAGCTGTGGCTGGAGGCACCTGCAGGAATTCCCAGTGTCCAGGAGTGGAGGCACCTGCAGGAATTCCCAGTGTCCGGGAGTGGCTCTGCAGTCCTTGGCTGTGACAGCTTCCCCCAGCTGATGTGTGCATCTGGGTGATGGTAAAGTCTGGGGGGAACTGCTGAGGCATCTTTCTTAATCACTGCGGGCACTTCTTGGGAGTGAGGACTGGGTGCATTGCTGAGCTTCTCCTTCTGTGATTCTTTGCTGCTTTGAACTTTAGAAAATTACGCAATTCCTTCAGCTGGTGTCTGTGTCTTTGGTGCTGACCTTGCCCACTGGTAAAAGCAAAGTGGCGTAGTCTGGCTGGATCACAACAAAATGTCACTTTTAAAATGTAAATATAAGTAGTCTGTCCCGTTGGAAATTGCTGGATGCGAAGCCCTTCCCTAGAGTTGTCTGTCTCAGGAGTGGGCTGAGGTCAGAGCACTGTGGGAGCAGTGGAGCCGTGAGTTAAAAGAGGCTGAACCAGTGGGTGTCTTCAAATGCATCCCAAAATTGCATATGGAAAAAGGAAAAGAACTTGTGGGTTTGGGAGGATGAGGATGGATTTTGTTAAGAGCATATTGGAAACAGCAGCAACAGAAGGAACAATTTGTGTTGGAACACTCCCACATGGAGACACAGAAAAAGTTTTACTCTTGAGCTTGAATTTCATTGTGCTTGTGATATAATAATGTTACTGTGTTATATCTACATATGTGTACGCATATCTTACATGTCATGAAATCATATTTTTATTTTTATATAAATAATAATAATAATAATAATGTGAAATAATGCTGACAGTACTCGTGTGTTAGCTTTGGTTGCTCAGGGATGTAACACTGAATACCCTACAGAAAAGCTTTAACAAGGACATCAACGTCACGGCAAACTTTGTGAGACTGTTTATAATGAATACAGGAGGAAGGGATGAAATTGGCTGCTTTCATGGGGTTTGCTGACACTGTGATGTGGAATGTGTTTTTTGTTAGTGTGGAAAACACAGTGATTAAGACTGCTGGGTTTTTCATACAGCAGGCTATCCACAAGCTGCGGCATTGGTTGGACAGATGAATGTTTGTTAAAAGAGCAGTTGAAAAAATGAGGAGCTGAGAAGCTGTCCCGATGGAGAAGCCAACTCCCAGATGTGCTCCCTACCCTTAGCAATGGGCCCACTGGGAAATGGAAAGGCCCTGGATGTGCATGGCTGCTCCCGGTTTGCAAATACAACCATGGCCAGTGAGACTTGGACTTCCTGGGAAATTGTTCTGGGTGCCATGGTCCCTGACAGGGCCCCCCAGAGGCTGCAGGGCTGGACTGTGATGCATTGGAATTAATTAGGATAAATCAGAAGCAAATGAGAGTTATCAATACGGAAAGAGGAGTTCAGATTCCTCCAGGACACTTTGTTTGGGGAACTGCTCACTGGAGCTTGGCCTTGCAAAGGGTTCACGTCACAGGAAGAGGAATTGATGCAGATTGTCAAGGAGAAATCAAAGTAATCCTTTTCAGCAATAGTGAACAAGATTGGATGATTTAGCCCTGTGGCACAGTAGCACCATTATTGATCTTCCAGCTTTCGAAACATCAGTGAAGGAAGGAGATCCAGCTCAAATCAGCACTGTTTGTGGAGATCAAGGCTTTGGATGCAGCAGTCCTAATAATGGAGCCAAAGTGTGGGTGGAGAGGCCAAGTGGCCCTCCCGAGCCAGCTGCAGGAACAGCTCTGGGGAAAGACAAGACTGTTGGAATGCTGGAACCTGGCAATATGTCCCTGCAGCCAAGTGCTCTATGTGAGAACAAGTGGATGTTTTGGGATATTGTTTTAGAGATCGTGCCAGACCACATCTGCGTGTTTGCCCCAAGGGTCCCGTTTGGGAAATGCTCTGATCCACGGGGCTCCATGTGAAGGCTGATGTGACACTGAGGCACTTCCAGACGAATTCCAGCCAGGAGCCTGGGGGTCCCTCAGGGCCTGGGACCCGGCACCTCTCCAGCCAAAGGGGAAAGGACCCCAGCAAGCCTTGTTACCCACAGACAGCGCGGGAAAGCTGAACAGCAAAGGTCCCTCGGGACATTATTCTGGAATTAAATGGGCACCAGCTGCATGGACAGTGGAATTACTGTTCCTAACCAGGATGAGACTGAGGAAAAAGAATGAGTCACCTTGTCACTAAAGTAGTGCTTATGTCTGTAAGTTGTGTCTTGAGAGTCAGCCAGAATCTTTGTTTGCCAGAAACACCTGTAGAGTTTCATCAGGGATTAGTCCTGAAATTGTTCTGAAAATGTAAAGATCTTAGTAGCCAAAATACTCCATGTAAGTAATTGCTGGGTATGTCCTCAACTAATGTTGGGAGGAATGGGGGTCCCTTGGAGGGCCCACCCTGTGGGGTGGCCAGAGCTCTGTCCATGGGCTCTGACTCCTAACAGAGTCAGTGCAGGGACAGTTAAAGAAAACTGTGCTGTGCAAAAAAGGAATACAATGATCAGCTTTACAGGGTTCACTAAGATTTCCCTTCAGTAGCAACTGAACCCTGTTGGAGTTAGAGGCCCCAGTGTGAAAGGATTTCTGTGCTTTGCCATCACTCCCAATGTCCATAGAACTTGGGGTGCTGGAGCTGGTCAGGGTCAGTGTTAGAGCACTGCCAGCTGCAGGGCCACTGTGAAACTGCTGTGGCCCAAAGGCACGGGGGACACAAGAGGAGCACAGGGAGGAGCCCTGGATGCATCAGCAGCCCACAGTGGGAAATGGGAAATCAGACCTTTGGTACTGGGAATGGGACCTGCTGGATGTGCAGAGACAATGCCTGTAAAGGCTTCCCTCAATGTGTTTGGGTCCTGTTTTTCAGGCAGTGTTGATGCCTCCCTTGGGGGTACTTCAGCAACAAGCAGAAGGAAGAGTTTGGGCCGAGAGAACATTTCCCCCCACAGAGTGCCTTTGGTCTCAGAAAGCCAAAGACTCTGGTTCACCCTGTGCCCCATGAGCACTGCCTCGTCCTATGGAGTTCACATTAATGAGCTACATGGATTATTTGAAGAAGTAGAAAAGGATACTGTGCAAATATCCAGTAGCACATCCTGTGAGCTCCAACAAACACAAATGGGGCTCTACAGAACCTCATGGCCTTGGATCATCTGCTTGCTGGGCAAGGAGGAGCCTGGGCTATGACGGGACAGGAATGTTGCACTTCTATCAGTGATGAGTCTGAAGTGCAGCAATCAGGAATCACCTCAATAGGAAGAGCAGTAGAAGAGTGGCAGAAAGAAGAAAATTCTTCTTGCTGAGATTGCCTTCATGCCTGCCAAATTGGAGGCTGCTGTGAAATGCATTTGTGGCAGTCACTGCAAACATTGCAGTGTGAGCCCTTGGTGTGTAATGATTCCATGTTAGAGTTGTTGTGACACTTTGTGCTGGGAAATGGAGCACTGAGACTTGTCTCAAGAGAGACACAGTCTCAAGAGAAAGTGGGGATTTGAGAAACAACAGAGAAGAGCAACTAATTAGGCATGTTTTAAAAGAGTTGCAAATTACAGCTCTGAGTAATGAACTGTTCTTCAATTAATGCTTAATTGAAGAACAAGAGGTGATGCCTTTGTGCCTCATGCCTAAATCCAAGAATCCATTATTGAAGGAATTGTTATGGAGGTTGTAGTTCATGCCTTGGTCAAAGCACTGGTTGAAGTACCAAGGCCCGAACATCAGGCCCTGAGCCAAAGCTGAACTCTAGATGCACCTTCCAAGCAAATGTTATATTTTTATCTGCTCATCATTGAGGCTTTTTTAGCAATACGATCTCTGTATCTGTGTATTGGTGAAAGAAGGATTTACCTTTCAGCATTTAGAAATCCAACAAGGTCCCATCTAGCCTTGTTTGGGGGTGTTTGGTCCAAGTGAACTCCCTTGGTTCCTCCTTGAGCCCTGGCCAGGCGTTGGGAGGAACCAAACAGGAGACTTAAACCCATGTTCCTGCACTAGGAGTGCTGTCAGATTCTCTGTTCAACACCATCAGAGCTGGGCCCTCTCTCAGCAGGGCTGGAAGCCTCAGCTGTGGCTGGAGGCACCTGCAGGAATTCCCAGTGTCCGGGAGTGGCTCTGCAGTCCTTGGCTGTGACAGCTTCCCCCAGCTGATGTGTGCATCTGGGTGATGGTAAAGTCTGGGGGGAACTGCTGAGGCATCTTTCTTAATCACTGCGGGCACTTCTTGGGAGTGATGTCTGGGTGCATTGCTGAGCTTCTCCTGTTGTGATTCTTTGCAGTTTTGCGTTATATAAATTACACAATTCCTTCAGCTGGTGTCTGTGTCTTTGGTGCTGACCCTGGCCACTGGTGAAACTGAGTCCCATCGTGCCTAGGAGTTACCTGGGAAGACAAACGCCACCACTGCAAATGTCCCCTGGTTTCTGCCTTCTTCCCCCCACTTTATACGCTGAGCATGATGTCCCATGGTCCGGGATCTCCCCCGGGTCAGTTGGGGTCACCTGTCCTGGCTGTGTCCCCTCCCAAGCTCCCCTGCACCCCCAGCCCCTCCCCAGCGTGGCTGGACGAGGGGCAGGAAAGGCCTTGGCTCTGTGCAAGCTCAGCAAGAGCAAAACCATCTGTGTGTGATGGAGCCTGTGCTCAGCACCCGACCCCAGCAGTGTCTCGGTGCCAGCGTCCGTGGCATCAGGCCCTACAAGGGGTTTCCATGGCAAGTGCCATGCCAGGTGACCCAGGTGTCCTGTCCCAGTGAGACTTGCCATGGAAACAGTGCCCAGCTGACCTTTCTGTCTGGCTGAGCTGGCCTTTGGCCCTGGCCCTGGGGTTTGCTGCTGGTCCCGCTGCGCCTGCCCAGCCAGCGCGGCACAGGGCAGGTGGCCATGGCACAAGCCCCCAGCGAGGGATCCCCTCTGGCTCTGGGCAGTGACAGCAGCCCTGAGCAAGGGGCCCAGGGCAGGTTTCCATGACAAGCAGCCATCACAATGGCTCCAGGCGTTGGCTGCCGTGGCACCAAACTGAGGAAGGGGTCTCTGTGGCTGTTGCCATGGCACCTGACTGCATCAACGAGTGTCAGTGCAGTTCAAGCTGGACCGCTTTGTCCTCAGGCTTGCCATGGCAGCTGAGGACACAACAGGTCTGCATGCAAGTGCCCATGGAACCTGACTGCACAAATGGCTCCTTGGGGTGGTTTCCAAGGCAACTTGAACTGATGAGGGTTGCCCTGGCACCCAAACCCACTAGTGGGGGTCAGTGCAGTGTCCCTGGCAACAGTCCCTTGCAATGGCCCAGGGCACCTTGGGATGCTAATCCACCCTCACAGCTGGGCAGGGCAGCTTGGAATGGTCTTGGTGCTGCCTGGGGCTTGGCACACACTTGAGGAGGGTGTCTGTTTTCAGTGGGGAACTTTTCGTTGTTTGGAGCAATCAAAACTGTTGTAGGTTGGTGTAGAAAAAAAACAAAGAGGAAAACCCTTCTTAGGGTGTGTGCAGCCAGTTCTCCAAGCAAAGCAGGGGTGTCAGCTGAGTCAGGATAGACAGGATTCGGTTGGGGAATGTGCAGCAAAGTTGTCCACACCGGGTCAAACCTCAAGGCACAGCTTCTCTGAGCAGGCCAGACCTCCTTAGGAGACACCCTGGAGCAATATCCATCACACAATGCTACAATCTCAGGGCCTGAGAGGAGACTGCACAAACGTCTCCAGGAGTCCAAGTCAGAAAAAAGAATGCAAGGGGTCTGGAGGCATTAATGGGTCCCACTGAGGTCCAGCTGCAGCACAGGCTGCTCATGGGCTCCTTGCAGGAGGGAATTGGAGGCCAGGATTGCACAAAATCCTCACAGAGACTCAGTGTGGGAAGGAAAATGCAAAGTACCCTAAAATACCTTGGTTATCTCAAAGCATTAATGAGCGCCCCCCCAGTGTCAATACAGAGCAATCAAGGGACTCCTTAAAGTAGATAACTGGAGGTCATGATTGCACAAACCTCTCCTGGAGTCGGTATCAAAAGGGAAACACCTAGTGCTTGAAAAATCTGAAGTACCCTGAAGCATTAATGAGCCCCACTGAGTGTTGGTAATGACTAAGAATCTCAAGGGACTCATTAGAGCAGATAATTGAAGACCAGGATTGTAGGAAGCTCTCAGAGACTCCAAGGCAAGAGCAAAGGCCAAGGTCCTTTGAAAAACCTGCAGTCCCTGGAAGCATTCAGGAGCCCCCCAGGGCCATTCCTGACCAAGGCTCCCCAGGGACTCATGCCAGCAGATCCCTGAGGCCACCGGGGTGTGGGGCAGGGGAGGATGCTGAGGGCAGGACAAGGGGGTGACAGTGCCCAGCCTTGCTGGGGCTGTGCCAGGAGGCCCCAGTGGCTCAGGACAAGGTGTCTCCTCCCAGCCCTTGGTGGCACAGACGCTGCTGTGCCCCAGGGCACCAAGACTTGGCTTCTCCTGGGCACTGCCAGCCCTGCCAGGGCCCTTGGCCATGTCCAGCACAGCTTGTCCTGCACTGTCCCACAGCTGCTGCTGTGCCCCTGCAGGCTGCACACTCCCATCTCGCTGCCCCCCTGGCTCTGCCCTGCCACTGCCCACCCTGCCCTGACTTCTGCCCAGGCTGTCTCTGCAACCCCCAACCAATGGGCTGGGGATGGGCAAGTGTTCCTTAGGGCACAGGGAGGGGACAGCTTGGCTGGGGTGACCCAAGGGCTCTCCCATTCCATGCGATGTCAAGGGCAGCAATACACTGAGGGCAAGGAAGGGTGTGAGATGGTCTCTGAATTTGTAGTGATCTTACACTCCTCCATTATCTGAACATCCCACATTGCTTCTTTTGTGAAGCAGAGGTGCGCTTCTCCTACTGGGAAACTTTGGTATGCTGATGGAGCCCACCCTTTTTTCTAAATTGGTGGCTACCCAGTAACTTTTCCCATAGTAGTGCAAGTTTCTAAGTTGTGCTTATTATAGCAGGCCGAATAGATATGTGTGTGGAAGGCAAGGGTGGACACCGTGTGTCCACTGTACCTGATTGTCTGGTAAGGCTTGCAACAAGCGTCAGCTCTGTTTCCTTTTATCATGATGAGCAATAGGATGACTCTCAGGACTATGTTCATCCCTCTGCCTCCCTCAAGGCCTACGGGGTTGCTGCCAGTAGCCGAGGTTTGTTTCATCTTCTCCTTCTCGGCAGCAGGGACTATGTCCTGGGGTGTCCCACTTTGTCCTTTTCTTCTGGTGTTGTTTCTTACTTTTGTTCCAGCTTTTAGCTTTATCCCCAGGACCAGGTACAGCAGTAAGAGCACGGTATACACAACCCTTTCTGGCACTCTTTTGCCAAAGCCTTTGCTTTGGCTTTTGTTTTTTGTTTTGGTTTTTTTTTTGTTTGCTTGTCCCATTCTCAAATAACTCCCTCCAGTTGTGATCATTAATTTCGATTTCTCCTTGTGCTGATAGGGTATTAAGTACCTTAATAGTTTCCTTCTATTCATTTCTTCTACATTGGATACGTGATGCGAATGGGAGGTACCCACCATAGGAATGACTCCACCACAACTCGGACACCTTTTCTTGATGAACGGGCTACAATCACACCCAGGTTCAGGACAGGTGATTTTCAGTCCTGACTGGGAGGCCTTTGAGAAGAATTGATCTGGTATCCCCAGCAAGTCCTCCGAATTCGCACTTTGAGATCTCTGGGCTCGGATGTCACGGTCCAACCTGTCTTGGCTTAATCGTATGTATGGCAAATCCTAGAGGTATGGTTTGAGCTAAAATTCTCTTCTTCCTTAATTCTCGCAAGTCTTTGTTGATTGTTATTATGTAGTTTTGAAGAGAAGGGTCCTGAACTAAGCCAGATCAAGGCGTACTCCTTTAGGGTAAGGCATACCATCCAGCATTTCATATGGTGAAATCCCTGTTTTCGAATTTGGCGTTGCCGTGTATTAGACAGGGCCAGTGGGAGGCACTTTGTCCATGGCATTTTAGTCTCAATCATTAATGTTGACAGCTGCTGTTCTAAAGGTTGATTCATCATTTCAACTCTCCCAGAACTCTGAGGGTGCCAGGGTGTATGATACTCCCAGCTGATGCCTAGTGCCGAGGTCAGTAACTTCAGCACTTCCGATGTAAAGTGTGTCCCTGGTCTGAGTCTATTGCTCGGACCAGCCCATACCTTGGTATTATGTGTTCTGTCAATATTCTGGCTACCACTTGTGATGTGTCTCCAGCTGCAGGGTATGCCTCTACCCAGTGGCTTAATTGGTTTACTATTACTAGTAAATATGTCTATCTTCCTATTTTTGGTGATTCTGTAAAATCTATTTGTATTCTTTCAAAGGGTCTGTAAGCAGTTTTCCATCCTCCTGATGGACCTTGTTGCATACCTTTTTTTATGAATTTTCTGACAAGTTAAACAACCTTGTCCTTGCACTACTCTCGAAGATCTGTCTATAAACAATTTTTCTCCATCCTTAAGTTTAACGTCTTCCAAGTCAGGTCTAGTTTTTCTTTGTAATTCTATAATGTCCACACAATTATATTTTGAGTTTTCTCCTGGTTCCCCATATAGGAATTGTGCAGGACTTTGAGCAGTTGTTGCTTTTAGCTCTAAATTTGGGGAAGTAATTAGAATAGCTTCATATTTTAATATTTAGGCATCGGTTATCCATTTCTCAGCTTTTTGATTCAGAATTCCCCTGACATGATGAGGGGAGTGTACCATTAGGGGTGCCCCAGAGGTGACTTTTTGGGCTTCCTCAGTTAAAAGTGCTGTGGCCACTAGGGCTTGTAGACATGAGGGCCAGCCCCAACTGACAGGGTCTAGCAGTTTAGAATAATATCCCACTGGCCTTTGACTGCTTGCCCATTCCTGAGTGAGTACCCCATATGCTGTTTGATCAGAGGTGTTTACAAATAACTGAAATGGTCTCTCCAAATCCGGGAGACTTAGTACAGGGGCTTGAATTGAATCATGTTTGACTTCTTAAAAACTTTTGTCATTCACCTTTGTCCATTTTCTTAATAAATTATTTTCTGCCTCTGGCAGTAACAGTAGATTTGTAATTCAATTCTGCTCTGGGTCTCAATTTGCATATATTTAATAATAAGGACTCAAAATGGTTCACTTTTTGCTCCCATCACAAGTGCTGTTTCTCTACTAGGTTTGCACGTTTTTGGTAGGTGTTTAATTGTGGATATTTTTTTTTGGCTCTTGTATCTACTAAAAGTTCCACCTCCTCTCCATGGGGACCGATTTTTTAAAAATTATTTTTTCAAGGGCTCTTTCGATGGTATAGTCCCCAATACATACAGCCCTTGACACCCTTATTCGTTCTTTTGGAACATTTTTTCATCCCGTATCCTCTCTTTACAATTTTTTTTTTTTTTACTATGACCTTTCTTGTTACAGTAAAAGCAGGTTCGACTTAGTGAATTATTTCCTGCCTCATTTCCTTGTTTCCGTGGGGGTTTTCGTGTTTTCCCTCCCCCTTTCTTCCCTGGTGAGTAGGATACTTAATGTAGATTGTAATTCCATCCAAGTACACATACTTGGTCCGAGGAATTGATTTAGTGTCTCAGATACCCCTATAGGATCTTCCAATAGTTTTCCCATCTCTTTTTCTAAGTTTCTTACCTCCCCTGTGTTCAAGGGAACATTTACAAATCCAGTTAATTCAGTCTGTTGTCCCGCTAATGGGACTTCCCTCAGGGGGTAAAGGGGAGCCTTTGTGTCATTATCTCCCTCCTCTCTGCTGATCCTATCGCTCCTGGTATTTCTTTGACTCCAGGGAGTCCTTTGAGCTATTGGAGTACCAGAAGGGGAGGGAGCAGAGACACTGGGGGGGGGAGGGGGGGATCTCCTGTATTTTTTTGTATTATATGGAGGTGGGAGATTATCAAGGGATTCCCAGGTAACCTTTTTTGTTATCCTCATCCTCTTTTTCCTTGACTGTACATCCCGAGAATGGTTTATGCTGTTCTGTCCACAGAGCAGCACAGTCACATTCCTCTCTGTTAAATGGTTCTTTACAAGCATCCTAAGTGTTTAATGCCCCACAACTCCATTTTTTTCTTTACTTTTTCTTTTGTATAATTCCCTTGTGTCCCAACGTCATTCCCAAAGTGCTGCCCGGTGGTATTTCTGGCAACCTACTGGCCTTCTTTTTTCTTTTTTTTTTAATTTTTTTTATTTTGTTTTTAAGAACTTTGAACCCTTCGTGGGTTGTTTGGACTTAAAACCTTCCTCTTTCTTTGTCCTATTTTTACCTCAAAGGACTATCTTGAGGTATTTGTGCTTCCTCTTGTATTCCACCCGGATCCTGCCTCTCCTTGGGTCAGGATGGGAAGGAATTCTGCCTCTACCTGGGCTTGGGATGGGAAAAAGCAGCTTTTTCCCTCTTCCCCCGTGACTCCTGTGTTGCTCTCCAATCTTTCCCCCCGCCAAGTCCCTCCCCCCAAGTCCCACCTCTGCCTGGGTTGGGATGGGAAAAGAACCTGGCCTCTACCTGGGTTAGGATGGGAAAAAGCAGCACTCGCTTCGTCCCTTCACCGGCCGGGCCCCTGGCGGGAAACCAGAACCGCGGACAGAAGGACTCCACACTCGGTTCGTGGAAAAATCCACGTCTCGTTCAGCAAGCACACAGTCACCTCCACCAAACCAGACAGTCACTTACGGCTTCGACGCTCCTGTCTGGGTCTGCGTGCACAAGAATGACAGGTGATTTTGCCGTGGTCTTCCGGGGAGTTTTTTTCCTTGCTCAGTCTATATCGTGAGGTACGTCCATGGGTCCTGAGAACCACTGAGGAACCGGGGCCGTGGGAGCGGGGCGCCTCCCTGAAATTGCAGTGCCTCTCAAGGCTCCAAGGATGTCCCAGGTTTCAGCACCAAATTATTATAAATGAGAAACAAAGTCTCGATATTTAGCAAAATTTAGATTGCTTTATTTGGTATAGACGGAGCAAGCAGCGCTGGGGAACGTGAGGGGCCAGCGCCCACTCCACGCTCCGTCGAACGTTGGTTGGCAGCTCCTTTTTATAGGATGGTTTTCCTTGTAGTCTCGGGACAGTTTGCCAAGCAGCCATGTGGTCTTGGTAGATAAGGAACAGTAGACATGGGGGTCTTGTCTTAACAGCTAAGTTGCAATTGATTACACCAAGGCAGGAAATCTGGTAGTGCAAAATCTTTTAGGCTGCAATTGATTATACAAATGCAGGAAATCTGATTTTGCAATATCTTTCAGGCCGTGGGAAACCCCCGTTTTACAAACTGGTATCAGATACAATTTAATAAAAAAATCATAATATTCATAATAGGGGGATTTAAACAAAATTATTTAATCATATGTATTTTCTCTGTCTAATGTCCATGCTTCATTTCAGACCTGAGTATTCTGGTTTATACAAACCCAGCTACTTTTATGATTGACACGAATCTTTTATCAATTATCACACATGGAACAGGTCTGGCTGGCTTGGCCTCCCAGGGGCTACCTGACAGGTCTGGCTGCCCATGGAATGTCCAGGGCTGCCTCTCATCAGTCTCTGGAGCACTGGGGCTCTGTGCCTTCCTTCCTAGGGAAAAGAACCGGCCTTCTTGTCCTTCCTGACCATGACCTAAATTGGAATTTGGCCTCCCAAATTCCATATATCCAAGGATTGCTCCCAGACAAAAGTAGCCAGGATAGACAGGTCAGGCTGGCCTGGTCCTGCGGTGAATTTCTCAGACTATGAGCAGAATTGGTTTATTTGCCAACATCTTGGAGAAAGTCCAAAGATCTCCTGGGATGGGGTTTGGAGGCCTCAAGCACATGACCACGATACAGGGACAAAGGAGCTCTGTGCTCAGTGGAGTGGAGGCTGAGGATGGTGGAGGAGAGCCCTGGGAGTGCCTGAAGGGTGGTTTCAGAGATGGTGGATCCTTTTGACATGGCAGAAAACAGCCAGAGATAGAAAAGATTAATGCCAAGGGCCGCTGGGGAGGGCCAGACTGGACCCAAGGAGAAAGGAATTTCTCTGCCAGGGCAGGGCTGTGGTGCAAGAAATCCCCCAGAAAGAGTGTGGAGCAGCCCAAGGCTTTGTGTGGCCAGGCAGAGGCAGGCAGGAGGCAGAGCTGGCAGCAAAGGAAGGGGCCAGCGAGGTGGGGCAGCCGGGGGCTGAGGACAGCCTGCAGGGACAGAGGGGCAGGGCATGGGCACCGTAGGACAGCCTGGGCTGCAGAGGGCACAGGGATGGGCAGCAGCTGAAAGGCCCTGCCAGAGCCAACTCCTGCAGCACTTTGGCCATGGCTGCTGGCCCCGGGAAGAGCCCTGAGCAATGAGGGAGGGACAGGATCTGCCTTGCCAGGGACTGGGGCTCAGGCTTTGGCCTTTGCATTCCTGAAACACATCCAGGTGAGCTCAGCACCAGGGACACCTTTCTATTTCTTGTCCCCACCTGCCATCAGTGCCTCCAGGGTTCAATGATTTTGAAATTGGAGACTTTAAAAAGTCCACTTTATTGTTTAAGAACATTTTCAATTTCATTTGTCTAAAATGGAGTTGCCATGAGCAAAGTGCACTTGTGTGGGGACCAGCAGGTCTGACTGCCCTGGGCACAGGGAGCCCAGTTTTCCCTCTGAGCTCCCCAGTGTGCAGGCTGAGAGCAATGCTGAAGATGAGGCAGCAAGACAAACCAGAGCTCAAAAATAAAGAAGCTGCGCCAAGATCCCCCCTAGGAAGAGAAGTCATATTGGTGAGATTCCCAAGAAATTAGACCAGAAATGACCAAGGGAAATCTGTCCCAGCTTGTCATTGCCTTCTTTCTACAGTCTCCAATGCCCGGAGTGAAGAAATGTCCAACAGCAGCTCCCGCAGCCACTTCCTCCTGCTGGCATTGGCAGACACGTGGCAGCTGCAGCTCCTGCACTTCTGCCTCTTCCTGGGCATCTCCCTGGCTGCCCTCCTGGCCAACGGCCTCATCATCAGCGCCGTAGCCTGCGGCCACCACCTGCACACCCCCATGTTCTTCTTCCTGCTCAACCTGGCCCTCAGCGACCTGGGCTCCACCTGCACCACTGTCCCCAAAGCCATGCACAATTCCCTCTGGGGCACCAGGCCCATCTCCTGTGCAGGATGTGCTGTACAGCTCTTTTGCTTGCTGTTCTTTACCACAGCAGAGTAGTATCTCCTGACCCTCGTGTGCTACAAGCACTACGTGTCCATCTGCACACCCCTGCACTAGGGGATCCCCCAGGGCAGCAGAGCTTGTGCCCACATGGCAGCAGCTGCCTGGGCCAGTGGCTTTCTCCATGCTCTCATGCACACTCCCAGTCCATTTTCACTGCCCCTGTGCCGGGGCAATTCCCTGGGCCAATTCTTCTGTGAAATGCCCCAGATCCTCAAGCTCTCCTGCTCCAAATTCTACCCCAGGGAACTTGGCCTACTCATGGGTGGTACCTGTTTAGCATTTGCTTCTTCTGTATTCATTGTTTTCTCCTATGTGCAGATCTTCAGGGCTGTGCTGAGGATCCCCTCTGAGCAGGGATGGGATAAAGCCTTTTCCACCTGCCTCCCTCACCTGGCCGTGCTCTCCCTGTTCCTCAGCAATGTCATGTTTGCCGACCTGAAGCCCCCCTCCATCTCCTGCCCATCCCTGCATCTGGCACTGTCACTTCTGTACTCAGTGCTGCCTCCAGCCCTGAACACCCTCAGCTACACCCTGAGGAACCAGGACCTGAAGGACACCCTGAGGACAATGATCACTGAGTGGTTTTCAGAAGCAATGAACTGTCATTCTTCTGCATAGCTGTTACTAAGTTACTCATTAATGCCCACTTTGTGTCCCGTATTTTTGCTGCTGACACAGGTGTTACACTTCTGAGAACTTGCTTGCACCAAAATCTTGGACTGTTCAGGCAAATATTTCAGTATTTGCCTTTCTAGTGTGACCCAGAGACTGTAGAAATGGGGAGCTCTAGTACAGTAAGTGTGTGCTGAAACAACAGAAAGAACTCTGTGTTGTCTTGTTTGCCTGACATCTTTCCTCCCTGACATCTCTGGAGCTGCAGGGTCGGTGCCTGTGGGCAGAGCAGGGGGAGAAGAGTCCCAGCAGAACAGCATTGCCAGGGAGCCCCAGGGCTTCTCCTGTGTAACCTCCTCTTCCTTCACTTCCACACTCCCCTTCAGAGCCCCTGTGCTGGTTTAAGGCCTCAGGGCTCTCTCAGCTTGGTCCCTGCCCTGCTGGGTGACTGTCCAGAGACTGCAGGCAAGGACAGGTTGTGGGCACTGCTGGGACAGAGTTGGGCTCTACAAGAGCATTTCCATGGTGCAAGGGCATGTCCCCGGAGCAGGGCCAAAAAGCTTCAATCTTCTTCCCAATTTGTTCTCAAGGATGTGCCCAACACAGTGCCCTGGAGAGGAAACCAGCAGTGAAGAGAAAAATGTGGCAGTGTTCAGGGTGGTGGCCCCCAGGTGTGCCCTTGCAAAGGCAGCGCTGCTTCCAGCAGTGGCCTCTCAGCCCAGGTCACAGAGGTTGCTCTTCCCTCCATGGTGGGACATCAAGTGACCGGGTGAGGAGTCTGTGTTTGCAGTGCAAGGACAAGACACAGCCCTGAGCGTCCTCTGTGTGGGGTGGGGGTGGGGATGACGATGACATAAACCCAGGGAGCACAAACACCTTCAGCTCTTCCTGGAGTTTCCAGAGAGTAAGGTCCCCTGGGAACTCCTGAATGCAGGGCTGGGATGAGCTCCTGTGCCCAGAGCTCCCCGTGTCCATCCCTCCGGCTGTGGGGCACCTGGGGCAGGGGCAGGGCAGGGTGACACCCGCAGGGCTGAGCTCCCTGCTAGGCTCTGGCAGCGGCAGCAGAGCCCAGGGAGCCGCTGCCCGTGCTGCAATGAACTGTCTGTGTGTGTGCCAGGGAAGGACTCGTGTCCCTGGATGCCCCTGGGGCTGTGAGCAGGGCATGAGCCCAGCTCAGGGCTGGGCACCTGACAGAGCCCTGACATTGCTGGCTGTGCCCAGAAGAGAAGGCTTAGGAAAGGTGACCATGGTTAAACCTCTCTGTCCATCAAGTGACAGCCAAGTGTCTGTCACTGGCCCTCCTCAGTCAGACAACAGGAGAAAATAAGCTGAAAACCTGTGGGTCAACAGAAGGAGAGATTAATGGGGAGGGCAGGGCAAGGAAGTAAAAAGCAAAGGCCAAATGCAGAAGCAAAGAAAACCACAGGGAGGCAAGAATTCAGTAGATGTAGTGGTTGCTTTGGAAGACAAACGTATTAATAGAGAAAATTCAGAGACCATCTCACGCCCTTCCTTGCCCTCAGTTTATTGCTGCCCTTGACATCGCATGCAATGGGAGAGCCCTTGGGTCACCCCAGCCAAGCTGTCCCCTCCCTGTGCCCTAAGGAACACTTGCCCATCCCCAGCCCATTGGTTGGGGGTTGCAGAGACAGCCTGGGCAGAAGTCAGGGCAGGGTGGGCAGTGGCAGGGCAGAGCCAGGGGGGCAGCGAGATGGGAGTGTGCAGCCTGCAGGGGCACAGCAGCAGCTGTGGGACAGTGCAGGACAAGCTGTGCTGGACATGGCCAAGGGCCCTGGCAGGGCTGGCAGTGCCCAGGAGAAGCCAAGTCTTGGTGCCCTGGGGCACAGCAGCATCTGTGCCACCAAGGGCTGGGAGGAGACACCTTGTCCTGAGCCACTGGAGCCTCCTGGCACAGCCCCAGCAAGGCTGGGCACTGTCACCCCCTTGTCCTGCCCTCAGCATCCTCCCCTGCCCCACACCCCGGTGGCCTCAGGGATCTGCTGGCATGAGTCCCTGGGGAGCCTTGGTCAGGAATGGCCCTGGGGGGCTCCTGAATGCTTCCAGGGACTGCAGGTTTTTCAAAGGACCTTGGCCTTTGCTCTTGCCTTGGAGTCTCTGAGAGCTTCCTACAATCCTGGTCTTCAATTATCTGCTCTAATGAGTCCCTTGAGATTCTTAGTCATTACCAACACTCAGTGGGGCTCATTAATGCTTCAGGGTACTTCAGATTTTTCAAGTACTAGGTGTTTC
Source organism: Cinclus cinclus (assembly GCF_963662255.1). Classification (NCBI taxonomy): domain Eukaryota; kingdom Metazoa; phylum Chordata; class Aves; order Passeriformes; family Cinclidae; genus Cinclus; species Cinclus cinclus. Next base: position 72,102 of record NW_026912129.1, read on the forward strand.
CCTTTTGATACCGACTCCAGGAGAGGTTTGTGCAATCTTGACCTCCAATTATCTACTTTAAGGAGTCCCTTGATTGCTCTGTATTGACACTGGGGGGGCGCTCATTAATGCTTTGAGATAACCAAGGTATTTTAAGGTACTTTGCATTTTCCTTCCCACACTGAGTCTCTGTGAGGATTTTGTGCAATCCTGGCCTCCAATTCCCTCCTGCAAGGAGCCCATGAGCAGCCTGTGCTGCAGCTGGACCTCAGTGGGACCCATTAATGCCTCCAGACCCTTTGCATTCTTTTTTCTGACTTGGACTCCTGGAGAGGTTTCTGCAGTCTCCTCTCAGGCCCTGAGATTGTAGCATTGTGTGATGGATATTGTTCCAGGGTCTCTCCTAAGGAGGTCTGGCCTGCTCAGAGAAGCTGTGCCTTGAGGTTTGACCCGGTGTGGACAACCTTGCTGCACATTCCCCAACCGCATCCTGTCTGTCCTGACTCAGCTGACACCCCTGCTTTGCTTGGAGAACTGGCTGCACACACCCTAAGAAGGGTTTTCCTCTTTGTTTTTTTTTTTTTTTACACCAACCTACAACAGTTTTGATTGCTCCAAAAAACGAAAAGTTCCCCACTGAAAACAGACACCCTCCTCAAGTGTGTGCCAAGCCCCAGGCAGCACCAAGACCATTCCAGAGCTGCCCTGCCCAGCTGTGAGGGTGGATTAGCATCCCAAGGTGCCCTGGGCCATTGCAAGGGACTGTTGCCAGGGACACTGCACTGACCCCCACTAGTGGGTTTGGGTGCCAGGGCAACCCTCATCAGTTCAAGTTGCCTTGGAAACCACCCCAAGGAGCCATTTGTGCAGTCAGGTTCCATGGGCACTTGCATGCAGACCTGTTGTGTCCTCAGCTGCCATGGCAAGCCTGAGGACAAAGCGGTGCCGGGGCTGGTCCAGCTTGAACTGCACTGACACTCATTGATGCAGTCAGGTGCCATGGCAACAGCCACAGAGACCCCTTCCTCAGTTTGGTGCCACGGCAGCCAACGCCTGGAGCCATTGTGATGGCTGCTTGTCATGGAAACCTGCCCTGGGCCCCTTGCTCAGGGCTGCTGTCACTGCCCAGAGCCAGAGGGGATCCCTTGCTGGGGGCTTGTGCCATGGCCACCTGCCCTGTGCCGCGCTGGCTGGGCAGGCGCAGCGGGACCAGCAGCAAACCCCAGGGCCAGGGCCAAAGGCCAGCTCAGCCAGACAGAAAGGTCAGCTGGGCACTGTTTCCATGGCAAGCCTCACTGGGACAGGACACCTGGGTCACCTGGCATGGCACTTGCCATGGAAACCCCTTGTAGGGCCTGATGCCACGGACGCTGGCACCGAGACACTGCTGGGGTCGGGTGCTGAGCACAGGCTCCATCACACACAGATGGTTTTGCTCTTGCTGAGCTTGCACAGAGCCAAGGCCTTTCCTGCCCCTCGTCCAGCCACGCTGGGGAGGGGCTGGGGGTGCAGGGGAGCTTGGGAGGGGACACAGCCAGGACAGGTGACCCCAACTGACCCGGGGGAGATCCCGGACCATGGGACATCATGCTCAGCGTATAAAGTGGGGGGAAGAAGGCAGAAACCAGGGGACATTTGCAGTGGTGGCGTTTGTCTTCCCAGGTAACTCCTAGGCACGATGGGACTCAGTTTCACCAGTGGCCAGGGTCAGCACCAAAGACACAGACACCAGCTGAAGGAATTGTGTAATTTATATAACGCAAAACTGCAAAGAATCACAACAGGAGAAGCTCAGCAATGCACCCAGACATCACTCCCAAGAAGTGCCTGCAGTGATTAAGAAAGATCCATCAGCAGTTCCCCCCAGACTTTACCATCACCCAGATGCACACATCAGCTGGGGGAAGCTGTCACAGCCAAGGACTGCAGAGCCACTCCCGGACACTGGGAATTCCTGCAGGTGCCTCCAGCCACAGCTGAGGCTTCCAGCCCTGCTGAGAGAGGGCCCAGCTCTGATGGTGTTGAACAGAGAATCTGACAGCACTCCTAGTGCAGGAACATGGGTTTAAGTCTCCTGTTTGGTTCCTCCCAACGCCTGGCCAGGGTTCAAGGAGGAACCAAGGGAGTTCACTTGGACCAAACACCCCCAAACAAGGCCAGGTGGGACCTTGTTGGATTTCTAAACGCTGAAAGGTAAATCCTTGTATCACCAATGCACAGATACAGAGATCGTATTGCTAAAAATGCATCATTGATGAGCAGATAAAAATATAACATTTGCTTGGAAGGTGCATCTAGAATTCAGCTTTGGCTCAGGGCCTGATGTTCAGGCCTTGGTAGTTCAACCAGTGCTTTGACCAAGGCATGAACTACAACCTCCATAACAATTCCTTCAATAATGGATTCTTGGATTTAGGCATGAGGCATAAAGGCATCACCTCTTGTTCTTCAATTAAGCATTAATTGAAGAACAGTTCATTACTCAGAGCTGTAATTTGCAACTCTTTTAAAACATGCCTAATTAGTTGCTCTTCTCTGTTGTTTCTCAAATCCCCACTTTCTCTTGAGACTGTGTCTCTCTTGAGACAAGTCTCAGTGCTCCATTTCCCAGCACAAAGTGTCACAACAACTCTAACATGGAATCATTACACACCAAGGGCTCACACTGCAATGTTTGCAGTGACTGCCACAAATGCATTTCACAGCAGCCTCCAATTTGGCAGGCATGAAGGCAATCTCAGCAAGAAGAATTTTCTTCTTTCTGCCACTCTTCTACTGCTCTTCCTATTGAGGTGATTCCTGATTGCTGCACTTCAGACTCATCACTGATAGAAGTGCAACATTCCTGTCCCGTCATAGCCCAGGCTCCTCCTTGCCCAGCAAGCAGATGATCCAAGGCCATGAGGTTCTGTAGAGCCCCATTTGTGTTTGTTGGAGCTCACAGGATGTGCTACTGGATATTTGCACAGTATCCTTTTCTACTTCTTCAAATAATCCATGTAGCTCATTAATGTGAACTCCATAGGACGAGGCAGTGCTCATGGGGCACAGGGTGAACCAGAGTCTTTGGCTTTCTGAGACCAAAGGCACTCTGTGGGGGGAAATGTTCTCTCGGCCCAAACTCTTCCTTCTGCTTGTTGCTGAAGTACCCCCAAGGGAGGCATCAACACTGCCTGAAAAACAGGACCCAAACACATTGAGGGAAGCCTTTACAGGCATTGTCTCTGCACATCCAGCAGGTCCCATTCCCAGTACCAAAGGTCTGATTTCCCATTTCCCACTGTGGGCTGCTGATGCATCCAGGGCTCCTCCCTGTGCTCCTCTTGTGTCCCCCGTGCCTTTGGGCCACAGCAGTTTCACAGTGGCCCTGCAGCTGGCAGTGCTCTAACACTGACCCTGACCAGCTCCAGCACCCCAAGTTCTATGGACATTGGGAGTGATGGCAAAGCACAGAAATCCTTTCACACTGGGGCCTCTAACTCCAACAGGGTTCAGTTTCTACTGAAGGGAAATCTTAGTGAACCCTGTAAAGCTGATCATTGTATTCCTTTTTTGCACAGCACAGTTTTCTTTAACTGTCCCTGCACTGACTCTGTTAGGAGTCAGAGCCCATGGACAGAGCTCTGGCCACCCCACAGGGTGGGCCCTCCAAGGGACCCCCATTCCTCCCAACATTAGTTGAGGACATACCCAGCAATTACTTACATGGAGTATTTTGGCTACTAAGATCTTTACATTTTCAGAACAATTTCAGGACTAATCCCTGATGAAACTCTACAGGTGTTTCTGGCAAACAAAGATTCTGGCTGACTCTCAAGACACAACTTACAGACATAAGCACTACTTTAGTGACAAGGTGACTCATTCTTTTTCCTCAGTCTCATCCAGGTTAGGAACAGTAATTCCACTGTCCATGCAGCTGGTGCCCATTTAATTCCAGAATAATGTCCCGAGGGACCTTTGCTGTTCAGCTTTCCCACGCTGTCTGTGGGTAACAAGGCTTGCTGGGGTCCTTTCCCCTTTGGCTGGAGAGGTGCCGGGTCCCAGGCCCTGAGGGACCCCCAGGCTCCTGGCTGGAATTTGTCTGGAAGTGCCTCAGTGTCACATCAGCCTTCACATGGAGCCCCGTGGATCAGAGCATTTTCCAAACGGGACCCTTGGGGCAAACACGCAGATGTGGTCTGGCATGATCTCTAAAACAATATCCCAAAACATCCACTTGTTCTCACATAGAGCACTTGGCTGCAGGGACATATTGCCAGGTTCCAGCATTCCAACAGTCTTGTCTTTCCCCAGAGCTGTTCCTGCAGCTGGCTCGGGAGGGCCACTTGGCCTCTCCACCCACACTTTGGCTCCATTATTAGGACTGCTGCATCCAAAGCCTTGATCTCCACAAACAGTGCTGATTTGAGCTGGATCTCCTTCCTTCACTGATGTTTCGAAAGCTGGAAGATCAATAATGGTGCTACTGTGCCACAGGGCTAAATCATCCAATCTTGTTCACTATTGCTGAAAAGGATTACTTTGATTTCTCCTTGACAATCTGCATCAATTCCTCTTCCCGTGACGTGAACCCTTTGCAAGGCCAAGCTCCAGTGAGCAGTTCCCCAAACAAAGTGTCCTGGAGGAATCTGAACTCCTCTTTCCGTATTGATAACTCTCATTTGCTTCTGATTTATCCTAATTAATTCCAGTGCATCACAGTCCAGCCCTGCAGCCTCTGGGGGGCCCTGTCAGGGGCCATGGCACCCAGAACAATTTCCCAGGAAGTCCAAGTCTCACTGGCCATGGTTGTATTTGCAAACCGGGAGCAGCCATGCACATCCAGGGCCTTTCCATTTCCCAGTGGGCCCATTGCTAAGGGTAGGGAGCACATCTGGGAGTTGGCTTCTCCATCGGGACAGCTTCTCAGCTCCTCATTTTTTCAACTGCTCTTTTAACAAACATTCATCTGTCCAACCAATGCCGCAGCTTGTGGATAGCCTGCTGTATGAAAAACCCAGCAGTCTTAATCACTGTGTTTTCCACACTAACAAAAAACACATTCCACATCACAGGGTCAGCAAACCCCATGAAAGCAGCCAATTTCATCCCTTCCTCCTGTATTCATTATAAACAGTCTCACAAAGTTTGCCGTGACGTTGATGTCCTTGTTAAAGCTTTTCTGTAGGGTATTCAGTGTTACATCCCTGAGCAACCAAAGCTAACACATGAGTACTGTCAGCATTATTTCACATTATTATTATTATTATTATTATTATTTATATAAAAATAAAAATATTATTTCATGACATGTAAGATATGCGTACACATATGTAGATATAACACAGTAACATTATTATATCACAAGCACAATGAAATTCAAGCTCAAGATTAAAACTTTTTCTGTGTCTCCATGTGGGAGTGTTCCAACACAAATTGTTCCTTCTGTTGCTGCTGTTTCCAATATGCTCTTAACAAAATCCCTCCTCATCCTCCCAAACCCACAAGTTCTTTTCCTTTTGCCATATGCAATTTTGGGATGCATTTGAAGACACCCACTGGTTCAGCCTCTTTTAACTCACGGCTCCACTGCTCCCACGTTGCTCTGACCTCAGCCCACTCCTGAGACAGACAACTCTAGGGAAGGGCTTCGCATCCAGCAATTTCCAACGGGACGGACTCCTTACATTTACATTTTAAAAGTGACATTTTGTTGTGATCCAGCCAGACTACGCCACTTTGCTTTTACCAGTGGGCAAGGTCAGCACCAAAGACACAGACACCAGCTGAAGGAATTGCTTAATTTTCTAAAGTTCAAAGCAGCAAAGAATCACAGAAGGAGAAGCTCAGCAATGCACCCAGTCCTCACTCCCAAGAAGTGCCCGCAGTGATTAAGAAAGATCCATCAGCAGTTCCCCCCAGACTTTACCATCACCCAGATGCACACATCAGCTGGGGGAAGCTGTCACAGCCAAGGACTGCAGAGCCACTCCCGGACACTGGGAATTCCTGCAGGTGCCTCCAGCCGCAGCTGAGGCTTCCAGCCCCGCTGAGAGAGGGCCCAGCTCTGACAGTGCTGAAGAAACAAACTGACAGCACTTCTAGTGCAGCAACATCTGGTTTCATTCTCCTCTTGGCTCATACCCAGAGCCTGGCCAGGGCTCAAAGAGGAACCCAAGGAGTTGGCTTTGACCAAACACACCCCAAACAAGGCCAGATGTTGGATTTCACGGGCTTGTTCGGCTTCTAAATACACAAAGGTCAATCCACCTTTCACTCATGAGTGCATACATCTATCACAGCGCTCATGTCCGTGCATAGTTTGGTCATGTGTGGATACAAAGATAACATTTGGTTGGAAGGTTCATCCAGAGATCCCCTTTGGCTCAGGGCCTGGTGTTCAGCCCTCAGTCAGGGCCTCTTGTCCAGCCTTTGGTACTTCAGGCATGCGATTTACTGCTGGGCTTGACAGTGCTGGGTGAACAGCAGGACTGCATGAGCTCTGAGGTCTTTCCCAACTGGGAGGATTCTGTAATTCCAGGATTCCATCTGCTGCATTCAGCTAGGTCCATGTTAGCAGCATTCCTTGAGTCCAAAAGGCCCCTCTTGGTCAGCCCTTGTGGCCTAAGGCTCCAGCTCCTTTAGCTCCTGCTGCTAAGCTGCTCATGCTGAACGAGAGGGCTCAGGGAGAAGAAGAATACAGCTCATGCAATTCCTTCTGGGACGCTGAGAGGGCAGGGTGTGGCACCAGGAGCATTGTTTGCTGTGGCCTCCTCTCTACCCTTCAGGCCCTTCAGTGCTTTGAAGCAGCCAAGAGCTTTCTTCAAGGGTGCAAGGAAGCAGCTGTTCCTGCTCCCAGCTCTGGCTCTTCCCACTCTCTGACCTTGACTGGTTTTGTCCCTCTGGCTGTGCCCTCTGCTCCCCCTGTGCTTGGTGGCTGCTGCCCAGGACTGTGGCACTGGCACACATCAAGGGCTCCAGCCCCTCCTTTCTCTGCCCTTGCAGCTGCCTGCTCACAGCAGCCTTTTCCACCTGGAAGTTCCCATGGAGAGGGAGTCCCCACCTCTGTTCCCTGCACAACCTCCAGGATGCCAGCGCTGCCATCTCCAGTCCCTGCTGGCACTGAGGGCTCCCAGGTGCCCCAGGCTGCTGTGACACCACTGCACACGGCAGGAACAGTGCCAGGAGGACTTGAGCTGTGCTGCTCCATCAGTCTGTGCCCAGCAAAGGGGAAAAGCCTCAGCCCTGCAGGGCCAGGAGCTGCTCACAACTCTTGTGGCCAGAATGTCTGCTGAGGGCCAGCCAGGCTGCTGCAGTGGCACCGACCTCCCAGCCACCACCATTGCAGTCATGTCCCCTGGGCCTGGCTCTTCCCTTTCCTCTGTCCCGCTCCTGTCCCTGCAGGGATGAAGAGTTTTGCCATTAATATCTTGTCCCCAAGGTGCTGGGGCCAATTGCTTCCCAGTCGGGTTCCTGGAGCACGAGTGGCTTTGCAGAGCCCAGCCAGAAATGACCCCTGAAGCTGCAGCTCTGCAGTGGTGGCCACCAGGCCGGGTTGCCAAGGGAGGCTTGTGGCCATGCCCTGGAAGAAGCTGCTGCTGCCAAGGTGCCTTTGGTGTCTCAGGCTCTCCCTGGCACAGGTACCACCACGGCACTCTGCACTTGTGCCCGAGGCCTTCCCTGTCTTGGGGCTGGCCTGGGCCTTTTCCTGCAGCGGGGTCTGCCCTGGCCATGGCACAGGAAAGGCAGTTCCTGCTGCAGCAGGAGGCTCTGCCTGGAACGGGCTCAAACAACTCCAACAAGGCTCTGTTTGCAAAGCTCCCGGTGGGAAATGAAGAGGGGGATCACGCTGCTTTTGGGGTCAACAATGCTGAAACCAGCCTGACTCCTCCATCCCCAAGATCAACATCCTGAGAGGGAGCTGAAGCTGTGGCAGAGCTGGTAAAATGCCCAGAGAAAGGAACAACCAAGTGCCACCGCTTAGAACTTCTGCAGAGCTGCTGAGTTGGCACAGCCTGGGCACATCTGCCTGACAGGGCAGCACTTCAGACTGGAAGAGCCCCGTGCCAGATTTTAACGGCAGCGTGTCCCAACATTTCCCTCCTTGGAGGGGTGGGGGCCTTCCTCCCTGCAGTGGGGACACCCCTCAAGGTCACTGCTCCAGGCTGAGCCAAAGGGACTTGCCCACGGTTGTTGGTTTGGGGCAAGGACATCAATCTCTACTTAATAACTGGTTTTGCTTTAACACAATTGCTTCAAAATTGCATCCTGTCTCACCCTGAGTGTCCCTGCAGAGGAACAGACACGCAGTTCCACAAGCTCAGGGTTCTCCTTTGATGAGGAATCTGGCATGCAAATGGCCTTGTAAGAAGCATAAAAGCTGAGGGAATGGACTAGAAATTATTAGAAAAAAATGACCCTTCTTTCAGACAAAGTTCACCCAGTTCACCTGCATTTCCCCGTTTTAGATTCTTTTTGTCATCTACTCTGGGAGGGCTGCAGTCAGGGCTGCATTCCCTTACAATTCCTGGTCGATGACTTGTGAGTCTTAGACACTGTAAAGTACCATGAGCTGCAGAGAGTTTGCCTTCCCGTGGCTTTGTTGGAAAGCAATGCTGGAGACATAAGGGCAGTGCTTGGGTGGGGCAGGAATCCTCCAGCCAGGGAACGTGCCCCGGCGGCAGTGTGTGAGCCTCAGCGGGGCCAATGCACAGCAGCGAGCGAGGGGATTGCTGTGTCACTGTGCGGGAGTCAGGACTCTGGGCCTTGGCTGAACAGGGCAAAGTTCCCGTGTTTGGACAGACTCAGGGGCTGCCCCGGGGCGCGCGGGGCTCGGGCATGGGGCGTGTGGGGCGAGCGGCGAACGGACACGCGGACACGCGGACAAACGGCCCCGGCGCTTCGGCAGCAGCGGCAGAAGCAGCAGCAGCAGCAGCGAGTCTACAAGCCCTCTTACTCTCTTTCTTGTTCATTCTATCCCTTCTCCCCGGGCTCCGTTCCCCAGACCCCCCCGTCGTCTCCCCCTCTCCCCCTGCCGGACCGGGCCATGCCCCCGGCCCGCCCCCGGCCTCGGGCGGGGCTGCCCCGTCACCTGCCCCGTCCGTCCCACCCCGGGCTCGCCTCTGCCCGGCTCTGGCTTTCGTGGCTGTGGCGGTGCTGGGCGGGCATCAGTGCCTGGGGCTGGGGCAGCATCGCTGCCCTTTGGCTTTGCCTGGCCGGAGCCCGACCCCGAGCCCGGCCCCGACCCCCGCCCCTACCCCGGCTCCGGCCCCGCCTCCGGCCCCTGCCCCGGCTCCGGCCCCTTCCCCGGCCCCGGCCCCGGCTCCTCCAGGGGCCCGCTGAGGACACATGCGGCGCGGCCGCTCCCGCCGCCTCCGCTGCGGCTTCCCCGGCCCGAGCTCCGCCGCTCGGCAGCGCGGCCGCCGGCCCCGAGCCGCCAGGGCCCGGGGCGGGTGGGGATGCCCGGCCCGGGACGGTCGGGGGGCGGTCGGGGGCCGTGTGTGGCCCCGGGCCGAGCGCTGACGGCCGCGTGTCGCCCGCAGGGAAGGCGCAGGGGGCCTTGCAGGAGCGGTACCGGCTGGGTTCGCTGCTGGGCAGCGGCGGCTTCGGCAGCGTCTTCTCGGGGACCCGGCTCGCGGACGGCGCCCCGGTGAGTGGCGGGGCCGGCGGCGGGCGGAGGAGGAGGAAGAAGAGGAAGAGATGGAGGGCGGAGGAGGAGGCCGGGGCGCGGCGGGCCGGGCGGCGATCTGAGCCCGCTGCTGCCCCTTGGTTCGCAGGTGGCCATCAAATGCGTGCGGCGGGATCGCATCCGCCATTGGGGCGAGCTGGTGAGTGAGCGGGGCCAGCGGCAGAAGCCGGGGCGTTGCGGGCGGCGGGGAGCCGGGGCCCGGCAGGCTGGGAGCCGCCGGGAGCCCTGCAAGGAGAGCGGGCGTGGGCTGAGCGGGGGATGCAGAGCATCCCGGGCTGGCTGAGGCGTTCCAGAGCCCTGGCACGGCCTCAGCCCCACTGACGGCATCGTGGTCCTCGCGCAGCCCAACGGCGCCCCTGCGCCCTTGGAGGTCGTGCTGCTGGACAAGGTGTCCACTGGGTTCCGTGGAGTAATTCAGCTCCTGGAGTGGTTTGAGGTGCCCAGCTGCGTCTTGTTGGTGCTGGAGCGTCCCGAGCCATGTCAGGACCTCTTGGATTTCATCGTGGCTCGGGGCTCCCTGCCGGAGGAGGAGGCGCGGGGGCTGTTCCGCCAGGTGCTGGAGGCCGTGCGGCACTGCAGCAGCTGCGGGGTCCTGCACCGCGACATCAAACCTAGCAACATCCTCATCGACCTGGCCACCGGACAGGCCAAACTGATTGACTTTGGCTGTGGCACCTTCCTCCAGGACACACTCTACACCCAGTTTGCAGGTGAGCCCAGCCTGGGGGATGCCCCTGGGCATCTCATGGCCCAGCCTGACTGTGGCACCCCGCTTGGATTCCCCGCTTTGCTGCAGGTCATGGGATTGCTTCTCCTGCACCAAAAGTTGCTTTTGAGTGGGGATCAGAGGGGAGCCAGCTCCCAGCCCTGCCAACGGCATTCACCACCCACTCAGCCGTGGCTGGAGCTGGGGCAGCCAGCCCGACACAAACCCCCTGGGGGGAGCAGAGAGGGGACTCAGACCCGTGCACGGCTCCATTTGGTGTGCAGGCGAGGAAGGGCTTGGACAGCTTTGCTGCCCCTGTTTGCCTTGGCTTGTTAATGTTTATTGGGGGCAATGCAAGCAGAGAGGAGAGTGGGTTTTTCCCACCCCTGGGTGGGTTTTTCTTCTGGGTGTCATGGTTGGGCCTTCCCAGGGCTTCTGCTGCCCTCTCCCAACACCAGTGGTTTCTTTTCCGTCCCTCCTTTTTGTACGCCGGAGTCAGGTGTTGGTGACGAGGCAGCGGGTCACTCCTGTGCCACTGGTGCGGTCCCCCCAATCCCAGGGATGCTGGGGCGAGGCGCTGGGAGCAGCAGCATCCCCGTGATGAGCTCCATCTGTATTCCATAGGGACACGGTCCTACAGCCCCCCAGAGTGGACCCACCTGAAATGCTACCACGGCAAGGCAGCAACGGTCTGGTCCCTGGGTATCCTGCTGTACCAGATGGTCTGCGGGAAGCACCCGTTCAAGAAGGGCCGGGACATCGTCTGGGGCCAGCTCATGTTCCCACGAGGGCTCTCTCAAGGTGAATCCTCATCTCTGGGATGTGGCACATGTCCTGCTCTCCTGCTCTCCTCCAAAACAGGGAATTGACTGCAAAGCTCAGACCCAGCTCTGAGCAGATCCAGCAGAGCCTGGGCACGGGAACAGTGGGGCAAAGTGAACAGGATCCTCCTCCAGCTGACCGGTGATTTGTGGTTTCTCTCCCCAGAGTGCCAAGATGTTATCAGATGGTGTTTATGCATGCACTCCATGGACAGGCCATCTTTGGAAGATCTCTTCTATGACCCCTGGCTGCAGGGTGTTCACCTGCCCTAGAAGATGGGAGAGATTCACAGGCACCGTTTGATCCGGGAGCCTGGATCAAACAGCTCCACACGTGTCTTGGTGATAAGAAGCAAAGAAACACAGACTTTTTTCTCCTGCCTGTACCATGGAGCAGGGGTCATCAGATGGGAACGTCCGTTCTGGAGCTGAGCTGGTCTTGCAAGCACTGGCGGCCACCATGCATCCTGGTTTTACTTGTCCTGCTTCAGTGATGGCTGAGTCCCTGGGCAGAACACTGACAGCCTGGTCTGGCCCCCAGGGAAGGAGCAGCAGCCCCTGGAGAAGCTGTACCACGTGGAGCTGCTGCAAGGACAACCTCAAGGCTGACAGCCTCTTCCTCGACCTGGCCACTGGCAGCAGGAGATGATGGACTTTGATTCTGGCACCTTCTTCAAAGACACGCTCCACGCCCAGTGTGCAGGTGAGTCCACAGCTACGGGGATGCTCCCAGATCTGGGCATGGCCTGGCCCCTGGCTGGCAACCAAAGGTTCCCCCTTTGCTGGAGTAGATGCAAGGAGTCCTTCAGTGGGCTGCCAAGGTGCTTTTTGGCTCTGGGCAGCTGCTGAGGGGCTGGATGTGCCATGGCTGGCTGCAGGCTGGGCACGTGTCCTGCCCTCGTGCTCTGCTCCCAGAGGCAGCAGTGACTGGGAGGTTTGTGCCCAGCTCTGGGCACAGGCAGCATGGCCTGGGCACTGCTCGTGGTTGGGACAAGGGGGACAGGAGCCTTCAGCTGAGGGGTGGTTTCTGGGTTCTCTCCTTGCAGCCGGGCTCTGCGGATGCTGAGGCAGCTCTGGGCCGTGCCAGGGCTCTGCTGGGCTCAGCCCTGGGCACGGCTGGGCCCGCTCTGCCCTCACAGGGCTCTGAGAGCTTTGCATCACACGAGCCCGTTCCCAGCACACCGCCTGAGCTTTCTGCTTTTGCAGGTGAGGGAGACTCTCCTGCAGGCCAAGAGATTGCAGTTAGGGACACACACCCAATTGGCCAGAACCCAAACTCTCCACGGTCCCAGCTGAACGCCTGGATCTCCACAGGATGTTTTGTCTGTCTCCATTCCTTTTTGTCTGGAATTGTGCCGTAGCAATTGTGCAATTTCTTCCTCCTCTAGAAGTGCCACGAGTGGGCAAAACCTGGCGAGTGGGCCGTGTTCCTAAGGCAGTGCAGTCTGGAGCTGATGGATGGAGAGTTGCCCTTCTGCACTTCCAAACCAGAGCAAAAAGCTGTAAGTGGGTCTTTCCATCTTGAAGAAATCACTGACAATTTCAAAGGGAACAGCGCACCTCATTTGAAGGGTGAGAAGGAAGGGCATCTTCAAAAAGGATTTGGGGTTTGACAGAGTTTAGTTTCCCAGTCCTGCTTGGAGCTGGCAGGGCACAAAGCAATTTCCTCTTGCTTCAACCACAATTGAAAATAACAATATTGGAAATAAACCCCAACATCGTTTTAAATAGGCTGCTGAGGTCAGTAAGATGGATCCATACCATCAGCACGTTTCTAAAGTAAATAACTTAGTCCTTGTTTTAAAAAGATCGGTTGCCCCTTTATCCAAAGGTCTGGACTACTTTTCACTAACACGTTGTTTTGTTTGTATCTTTCACATGTTTTCTGTGTTTTTTTTTTCCTTTTCTATGTTTTTTGTTTTTCCTAGAACAGAAATCCTCTCCTAAAACAGGAGTGTCCTTCGCTCCTGGTTCCCGTGTGGAGCAGCTCCTTCCCGCTGGCTGAGCTGCCCAGGCAGAGCCCAGCAGCTCCTGGCCCTGCAGGCCTGAGGCTTTTCCCATTGCTGGGCACGGACTGATGGAGCAGCACAGCTGAACACAGGGACACACAGAGGGACCAGGAGCAGCTGCCTTTGTCCACCTGGAGCTCCAAGGGCCAAACTCTCAGCAGACAGGGCTGGAAGAGACTTGCAGGCTCCCTGTTTGCTGTGCTGCCCCCCTTGTGCCTGGCCCAGCTCTGTGGGGGCAGAGGGAGAAGAAGGGGCAGAGGGAGAAGAAGGGGCAGCTGCCTCCCAGCTCCCAACCCCCAGCCCAGGGACCCCTGTGTGTGCTTGGGGCACTGTCAGCACCCGCTGCTCCAGACACCGCTTCTGCTGGCACTGACAGCAACAGCCAAATTGTGGCTGATCCCGAGGGAGCAGCAGCAGTGCCTGGATCTGATCCCTGACTCTGGGCAGGGCTGGAAAAAAACGACACCCACAGCAGCAGCAGCAGCAGCAGCAGCACATGGACCTGACTTTGAGCACAGCCCCTGGCACTGTTCCTGCCGTGTGCAGTGGTGTCACAGCAGCCTGGGGCACCTGGGAGCCCTCAGTGCCAGCAGGGACTGGAGATGGCAGCGCTGGCATCCTGGAGGTTGTGCAGGGAACAGAGGTGGGGACTCCCTCTCCATGGGGAGCTTCCAGGTGGAAAAGGCTGCTGTGAGCAGGCAGCTGCAAGGGCAGAGAAAGGAGGGGCTGGAGCCCTTGATGTGTGCCAGTGCCACAGTCCTGGGCAGCAGCCACCAAGCACAGGGGGAGCAGAGGGCACAGCCAGAGGGACAAAACCAGTCAAGGTCAGAGAGTGGGAAGAGCCAGAGCTGGGAGCAGGAACAGCTGCTTCCTTGCACCCTTGAAGAAAGCTCTTGGCTGCTTCAAAGCACTGAAGGGCCTGAAGGGTAGAGAGGAGGCCACAGCATACAGTGCTCCTGGTGCCACACCCTCCCCTCTCAGTGTCCCAGAAGGAATTGCATGAGCTGTATTCTTCTTCTCCCTGAGTCCTCTCGTTCAGCCTGAGCAGCTTAGCAGCAGGAGCTAAAGGAGCTGGAGCCTTAGGCCACAAGGGCTGACCAAGAGGGGCCTTTTGGACTCAAGGAATGCTGCTAACATGGACCTAGCTGAATGCAGCAGATGGAATCCTGGAATTACAGAATCCTTCCAGTTGGGAAAGACCTCAGAGCTCATGCAGTCCTGCTGTTCACCCAGCACTGTCAAGCCCAGCAGTAAATCGCATGCCTGAAGTACCAAAGGCTGGACAAGTGGCCCTGACTGAGGGCTGAACACCAGGCCCTGAGCCAAAGGGGATCTCTGGATGAACCTTCCAACCAAATGTTATCTTTGTATCCACATATGACCAAACTATGCACGGACATGAGTGCTGTGATAGATGGATGCACTCATGAGTGAAAGGTGGATTGACCTTTGTTTATTTAGAAGCCGAACAAGGCCATGAAATCCAACATCTGGCCTTGTTTGGGGTGTGTTTGGTCAAAGCCAACTCCTTGGGTTCCTCCTTGAGCCCTGGCCAGGCTCTGGGTGTGAGCCAAGAGGAGAATGAAACCAGATGTTGCTGCACTAGAAGTGCTGTCAGTTTGTTTCTTCAGCACTGTCAGAGCTGGGCCCTCTCTCAGCGGGGCTGGAAGCCTCAGCTGTGGCTGGAGGCACCTGCAGGAATTCCCAGTGTCCGGGAGTGGCTCTGCAGTCCTTGGCTGTGACAGCTTCCCCCAGCTGATGTGTGCATCTGGGTGATGGTAAAGTCTGGGGGGAACTGCTGATGGATCTTTCTTAATCACTGCGGGCACTTCTTGGGAGTGAGGACTGGGTGCATTGCTGAGCTTCTCCTTCTGTGATTCTTTGCTGCTTTGAACTTTAGAAAATTAAGCAATTCCTTCAGCTGGTGTCTGTGTCTTTGGTGCTGACCTTGCCCACTGGTAAAAGCAAAGTGGCGTAGTCTGGCTGGATCACAACAAAATGTCACTTTTAAAATGTAAATGTAAGGAGTCCGTCCCGTTGGAAATTGCTGGATGCGAAGCCCTTCCCTAGAGTTGTGTGTCTCAGGAGTGGGCTGAGGTCAGAGCACCGTGGGAGCAGTGGAGCCGTGAGTTAAAAGAGGCTGAACCAGTGGGTGTCTTCAAATGCATCCCAAAATTGCATATGGAAAAAGGAAAAGAACTTGTGGGTTTGGGAGGATGAGGAGGGATTTTGTTAAGAGCATATTGGAAACAGCAGCAACAGAAGGAACAATTTGTGTTGGAACACTCCCACATGGAGACACAGAAAAAGTTTTACTCTTGAGCTTGAATTTCATTGTGCTTGTGATATAATAATGTTACTGTGTTATATCTACATATGTGTACGCATATCTTACATGTCATGAAATAATATTTTTATTTTTATATAAATAATAATAATAATAATAATGTGAAATAATGCTGACAGTACTCATGTGTTAGCTTTGGTTGCTCAGGGATGTAACACTGAATACCCTACAGAAAAGCTTTAACAAGGACATCAACGTCACGGCAAACTTTGTGAGACTGTTTATAATGAATACAGGAGGAAGGGATGAAATTGGCTGCTTTCATGGGGTTTGCTGACCCTGTGATGTGGAATGTGTTTTTTGTTAGTGTGGAAAACACAGTGATTAAGACTGCTGGGTTTTTCATACAGCAGGCTATCCACAAGCTGCGGCATTGGTTGGACAGATGAATGTTTGTTAAAAGAGCAGTTGAAAAAATGAGGAGCTGAGAAGCTGTCCCGATGGAGAAGCCAACTCCCAGATGTGCTCCCTACCCTTAGCAATGGGCCCACTGGGAAATGGAAAGGCCCTGGATGTGCATGGCTGCTCCCGGTTTGCAAATATAACCATGGCCAGTGAGACTTGGACTTCCTGGGAAATTGTTCTGGGTGCCACGGCCCCTGACAGGGCCCCCCAGAGGCTGCAGGGCTGGACTGTGATGCATTGGAATTAATTAGGATAAATCAGAAGCAAATGAGAGTTATCAATACGGAAAGAGGAGTTCAGATTCCTCCAGGACACTTTGTTTGGGGAACTGCTCACTGGAGCTTGGCCTTGCAAAGGGTTCACGTCACGGGAAGAGGAATTGATGCAGATTGTCAAGGAGAAATCAAAGTAATCCTTTTCAGCAATAGTGAACAAGATTGGATGATTTAGCCCTGTGGCACAGTAGCACCATTATTGATCTTCCAGCTTTCGAAACGTCAGTGAAGGAAGGAGATCCAGCTCAAATCAGCACTGTTTGTGGAGATCAAGGCTTTGGATGCAGCAGTCCTAATAATGGAGCCAAAGTGTGGGTGGAGAGGCCAAGTGGCCCTCCCGAGCCAGCTGCAGGAACAGCTCTGGGGAAAGACAAGACTGTTGGAATGCTGGAACCTGGCAATATGTCCCTGCAGCCAAGTGCTCTATGTGAGAACAAGTGGATGTTTTGGGATATTGTTTTAGAGATCGTGCCAGACCACATCTGCGTGTTTGCCCCAAGGGTCCCGTTTGGGAAATGCTCTGATCCACGGGGCTCCATGTGAAGGCTGATGTGACACTGAGGCACTTCCAGACGAATTCCAGCCAGGAGCCTGGGGGTCCCTCAGGGCCTGGGACCCGGCACCTCTCCAGCCAAAGGGGAAAGGTCCCCAGCAAGCCTTGTTACCCACAGATAGCGCGGGAAAGCTGAACAGCAAAGGTCCCTAGGGACATTATTCTGGAATTAAATGGGCACCAGCTGCATGGACAGTGGAATTACTGTTCCTAACCCGGATGAGACTGAGGAAAAAGAATGAGTCACCTTGTCACTAAAGTAGTGCTTATGTCTGTAAGTTGTGTCTTGAGAGTCAGCCAGAATCTTTGTTTGCCAGAAACACCTGTAGAGTTTCATCAGGGATTAGTCCTGAAATTGTTCTGAAAATGTAAAGATCTTAGTAGCCAAAATACTCCATGTAAGTAATTGCTGGGTATGTCCTCAACTAATGTTGGGAGGAATGGGGGTCCCTTGGAGGGCCCACCCTGTGGGGTGGCCAGAGCTCTGTCCATGGGCTCTGACTCCTAACAGAGTCAGTGCAGGGACAGTTAAAGAAAACTGTGCTGTGCAAAAAAGGAATACAATGATCAGCTTCACAGGGTTCACTAAGATTTCCCTTCAGTAGAAACTGAACCCTGTTGGAGTTAGAGGCCCCAGTGTGAAAGGATTTCTGTGCTTTGCCATCACTCCCAATGTCCATAGAACTTGGGGTGCTGGAGCTGGTCAGGGTCAGTGTTAGAGCACTGCCAGCTGCAGGGCCACTGTGAAACTGCTGTGGCCCAAAGGCACGGGGGACACAAGAGGAGCACAGGGAGGAGCCCTGGATGCATCAGCAGCCCACAGTGGGAAATGGGAAATCAGACCTTTGGTACTGGGAATGGGACCTGCTGGATGTGCAGAGACAATGCCTGTAAAGGCTTCCCTCAATGTGTTTGGGTCCTGTTTTTCAGGCAGTGTTGATGCCTCCCTTGGGGGTACTTCAGCAACAAGCAGAAGGAAGAGTTTGGGCCGAGAGAACATTTCCCCCCACAGAGTGCCTTTGGTCTCAGAAAGCCAAAGACTCTGGTTCACCCTGTGCCCCATGAGCACTGCCTCGTCCTATGGAGTTCACATTAATGAGCTACATGGATTATTTGAAGAAGTAGAAAAGGATACTGTGCAAATATCCAGTAGCACATCCTGTGAGCTCCAACAAACACAAATGGGGCTCTACAGAACCTCATGGCCTTGGATCATCTGCTTGCTGGGCAAGGAGGAGCCTGGGCTATGACGGGACAGGAATGTTGCACTTCTATCAGTGATGAGTCTGAAGTGCAGCAATCAGGAATCACCTCAATAGGAAGAGCAGTAGAAGAGTGGCAGAAAGAAGAAAATTCTTCTTGCTGAGATTGCCTTCATGCCTGCCAAATTGGAGGCTGCTGTGAAATGCATTTGTGGCAGTCACTGCAAACATTGCAGTGTGAGCCCTTGGTGTGTAATGATTCCATGTTAGAGTTGTTGTGACACTTTGTGCTGGGAAATGGAGCACTGAGACTTGTCTCAAGAGAGACACAGTCTCAAGAGAAAGTGGGGATTTGAGAAACAACAGAGAAGAGCAACTAATTAGGCATGTTTTAAAAGAGTTGCAAATTACAGCTCTGAGTAATGAACTGTTCTTCAATTAATGCTTAATTGAAGAACAAGAGGTGATGCCTTTGTGCCTCATGCCTAAATCCAAGAATCCATTATTGAAGGAATTGTTATGGAGGCTGTAGTTCATGCCTTGGTCAAAGCACTGGTTGAAGTACCAAG
The DNA here is from genome assembly GCF_963662255.1 of Cinclus cinclus. NCBI lineage: Eukaryota > Metazoa > Chordata > Aves > Passeriformes > Cinclidae > Cinclus > Cinclus cinclus. The sequence continues at coordinate 90,638 of NW_026912129.1, forward strand.
GCCTGAACACCAGGCCCTGAGCCAAAGCTGAATTCTAGATGCACCTTCCAAGCCAATGTTACATTTTTATCTGCTCATCAATGAGGCATTTTTAGCAATACGATCTCTGTATCTGTGTATTGGTGAAAGAAGGATTTACCTTTCAGCATTTAGAAATCCAACAAGGTCCCATCTAGCCTTGTTTGGGGGTGTTTGGTCCAAGTGAACTCCCTTGGTTCCTCCTTGAGCCCTGGCCAGGCGTTGGGAGGAACCAAACAGGAGACTTAAACCCATGTTCCTGCACTAGGAGTGCTGTCAGATTCTCTGTTCAACACCATCAGAGCTGGGCCCTCTCTCAGCAGGGCTGGAAGCCTCAGCTGTGGCTGGAGGCACCTGCAGGAATTCCCAGTGTCCGGGAGTGGCTCTGCAGTCCTTGGCTGTGACAGCTTCCCCCAGCTGATGTGTACATCTGGGTGATGGTAAAGTCTGGGGGGAACTGCTGATGGATCTTTCTTAATCACTGCAGGCACTTCTTGGGAGTGATGTCTGGGTGCATTGCTGAGCTTCTCCTGTTGTGATTCTTTGCAGTTTTGCGTTATATAAATTACACAATTCCTTCAGCTGGTGTCTGTGTCTTTGGTGCTGACCCTGGCCACTGGTGAAACTGAGTCCCATCATGCCTAGGAGTTACCTGGGAAGACAAACGCCACCACTGCAAATGTCCCCTGGTTTCTGCCTTCTTCCCCCCACTTTATACGCTGAGCATGATGTCCCATGGTCCGGGATCTCCCCCGGGTCAGTTGGGGTCACCTGTCCTGGCTGTGTCCCCTCCCAAGCTCCCCTGCACCCCCAGCCCCTCCCCAGCATGGCTGGACGAGGGGCAGGAAAGGCCTTGGCTCTGTGCAAGCTCAGCAAGAGCAAAACCGTCTGTGTGTGATGGAGCCTGTGCTCAGCACCCGACCCCAGCAGTGTCTCGGTGCCAGCGTCCGTGGCATCAGGCCCTACAAGGGGTTTCCATGGCAAGTGCCATGCCAGGTGACCCAGGTGTCCTGTCCCAGTGAGGCTTGCCATGGAAACAGTGCCCAGCTGACCTTTCTGTCTGGCTGAGCTGGCCTTTGGCCCTGGCCCTGGGGTTTGCTGCTGGTCCCGCTGCGCCTGCCCAGCCAGCGCGGCACAGGGCAGGTGGCCATGGCACAAGCCCCCAGCAAGGGATCCCCTCTGGCTCTGGGCAGTGACAGCAGCCCTGAGCAAGGGGCCCAGGGCAGGTTTCCATGACAAGCAGCCATCACAATGGCTCCAGGCGTTGGCTGCCGTGGCACCAAACTGAGGAAGGGGTCTCTGTGGCTGTTGCCATGGCACCTGACTGCATCAATGAGTGTCAGTGCAGCTGAAGCTGGACCAGCCCCGGCACCGCTTTGTCCTCAGGCTTGCCATGGCAGCTGAGGACCCAACAGGTCTGCATGCAAGTGCCCATGGAACCTGACTGCACAAATGGCTCCTTGGGGTGGTTTCCAAGGCAACTTGAACTGATGAGGGTTGCCCTGGCACCCAAACCCACTAGTGGGGGTCAGTGCAGTGTCCCTGGCAACAGTCCCTTGCAATGGCCCAGGGCACCTTGGGATGCTAATCCACCCTCACAGCTGGGCAGGGCAGCTCTGGAATGGTCTTGGTGCTGCCTGGGGCTTGGCACACACTTGAGGAGGGTGTCTGTTTTCAGTGGGGAACTTTTCGTTGTTTGGAGCAATCAAAACTGTTGTAGGTTGGTGTAAAAAAAAAAAAAAAAAAAACAAAGAGGAAAACCCTTCTTAGGGTGTGTGCAGCCAGTTCTCCAAGCAAAGCAGGGGTGTCAGCTGAGTCAGGACAGACAGGATGCTGTTGGGGAATGTGCAGCAAGGTTGTCCACACCCACCGGGTCAAACCTCAAGGCACAGCTTCTCTGAGCAGGCCAGACCTCCTTAGGAGAGACCCTGGAACAATATCCATCACACAATGCTACAATCTCAGGGCCTGAGAGGAGACTGCAGAAACCTCTCCAGGAGTCCAAGTCAGAAAAAAGAATGCAAAGGGTCTGGAGGCATTAATGGGTCCCACTGAGGTCCAGCTGCAGCACAGGCTGCTCATGGGCTCCTTGCAGGAGGGAATTGGAGGCCAGGATTGCACAAAATCCTCACAGAGACTCAGTGTGGGAAGGAAAATGCAAAGTACCCTAAAATACCTTGGTTATCTCAAAGCATTAATGAGCGCCCCCCCAGTGTCAATACAGAGCAATCAAGGGACTCCTTAAAGTAGATAATTGGAGGTCAAGATTGCACAAACCTCTCCTGGAGTCGGTATCAAAAGGGAAACACCTAGTACTTGAAAAATCTGAAGTACCCTGAAGCATTAATGAGCCCCACTGAGTGTTGGTAATGACTAAGAATCTCAAGGGACTCATTAGAGCAGATAATTGAAGACCAGGATTGTAGGAAGCTCTGAGAGACTCCAAGGCAAGAGCAAAGGCCAAGGTCCTTTGAAAAACCTGCAGTCCCTGGAAGCATTCAGGAGCCCCCCAGGGCCATTCCTGACCAAGGCTCCCCAGGGACTCATGCCAGCAGATCCCTGAGGCCACCGGGGTGTGGGGCAGGGGAGGATGCTGAGGGCAGGACAAGGGGGTGACAGTGCCCAGCCTTGCTGGGGCTGTGCCAGGAGGCCCCAGTGGCTCAGGACAAGGTGTCTCCTCCCAGCCCTTGGTGGCACAGACGCTGCTGTGCCCCAGGGCACCAAGACTTGGCTTCTCCTGGGCACTGCCAGCCCTGCCAGGGCCCTTGGCCATGTCCAGCACAGCTTGTCCTGCACTGTCCCACAGCTGCTGCTGTGCCCCTGCAGGCTGCACACTCCCATCTTGCTGCCCCCCTGGCTCTGCCCTGCCACTGCCCACCCTGCCCTGACTTCTGCCCAGGCTGTCTCTGCAACCCCCAACCAATGGGCTGGGGATGGGCAAGTGTTCCTTAGGGCACAGGGAGGGGACAGCTTGGCTGGGGTGACCCAAGGGCTCTCCCATTCCATGCGATGTCAAGGGCAGAAATACACTGAGGGCAAGGAAGGGCGTGAGATGGTCTCTGAATTTGTAGTGATCTTACACTCCTCCCTGATCTGAACATCCCACATTGCTTCTTTTGTGAAGCAGAGGTGCGCTTCTCCTACTGGGAAACTTTGGTATGCTGATGGAGCCCACCCTTTTTTCTAAATTGGTGGCTACCCAGTAACTTTTCCCATAGTAGTGCAAGTTTCTAAGTTGTGCTTATTATAGCAGGCCGAATAGATATGTGTGTGGAAGGCAAGGGTGGATACCGTGTGTCCACTGTACTGGATTGTCTGGTAAGGCTTGGAACAAGCATCAGCTCTGTTTCCTTTTATCATGATGAGCAATAGGATGACTCTCAGGACTATGTTCATCCCTCTGCCTCCCTCAAGGCCTACGGGGTTGCTGCCAGTAGCCGAGGTTTGTTTCATCTTCTCCTTCTCGGCAGCAGGGACTATGTCCTGGGGTGTCCCACTTTGTCCTTTTCTTCTGGTGTTGTTTCTTACTTTTGTTCCAGCTTTTAGCTTTATCCCCAGGACCAGGTACAGCAGTAAGAGCACGGTATACACAACCCTTTCTGGCACTCTTTTGCCAAAACCTTTGCTTTGGCTTTTGTTTTTTGTTTTGGCTTTTTTTTTTTTGTTTGCTTTGTCCCATTCTCAAATAACGCCCACCAATTGTGATCATTAATTTCGATTTCTCCTTGTGCTGATAGGGTATTAAGTACCTTAATAGTTTCCTTCTATTCATTTCTTCTACATTGGATACGTGATGCGAATGGGAGGTACCCACCATAGGAATGACTCCACCACAACTCGGTACAATATGGACACCTTTTCTTGATGAACGGGCTACAATCACACCCAGGTTCAGGACAGGTGACTTTCAGTCCTGACTGGGAGGCCTTTGAGAAGAATTGATCTGGTATCCACAGCAAGTCCTCCGAATTCGCACTTTGAGGTCTCTGGGCTCGGATGTCACGGTCCAACCTGTCTTGGCTTAATCGTATGTATGGCAAATCCTAGAGGTATGGTTTGAGCTAAAATTCTCTTCTTCCTTAATTCTCGCAAGTCTTTGTTGATTGTTATTATGTAGTTTTGAAGAGAAGGGTCCTGAACTAAGCCAGATCAAGGCGTACTCCTTTAGGGTAAGGCATACCATCCAGCATTTCATATGGTGAAATCCCTGTTTTCGAATTTGGCGTTGCCGTGTATTAGACAGGGCCAGTGGGAGGCACTTTGTCCATGGCATTTTAGTCTCAATCATTAATGTTGACAGCTGCTGTTCTAAAGGTTGATTCATCATTTCAACTCTCCCAGAACTCTGAGGGTGCCAGGGTGTATGATACTCCCAGCTGATGCCTAGTGCCGAGGTCAGTAACTTCAGCACTTCCGATGTAAAGTGTGTCCCTGGTCTGAGTCTATTGCTCGGACCAGCCCATACCTTGGTATTATGTGTTCTGTCAATATTCTGGCTACCACTTGTGATGTGTCTCCAGCTGCAGGGTATGCCTCTACCCAGTGGCTTAATTGGTTTACTATTACTAGTAAATATGTCTATCTTCCTATTTTTGGTGATTCTGTAAAATCTATTTGTATTCTTTCAAAGGGTCTGTAAGCAGTTTTCCATCCTCCTGACGGACCTTGTTGCATACCTTTTTTTATGAATTTTCTGACAAGTTAAACAACCTTGTCCTTGCACTACTCTCGAAGATCTGTCTATAAACAATTTTTCTCCATCCTTAAGTTTAACGTCTTCCAAGTCAGGTCTAGTTTTTCTTTGTAATTCTATAATGTCCACACAATTATATTTTGAGTTTTCTCCTGGTTCCCCATATAGGAATTGTGCAGGACTTTGAGCAGTTGTTGCTTTTAGCTCTAAATTTGGGGAAGTAATTAGAATAGCTTCATATTTTAATATTTAGGCATCGGTTAGCCATTTCTCAGCTTTTTGATTCAGAATTCCCCTGACATGATGAGGGGAGTGTACCATTAGGGGTGCCCCAGAGGTGACTTTTTGGGCTTCCTCAGTTAAAAGTGCTGTGGCCACTAGGGCTTGTAGACATGAGGGCCAGCCCCAACTGACAGGGTCTAGCAGTTTAGAATAATATCCCACTGGCCTTTGACTGCTTGCCCATTCCTGAGTGAGTACCCCATATGCTGTTTGATCAGAGGTGTTTACAAATAACTGAAATGGTCTCTCCAAATCCGGGAGACTTAGTACAGGGGCTTGAATTGAATCATGTTTGACTTCTTAAAAACTTTTGTCATTCACCTTTGTCCATTTCCTTAATAAATTATTTTCTGCCTCTGGCAGTAACAGTAGATTTGTAATTCAATTCTGCTCTGGGTCTCAATTTGCATATATTTAATAATAAGGACTCAAAATGGTTCACTTTTTGCTCCCATCACAAGTGCTGTTTCTCTACTAGGTTTGCACGTTTTTGGTAGGTGTTTAATTGTGGATATTTTTTTTTGGCTCTTGTATCTACTAAAAGTTCCACCTCCTCTCCATGGGGACCGATTTTTTAAAAATTATTTTTTCAAGGGCTCTTTCGATGGTATAGTCCCCAATACATACAGCCCTTGACACCCTTATTCGTTCTTTTGGAACATTTTTTCATCCCGTATCCTCTCTTTACAATTTTTTTTTTTTTTTACTATGACCTTTCTTGTTACAGTAAAAGCAGGTTCGACTTAGTGAATTATTTCCTGCCTCATTTCCTTGTTTCCGTGGGGGTTTTCGTGTTTTCCCTCCCCCTTTCTTCCCTGGTGAGTAGGATACTTAATGTAGATTGTAATTCCATCCAAGTACACATACTTGGTCCGAGGAATTGATTTAGTGTCTCAGATACCCCTATAGGATCTTCCAATAGTTTTCCCATCTCTTTTTCTAAGTTTCTTACCTCCCCTGTGTTCAAGGGAACATTTACAAATCCAGTTAATTCAGTCTGTTGTCCCGCTAATGGGACTTCCCTCAGGGGGTAAAGGGGAGCCTTTGTGTCATTATCTCCCTCCTCTCTGCTGATCCTATCGCTCCTGGTATTTCTTTGACTCCAGGGAGTCCTTTGAGCTATTGGAGTACCAGAAGGGGAGGGAGCAGAGACACTGGGGGGGGGAGGGGGGGATCTCCTGTATTTTTTTGTATTATATGGAGGTGGGAGATTATCAAGGGATTCCCAGGTAACCTTTTTTGTTATCCTCATCCTCTTTTTCCTTGACCGTACATCCCGAGAATGGTTTATGCTGTTCTGTCCACAGAGCAGCACAGTCACATTCCTCTCTGTTAAATGGTTCTTTACAAGCATCCTAAGTGTTTAATGCCCCACAACTCCATTTTTTTCTTTACTTTTTCTTTTGTATAATTCCCTTGTGTCCCAACGTCATTCCCAAAGTGCTGCCCGGTGGTATTTCTGGCAACCTACTGGCCTTCTTTTTTCTTTTTTTTTTAATTTTTTTTATTTTGTTTTTAAGAACTTTGAACCCTTCGTGGGTTGTTTGGACTTAAAACCTTCCTCTTTCTTTGTCCTATTTTTACCTCAAAGGACTATCTTGAGGTATTTGTGCTTCCTCTTGTATTCCACCCGGATCCTGCCTCTCCTTGGGTCAGGATGGGAAGGAATTCTGCCTCTACCTGGGCTTGGGATGGGAAAAAGCAGCTTTTTCCCTCTTCCCCCGTGACTCCTGTGTTGCTCTCCAATCTTTCCCCCCGCCAAGTCCCTCCCCCCAAGTCCCACCTCTGCCTGGGTTGGGATGGGAAAAGAACCTGGCCTCTACCTGGGTTAGGATGGGAAAAAGCAGCACTCGCTTCGTCCCTTCACCGGCCGGGCCCCTGGCGGGAAACCAGAACCGCGGACAGAAGGACTCCACACTCAGTTCGTGGAAAAATCCACGTCTCGTTCAGCAAGCACACAGTCACCTCCACCAAACCAGACAGTCACTTACGGCTTCGACGCTCCTGTCTGGGTCTGCGTGCACAAGAATGACAGGTGATTTTGCCGTGGTCTTCCGGGGAGTTTTTTTCCTTGCTCAGTCTATATCGTGAGGTACGTCCATGGGTCCTGAGAACCACTGAGGAACCGGGGCCGTGGGAGCGGGGCGCCTCCCTGAAATTGCAGTGCCTCTCAAGGCTCCAAGGATGTCCCAGGTTTCAGCACCAAATTATTATAAATGAGAAACAAAGTCTCGATATTTAGCAAAATTTAGATTGCTTTATTTGGTCTAGACGGAGCAAGCAGCGCTGGGGAACGTGAGGGGTCAGCGCCCACTCCATGCTCCGTCGAACGTTGGTTGGCAGCTCCTTTTTATAGGATGGTTCTCCTTGTAGTCTCGGGACAGTTTGCCAAGCAGCCATGTGGTCTTGGTAGATAAGGAACAGTAGACATGGGGGTCTTATCTTAACAGCTAAGTTGCAATTGATTACACCAAGGCAGGAAATCTGGTAGTGCAAAATCTTTTAGGCTGCAATTGATTATACAAATGCAGGAAATCTGATTTTGCAATACCTATCTTTCAGGCCGTGGGAAACCCCCGTTTTACAAACTGGTATCAGATACAATTTAATAAAAAATCATAATATTCATAATAGGGGGATTTAAACAAAATTATTTAATCATATGTATTTTCTCTGTCTAATGTCCATGCTTCATTTCAGACCTGAGTATTCTGGTTTATACAAACCCAGCTACTTTTATGATTGACACGAATCTTTTATCAATTATCACACATGGAACAGGTCTGGCTGGCTTGGCCTCCCAGGGGCTACCTGACAGGTCTGGCTGCCCATGGAATGTCCAGGGCTGCCTCTCATCAGTCTCTGGAGCACTGGGGCTCTGTGCCTTCCTTCCTAGGGAAAAGAACCGGCCTTCTTGTCCTTCCTGACCATGACCTAAATTGGAATTTGGCCTCCCAAATTCCATATATCCAAGGATTGCTCCCAGACAAAAGTAGCCAGGATAGACAGGTCAGGCTGGCCTGGTCCTGCGGTGAATTTCTCAGACTATGAGCAGAATTGGTTTATTTGCCAACATCTTGGAGAAAGTCCAAAGATCTCCTGGGATGGGGTTTGGAGGCCTCAAGCACATGACCACGATACAGGGACAAAGGAGCTCTGTGCTCAGTGGAGTGGAGGCTGAGGATGGTGGAGGAGAGCCCTGGGAGTGCCTGAAGGGTGGTTTCAGAGATGGTGGATCCTTTTGACATGGCAGAAAACAGCCAGAGATAGAAAAGATTAATGCCAAGGGCCGCTGGGGAAGGCCAGACTGGACCCAAGGAGAAAGGAATTTCTCTGCCAGGGCAGGGCTGTGGTGCAAGAAATCCCCCAGAAAGAGTGTGGAGCAGCCCAAGGCTTTGTGTGGCCAGGCAGAGGCAGGCAGGAGGCAGAGCTGGCAGCAAAGGAAGGGGCCAGCGAGGTGGGGCAGCCGGGGGCTGAGGACAGCCTGCAGGGACAGAGGGGCAGGGCATGGGCACCGTAGGACAGCCTGGGCTGCAGAGGGCACAGGGATGGGCAGCAGCTGAAAGGCCCTGCCAGAGCCAACTCCTGCAGCACTTTGGCCATGGCTGCTGGCCCCGGGAAGAGCCCTGAGCAATGAGGGAGGGACAGGATCTGCCTTGCCAGGGACTGGGGCTCAGGCTTTGGCCTTTGCATTCCTGAAACACATCCAGGTGAGCTCAGCACCAGGGACACCTTTCTATTTCTTGTCCCCACCTGCCATCAGTGCCTCCAGGGTTCAATGATTTTGAAATTGGAGACTTTAAAAAGTCCACTTTATTGTTTAAGAACATTTTCAATTTCATTTGTCTAAAATGGAGTTGCCATGAGCAAAGTGCACTTGTGTGGGGACCAGCAGGTCTGACTGCCCTGGGCACAGGGAGCCCAGTTTTCCCTCTGAGCTCCCCAGTGTGCAGGCTGAGAGCAATGCTGAAGATGAGGCAGCAAGACAAACCAGAGCTCAAAAATAAAGAAGCTGCGCCAAGATCCCCCCTAGGAAGAGAAGTCATATTGGTGAGATTCCCAAGAAATTAGACCAGAAATGACCAAGGGAAATCTGTCCCAGCTTGTCATTGCCTTCTTTCTACAGTCTCCAATGCCCGGAGTGAAGAAATGTCCAACAGCAGCTCCCGCAGCCACTTCCTCCTGCTGGCATTGGCAGACACGTGGCAGCTGCAGCTCCTGCACTTCTGCCTCTTCCTGGGCATCTCCCTGGCTGCCCTCCTGGCCAACGGCCTCATCATCAGCGCCGTAGCCTGCGGCCACCACCTGCACACCCCCATGTTCTTCTTCCTGCTCAACCTGGCCCTCAGCAACCTGGGCTCCACCTGCACCACTGTCCCCAAAGCCATGCACAATTCCCTCTGGGGCACCAGGCCCATCTCCTGTGCAGGATGTGCTGTACAGCTCTTTTGCTTGCTGTTCTTTACCACAGCAGAGTAGTATCTCCTGACCCTCGTGTGCTACAAGCACTACGTGTCCATCTGCACACCCCTGCACTAGGGGATCCCCCAGGGCAGCAGAGCTTGTGCCCACATGGCAGCAGCTGCCTGGGCCAGTGGCTTTCTCCATGCTCTCATGCACACTCCCAGTCCATTTTCACTGCCCCTGTGCCGGGGCAATTCCCTGGGCCAATTCTTCTGTGAAATGCCCCAGATCCTCAAGCTCTCCTGCTCCAAATTCTACCCCAGGGAACTTGGCCTACTCATGGGTGGTACCTGTTTAGCATTTGCTTCTTCTGTATTCATTGTTTTCTCCTATGTGCAGATCTTCAGGGCCGTGCTGAGGATCCCCTCTGAGCAGGGATGGGATAAAGCCTTTTCCACCTGCCTCCCTCACCTGGCCGTGCTCTCCCTGTTCCTCAGCAATGTCATGTTTGCCGACCTGAAGCCCCCCTCCATCTCCTGCCCATCCCTGCATCTGGCACTGTCACTTCTGTACTCAGTGCTGCCTCCAGCCCTGAACGCCCTCAGCTACAGCCTGAGGAACCAGGACCTGAAGGACACCCTGAGGACAATGATCACTGAGTGGTTTTCAGAAGCAATGAACTGTCATTCTTCTGCATAGCTGTTACTAAGTTACTCATTAATGCCCACTTTGTGTCCCGTATTTTTGCTGCTGACACAGGTGTTACACTTCTGAGAACTTGCTCGCACCAAAATCTTGGACTGTTCAGGCAAATATTTCAGTATTTGCCTTTCTAGTGTGACCCAGAGACTGTAGAAATGGGGAGCTCTAGTACAGTAAGTGTGTGCTGAAACAACAGAAAGAACTCTGTGTTGTCTTGTTTGCCTGACATCTTTCCTCCCTGACATCTCTGGAGCTGCAGGGTCGGTGCCTGTGGGCAGAGCAGGGGGAGAAGAGTCCCAGCAGAACAGCATTGCCAGGGAGCCCCAGGGCTTCTCCTGTGTAACCTCCTCTTCCTTCACTTCCACACTCCTCTTCAGAGCCCCTGTGCTGGTTTAAGGCCTCAGGGCTCTCTCAGCTTGGTCCCTGCCCTGCTGGGTGACTGTCCAGAGACTGCAGGCAAGGACAGGTTGTGGGCACTGCTGGGACAGAGTTGGGCTCTACAAGAGCATTTCCATGATGCAAGGGCATGTCCCCGGAGCAGGGCCAAAAAGCTTCAATCTTCTTCCCAATTTGTTCTCAAGGATGTGCCCAACACAGTGCCCTGGAGAGGAAACCAGCAGTGAAGAGGAAAACGTGGCAGTGTTCAGGGTGGAGGCCCCCAGGTGTGCCCTTGCAAAGGCAGCGCTGCTTCCAGCAGTGGCCTCTCAGCCCAGGTCACAGAGGTTGCTCTTCCCTCCATGGTGGGACATCAAGTGACCGGGTGAGGAGTCTGTGTTTGCAGTGCAAGGACAAGACACAGCCCTGAGCATCCTCTGTGTGGGGTGGGGGTGGGGACGACGACGACATAAACCCAGGGAGCACAAACACCTTCAGCTCTTCCTGGAGTTTCCAGAGAGTAAGGTCCCCTGGGAACTCCTGAATGCAGGGCTGGGATGAGCTCCTGTGCCCAGAGCTCCCCGTGTCCATCCCTCCGGCCGTGGGGCACCTGGGGCAGGGGCAGGGCAGGGTGACACCCGCAGGGCTGAGCTCCCTGCTAGGCTCTGGCAGCGGCAGCAGAGCCCAGGGAGCCGCTGCCCGTGCTGCAATGAACTGTCTGTGTGTGTGCCAGGGAAGGACTCGTGTCCCTGGATGCCCCTGGGGCTGTGAGCAGGGCATGAGCCCAGCTCAGGGCTGGGCACCTGACAGAGCCCTGACATTGCTGGCTGTGCCCAGAAGAGAAGGCTTAGGAAAGGTGACCATGGTTAAACCTCTCTGTCCATCAAGTGACAGCCAAGTGTCTGTCACTGGCCCTCCTCAGTCAGACAACAGGAGAAAATAAGCTGAAAACCTGTGGGTCAACAGAATGAGAGATTAATGGGGAGGGCAGGGCAAGGAAGTAAAAAGCAAAAGCCAAATGCAGAAGCAAAGAAAACCACAGGGAGGCAAGAATTCAGTAGATGTAGTGGTTGCTTTGGAAGACAAACGTATTAATAGAGAAAATTCAGAGACCATCTCACGCGCTTCCTTGCCCTCAGTGTATTGCTGCCCTTGACATCGCATGGAATGGGAGAGCCCTTGGGTCACCCCAGCCAAGCTGTCCCCTCCCTGTGCCCTAAGGAACACTTGCCCATCCCCAGCCCATTGGTTGGGGGTTGCAGAGACAGCCTGGGCAGAAGTCAGGGCAGGGTGGGCAGTGGCAGGGCAGAGCCAGGGGGGCAGCGAGATGGGAGTGTGCAGCCTGCAGGGGCACAGCAGCAGCTGTGGGACAGTGCAGGACAAGCTGTGCTGGACATGGCCAAGGGCCCTGGCAGGGCTGGCAGTGCCCAGGAGAAGCCAAGTCTTGGTGCCCTGGGGCACAGCAGCGTCTGTGCCACCAAGGGCTGGGAGGAGACACCTTGTCCTGAGCCACTGGGGCCTCCTGGCACAGCCCCAGCAAGGCTGGGCACTGTCACCCCCTTGTCCTGCCCTCAGCATCCTCCCCTGCCCCACACCCCGGTGGCCTCAGGGATCTGCTGGCATGAGTCCCTGGGGAGCCTTGGTCAGGAATGGCCCTGGGGGGCTCCTGAATGCTTCCAGGGACTGCAGGTTTTTCAAAGGACCTTGGCCTTTGCTCTTGCCTTGGAGTCTCTGAGAGCTTCCTACAATCCTGGTCTTCAATTATCTGCTCTAATGAGTCCCTTGAGATTCTTAGTCATTACCAACACTCAGTGGGGCTCATTAATGCTTCAGGGTACTTCAGATTTTTCAAGTACTAGGTGTTTCCCTTTTGATACCGACTCCAGGAGAGGTTTGTGCAATCTTGACCTCCAATTATCTACTTTAAGGAGTCCCTTGATTGCTCTGTATTGACACTGGGGGGGCGCTCATTAATGCTTTGAGATAACCAAGGTATTTTAGGGTACTTTGCATTTTCCTTCCCACACTGAGTCTCTGTGAGGATTTTGTGCAATCCTGGCCTCCAATTCCCTCCTGCAAGGAGCCCATGAGCAGCCTGTGCTGCAGCTGGACCTCAGTGGGACCCATTAATGCCTCCAGACCCTTTGCATTCTTGTTTCTGACTTGGACTCCTGGAGAGGTTTCTGCAGTCTCCTCTCAGGCCCTGAGATTGTAGCATTGTGTGATGGATATTGTTCCAGGGTCTCTCCTAAGGAGGTCTGGCCTGCTCAGAGAAGCTGTGCCTTGAGGTTTGACCCGGTGTGGACAACCTTGCTGCACATTCCCCAACAGCATCCTGTCTGTCCTGACTCAGCTGACACCCCTGCTTTGCTTGGAGAACTGGCTGCACACACCCTAAGAAGGGTTTTCCTCTTTGTTTTTTTTTTTTTTTTTACACCAACCTAAAACAGTTTTGATTGCTCCAAACAACGAAAAGTTCCCCACTGAAAACAGACACCCTCCTCAAGTGTGTGCCAAGCCCCAGGCAGCACCAAGACCATTCCAGAGCTGCCCTGCCCAGCTGTGAGGGTGGATTAGCATCCCAAGGTGCCCTGGGCCATTGCAAGGGACTGTTGCCATGGACACTGCACTGACCCCCACTAGTGGGTTTGGGTGCCAGGGCAACCCTCATCAGTTCAAGTTGCCTTGGAAACCACCCCAAGGAGCCATTTGTGCAGTCAGGTTCCATGGGCACTTGCATGCAGACCTGTTGTGTCCTCAGCTGCCATGGCAAGCCTGAGGACAAAGCGGTGCCGGGGCTGGTCCAGCTTCAGCTGCACTGACACTCATTGATGCAGTCAGGTGCCATGGCAACAGCCACAGAGACCCCTTCCTCAGTTTGGTGCCACGGCAGCCAACGCCTGGAGCCATTGTGATGGCTGCTTGTCATGGAAACCTGCCCTGGGCCCCTTGCTCAGGGCTGCTGTCACTGCCCAGAGCCAGAGGGGATCCCTCGCTGGGGGCTTGTGCCATGGCCACCTGCCCTGTGCCGCGCTGGCTGGGCAGGCGCAGCGGGACCAGCAGCAAACCCCAGGGCCAGGGCCAAAGGCCAGCTCAGCCAGACAGAAAGGTCAGCTGGGCACTGTTTCCATGGCAAGTCTCACTGGGACAGGACACCTGGGTCACCTGGCATGGCACTTGCCATGGAAACCCCTTGTAGGGCCTGATGCCACGGACGCTGGCACCGAGACACTGCTGGGGTCGGGTGCTGAGCACAGGCTCCATCACACACAGATGGTTTTGCTCTTGCTGAGCTTGCACAGAGCCAAGGCCTTTCCTGCCCCTCGTCCAGCCACGCTGGGGAGGGGCTGGGGGTGCAGGGGAGCTTGGGAGGGGACACAGCCAGGACAGGTGACCCCAACTGACCCGGGGGAGATCCCGGACCATGGGACATCATGCTCAGCGTATAAAGTGGGGGGAAGAAGGCAGAAACCAGGGGACATTTGCAGTGGTGGCGTTTGTCTTCCCAGGTAACTCCTAGGCACGATGGGACTCAGTTTCACCAGTGGCCAGGGTCAGCACCAAAGACACAGACACCAGCTGAAGGAATTGTGTAATTTATATAACGCAAAACTGCAAAGAATCACAACAGGAGAAGCTCAGCAATGCACCCAGACATCACTCCCAAGAAGTGCCCGCAGTGATTAAGAAAGATCCATCAGCAGTTCCCCCCAGACTTTACCATCACCCAGATGCACACATCAGCTGGGGGAAGCTGTCACAGCCAAGGACTGCAGAGCCACTCCCGGACACTGGGAATTCCTGCAGGTGCCTCCAGCCACAGCTGAGGCTTCCAGCCCTGCTGAGAGAGGGCCCAGCTCTGATGGTGTTGAACAGAGAATCTGACAGCACTCCTAGTGCAGGAACATGGGTTTAAGTCTCCTGTTTGGTTCCTCCCAACTCCTGGCCAGGGCTCAAGGAGGAACCAAGGGAGTTCACTTGGACCAAACACACCCAAACAAGGCTAGATGGGACCTTGTTGGATTTCTAAATGCTGAAAGGTAAATCCTTCTTTCACCAATACACAGATACAGAGATCGTATTGCTAAAAAAGCCTCAATGATGAGCAGATAAAAATATAACATTTGCTTGGAAGGTGCATCTAGAGTTCAGCTTTGGCTCAGGGCCTGATGTTCAGGCCTTGGTACTTCAACCAGTGCTTTGACCAAGGCATGAACTACAACCTCCATAACAATTCCTTCAATAATGGATTCTTGGATTTAGGCATTAGGCACAAAGGCATCACCTCTTGTTCTTCAATTAAGCATTAATTGAAGAACAGTTCATTACTCAGAGCTGTAATTTGCAACTCTTTTAAAACATGCCTAATTAGTTGCTCTTCTCTGTTGTTTCTCAAATCCCCACTTTCTCTTGAGACTGTGTCTCTCTTGAGACAAGTCTCAGTGCTCCATTTCCCAGCACAAAGTGTCACAACAACTCTAACATGGAATCATTACACACCAAGGGCTCACACTGCAATGTTTGCAGTGACTGCCACAAATGCATTTCACAGCAGCCTCCAATTTGGCAGGCATGAAGGCAATCTCAGCAAGAAGAATTTTCTTCTTTCTGCCACTCTTCTACTGCTCTTCCTATTGAGGTGATTCCTGATTGCTGCACTTCAGACTCATCACTGATAGAAGTGCAACATTCCTGTCCCGTCATAGCCCAGGCTCCTCCTTGCCCAGCAAGCAGATGATCCAAGGCCATGAGGTTCTGTAGAGCCCCATTTGTGTTTGTTGGAGCTCACAGGATGTGCTACTGGATATTTGCACAGTATCCTTTTCTACTTCTTCAAATAATCCATGTAGCTCATTAATGTGAACTCCATAGGACGAGGCAGTGCTCATGGGGCACAGGGTGAACCAGAGTCTTTGGCTTTCTGAGACCAAAGGCACTCTGTGGGGGGAAATGTTCTCTCGGGCCAAACTCTTCCTTCTGCTTGTTGCTGAAGTACCCCCAAGGGAGGCATCAACACTGCCTGAAAAACAGGACCCAAACACATTGAGGGAAGCCTTTACAGGCATTGTCTCTGCACATCCAGCAGGTCCCATTCCCAGTACCAAAGGTCTGATTTCCCATTTCCCACTGTGGGCTGCTGATGCATCCAGGGCTCCTCCCTGTGCTCCTCTTGTGTCCCCCGTGCCTTTGGGCCACAGCAGTTTCACAGTGGCCCTGCAGCTGGCAGTGCTCTAACACTGACCCTGACCAGCTCCAGCACCCCAAGTTCTATGGACATTGGGAGTGATGGCAAAGCACAGAAATCCTTTCACACTGGGGCCTCTAACTCCAACAGGGTTCAGTTTCTACTGAAGGGAAATCTTAGTGAACCCTGTAAAGCTGATCATTGTATTCCTTTTTTTGCACAGCACAGTTTTCTTTAACTGTCCCTGCACTGACTCTGTTAGGAGTCAGAGCCCATGGACAGAGCTCTGGCCACCCCACAGGGTGGGCCCTCCAAGGGACCCCCATTCCTCCCAACATTAGTTGAGGACATACCCAGCAATTACTTACATGGAGTATTTTGGCTACTAAGATCTTTACATTTTCAGAACAATTTCAGGACTAATCCCTGATGAAACTCTACAGGTGTTTCTGGCAAACAAAGATTCTGGCTGACTCTCAAGAAACAACTTACAGACATAAGCACTACTTTAGTGACAAGGTGACTCATTCTTTTTCCTCAGTCTCATCCGGGTTAGGAACAGTAATTCCACTGTCCATGCAGCTGGTGCCCATTTAATTCCAGAATAATGTCCCTAGGGACCTTTGCTGTTCAGCTTTCCCGCGCTGTCTGTGGGTAACAAGGCTTGCTGGGGTCCTTTCCCCTTTGGCTGGAGAGGTGCCAGGTCCCAGGCCCTGAGGGACCCCCAGGCTCCTGGCTGGAATTCGTCTGGAAGTGCCTCAGTGTCACATCAGCCTTCACATGGAGCCCCGTGGATCAGAGCATTTCCCAAACGGGACCCTTGGGGCAAACACGCAGATGTGGTCTGGCACGATCTCTAAAACAATATCCCAAAACATCCACTTGTTCTCACATAGAGCACTTGGCTGCAGGGACATATTGCCAGGTTCCAGCATTCCAACAGTCTTGTCTTTCCCCAGAGCTGTTCCTGCAGCTGGCTCGGGAGGGCCACTTGGCCTCTCCACCCACACTTTGGCTCCATTATTAGGACTGCTGCATCCAAAGCCTTGATCTCCACAAACAGTGCTGATTTGAGCTGGATCTCCTTCCTTCACTGATGTTTCGAAAGCTGGAAGATCAATAATGGTGCTACTGTGCCACAGGGCTAAATCATCCAATCTTGTTCACTATTGCTGAAAAGGATTACTTTGATTTCTCCTTGACAATCTGCATCAATTCCTCTTCCTGTGACGTGAACCCTTTGCAAGGCCAAGCTCCAGTGAGCAGTTCCCCAAACAAAGTGTCCTGGAGGAATCTGAACTCCTCTTTCCGTATTGATAACTCTCATTTGCTTCTGATTTATCCTAATTAATTCCAGTGCATCACAGTCCAGCCCTGCAGCCTCTGGGGGGCCCTGTCAGGGGCCGTGGCACCCAGAACAATTTCCCAGGAAGTCCAAGTCTCACTGGCCATGGTTATATTTGCAAACCGGGAGCAGCCATGCACATCCAGGGCCTTTCCATTTCCCAGTGGGCCCATTGCTAAGGGTAGGGAGCACATCTGGGAGTTGGCTTCTCCATCGGGACAGCTTCTCAGCTCCTCATTTTTTCAACTGCTCTTTTAACAAACATTCATCTGTCCAACCAATGCCGCAGCTTGTGGATAGCCTGCTGTATGAAAAACCCAGCAGTCTTAATCACTGTGTTTTCCACACTAACAAAAAACACATTCCACATCACAGGGTCAGCAAACCCCATGAAAGCAGCCAATTTCATCCCTTCCTCCTGTATTCATTATAAACAGTCTCACAAAGTTTGCCGTGACGTTGATGTCCTTGTTAAAGCTTTTCTGTAGGGTATTCAGTGTTACATCCCTGAGCAACCAAAGCTAACACATGAGTACTGTCAGCATTATTTCACATTATTATTATTATTATTATTTATATAAAAATAAAAATATTATTTCATGACATGTAAGATATGCGTACACATATGTAGATATAACACAGTAACATTATTATATCACAAGCACAATGAAATTCAAGCTCAAGAGTAAAACTTTTTCTGTGTCTCCATGTGGGAGTGTTCCAACACAAATTGTTCCTTCTGTTGCTGCTGTTTCCAATATGCTCTTAACAAAATCCCTCCTCATCCTCCCAAACCCACAAGTTCTTTTCCTTTTTCCATATGCAATTTTGGGATGCATTTGAAGACACCCACTGGTTCAGCCTCTTTTAACTCACGGCTCCACTGCTCCCACGGTGCTCTGACCTCAGCCCACTCCTGAGACAGACAACTCTAGGGAAGGGCTTCGCATCCAGCAATTTCCAACGGGACAGACTACTTATATTTACATTTTAAAAGTGACATTTTGTTGTGATCCAGCCAGACTACGCCACTTTGCTTTTACCAGTGGGCAAGGTCAGCACCAAAGACACAGACACCAGCTGAAGGAATTGCGTAATTTTCTAAAGTTCAAAGCAGCAAAGAATCACAGAAGGAGAAGCTCAGCAATGCACCCAGTCCTCACTCCCAAGAAGTGCCCGCAGTGATTAAGAAAGATCCATCAGCAGTTCCCCCCAGACTTTACCATCACCCAGATGCACACATCAGCTGGGGGAAGCTGTCACAGCCAAGGACTGCAGAGCCACTCCCGGACACTGGGAATTCCTGCAGGTGCCTCCACTCCCGGACACTGGGAATTCCTGCAGGTGCCTCCAGCCACAGCTGAGGCTTCCAGCCCCGCTGAGAGAGGGCCCAGCTCTGACAGTGCTGAAGAAACAAACTGACAGCACTTCTAGTGCAGCAACATCTGGTTTCATTCTCCTCTTGGCTCACACCCAGAGCCTGGCCAGGGCTCAAGGAGGAACCCAAGGAGTTGGCTTTGACCAAACACACCCCAAACAAGGCCAGATGTTGGATTTCACGGCCTTGTTCGGCTTCTAAATACACAAAGGTCAATCCACCTTTCACTCATGAGTGCATACATCTATCACAGCGCTCATGTCTGTGCATAGTTTGGTCATGTGTGGATACAAAGATAACATTTGGTTGGAAGGTTCATCCAGAGATCCCCTTTGGCTCAGGGCCTGGTGTTCAGCCCTCAGTCAGGGCCTCTTGTCCAGCCTTTGGTACTTCAGGCATGTGATTTACTGCTGGGCTTGACAGTGCTGGGTGAACAGCAGGACTGCATGAGCTCTGAGGTCTTTCCCAACTGGAAGGATTCTGTAATTCCAGGATTCCATCTGCTGCATTCAGCTAGGTCCATGTTAGCAGCATTCCTTGAGTCCAAAAGGCCCCTCTTGGTCAGCCCTTGTGGCCTAAGGCTCCAGCTCCTTTAGCTCCTGCTGCTAAGCTGCTCATGCTGAACGAGAGGACTCAGGGAGAAGAAGAATACAGCTCATGCAATTCCTTCTGGGACGCTGAGAGGGCAGGGTGTGGCACCAGGAGCATTGTTTGCTGTGGCCTCCTCTCTACCCTTCAGGCCCTTCAGTGCTTTGAAGCAGCCAAGAGCTTTCTTCAAGGGTGCAAGGAAGCAGCTGTTCCTGCTCCCAGCTCTGGCTCTTCCCACTCTCTGACCTTGACTGGTTTTGTCCCTCTGGCTGTGCCCTCTGCTCCCCCTGTGCTTGGTGGCTGCTGCCCAGGACTGTGGCACTGGCACACATCAAGGGCTCCAGCCCCTCCTTTCTCTGCCCTTGCAGCTGCCTGCTCACAGCAGCCTTTTCCACCTGGAAGCTCCCCATGGAGAGAGAGTCCCCACCTCTGTTCCCTGCACAACCTCCAGGATGCCAGCGCTGCCATCTCCAGTCCCTGCTGGCACTGAGGGCTCCCAGGTGCCCCAGGCTGCTGTGACACCACTGCACACGGCAGGGAACAGTGCCAGGAGGAGTTCAGCTGTGCTGGTCCATCAGTCTGTGCCCAGCAAAGGGGAAAAGCCTCAGCCCTGCAGGGCCAAGAGCTGCTCACAACTCTTGTGGCCAGAATGTCTGCTGAGGGCCAGCCAGGCTGCTGCAGTGGCACCGACCTCCCAGCCACCACCATTGCAGTCATGTCCCCTGGGCCTGGCTCTTCCCTTTCCTCTGTCCCTCTCCTGCCCCTGCAGGGATGAAGAGTTTTGCCATTAATATCTTGTCCCCAAGGTGCTGGGGCCAATTGCTTCCCAGTCGGGTTCCTGGAGCACGAGTGGCTTTGCAGAGCCCAGCCAGAAATGACCCCTGAAGCTGCAGCTCTGCAGTGGTGGCCACCAGGCCGGGTTGCCAAGGGAGGCTTGTGGCCATGCCCTGGGAGCAGCTGCTGCTGCCAAGGTGCCTTTGGTGTCTCAGGCTCTCCCTGGCACAGGTACCACCACGGCACTCTGCACTTGTGCCCGAGGCCTTCCCTGTCTTGGGGCTGGCCTGGGCCTTTTCCTGCAGCGGGGTCTGCCCTGGCCATGGCACAGGAAAGGCAGTTCCTGCTGCAGCAGGAGGCTCTGCCTGGAATGGGCTCAAACAACTCCAACAAGGCTCTGTTTGCAAAGCTCCCGGTGGGAAATGAAGAGGGGGATCACGCTGCTTTTGGGGTCAACAGTGCTGAAACCAGCCTGACTCCTCCATCCCCAAGATCAACATCCTGAGAGGGAGCTGAAGCTGTGGCAGAGCTGGTAAAATGCCCAGAGAAAGGAACAACCAAGTGCCACCGCTGAGAACTTCTGCAGAGCTGCTGAGTTGGCACAGCCTGGGCACATCTGCCTGACAGGGCAGCACTTCAGACTGGAAGAGCCCCGTGCCAGATTTTAACGGCAGCGTGTCCCAACATTTCCCTCCTTGGAGGGGCGGGGGCCTTCCTCCCTGCAGTGGGGACACCCCTCAAGGTCACTGCTCCAGGCTGAGCCAAAGGGACTTGCCCACGGTTGTTGGTTTGGGGCAAGGACATCAATCTCTACTTAATAACTGGTTTTGCTTTAACACAATTGCTTCAAAATTGCATCCTGTCTCACCCTGAGTGTCCCTGCAGAGGAACAGACACGCAGTTCCACAAGCTCAGGGTTCTCCTTTGATGAGGAATCTGGCATGCAAATGGCCTTGTAAGAAGCATAAAAGCTGAGGGAATGGACTAGAAATTATTAGAAAAAAATGACCCTTCTTTCAGACAAAGTTCACCCAGTTCACCTGCATTTCCCCGTTTTAGATTCTTTTTGTCATCTACTCTGGGAGGGCTGCAGTCAGGGCTGCATTCCCTTACAATTCCTGGTCGATGACTTGTGAGTCTTAGACACTGTAAAGTACCATGAGCTGCAGAGAGTTTGCCTTCCCGTGGCTTTGTTGGAAAGCAATGCTGGAGACATAAGGGCAGCGCTTGGGTGGGGCAGGAATCCTCCAGCCAGGGAACGTGCCCCGGCGGCAGTGTGTGAGCCTCAGCGGGGCCAATGCACAGCAGCGAGCGAAGGGATTGCTGTGTCACTGTGCGGGAGTCAGGACTCTGGGCCTTGGCTGAACAGGGCAAAGTTCCCGTGTTTGGACAGACTCAGGGGCTGCCCCGGGGCGCGCGGGGCTCGGGCATGGGGCGTGTGGGGCGTGTGGGGCGAGCGGCGAACGGACACGCGGACACGCGGACAAACGGACAAACGGCCCCGGCGCTTCGGCAGCAGCGGCGGCAGCAGCGGCAGCAGCGAGTCTACAAGCCCTCTTACTCTCTTTCTTGTTCATTCTATCCCTTCTCCCCGGGCTCCGTTCCCCAGACCCCCCCGTCGTCTCCCCCTCTCCCCCTGCCGGACCGGGCCATGCCCCCGGCCCGCCCCCGGCCTCGGGCGGGGCTGCCCCGTCACCTGCCCCGTCCGTCCCACCCCGGGCTCGCCTCTGCCCGGCTCTGGCTTTCGTGGCTGTGGCGGTGCTGTGCGGGCATCAGTGCCTGGGGCTGGGGCAGCATCGCTGCCCTTTGGCTTTGCCTGGCCGGAGCCCGAACCCGAGCCCGGCCCCGACCCAGAGCCCGGCCCCGACCCCCGCCCCTGCCCCGGCTCCGGCCCCTTCCCCGGCCCCGGCCCCGGCTCCTCCAGGGGCCCGCTGAGGACACACGCGGCGCGGCCGCTCCCGCCGCCTCCGCTGCGGCTTCCCCGGCCCGAGCTCCGCCGCTCGGCAGCGCGGCCGCCGGCCCCGAGCCGCCAGGGCCCGGGGCGGGTGGGGATGCCCGGCCCGGGACGGTCGGGGGGCGGTCGGGGGCCGTGTGTGGCCCCGGGCCGAGCGCTGACGGCCGCGTGTCGCCCGCAGGGAAGGCGCAGGGGGCCTTGCAGGAGCGGTACCGGCTGGGTTCGCTGCTGGGCAGCGGCGTCTTCGGCAGCGTCTTCTCGGGGACCCGGCTCGCGGACGGCGCCCCGGTGAGTGGCGGGGCCGGCGGCGGGCGGAGGAGGAGGAGGAGGAGGAAGAGGAAGAGATGGAGGGCGGAGGAGGAGGCCGGGGCGCGGCGGGCCGGGCGGCGATCTGAGCCCGCTGCTGCCCCTTGGTTCGCAGGTGGCCATCAAATGCGTGCGGCGGGATCGCATCCTCCATTGGGGCGAGCTGGTGAGTGAGCGGGGCCAGCGGCAGAAGCCGGGGCGTTGCGGGCGGCGGGGAGCCGGGGCCCGGCAGGCTGGGAGCCGCCGGGAGCCCTGCAAGGAGAGCGGGCGTGGGCTGAGCGGGGGATGCAGAGCATCCCGGGCTGGCTGAGGCGTTCCAGAGCCCTGGCACGGCCTCAGCCCCACTGACGGCATCGTGGTCCTCGCGCAGCCCAACGGCGCCCGTGCGCCCCTGGAGGTCGTGCTGCTGGACAAGGTGTCCACTGGGTTCCGTGGAGTAATTCAGCTCCTGGAGTGGTTTGAGGTGCCCAGCTGCGTCTTGTTGGTGCTGGAGCGTCCCGAGCCATGTCAGGACCTCTTGGATTTCATCGTGGCTCGGGGCTCCCTGCCGGAGGAGGAGGCGCGGGGGCTGTTCCGCCAGGTGCTGGAGGCCGTGCGGCACTGCAGCAGCTGCGGGGTCCTGCACCGCGACATCAAACCTAGCAACATCCTCATCGACCTGGCCACCGGACAGGCCAAACTGATTGACTTTGGCTGTGGCACCTTCCTCCAGGACACACTCTACACCCAGTTTGCAGGTGAGCCCAGCCTGGGGGATGCCCCTGGGCATCTCATGGCCCAGCCTGACTGTGGCACTGCACTTTGATTCCCCGCTTTGCTGCAGGTCATGGGATTGCTTCTCCTGCACCAAAAGTTGCTTTTGAGTGGGGATCAGAGGGGAGCCAGCTCCCAGCCCTGCCAACGGCATTCACCACCCACTCAGCCGTGGCTGGAGCTGGGGCAGCCAGCCCGACACAAACCCCCTGGGGGGAGCAGAGAGGGGACTCAGACCCGTGCACGGCACCATTTGGTGTGCAGGCGAGGAAGGGCTTGGACTGCTTTGCTGCCCCTGTTTGCCTTGGCTCGTTAATGTTTATTGGGGGCAATGCAAGCAGAGAGGAGAGTGGGTTTTTCCCACCCCTGGGTGGGTTTTTCTTCTGGGTGTCATGGTTGGGCCTTCCCAGGGCTTCTGCTGCCCTCTCCCAACACCAGTGGTTTCTTTTCCGTCCCTCCTTTTTGTACGCCGGAGTCAGGTGTTGGTGACGAGGCAGCGGGTCACTCCTGTGCCACTGGTGCGGTCCCCCCAGTCCCAGGGATGCTGGGGCGAGGCGCTGGGAGCAGCAGCATCCCCGTGATGAGCTCCATCTGTATTCCATAGGGACACGGTCCTACAGCCCCCCAGAGTGGACCCACCTGAAATGCTACCACGGCAAGGCAGCAACGGTCTGGTCCCTGGGTATCCTGCTGTACCAGATGGTCTGCGGGAAGCACCCGTTCAAGAAGGGCCGGGACATCGTCTGGGGCCAGCTCATGTTCCCACGAGGGCTCTCTCAAGGTGAATCCTCATCTCTGGGATGTGGCACATGTCCTGCTCTCCTGCTCTCCTCCAAAACAGGGAATTGACTGCAAAGCTCAGGCCCAGCTCTGAGCAGATCCAGCAGAGCCTGGGCACGGGAACAGTGGGGCAAAGTGAACAGGATCCTCCTCCAGCTGACCGGTGATTTGTGGTTTCTCTCCCCAGAGTGCCAAGATGTTATCAGATGGTGTTTATGCATGCACTCCATGGACAGGCCATCTTTGGAAGATCTCTTCTATGACCCCTGGCTGCAGGGTGTTCACCTGCCCTAGAAGATGGGAGAGATTCACAGGCACTGTTTGATCCGGGAGCCTGGATCAAACAGCTCCACACGTGTCTTGGTGATAAGAAGCAAAGAAACACAGACTTTTTTCTCCTGCCTGTACCATGGAGCAGGGGTCATCAGATGGGAACGTCCGTTCTGGAGCTGAGCTGGTCTTGCAAGCACTGGCGGCCACCATGCATCCTGGTTTTACTTGTCCTGCTTCAGTGATGGCTGAGTCCCTGGGCAGAACACTGACAGCCTGGTCTGGCCCCCAGGGAAGGAGCAGCAGCCCCTGGAGAAGCTGTACCACGTGGAGCTGCTACAAGGACAACCTCAAGGCTGACAGCCTCTTCCTCGACCTGGCCACTGGCAGCAGGAGATGATGGACTTTGATTCTGGCACCTTCTTCAAAGACACGCTCCACGCCCAGTGTGCAGGTGAGTCCACAGCCAGGGGGATGCTCCCAGATCTGGGCATGGCCTGGCCCCTGGCTGGCAACCAAAGGTTCCCCCTTTGCTGGAGTAGATGCAAGGAGTTCTTCAGTGGGCTGCCAAGGTGCTTTTTGGCTCTGGGCAGCTGCTGAGGGGCTGGATGTGCCATGGCTGGCTGCAGGCTGGGCACGTGTCCTGCCCTCGTGCTCTGCTCCCAGAGGCAGCAGTGACCGGGAGGTTTGTGCCCAGCTCTGGGCACAGGCAGCATGGCCTGGGCACTGCTCGTGGTTGGGACAAGGGGGACAGGAGCCTTCAGCTGAGGGATGGTTTCTGGGTTCTCTCCTTGCAGCCGGGCTCTGCGGATGCTGAGGCAGCTCTGGGCCGTGCCAGGGCTCTGCTGGGCTCAGCCCTGGGCACGGCTGGGCCCGCTCTGCCCTCACAGGGCTCTGAGAGCTTTGCATCACACGAGCCCGTTCCAAGCACACCGCCTGAGCTTTCTGCTTTTGCAGGTGAGGGAGACTCTCCTGCAGGCCAAGAGATTGCAGTTAGGGACACACACCCAATTGGCCAGAACCCAAACTCTCCACGGTCCCAGCTGAACGCCTGGATCTCCACAGGATGTTTTGTCTGTCTCCATTCCTTTTTGTCTGGAATTGTGCCGTAGCAATTGTGCAATTTCTTCCTCCTCTAGAAGTGCCACGAGTGGGCAAAACCTGGCGAGTGGGCCGTGTTCCTAAGGCAGTGCAGTCTGGAGCTGATGGATGGAGAGTTGCCCTTCTGCACTTCCAAACCAGAGCAAAAAGCTGTAAGTGGGTCTTTCCATCTTGAAGAAATCACTGACAATTTCAAAGGGAACAGCGCACCTCATTTGAAGGGTGAGAAGGAAGGGCATCTTCAAAAAGGATTTGGGGTTTGACAGAGTTTAGTTTCCCAGTCCTGCTTGGAGCTGGCAGGGCACAAAGCAATTTCCTCTTGCTTCAACCACAATTGAAAATAACAATATTGGAAATAAACCCCAACATCGTTTTAAATAGGCTGCTGAGGTCAGTAAGATGGATCCATACCATCAGCACGTTTCTAAAGTAAATAACTTAGTCCTTGTTTTAAAAAGATCGGTTGCCCCTTTATCCAAAGGTCTGGACTACTTTTCACTAACACGTTGTTTTGTTTGTATCTTTCACATGTTTTCTGTGTTTTTTTTTTCCTTTTCTATGTTTTTTGTTTTTCCTAGAACAGAAATCCTCTCCTAAAACAGGAGTGTCCTTCGCTCCTGGTTCCCGTGTGGAGCAGCTCCTTCCCGCTGGCTGAGCTGCCCAGGCAGAGCCCAGCAGCTCCTGGCCCTGCAGGCCTGAGGCTTTTCCCATTGCTGGGCACGGACTGATGGAGCAGCACAGCTGAACACAGGGACACACAGAGGGACCAGGAGCAGCTGCCTTTGTCCACCTGGAGCTCCAAGGGCCAAACTCTCAGCAGACAGGGCTGGAAGAGACTTGCAGGCTCCCTGTTTGCTGTGCTGCCCCCCTTGTGCCTGGCCCAGCTCTGTGGGGGCAGAGGGAGAAGAAGGGGCAGAGGGAGAAGAAGGGGCAGCTGCCTCCCAGCTCCCAACCCCCAGCCCAGGGACCCCTGTGTGTGCTTGGGGCACTGTCAGCACCCGCTGCTCCAGACACCGCTTCTGCTGGCACTGACAGCAACAGCCAAATTGTGGCTGATCCCGAGGGAGCAGCAGCAGTGCCTGGATCTGATCCCTGACTCTGGGCAGGGCTGGAAAAAAACGACACCCACAGCAGCAGCAGCAGCAGCAGCAGCACATGGACCTGACTTTGAGCACAGCCCCTGGCACTGTTCCTGCCGTGTGCAGTGGTGTCACAGCAGCCTGGGGCACCTGGGAGCCCTCAGTGCCAGCAGGGACTGGAGATGGCAGCGCTGGCATCCTGGAGGTTGTGCAGGGAACAGAGGTGGGGACTCCCTCTCCATGGGGAGCTTCCAGGTGGAAAAGGCTGCTGTGAGCAGGCAGCTGCAAGGGCAGAGAAAGGAGGGGCTGGAGCCCTTGATGTGTGCCAGTGCCACAGTCCTGGGCAGCAGCCACCAAGCACAGGGGGAGCAGAGGGCACAGCCAGAGGGACAAAACCAGTCAAGGTCAGAGAGTGGGAAGAGCCAGAGCTGGGAGCAGGAACAGCTGCTTCCTTGCACCCTTGAAGAAAGCTCTTGGCTGCTTCAAAGCACTGAAGGGCCTGAAGGGTAGAGAGGAGGCCACAGCAAACAATGCTCCTGGTGCCACACCCTGCCCTCTCAGCGTCCCAGAAGGAATTGCATGAGCTGTATTCTTCTTCTCCCTGAGCCCTCTCGTTCAGCATGAGCAGCTTAGCAGCAGGAGCTAAAGGAGCTGGAGCCTTAGGCCACAAGGGCTGACCAAGAGGGGCCTTTTGGACTCAAGGAATGCTGCTAACATGGACCTAGCTGAATGCAGCAGATGGAATCCTGGAATTACAGAATCCTTCCAGTTGGGAAAGACCTCAGAGCTCATGCAGTCCTGCTGTTCACCCAGCACTGTCAAGCCCAGCAGTAAATCACATGCCTGAAGTACCAAAGGCTGGACAAGAGGCCCTGACTGAGGGCTGAACACCAGGCCCTGAGCCAAAGGGGATCTCTGGATGAACCTTCCAACCAAATGTTATCTTTGTATCCACACATGACCAAACTATGCACAGACATGAGTGCTGTGATAGATGTATGCACTCATGAGTGAAAGGTGGATTGACCTTTGTGTATTTAGAAGCCGAACAAGGCCGTGAAATCCAACATCTGGCCTTGTTTGGGGTGTGTTTGGTCAAAGCCAACTCCTTGGGTTCCTCCTTGAGCCCTGGCCAGGCTCTGGGTGTGAGCCAAGAGGAGAATGAAACCACATGTTGCTGCACTAGAAGCGCTGTCAGTTTGTTTCTTCAGCACTGTCAGAGCTGGGCCCTCTCTCAGCGGGGCTGGAAGCCTCAGCTGTGGCTGGAGGCACCTGCAGGAATTCCCAGTGTCCGGGAGTGGCTCTGCAGTCCTTGGCTGTGACAGCTTCCCCCAGCTGATGTGTGCATCTGGGTGATGGTAAAGTCTGGGGGGAACTGCTGAGGCATCTTTCTTAATCACTGCGGGCACTTCTTGGGAGTGAGGACTGGGTGCATTGCTGAGCTTCTCCTTCTGTGATTCTTTGCTGCTTTGAACTTTAGAAAATTAGGCAATTCCTTCAGCTGGTGTCTGTGTCTTTGGTGCTGACTTTGCCCACTGGTAGAAGCAAAGTGGCGTAGTCTGGCTGGATCACAACAAAATGTCACTTTTAAAATGTAAATGTAAGGAGTCCGTCCCGTTGGAAATTGCTGGATGCGAAGCCCTTCCCTAGAGTTGTGTGTCTCAGGAGTGGGCTGAGGTCAGAGCACCGTGGGAGCAGTGGAGCCGTGAGTTAAAAGAGGCTGAACCAGTGGGTGTCTTCAAATGCATCCCAAAATTGCATATGGAAAAAGGAAAAGAACTTGTGGGTTTGGGAGGATGAGGAGGGATTTTGTTAAGAGCATATTGGAAACAGCAGCAACAGAAGGAACAATTTGTGTTGGAACACTCCCACATGGAGACACAGAAAAAGTTTTAATCTTGAGCTTGAATTTCATTGTGCTTGTGATATAATAATGTTACTGTGTTATATCTACATATGTGTACGCATATCTTACATGTCATGAAATCATATTTTTATTTTTATATAAATAATAATAATAATAATGTGAAATAATGCTGACAGTACTCGTGTGTTAGCTTTGGTTGCTCAGGGATGTAACACTGAATACCCTACAGAAAAGCTTTAACAAGGACATCAACGTCACGGCAAACTTTGTGAGACTGTTTATAATGAATACAGGAGGAAGGGATGAAATTGGCTGCTTTCATGGGGTTTGCTGACCCTGTGATGTGGAATGTGTTTTTTGTTAGTGTGGAAAACACAGTGATTAAGACTGCTGGGTTTTTCATACAGCAGGCTATCCACAAGCTGCGGCATTGGTTGGACAGATGAATGTTTGTTAAAAGAGCAGTTGAAAAAATGAGGAGCTGAGAAGCTGTCCCGATGGAGAAGCCAACTCCCAGATGTGCTCCCTACCCTTAGCAATGGGCCCACTGGGAAATGGAAAGGCCCTGGATGTGCATGGCTGCTCCCGGTTTGCAAATACAACCATGGCCAGTGAGACTTGGACTTCCTGGGAAATTGTTCTGGGTGCCACGGCCCCTGACAGGGCCCCCCAGAGGCTGCAGGGCTGGACTGTGATGCACTGGAATTAATTAGGATAAATCAGAAGCAAATGAGAGTTATCAATACGGAAAGAGGAGTTCAGACTCCTCCAGGACACTTTGTTTGGGGAACTGCTCACTGGAGCTTGGCCTTGCAAAGGGTTCACGTCACGGGAAGAGGAATTGATGCAGATTGTCAAGGAGAAATCAAAGTAATCCTTTTCAGCAATAGTGAACAAGATTGGATGATTTAGCCCTGTGGCACAGTAGCACCATTATTGATCTTCCAGCTTTCGAAACATCAGTGAAGGAAGGAGATCCAGCTCAAATCAGCACTGTTTGTGGAGATCAAGGCTTTGGATGCAGCAGTCCTAATAATGGAGCCAAAGTGTGGGTGGAGAGGCCAAGTGGCCCTCCCGAGCCAGCTGCAGGAACAGCTCTGGGGAAAGACAAGACTGTTGGAATGCTGGAACCTGGCAATATGTCCCTGCAGCCAAGTGCTCTATGTGAGAACAAGTGGATGTTTTGGGATATTGTTTTAGAGATCGTGCCAGACCACATCTGCGTGTTTGCCCCAAGGGTCCCGTTTGGGAAATGCTCTGATCCACAGGGCTCCATGTGAAGGCTGATGTGACACTGAGGCACTTCCAGACGAATTCCAGCCAGGAGCCTGGGGGTCCCTCAGGGCCTGGGACCCGGCACCTCTCCAGCCAAAGGGGAAAGGACCCCAGCAAGCCTTGTTACCCACAGACAGCGCGGGAAAGCTGAACAGCAAAGGTCCCTAGGGACATTATTCTGGAATTAAATGGGCACCAGCTGCATGGACAGTGGAATTACTGTTCCTAACCCGGATGAGACTGAGGAAAAAGAATGAGTCACCTTGTCACTAAAGTAGTGCTTATGTCTGTAAGTTGTGTCTTGAGAGTCAGCCAGAATCTTTGTTTGCCAGAAACACCTGTAGAGTTTCATCAGGGATTAGTCCTGAAATTGTTCTGAAAATGTAAAGATCTTAGTAGCCAAAATACTCCATGTAAGTAATTGCTGGGTATGTCCTCAACTAATGTTGGGAGGAATGGGGGTCCCTTGGAGGGCCCACCCTGTGGGGTGGCCAGAGCTCTGTCCATGGGCTCTGACTCCTAACAGAGTCAGTGCAGGGACAGTTAAAGAAAACTGTGCTGTGCAAAAAAGGAATACAATGATCAGCTTTACAGGGTTCACTAAGATTTCCCTTCAGTAGAAACTGAACCCTGTTGGAGTTAGAGGCCCCAGTGTGAAAGGATTTCTGTGCTTTGCCATCACTCCCAATGTCCATAGAACTTGGGGTGCTGGAGCTGGTCAGGGTCAGTGTTAGAGCACTGCCAGCTGCAGGGCCACTGTGAAACTGCTGTGGCCCAAAGGCACGGGGGACACAAGAGGAGCACAGGGAGGAGCCCTGGATGCATCAGCAGCCCACAGTGGGAAATGGGAAATCAGACCTTTGGTACTGGGAATGGGACCTGCTGGATGTGCAGAGACAATGCCTGTAAAGGCTTCCCTCAATGTGTTTGGGTCCTGTTTTTCAGGCAGTGTTGATGCCTCCCTTGGGGGTACTTCAGCAACAAGCAGAAGGAAGAGTTTGGCCGAGAGAACATTTCCCCCCACAGAGTGCCTTTGGTCTCAGAAAGCCAAAGACTCTGGTTCACCCTGTGCCCCATGAGCACTGCCTCGTCCTATGGAGTTCACATTAATGAGCTACATGGATTATTTGAAGAAGTAGAAAAGGGTACTGTGCAAATATCCAGTAGCACATCCTGTGAGCTCCAACAAACACAAATGGGGCTCTACAGAACCTCATGGCCTTGGATCATCTGCTTGCTGGGCAAGGAGGAGCCTGGGCTATGACGGGACAGGAATGTTGCACTTCTATCAGTGATGAGTCTGAAGTGCAGCAATCAGGAATCACCTCAATAGGAAGAGCAGTAGAAGAGTGGCAGAAAGAAGAAAATTCTTCTTGCTGAGATTGCCTTCATGCCTGCCAAATTGGAGGCTGCTGTGAAATGCATTTGTGGCAGTCACTGCAAACATTGCAGTGTGAGCCCTTGGTGTGTAATGATTCCATGTTAGAGTTGTTGTGACACTTTGTGCTGGGAAATGGAGCACTGAGACTTGTCTCAAGAGAGACACAGTCTCAAGAGAAAGTGGGGATTTGAGAAACAACAGAGAAGAGCAACTAATTAGGCATGTTTTAAAAGAGTTGCAAATTACAGCTCTGAGTAATGAACTGTTCTTCAATTAATGCTTAATTGAAGAACAAGAGGTGATGCCTTTATGCCTCATACCTAAATCCAAGACTCCATTATTGAAGGAATTGTTATGGAGGCTGTAGTTCATGCCTTGGTCAAAGCACTGGTTGAACTACCAAGGCCTGAACATCAGGCCCTGAGCCAAAGCTGAATTCTAGATGCACCTTCCAAGCAAATGTTATATTTTTATCTGCTCATCAATGAGGCATTTTTAGCAATACGATCTCTGTATCTGTGTATTGGTGAAACAAGGATTTACCTTTCAGCGTTTAGAAATCCAACAAGGTCCCATCTGGCCTTGTTTGGGGGTGTTTGGTCCAAGTGAACTCCCTTGGTTCCTCCTTGAGCCCTGGCCAGGCATTGGGAGGAACCAAACAGGAGACTTAAACCCATGTTCCTGCACTAGGAGTGCTGTCAGATTCTCTGTTCAACACCATCAGAGCTGGGCCCTCTCTCAGCAGGGCTGGAAGCCTCAGCTGTGGCTGGAGGCACCTGCAGGAATTCCCAGTGTCCGGGAGTGGCTCTGCAGTCCTTGGCTGTGACAGCTTCCCCCAGCTGATGTGTGCATCTGGGTGATGGTAAAGTCTGGGGGGAACTGCTGATGGATCTTTCTTAATCACTGCGGGCGCTTCTTGGGAGTGATGTCTGGGTGCATTGCTGAGCTTCTCCTGTTGTGATTCTTTGCAGTTTTGCGTTATATAAATTACACAATTCCTTCAGCTGGTGTCTGTGTCTTTGGTGCTGACCCTGGCCACTGGTGAAACTGAGTCCCATCGTGCCTAGGAGTTACCTGGGAAGACAAACGCCACCACTGCAAATGTCCCCTGGTTTCTGCCTTCTTCCCCCCACTTTATACGCTGAGCATGATGTCCCATGGTCCGGGATCTCCCCCGGGTCAGTTGGGGTCACCTGTCCTGGCTGTGTCCCCTCCCAAGCTCCCCTGCACCCCCAGCCCCTCCCCAGCATGGCTGGACGAGGGGCAGGAAAGGCCTTGGCTCTGTGCAAGCTCAGCAAGAGCAAAACCGTCTGTGTGTGATGGAGCCTGTGCTCAGCACCCGACCCCAGCAGTGTCTCGGTGCCAGCGTCCGTGGCATCAGGCCCTACAAGGGGTTTCCATGGCAAGTGCCATGCCAGGTGACCCAGGTGTCCTGTCCCAGTGAGGCTTGCCATGGAAACAGTGCCCAGCTGACCTTTCTGTCTGGCTGAGCTGGCCTTTGGCCCTGGCCCTGGGGTTTGCTGCTGGTCCCGCTGCGCCTGCCCAGCCAGCGCGGCACAGGGCAGGTGGCCATGGCACAAGCCCCCAGCGAGGGATCCCCTCTGGCTCTGGGCAGTGACAGCAGCCCTGAGCAAGGGGCCCAGGGCAGGTTTCCATGACAAGCAGCCATCACAATGGCTCCAGGCGTTGGCTGCCGTGGCACCAAACTGAGGAAGGGGTCTCTGTGGCTGTTGCCATGGCACCTGACTGCATCAATGAGTGTCAGTGCAGTTCAAGCTGGACCAGCCCCGGCACCGCTTTGTCCTCAGGCTTGCCATGGCAGCTGAGGACACAACAGGTCTGCATGCAAGTGCCCATGGAACCTGACTGCACAAATGGCTCCTTGGGGTGGTTTCCAAGGCAACTTGAACTGATGAGGGTTGCCCTGGCACCCAAACCCACTAGTGGGGGTCAGTGCAGTGTCCATGGCAACAGTCCCTTGCAATGGCCCAGGGCACCTTGGGATGCTAATCTACCCTCACAGCTGGGCAGGGCAGCTCTGGAATGGTCTTGGTGCTGCCTGGGGCTTGGCACACACTTGAGGAGGGTGTCTGTTTTCAGTGGGGAACTTTTCGTTGTTTGGAGCAATCAAAACTGTTGTAGGTTGGTGTAGAAAAAAAAAAAATAGGAAAACCCTTCTTAGGGTGTGTGCAGCCAGTTCTCCAAGCAAAGCAGGGGCGTCAGCTGAGTCAGGACAGACAGGATTCGGTTGGGGAATGTGGAGCAAGGTTGTCCACACCCACCGGGTCAAACCTCAAGGCACAGCTTCTCTGAGCAGGCCAGACCTCCTTAGGAGAGACCCTGGAACAATATCCATCACACAATGCTACAATCTCAGGGCCTGAGAGGAGACTGCAGAAACCTCTCCAGGAGTCCAAGTCAGAAACAAGAATGCAAAGGGTCTGGAGGCATTAATGGGTCCCACTGAGGTCCAGCTGCAGCACAGGCTGCTCATGGGCTCCTTGCAGGAGGGAATTGGAGGCCAGGATTGCACAAAATCCTCACAGAGACTCAGTGTGGGAAGGAAAATGCAAAGTACCCTAAAATACCTTGGTTATCTCAAAGCATTAATGAGCGCCCCCCCAGTGTCAATACAGAGCAATCAAGGGACTCCTTAAAGTAGATAATTGGAGGTCAAGATTGCACAAACCTCTCCTGGAGTCGGTATCAAAAGGGAAACACCTAGTACTTGAAAAATCTGAAGTACCCTGAAGCATTAATGAGCCCCACTGAGTGTTGGTAATGACTAAGAATCTCAAGGGACTCATTAGAGCAGATAATTGAAGACCAGGATTGTAGGAAGCTCTCAGAGACTCCAAGGCAAGAGCAAAGGCCAAGGTCCTTTGAAAAACCTGCAGTCCCTGGAAGCATTCAGGAGCCCCCCAGGGCCATTCCTGACCAAGGCTCCCCAGGGACTCATGCCAGCAGATCCCTGAGGCCACCGGGGTGTGGGGCAGGGGAGGATGCTGAGGGCAGGACAAGGGGGTGACAGTGCCCAGCCTTGCTGGGGCTGTGCCAGGAGGCCCCAGTGGCTCAGGACAAGGTGTCTCCTCCCAGCCCTTGGTGGCACAGACGCTGCTGTGCCCCAGGGCACCAAGACTTGGCTTCTCCTGGGCACTGCCAGCCCTGCCAGGGCCCCTGGCCATGTCCAGCACAGCTTGTCCTGCACTGTCCCACAGCTGCTGCTGTGCCCCTGCAGGCTGCACACTCCCATCTTGCTGCCCCCCTGGCTCTGCCCTGCCACTGCCCACCCTGCCCTGACTTCTGCCCAGGCTGTCTCTGCAACCCCCAACCAATGGGCTGGGGATGGGCAAGTGTTCCTTAGGGCACAGGGAGGGGACAGCTTGGCTGGGGTGACCCAAGGGCTCTCCCATTCCATGCGATGTCAAGGGCAGCAATACACTGAGGGCAAGGAAGCGCGTGAGATGGTCTCTGAATTTTCTCTATTAATACGTTTGTCTTCCAAAGCAACCACTACATCTACTGAATTCTTGCCTCCCTGTGGTTTTCTTTGCTTCTGCATTTGGCCTTTGCTTTTTACTTCCTTGCCCTGCCCTCCCCATTAATCTCTCCTTCTGTTGACCCACAGGTTTTCAGCTTATTTTCTCCTGTTGTCTGACTGAGGAGGGCCAGTGACAGACACTTGGCTGTCACTTGATGGACAGAGAGGTTTAACCATGGTCACCTTTCCTAAGCCTTCTCTTCTGGGCACAGCCAGCAATGTCAGGGCTCTGTCAGGTGCCCAGCCCTGAGCTGGGCTCATGCCCTGCTCACAGCCCCAGGGGCATCCAGGGACACGAGTCCTTCCCTGGCACACACACAGACAGTTCATTGCAGCACGGGCAGCGGCTCCCTGGGCTCTGCTGCCGCTGCCAGAGCCTAGCAGGGAGCTCAGCCCTGCGGGTGTCACCCTGCCCTGCCCCTGCCCCAGGTGCCCCACAGCCGGAGGGATGGACACGGGGAGCTCTGGGCACAGGAGCTCATCCCAGCCCTGCATTCAGGAGTTCCCAGGGGACCTTACTCTCTGGAAACTCCAGGAAGAGCTGAAGGTGTTTGTGCTCCCTGGGTTTATGTCGTCGTCGTCCCCACCCCCACCCCACACAGAGGATGCTCAGGGCTGTGTCTTGTCCTTGCACTGCAAACACAGACTCCTCACCCGGTCACTTGATGTCCCACCATGGAGGGAAGAGCAACCTCTGTGACCTGGGCTGAGAGGCCACTGCTGGAAGCAGCGCTGCCTTTGCAAGGGCACACCTGGGGGCCTCCACCCTGAACACTGCCACGTTTTCCTCTTCACTGCTGGTTTCCTCTCCAGGGCACTGTGTTGGGCACATCCTTGAGAACAAATTGGGAAGAAGATTGAAGCTTTTTGGCCCTGCTCCGGGGACATGCCCTTGCATCATGGAAATGCTCTTGCAGAGCCCAACTCTGTCCCAGCAGTGCCCACAACCTGTCCTTGCCTGCAGTCTCTGGACAGTCACCCAGCAGGGCAGGGACCAAGCTGAGAGAGCCCTGAGGCCTTAAACCAGCACAGGGGCTCTGAAGGGGAGTGTGGAAGTGAAGGAAGAGGAGGTTACACAGGAGAAGCCCTGGGGCTCCCTGGCAATGCTGTTCTGCTGGGACTCTTCTCCCCCTGCTCTGCCCACAGGCACCGACCCTGCAGCTCCAGAGATGTCAGGGAGGAAAGATGTCAGGCAAACAAGACAACACAGAGTTCTTTCTGTTGTTTCAGCACACACTTACTGTACTAGAGCTCCCCATTTCTACAGTCTCTGGGTCACACTAGAAAGGCAAATACTGAAATATTTGCCTGAACAGTCCAAGATTTTGGTGCGAGCAAGTTCTCAGAAGTGTAACACCTGTGTCAGCAGCAAAAATACGGGACACAAAGTGGGCATTAATGAGTAACTTAGTAACAGCTATGCAGAAGAATGACAGTTCATTGCTTCTGAAAACCACTCAGTGATCATTGTCCTCAGGGTGTCCTTCAGGTCCTGGTTCCTCAGGCTGTAGCTGAGGGCGTTCAGGGCTGGAGGCAGCACTGAGTACAGAAGTGACAGTGCCAGATGCAGGGATGGGCAGGAGATGGAGGGGGGCTTCAGGTCGGCAAACATGACATTGCTGAGGAACAGGGAGAGCACAGCCAGGTGAGGGAGGCAGGTGGAAAAGGCTTTATCCCATCCCTGCTCAGAGGGGATCCTCAGCACGGCCCTGAAGATCTGCACATAGGAGAAAACAATGAATACAGAAGAAGCAAATGCTAAACAGGTACCACCCATGAGTAGGCCAAGTTCCCTGGGGTAGAATTTGGAGCAGGAGAGCTTGAGGATCTGGGGCATTTCACAGAAGAATTGGCCCAGGGAATTGCCCCGGCACAGGGGCAGTGAAAATGGACTGGGAGTGTGCATGAGAGCATGGAGAAAGCCACTGGCCCAGGCAGCTGCTGCCATGTGGGCACAAGCTCTGCTGCCCTGGGGGATCCCCTAGTGCAGGGGTGTGCAGATGGACACGTAGTGCTTGTAGCACACGAGGGTCAGGAGATACTACTCTGCTGTGGTAAAGAACAGCAAGCAAAAGAGCTGTACAGCACATCCTGCACAGGAGATGGGCCTGGTGCCCCAGAGGGAATTGTGCATGGCTTTGGGGACAGTGGTGCAGGTGGAGCCCAGGTTGCTGAGGGCCAGGTTGAGCAGGAAGAAGAACATGGGGGTGTGCAGGTGGTGGCCGCAGGCTACGGCGCTGATGATGAGGCCGTTGGCCAGGAGGGCAGCCAGGGAGATGCCCAGGAAGAGGCAGAAGTGCAGGAGCTGCAGCTGCCACGTGTCTGCCAATGCCAGCAGGAGGAAGTGGCTGCGGGAGCTGCTGTTGGACATTTCTTCACTCCGGGCATTGGAGACTGTAGAAAGAAGGCAATGACAAGCTGGGACAGATTTCCCTTGGTCATTTCTGGTCTAATTTCTTGGGAATCTCACCAATATGACTTCTCTTCCTAGGGGGGATCTTGGCGCAGCTTCTTTATTTTTGAGCTCTGGTTTGTCTTGCTGCCTCATCTTCAGCATTGCTCTCAGCCTGCACACTGGGGAGCTCAGAGGGAAAACTGGGCTCCCTGTGCCCAGGGCAGTCAGACCTGCTGGTCCCCACACAAGTGCACTTTGCTCATGGCAACTCCATTTTAGACAAATGAAATTGAAAATGTTCTTAAACAATAAAGTGGACTTTTTAAAGTCTCCAATTTCAAAATCATTGAACCCTGGAGGCACTGATGGCAGGTGGGGACAAGAAATAGAAAGGTGTCCCTGGTGCTGAGCTCACCTGGATGTGTTTCAGGAATGCAAAGGCCAAAGCCTGAGCCCCAGTCCCTGGCAAGGCAGATCCTGTCCCTCCCTCATTGCTCAGGGCTCTTCCCGGGGCCAGCAGCCATGGCCAAAGTGCTGCAGGAGTTGGCTCTGGCAGGGCCTTTCAGCTGCTGCCCATCCCTGTGCCCTCTGCAGCCCAGGCTGTCCTACGGTGCCCATGCCCTGCCCCTCTGTCCCTGCAGGCTGTCCTCAGCCCCCGGCTGCCCCACCTCGCTGGCCCCTTCCTTTGCTGCCAGCTCTGCCTCCTGCCTGCCTCTGCCTGGCCACACAAAGCCTTGGGCTGCTCCACACTCTTTCTGGGGGATTTCTTGCACCACAGCCCTGCCCTGGCAGAGAAATTCCTTTCTCCTTGGGTCCAGTCTGGCCCTCCCCAGCGGCCCTTGGCATTAATCTTTTCTATCTCTGGCTGTTTTCTGCCATGTCAAAAGGATCCACCATCTCTGAAACCACCCTTCAGGCACTCCCAGGGCTCTCC
Organism: Cinclus cinclus; assembly: GCF_963662255.1. NCBI lineage: Eukaryota > Metazoa > Chordata > Aves > Passeriformes > Cinclidae > Cinclus > Cinclus cinclus. The sequence continues at coordinate 128,018 of NW_026912129.1, forward strand.
TCCACCATCCTCAGCCTCCACTCCACTGAGCACAGAGCTCCTTTGTCCCTGTATCGTGGTCATGTGCTTGAGGCCTCCAAACCCCATCCCAGGAGATCTTTGGACTTTCTCCAAGATGTTGGCAAATAAACCAATTCTGCTCATAGTCTGAGAAATTCACCGCAGGACCAGGCCAGCCTGACCTGTCTATCCTGGCTACTTTTGTCTGGGAGCAATCCTTGGATATATGGAATTTGGGAGGCCAAATTCCAATTTAGGTCATGGTCAGGAAGGACAAGAAGGCCGGTTCTTTTCCCTAGGAAGGAAGGCACAGAGCCCCAGTGCTCCAGAGACTGATGAGAGGCAGCCCTGGACATTCCATGGGCAGCCAGACCTGTCAGGTAGCCCCTGGGAGGCCAAGCCAGCCAGACCTGTTCCATGTGTGATAATTGATAAAAGATTCGTGTCAATCATAAAAGTAGCTGGGTTTGTATAAACCAGAATACTCAGGTCTGAAATGAAGCATGGACATTAGACAGAGAAAATACATATGATTAAATAATTTTGTTTAAATCCCCCTATTATGAATATTATGATTTTTTATTAAATTGTATCTGATACCAGTTTGTAAAACGGGGGTTTCCCACGGCCTGAAAGATAGGTATTGCAAAATCAGATTTCCTGCATTTGTATAATCAATTGCAGCCTAAAAGATTTTGCACTACCAGATTTCCTGCCTTGGTGTAATCAATTGCAACTTAGCTGTTAAGACAAGACCCCCATGTCTACTGTTCCTTATCTACCAAGACCACATGGCTGCTTGGCAAACTGTCCCGAGACTACAAGGAGAACTATCCTATAAAAAGGAGCTGCCAACCAACGTTCGACGGAGCATGGAGTGGGCGCTGACCCCTCACGTTCCCCAGCGCTGCTTGCTCCGTCTAGACCAAATAAAGCAATCTAAATTTTGCTAAATATCGAGACTTTGTTTCTCATTTATAATAATTTGGTGCTGAAACCTGGGACATCCTTGGAGCCTTGAGAGGCACTGCAATTTCAGGGAGGCGCCCCGCTCCCACGGCCCCGGTTCCTCAGTGGTTCTCAGGACCCATGGACGTACCTCACGATATAGACTGAGCAAGGAAAAAAACTCCCCGGAAGACCACGGCAAAATCACCTGTCATTCTTGTGCACGCAGACCCAGACAGGAGCGTCGAAGCCGTAAGTGACTGTCTGGTTTGGTGGAGGTGACTGTGTGCTTGCTGAACGAGACGTGGATTTTTCCACGAACCGAGTGTGGAGTCCTTCTGTCCGCGGTTCTGGTTTCCCGCCAGGGGCCCGGCCGGTGAAGGGACGAAGCGAGTGCTGCTTTTTCCCATCCTAACCCAGGTAGAGGCCAGGTTCTTTTCCCATCCCAACCCAGGCAGAGGTGGGACTTGGGGGGGGGAAAGATTGGAGAGCAACACAGGAGTCACGGGGGAAGAGGGAAAAAGCTGCTTTTTCCCATCCCAAGCCCAGGTAGAGGCAGAATTCCTTCCCATCCTGACCTAAGGAGAGGCAGGATCCGGGTGGAATACAAGAGGAAGCACAAATACCTCAAGATAGTCCTTTGAGGTAAAAATAGGACAAAGAAAGAGGAAGGTTTTAAGTCCAAACAACCCACGAAGGGTTCAAAGTTCTTAAAAACAAAATAAAAAAAATAAAAAAAAAAAGAAAAAAGAAGGCCAGTAGGTTGCCAGAAATACCACCGGGCAGCACTTTGGGAATGACGTTGGGACACAAGGGAATTATACAAAAGAAAAAGTAAAGAAAAAAATGGAGTTGTGGGGCATTAAACACTTAGGATGCTTGTAAAGAACCATTTAACAGAGAGGAATGTGACTGTGCTGCTCTGTGGACAGAACAGCATAAACCATTCTCGGGATGTACGGTCAAGGAAAAAGAGGATGAGGATAACAAAAAAGGTTACCTGGGAATCCCTTGATAATCTCCCACCTCCATATAATACAAAAAAATACAGGAGATCCCCCCCTCCCCCCCCCAGTGTCTCTGCTCCCTCCCCTTCTGGTACTCCAATAGCTCAAAGGACTCCCTGGAGTCAAAGAAATACCAGGAGCGATAGGATCAGCAGAGAGGAGGGAGATAATGACACAAAGGCTCCCCTTTACCCCCTGAGGGAAGTCCCATTAGCGGGACAACAGACTGAATTAACTGGATTTGTAAATGTTCCCTTGAACACAGGGGAGGTAAGAAACTTAGAAAAAGAGATGGGAAAACTATTGGAAGATCCTATAGGGGTATCTGAGACACTAAATCAATTCCTCGGACCAAGTATGTGTACTTGGATGGAATTACAATCTACATTAAGTATCCTACTCACCAGGGAAGAAAGGGGGAGGGAAAACACGAAAACCCCCACGGAAACAAGGAAATGAGGCAGGAAATAATTCACTAAGTCGAACCTGCTTTTACTGTAACAAGAAAGGTCATAGTAAAAAAAAAAAAAATTGTAAAGAGAGGATACGGGATGAAAAAATGTTCCAAAAGAACGAATAAGGGTGTCAAGGGCTGTATGTATTGGGGACTATACCATCGAAAGAGCCCTTGAAAAAATAATTTTTAAAAAATCGGTCCCCATGGAGAGGAGGTGGAACTTTTAGTAGATACAAGAGCCAAAAAAAAATATCCACAATTAAACACCTACCAAAAACGTGCAAACCTAGTAGAGAAACAGCACTTGTGATGGGAGCAAAAAGTGAACCATTTTGAGTCCTTATTATTAAATATATGCAAATTGAGACCCAGAGCAGAATTGAATTACAAATCTACTGTTACTGCCAGAGGCAGAAAATAATTTATTAAGAAAATGGACAAAGGTGAATGACAAAAGTTTTTAAGAAGTCAAACATGATTCAATTCAAGCCCCTGTACTAAGTCTCCCGGATTTGGAGAGACCATTTCAGTTATTTGTAAACACCTCTGATCAAACAGCATATGGGGTACTCACTCAGGAATGGGCAAGCAGTCAAAGGCCAGTGGGATATTATTCTAAACTGCTAGACCCTGTCAGTTGGGGCTGGCCCTCATGTCTACAAGCCCTAGTGGCCACAGCACTTTTAACTGAGGAAGCCCAAAAAGTCACCTCTGGGGCACCCCTAATGGTACACTCCCCTCATCATGTCAGGGGAATTCTGAATCAAAAAGCTGAGAAATGGCTAACCGATGCCTAAATATTAAAATATGAAGCTATTCTAATTACTTCCCCAAATTTAGAGCTAAAAGCAACAACTGCTCAAAGTCCTGCACAATTCCTATATGGGGAACCAGGAGAAAACTCAAAATATAATTGTGTGGACATTATAGAATTACAAAGAAAAACTAGACCTGACTTGGAAGACGTTAAACTTAAGGATGGAGAAAAATTGTTTATAGACAGATCTTCGAGAGTAGTGCAAGGACAAGGTTGTTTAACTTGTCAGAAAATTCATAAAAAAAGGTATGCAACAAGGTCCGTCAGGAGGATGGAAAACTGCTTACAGACCCTTTGAAAGAATACAAATAGATTTTACAGAATCACCAAAAATAGGAAGATAGACATATTTACTAGTAATAGTAAACCAATTAAGCCACTGGGTAGAGGCATACCCTGCAGCTGGAGACACATCACAAGTGGTAGCCAGAATATTGACAGAACACATAATACCAAGGTATGGGCTGGTCCGAGCAATAGACTCAGACCAGGGACACACTTTACATCGGAAGTGCTGAAGTTACTGACCTCGGCACTAGGCATCAGCTGGGAGTATCATACACCCTGGCACCCTCAGAGTTCTGGGAGAGTTGAAATGATGAATCAACCTTTAGAACAGCAGCTGTCAACATTAATGATTGAGACTAAAATGCCATGGACAAAGTGCCTCCCACTGGCCCTGTCTAATACACGGCAACGCCAAATTCGAAAACAGGGATTTCACCATATGAAATGCTGGATGGTATGCCTTACCCTAAAGGAGTACGCCTTGATCTGGCTTAGTTCAGGACCCTTCTCTTCAAAACTGCATAATAACAATCAACAAAGACTTGCGAGAATTAAGGAAGAAGAGAATTTTAGCTCAAACCATACCTCTAGGATTTGCCATTCATACGATTAAGCCAAGACAGGTTGGACCGTGACATCCGAGCCCAGAGATCTCAAAGTGCGAATTCGGAGGACTTGCTGGGGATACCAGATCAATTCTTCTCAAAGGCCTCCCAGTCAGGACTGAAAATCACCTGTCGTGAACCTGGGTGTGATTGTAGCCCGTTCATCAAGAAAAGGTGTCCGAGTTGTGGTGGAGTCATTCCTATGGTGGGTACCTCCCATTCGCATCACGTATCCAATGTAGAAGAAATGAATAGAAGGAAACTATTAAGGTACTTAATACCCTATCAGCACAAGGAGAAATCGAAATTAATGATCACAACTGGTGGGAGTTATTTGAGAATGGGACAAGCAAACAAAAAAAAAACCAAAACAAAAAACAAAAGCCAAAGCAAAGGCTTTGGCAAAAGAGTGCCAGAAAGGGTTGTGTATACCGTGCTCTTACTGCTGTACCTGGTCCTGGGGATAAAGCTAAAAGCTGGAACAAAAGTAAGAAACAACACCAGAAGAAAAGGACAAAGTGGGACACCCCAGGACATAGTCCCTGCTGCCGAGAAGGAGAAGATGAAACAAACCTCGGCTACTGGCAGCAACCCCGTAGGCCTTGAGGGAGGCAGAGGGATGAACATAGTCCTGAGAGTCATCCTATTGCTCATCATGATAAAAGGAAACAGAGCTGATGCTTGTTGCAAGCCTTACCAGACAATCAGGTACAGTGGACACACGGTGTCCACCCTTGCCTTCCACACACATATCTATTCGGCCTGCTATAATAAGCACAACTTAGAAACTTGCACTACTATGGGAAAAGTTACTGGGTAGCCACCAATTTAGAAAAAAGGGTGGGCTCCATCAGCATACCAAAGTTTCCCAGTAGGAGAAGCGCACCTCTGCTTCACAAAAGAAGCAATGTGGGATGTTCAGATCAGGGAGGAGTGTAAGATCACTACAAATTCAGAGACCATCTCACGCCCTTCCTTGCCCTCAGTGTATTTCTGCCCTTGACATCGCATGGAATGGGAGAGCCCTTGGGTCACCCCAGCCAAGCTGTCCCCTCCCTGTGCCCTAAGGAACACTTGCCCATCCCCAGCCCATTGGTTGGGGGTTGCAGAGACAGCCTGGGCAGAAGTCAGGGCAGGGTGGGCAGTGGCAGGGCAGAGCCAGGGGGGCAGCGAGATGGGAGTGTGCAGCCTGCAGGGGCACAGCAGCAGCTGTGGGACAGTGCAGGACAAGCTGTGCTGGACATGGCCAAGGGCCCTGGCAGGGCTGGCAGTGCCCAGGAGAAGCCAAGTCTTGGTGCCCTGGGGCACAGCAGCGTCTGTGCCACCAAGGGCTGGGAGGAGACACCTTGTCCTGAGCCACTGGGGCCTCCTGGCACAGCCCCAGCAAGGCTGGGCACTGTCACCCCCTTGTCCTGCCCTCAGCATCCTCCCCTGCCCCACACCCCGGTGGCCTCAGGGATCTGCTGGCATGAGTCCCTGGGGAGCCTTGGTCAGGAATGGCCCTGGGGGGCTCCTGAATGCTTCCAGGGACTGCAGGTTTTCCAAAGGACCTTGGCCTTTGCTCTTGCCTTGGAGTCTCTGAGAGCTTCCTACAATCCTGGTCTTCAATTATCTGCTCTAATGAGTCCCTTGAGATTCTTAGTCATTACCAACACTCAGTGGGGCTCATTAATGCTTCAGGGTACTTCAGATTTTTCAAGTACTAGGTGTTTCCCTTTTGATACCGACTCTAGGAGAGGTTTGTGCAATCATGACCTCCAGTTATCTACTTTAAGGAGTCCCTTGATTGCTCTGTATTGACACTGGGGAGGGTGGGGGCGGGGGGGGCTCATTAATGCTTTGAGATAACCAAGGTATTTTAAGGTACTTTGCATTTTCCTTCCCACACTGAGTCTCTGTGAGGATTTTGTGCAATCCTGGCCTCCAATTCCCTCCTGCAAGGAGCCCATGAGCAGCCTGTGCTGCAGCTGGACCTCAGTGGGACCCATTAATGCCTCCAGACCCTTTGCATTCTTTTTCTGACTTGGACTCCTGGAGAGGTTTCTGCAGTCTCCTCTCAGGCCCTGAGATTGTAGTATTGTGTGATGGATATTGCTCCAGGGTCTCTCCTAAGGAGGTCTGGCCTGCTCAGAGAAGCTGTGCCTTGAGGTTTGACCCAGTGGGTGTGGACAACCTTGCTCCACATTCCCCAACCGAATCCTGTCTGTCCTGACTCAGCTGACACCCCTGCTTTGCTTGGAGAACTGGCTGCACACACCCTAAGAAGGGTTTTCCTCTTTGTTTTTTTTCTACACCAACCTACAACAGTTTTGATTGCTCCAAACAACGAAAAGTTCCCCACTGAAAACAGACACCCTCCTCAAGTGTGTGCCAAGCCCCAGGCAGCACCAAGACCATTCCAGAGCTGCCCTGCCCAGCTGTGAGGGTAGATTAGCATCCCAAGGTGCCCTGGGCCATTGCAAGGGACTGTTGCCAGGGACACTGCACTGACCCCCACTAGTGGGTTTGGGTGCCAGGGCAACCCTCATCAGTTCAAGTTGCCTTGGAAACCACCCCAAGGAGCCATTTGTGCAGTCAGGTTCCATGGGCACTTGCATGCAGACCTGTTGGGTCCTCAGCTGCCATGGCAAGCCTGAGGACAAAGCGGTGCCGGGGCTGGTCCAGCTTGAACTGCACTGACACTCATTGATGCAGTCAGGTGCCATGGCAACAGCCACAGAGACCCCTTCCTCAGTTTGGTGCCACGGCAGCCAACGCCTGGAGCCATTGTGATGGCTGCTTGTCATGGAAACCTGCCCTGGGCCCCTTGCTCAGGGCTGCTGTCACTGCCCAGAGCCAGAGGGGATCCCTCGCTGGGGGCTTGTGCCATGGCCACCTGCCCTGTGCCGTGCTGGCTGGGCAGGCGCAGCGGGACCAGCAGCAAACCCCAGGGCCAGGGCCAAAGGCCAGCTCAGCCAGACAGAAAGGTCAGCTGGGCACTGTTTCCATGGCAAGCCTCACTGGGACAGGACACCTGGGTCACCTGGCATGGCACTTGCCATGGAAACCCCTTGTAGGGCCTGATGCCACGGACGCTGGCACCGAGACACTGCTGGGGTCAGGTGCTGAGCACAGGCTCCATCACACACAGACGGTTTTGCTCTTGCTGAGCTTGCACAGAGCCAAGGCCTTTCCTGCCCCTCGTCCAGCCATGCTGGGGAGGGGCTGGGGGTGCAGGGGAGCTTGGGAGGGGACACAGCCAGGACAGGTGACCCCAACTGACCCGGGGGAGATCCCGGACCATGGGACATCATGCTCAGCGTATAAAGTGGGGGGAAGAAGGCAGAAACCAGGGGACATTTGCAGTGGTGGCGTTTGTCTTCCCAGGTAACTCCTAGGCATGATGGGACTCAGTTTCACCAGTGGCCAGGGTCAGCACCAAAGACACAGACACCAGCTGAAGGAATTGTGTAATTTATATAACGCAAAACTGCAAAGAATCACAACAGGAGAAGCTCAGCAATGCACCCAGTCCTCACTCCCAAGAAGTGCCTGCAGTGATTAAGAAAGATGCCTCAGCAGTTCCCCCCAGACTTTACCATCACCCAGATGCACACATCAGCTGGGGGAAGCTGTCACAGCCAAGGACTGCAGAGCCACTCCCGGACACTGGGAATTCCTGCAGGTGCCTCCAGCCACAGCTGAGGCTTCCAGCCCTGCTGAGAGAGGGCCCAGCTCTGATGGTGTTGAACAGAGAATCTGACAGCACTCCTAGTGCAGGAACATGGGTTTAAGTCTCCTGTTTGGTTCCTCCCAACGCCTGGCCAGGGCTCAAGGAGGAACCAAGGGAGTTCACTTGGACCAAACACCCCCAAACAAGGCCAGATGGGACCTTGTTGGATTTCTAAACGCTGAAAGGTAAATCCTTCTTTCACCAATACACAGATACAGAGATCGTATTGCTAAAAATGCCTCATTGATGAGCAGATAAAAATGTAACATTGGCTTGGAAGGTGCATCTAGAATTCAGCTTTGGCTCAGGGCCTGGTGTTCAGGCCTTGGTACTTCAACCAGTGCTTTGACCAAGGCATGAACTACAGCCTCCATAACAATTCCTTCAATAATGGATTCTTGGATTTAGGCATGAGGCACAAAGGCATCACCTCTTGTTCTTCAATTAAGCATTAATTGAAGAACAGTTCATTACTCAGAGCTGTAATTTGCAACTCTTTTAAAACATGCCTAATTAGTTGCTCTTCTCTGTTGTTTCTCAAATCCCCACTTTCTCTTGAGACTGTGTCTCTCTTGAGACAAGTCTCAGTGCTCCATTTCCCAGCACAAAGTGTCACAACAACTCTAACATGGAATCATTACACACCAAGGGCTCACACTGCAATGTTTGCAGTGACTGCCACAAATGCATTTCACAGCAGCCTCCAATTTGGCAGGCATGAAGGCAATCTCAGCAAGAAGAATTTTCTTCTTTCTGCCACTCTTCTACTGCTCTTCCTATTGAGGTGATTCCTGATTGCTGCACTTCAGACTCATCACTGATAGAAGTGCAACATTCCTGTCCCGTCATAGCCCAGGCTCCTCCTTGCCCAGCAAGCAGATGATCCAAGGCCATGAGGTTCTGTAGAGCCCCATTTGTGTTTGTTGGAGCTCACAGGATGTGCTACTGGATATTTGCACAGTATCCTTTTCTACTTCTTCAAATAATCCATGTAGCTCATTAATGTGAACTCCATAGGACGAGGCAGTGCTCATGGGGCACAGGGTGAACCAGAGTCTTTGGCTTTCTGAGACCAAAGGCACTCTGTGGGGGGAAATGTTCTCTCGGCCCAAACTCTTCCTTCTGCTTGTTGCTGAAGTACCCCCAAGGGAGGCATCAACACTGCCTGAAAAACAGGACCCAAACACATTGAGGGAAGCCTTTACAGGCATTGTCTCTGCACATCCAGCAGGTCCCATTCCCAGTACCAAAGGTCTGATTTCCCATTTCCCACTGTGGGCTGCTGATGCATCCAGGGCTCCTCCCTGTGCTCCTCTTGTGTCCCCCGTGCCTTTGGGCCACAGCAGTTTCACAGTGGCCCTGCAGCTGGCAGTGCTCTAACACTGACCCTGACCAGCTCCAGCACCCCAAGTTCTATGGACATTGGGAGTGATGGCAAAGCACAGAAATCCTTTCACACTGGGGCCTCTAACTCCAACAGGGTTCAGTTTCTACTGAAGGGAAATCTTAGTGAACCCTGTAAAGCTGATCATTGTATTCCTTTTTTGCACAGCACAGTTTTCTTTAACTGTCCCTGCACTGACTCTGTTAGGAGTCAGAGCCCATGGACAGAGCTCTGGCCACCCCACAGGGTGGGCCCTCCAAGGGACCCCCATTCCTCCCAACATTAGTTGAGGACATACCCAGCAATTACTTACATGGAGTATTTTGGCTACTAAGATCTTTACATTTTCAGAACAATTTCAGGACTAATCCCTGATGAAACTCTACAGGTGTTTCTGGCAAACAAAGATTCTGGCTGACTCTCAAGACACAACTTACAGACATAAGCACTACTTTAGTGACAAGGTGACTCATTCTTTTTCCTCAGTCTCATCCGGGTTAGGAACAGTAATTCCACTGTCCATGCAGCTGGTGCCCATTTAATTCCAGAATAATGTCCCGAGGGACCTTTGCTGTTCAGCTTTCCCGCGCTGTCTGTGGGTAACAAGGCTTGCTGGGGTCCTTTCCCCTTTGGCTGGAGAGGTGCCGGGTCCCAGGCCCTGAGGGACCCCCAGGCTCCTGGCTGGAATTCGTCTGGAAGTGCCTCAGTGTCACATCAGCCTTCACATGGAGCCCCGTGGATCAGAGCATTTCCCAAACGGGACCCTTGGGGCAAACACGCAGATGTGGTCTGGCACGATCTCTAAAACAATATCCCAAAACATCCACTTGTTCTCACATAGAGCACTTGGCTGCAGGGACATATTGCCAGGTTCCAGCATTCCAACAGTCTTGTCTTTCCCCAGAGCTGTTCCTGCAGCTGGCTCGGGAGGGCCACTTGGCCTCTCCACCCACACTTTGGCTCCATTATTAGGACTGCTGCATCCAAAGCCTTGATCTCCACAAACAGTGCTGATTTGAGCTGGATCTCCTTCCTTCACTGATGTTTCGAAAGCTGGAAGATCAATAATGGTGCTACTGTGCCACAGGGCTAAATCATCCAATCTTGTTCACTATTGCTGAAAAGGATTACTTTGATTTCTCCTTGACAATCTGCATCAATTCCTCTTCCCGTGACGTGAACCCTTTGCAAGGCCAAGCTCCAGTGAGCAGTTCCCCAAACAAAGTGTCCTGGAGGAATCTGAACTCCTCTTTCCGTATTGATAACTCTCATTTGCTTCTGATTTATCCTAATTAATTCCAATGCATCACAGTCCAGCCCTGCAGCCTCTGGGGGGCCCTGTCAGGGGCCATGGCACCCAGAACAATTTCCCAGGAAGTCCAAGTCTCACTGGCCATGGTTGTATTTGCAAACCGGGAGCAGCCATGCACATCCAGGGCCTTTCCATTTCCCAGTGGGCCCATTGCTAAGGGTAGGGAGCACATCTGGGAGTTGGCTTCTCCATCGGGACAGCTTCTCAGCACCTCATTTTTTCAACTGCTCTTTTAACAAACATTCATCTGTCCAACCAATGCCGCAGCTTGTGGATAGCCTGCTGTTTCCAATATGCTCTTAACAAAATCCCTCCTCATCCTCCCAAACCCACAAGTTCTTTTCCTTTTTCCATATGCAACTTTGGGATGCATTTGAAGACACCCACTGGTTCAGCCTCTTTTAACTCACGGCTCCACTGCTCCCACAGTGCTCTGACCTCAGCCCACTCCTGAGACACACAACTCTAGGGAAGGGCTTTGCATCCAGCAATTTCCAACGGGACGGACTCCTTACATTTACATTTTTAATGTGACATTTTGTTGTGATCCAACTAGTCTACGCCTCTTTGCTTTTACCAGTGGGCAAAGTCAGCACCAAAGACACAGACACCAGCTGAAGGAATTGCCTAATTTTCTAAAGTTCAAAGCAGCAAAGAATCACAGAAGGAGAAGCTCAGCAATGCACCCAGTCCTCACTCCCAAGAAGTGCCCGCAGTGATTAAGAAAGATGCCTCAGCAGTTCCCCCCAGACTTTACCATCACCCAGATGCACACATCAGCTGGGGGAAGCTGTCACAGCCAAGGACTGCAGAGCCACTCCCGGACACTGGGAATTCCTGCAGGTGCCTCCAGCCACAGCTGAGGCTTCCAGCCCCGCTGAGAGAGGGCCCAGCTCTGACAGTGCTGAAGAAACAAACTGACAGCACTTCTAGTGCAGCAACATCTGGTTTCATTCTCCTCTTGGCTCATACCCAGAGCCTGGCCAGGGCTCAAGGAGGAACCCAAGGAGTTGGCTTTGACCAAACACACCCCAAACAAGGCCAGATGTTGGATTTCACGGCCTTGTTCGGCTTCTAAATACACAAAGGTCAATCCACCTTTCACTCATGAGTGCATACATCTATCACAGCGCTCATGTCTGTGCATAGTTTGGTCATGTGTAGATACAAAGATAACATTTGGTTGGAAGGTTCATCCAGAGATCCCCTTTGGCTCAGGGCCTGGTGTTCAGCCCTCAGTCAGGGCCTCTTGTCCAGCCTTTGGTACTTCAGGCATGCGATTTACTGCTGGGCTTGACAGTGCTGGGTGAACAGCAGGACTGCATGAGCTCTGAGGTCTTTCCCAACTGGAAGGATTCTGTAATTCCAGGATTCCATCTGCTGCATTCAGCTAGGTCCATGTTAGCAGCATTCCTTGAGTCCAAAAGGCCCCTCTTGGTCAGCCCTTGTGGCCTAAGGCTCCAGCTCCTTTAGCTCCTGCTGCTAAGCTGCTCAGGCTGAATGTGAGGGCTCAGGGAGAAGAAGAATACAGCTCATGCAATTCCTTCTGGGACGCTGAGAGGGCAGGGTGTGGCACCAGGAGCATTGTTTGCTGTGGCCTCCTCTCTACCCTTCAGGCCCTTCAGTGCTTTGAAGCAGCCAAGAGCTTTCTTCAAGGGTGCAAGGAAGCAGCTGTTCCTGCTCCCAGCTCTGGCTCTTCCCACTCTCTGACCTTGACTGGTTTTGTCCCTCTGGCTGTGCCCTCTGCTCCCCCTGTGCTTGGTGGCTGCTGCCCAGGACTGTGGCACTGGCACACATCAAGGGCTCCAGCCCCTCCTTTCTCTGCCCTTGCAGCTGCCTGCTCACAGCAGCCTTTTCCACCTGGAAGCTCCCCATGGAGAGGGAGTCCCCACCTCTGTTCCCTGCACAACCTCCAGGATGCCAGCGCTGCCATCTCCAGTCCCTGCTGGCACTGAGGGCTCCCAGGTGCCCCAGGCTGCTGTGACACCACTGCACACGGCAGGAACAGTGCCAGGGGCTGTGCTCAAAGTCAGGTCCATGTGCTGCTGCTGCTGCTGTGGGTGTCGTTTTTTTCCAGCCCTGCCCAGAGTCAGGGATCAGATCCAGGCACTGCTGCTGCTCCCTCGGGATCAGCCACAATTTGGCTGTTGCTGTCAGTGCCAGCAGAAGCGGTGTCTGGAGCAGCGGGTGCTGACAGTGCCCCAAGCACACACAGGGGTCCCTGGGCTGGGGGTTGGGAGCTGGGAGGCAGCTGCCCCTTCTTCTCCCTCTGCCCCTTCTTCTCCCTCTGCCCCCACAGAGCTGGGCCAGGCACAAGGGGGGGCAGCACAGCAAACAGGGAGCCTGCAAGTCTCTTCCAGCCCTGTCTGCTGAGAGTTTGGCCCTTGGAGCTCCAGGTGGACAAAGGCAGCTGCTCCTGGTCCCTCTGTGTGTCCCTGTGTTCAGCTGTGCTGCTCCATCAGTCCGTGCCCAGCAATGGGAAAAGCCTCAGGCCTGCAGGGCCAGGAGCTGCTGGGCTCTGCCTGGGCAGCTCAGCCAGCGGGAAGGAGCTGCTCCACACGGGAACCAGGAGCGAAGGACACTCCTGTTTTAGGAGAGGATTTCTGTTCTAGGAAAAACAAAAAACATAGAAAAGGAAAAAAAAAACACAGAAAACATGTGAAAGATACAAACAAAACAACGTGTTAGTGAAAAGTAGTCCAGACCTTTGGATAAAGGGGCAACCGATCTTTTTAAAACAAGGACTAAGTTATTTACTTTAGAAACGTGCTGATGGTATGGATCCATCTTACTGACCTCAGCAGCCTATTTAAAACGATGTTGGGGTTTATTTCCAATATTGTTATTTTCAATTGTGGTTGAAGCAAGAGGAAATTGCTTTGTGCCCTGCCAGCTCCAAGCAGGACTGGGAAACTAAACTCTGTCAAACCCCAAATCCTTTTTGAAGATGCCCTTCCTTCTCACCCTTCAAATGAGGTGCGCTGTTCCCTTTGAAATTGTCAGTGATTTCTTCAAGATGGAAAGACCCACTTACAGCTTTTTGCTCTGGTTTGGAAGTGCAGAAGGGCAACTCTCCATCCATCAGCTCCAGACTGCACTGCCTTAGGAACACGGCCCACTCGCCAGGTTTTGCCCACTCGTGGCACTTCTAGAGGAGGAAGAAATTGCACAATTGCTACGGCACAATTCCAGACAAAAAGGAATGGAGACAGACAAAACATCCTGTGGAGATCCAGGCGTTCAGCTGGGACCGTGGAGAGTTTGGGTTCTGGCCAATTGGGTGTGTGTCCCTAACTGCAATCTCTTGGCCTGCAGGAGAGTCTCCCTCACCTGCAAAAGCAGAAAGCTCAGGCGGTGTGCTGGGAACGGGCTCGTGTGATGCAAAGCTCTCAGAGCCCTGTGAGGGCAGAGCGGGCCCAGCCGTGCCCAGGGCTGAGCCCAGCAGAGCCCTGGCACGGCCCAGAGCTGCCTCAGCATCCGCAGAGCCCGGCTGCAAGGAGAGAACCCAGAAACCACCCCTCAGCTGAAGGCTCCTGTCCCCCTTGTCCCAACCACGAGCAGTGCCCAGGCCATGCTGCCTGTGCCCAGAGCTGGGCACAAACCTCCCAGTCACTGCTGCCTCTGGGAGCAGAGCACGAGGGCAGGACACGTGCCCAGCCTGCAGCCAGCCATGGCACATCCAGCCCCTCAGCAGCTGCCCAGAGCCAAAAAGCACCTTGGCAGCCCACTGAAGAACTCCTTGCATCTACTCCAGCAAAGGGGGAACCTTTGGTTGCCAGCCAGGGGCCAGGCCATGCCCAGATCTGGGAGCATCCCCCTGGCTGTGGACTCACCTGCACACTGGGCGTGGAGCGTGTCTTTGAAGAAGGTGCCAGAATCAAAGTCCATCATCTCCTGCTGCCAGTGGCCAGGTCAAGGAAGAGGCTGTCATCCTTGAGGTTGTCCTTGCAGCAGCTCCACGTGGTACAGCTTCTCCAGGGGCTGCTGCTCCTTCCCTGGGGGCCAGACCAGGCTGTCAGTGTTCTGCCCAGGGACTCAGCCATCACTGAAGCAGGACAAGTAAAACCAGGATGCATGGTGGCCGCCAGTGCTTGCAAGACCAGCTCAGCTCCAGAACGGACGTTCCCATCTGATGACCCCTGCTCCATGGTACAGGCAGGAGAAAAAAGTCTGTGTTTCTTTGCTTCTTATCACCAAGACACGTGTGGAGCTGTTTGATCCAGGCTCCCGGATCAAACAGTGCCTGTGAATCTCTCCCATCTTCTAGGGCAGGTGAACACCCTGCAGCCAGGGGTCATAGAAGAGATCTTCCAAAGATGGCCTGTCCATGGAGTGCATGCATAAACACCATCTGATAACATCTTGGCACTCTGGGGAGAGAAACCACAAATCACCGGTCAGCTGGAGGAGGATCCTGTTCACTTTGCCCCACTGTTCCCGTGCCCAGGCTCTGCTGGATCTGCTCAGAGCTGGGTCTGAGCTTTGCAGTCAATTCCCTGTTTTGGAGGAGAGCAGGAGAGCAGGACATGTGCCACATCCCAGAGATGAGGATTCACCTTGAGAGAGCCCTCGTGGGAACATGAGCTGGCCCCAGACGATGTCCCGGCCCTTCTTGAACGGGTGCTTCCCGCAGACCATCTGGTACAGCAGGATACCCAGGGACCAGACCGTTGCTGCCTTGCCGTGGTAGCATTTCAGGTGGGTCCACTCTGGGGGGCTGTAGGACCGTGTCCCTATGGAATACAGATGGAGCTCATCACGGGGATGCTGCTGCTCCCAGCGCCTCGCCCCAGCATCCCTGGGATTGGGGGGACCGCACCAGTGGCACAGGAGTGACCCGCTGCCTCGTCACCAACACCTGACTCCGGCGTACAAAAAGGAGGGACGGAAAAGAAACCACTGGTGTTGGGAGAGGGCAGCAGAAGCCCTGGGAAGGCCCAACCATGACACCCAGAAGAAAAACCCACCCAGGGGTGGGAAAAACCCACTCTCCTCTCTGCTTGCATTTCCCCCAATAAACATTAACGAGCCAAGGCAAACAGGGGCAGCAAAGCAGTCCAAGCCCTTCCTCGCCTGCACACCAAACGGAGCCGTGCACGGGTCTGAGTCCCCTCTCTGCTCCCCCCAGGGGGTTTGTGTCGGGCTGGCTGCCCCAGCTCCAGCCACGGCTGAGTGGGTGGTGAATGCCGTTGGCAGGGCTGGGAGCTGGCTCCCCTCTGATCCCCACTCAAAAGCAACTTTTGGTGCAGGAGAAGCAATCCCATGACCTGCAGCAAAGCGGGGAATCCAAGCGGGGTGCCACAGTCAGGCTGGGCCATGAGATGCCCAGGGGCATCCCCCAGGCTGGGCTCACCTGCAAACTGGGTGTAGAGTGTGTCCTGGAGGAAGGTGCCACAGCCAAAGTCAATCAGTTTGGCCTGTCCAGTGGCCAGGTCGATGAGGATGTTGCTAGGTTTGATGTCGCGGTGCAGGACCCCGCAGCTGCTGCAGTGCCGCACGGCCTCCAGCACCTGGCGGAACAGCCCCCGCGCCTCCTCCTCCGGCAGGGAGCCCCGAGCCACGATGAAATCCAAGAGGTCCTGACATGGCTCGGGACGCTCCAGCACCAACAAGACGCAGCTGGGCAGCTCAAACCACTCCAGGAGCTGAATTACTCCACGGAACCCAGTGGACACCTTGTCCAGCAGCACGACCTCCAGGGGCGCACGGGCGCCGTTGGGCTGCGCGAGGACCACGATGCCGTCAGTGGGGCTGAGACCGTGCCAGGGCTCTGGAATGCCTCAGCCAGCCCGGGATGCTCTGCATCCCCCGCTCAGCCCACGCCCGCTCTCCTTACAGGGGTCCCGGCTACCCTTTTACGCCATTTGAGGTCACAATGAATCATTTGATGGTTGGCCTCCATGGTGTCATAATGCTTCCTTACTTCTATAGGGCCCCATGCGGTCAAATTCATCCCTGGTCCTTTTTTCGCCCCCTGGTGTCAAAAGGAATCCTTAGATTATTAACCTGCATTGGGTCACAATGGATCCTTGCTTCTCTTAACCTCTGTGGTGTCACAATGCATCCCACTCACTTTTAGGCCACTTGATGTCACAATGAATCATTTGGTTCTTGGCCGCCATGGTGTCATAATGGTTCCTTGTTTCTATTGGGCCCCATGCCATCATAATTCTTCCCTGGCCCTTTTACAACCACTGGTGTCAAAAGGGATTCTTAGATTGTTAGCCTGCATTGGGTGACAATGGTTCCTAGTTTCCTTCACCCCTGTGCTGTCACATTGCATCCCATGCCCTTTTAGGCCACTTGATGGCACAATGAATCATTTGATTCTTGGCCTCCTTGATGTCATAATAGTTCCTTGCTTCTAATGAGCCCCATGCTTTCACAATTCATTCCTGGCCCTTTTCGGCCCATTGGTGTCACAAGGGATCATTAGATTGTTAGCCTGCATTGGGTCACAATGGTTCCTTGCTTCTCTTAACCTCTGTGGTGTCACAATGCATCCCATGCCCTTTTAGGCCACTTCGTGTTACAATGCATCATTTGATTCTTGGTCTCTATGTTGTCATAATGTTTCCATGTTTTTCCTGGGCCCCATTCTGTAACAATCCATCCCTGGCCCTTTTACGCCCCCTGGTGGCACAATGGATCATTAGATTGTTAGCCTGCATTGGGTCACAATGGTTCCTTGCTTCTATTAACCTCTGGGTTGTCATAATGCATTCCAAGACCTTTTAGGCCACTTGGTCTTACAATGAACCATTTGATTCTTGGCCTTCATGGTGTCATAATGGTTCCTTGCTTCTATAGGTCCCCATGCTGTCCGAGTTCATCCGTGGTCCTTTTGCGCCCCCTGTTGTCAAAAGGGATTCTTAGATTGTTAGCCTGCATTGGGTCACAATGCTTCCTTGCTTCTCTTAACCCCTGTGCTGTCACAATGCATCCCATGCCCTTTTAGGCCACATGATGTCACAATGAATTATTTGATTCTTGGCCTCCACGGTGGCATAATAGATCCTTGCTTCTATTGGTCCCCGTGCTGTAACAATTCATCGCTGGCCCTTTTAGGCCCATTGGTGTCACAAGGGATCATTAGATTGTTAGCCTGCATTGGGTCACAATGGTTCCTTGCTTCTCTTAACCTCTGTGGTGTCACAATGCATCCCATGCCCTTTTAGGCCACTTGATGTCACAATGAATCATTTGATTCTTGGCCTCCAAGGTGGCATAATAGATCCTTGCTTCTATTGGTCCCTGTGCTGTAACAATCCATCCCTGGCCCTTTTTATACGCCCTTGTGCCACAAGGGATCATTAGATTGTTAGCCTGCATTGGGTCACAATGTTTCCTTGCTTCTCTTAACCTCTGTGGTGTCACAATGCATTCCAAGCCCTTTTAGGCCATTTGGTCTTACAATGAACAATTTGACTCTTGGCCTTCATGGTGTCATAATGGTTCCTTGCTTCTATAGGTCCCCATGATGTCAGAGTTCATCCGTGGTCCTTTTGCGCCCCCTGTTGTCAAAAGGGATTCTTAGATTGTTAGCCTGCATTGGGTCACAATGGTTCCTTGCTTCTCTTAACCCCTGTGGTGTCACAATGCATCCCATGCCCTTTTAGGCCACTTGATGTCACAATGAATCATTTGATTCATGGCCTCCATGGTGGCATAATTGTACCAGGTTTTAATTGGGCCCCATGTTTCACAATTAATCTCTGGCCCTTTTAGGCCCATTGGAGTCACAAGGGATCATTAGATTGTTAGCCTCCCTTGGGTCACAATGGTTCCTTGCTTCTCTTAACCTCTGTGGTGTTACAATGCATTCCATGCCCTTTTAGGCCACTTGATGTCACAATGAATCATTTGATTCTTGGCCTCCATGGTGTCTTAATGGTTCCTTGTTTCTATTGGGCCCCATGCTGTCACAATTCATCCCTGGCCCTTTTACGCCCCCTGGGGTCAAATGGGATCCTGGGATTATTAGCCTCCATTGGGTCACAATGGATCCTTGCTTCTCTTAACCCCTGTGGTGTCACAATGCAGCCCATGCCCTTTTAGGCCACTTGATGTCACAATGAATCATTTGATACTTGGCCTCCATGGTGGCATAATAGATCCTTGCTTCTATTGGTCCCCGTGCGGTAACAATCCAGCCCTGGCCCTTTTTATACGCCCTGGTGCCACAAGGGATTATTAGATTGTTAGCCTGCATTGGGTCACAATGGTTCCTTGCTTCTCTTAACCCCTGTGGTGTCACAATGCATCCCATGCCCTTTTAGGCCTCTTGGTGTTACAATGAACTATTTGAGTCTCGGGCTCTATGGTGTCATAATGTTTCCCAGCTTCTATAGTTCCCCAAGCTGTCACAGTTCATCCGTGCTCCTTTTACGCCCCCTGGTGTCAAAAGGGATTCTTAGATTGTTAGCCTGCATTGGGTCACAATGGTTCCTTGCTTCTCTTAACCCCTGTGGTGTCACAATGCATCCCATGCCCTTTTAGGCAACTTAGTGTTACAATGAATCATTTGATTCTTGGCCTCTATGGTGACATACTGTTTCCATGTTTTTATTGGGCCCCATGCTTTCACAATTCATCCCTGGCCCTATTACAACCCCTGGTGTCACAATGGATCATTAGATTGTTAGCCTGCATTGGGTCACAATGGTTCCTTGCTTCTCTTAATCTCTGTGGTGTCACAATGCATTCCAAGCCCTTTTAGGCCACTTGGCCTTACAATGAACCATTTGATTCTTGGCCTTCATGGTGTCATAATGGTTCCTTGCTTCTGTAGGTCCCCATGCTTTCAGAGTTCATCCGTGGTCCTTTTGCGCCCCCTGTTGTCAAAAGGGATTCTTAGATTGTTAGCCTGCATTGGGTCACAATGGTTCCTTGCTTCTCTTAACCCCTGTGGTGTCACAATGCATCCCATGCCCTTTTAGGCCACTTGATGTCACAATGAATCATTTGATTCTTGGCCTCCATGGTGGCATAATTTTACCAGGTTTTAATTGGGCTCTGTGCTTTCACAATTCATCCCTGGCCCATTTAGGCCAATTGGTGTCAAAAGGGATCATTAGATTGTTAGCCTCCATTGGGTAACAATGGATCCTTGCTTCTCTTAATCTCTGTGGTGTCACAATGCATCCCTTGCCCTTTTAGGCCACTTGATGTCACAATGAAACATATGAATCTTGGCCTCTATGGTGTCATAATAGTTCATTGTATCTATTGGGACCCATGCTGTCACAATTCATTCCTGGCCCTTTTGCGCCCCCTGGTGTCTAAAGGGATTCTTAGATTGTTAGCCTCCATTGGGTCACACTGGATCCTTGCTTCTCTTAACCCCTGTGGTGTCACAATGCATTCCAAGCCCTTTTAGGCCACTTAGTCTTACAATGAACCATTTGATTCTTGGCCTTCATGGTGTCATAATGGTTCCTTGCTTCTATAGGTCCCCATGCTGTCACAGTTCATCCGTGGTCCTTTTCAGCCCCCTGGTGTCAAAAGGGATTCTTAGATTGTTAGCCTGCATTGGGTCACAATGCTTCCTTGCTTCTCTTAACCCCTGTGGTGTCACAATGCATCCCATGCCCTTTTAGGCCACTTGGTGTTACAATGAATCATTTGAGTCTTGGCCTCTGTGGTGTCATAATGTTTCCATGTTTTTCTTGGGCCCCATGCTGTAACAATTCATCCCTGGCCCATTCACAACACCTTGTGTGACAAGGGATCATTAGATTGTTAGCCTCCCTTGGGTCACAATGATTCCTTGCTTCTATTAACCTCTGTGGTGTCACAATGTATTCCAAGCCCTTTTAAGCCACTTGGTCTTACAATGAACCATTGATTCTTGGCCTCCATGGTGTCATAATGGTTCCTTGCTTCTATAGGTCCCCATGCTGTCAGAGTTCATCTGTGGTCCTTTTGCGGCTCCTGTTGTCAAAAGGGATTCTTAGATTGTTAGCCTGCATTGGGTCACAATAGTTCCTTGCTTCTCTTAACCCCTGTGGTGTCACAATGCATCCCATGCCCTTTTAGGCCACTTGGTGTCACAATGAATTATTTGATACTTGGCCTCCATGGTGGCATAATAGATCCTTGCTTCTATTGGTCCCCGTGCTGTAACAATTCATCCCTGGCCCTTTTAGGCCCATTGGTGTCACAAGGGATCATTAGATTGTCAGCCTCCATTGGGTCAAAATGGTTCCTTGCTTCTCTTAACCTCTGTGGTGTCACAATGCATCCCATGCCCTTTTAGGCCACTTGATGTCACAATGAATCATTTGATTCTTGGCCTCCATGGTGGCATAATTGTACCAGGTTTTAATTGGGCTCCGTGCTTTCACAATTCATCCCTGGCCCTTTTAGGCCAATTGGTGTCACAAGGGAACATAAGATTGTTAGCCTCCATTGGGTAACAATGGATCCTTGCTTCTCTTAAGCTCTGTGGTGTCACAATGCATTCCATGCCCTTTTAGGCCACTTGATGTCACAATGAATCATTTGATTCTTGGCCTCCATGGTGGCATAATAGTTCCTTATATCTATTGGGCCCCATGCTGTCACAATTCATTCCTGGCCCTTTTACGTCCCCTGGCGTCAAAAGGGATCCTGTGATTATTAGGCTCCATTGGGTCACAAAGGATCCTTGCTTCTCTTAACCCCTGTGGTGTCACAATGCAGCCCATGCCCTTTTAGGCCACTTGATGTCACAATGAATCATTTGATTCTAGGCCTCCATGGTGGCATAATAGATCCTTGCTTCTATTGGTCCCCGTACTGTAACAATCCGTCCCTGGCGGTTTTTATACCCCCTGGTGCCACAAGGGATCATTAGATTGTTAGCCTGCATTGGGTCACAATGATTCCTTGCTTCTCTTAACCTCTGTGGTGTCACAATGCATTCCAAGCCCTTTTAGGCCACTTGGGCTTACAATGAACCATTTGATTCTTGGCCTTCATGGTGTCATAATGGTTCCTTGCTTCTGTAGGTCCCCATGCTGTCACAGTTCATCCGTGCTCCTTTTACGCCCCCTGGTGTCAAAAGGGATTCTTAGATTGTTAGCCTGCATTGGGTCACAATGGATCCTTGCTTCTCTTAACCCCTGTGGTGTCACAATGCATCCCATGCTCTTTTAGGCCACTTGGTGTTACAATGAATCATTTGAGTCTTGGCCTCTATGGTGTCATAATATTTCCATGTTTTTCTTGGGCCCCATGCTGTCACAATTCATCATTGGCCCTTTTACAACACCTTGTGTGACAAGGGATCATTAGATTGTTAGCCTCCCTTGGGTCACAATGGATCCTTGCTTCTCTTAACCTCTGTGGTGTCACAATGCATCCCATGCCCTTTTAGGCCACTTGATGTCACAATGAATCATTTGATTCTTGGCCTCCATGGTGGCATAATAGTTCATTGTATCTATTGGGCCCCATGCTGTCACAATTCATTCCTGGCCCTTGTGCGCCCCCTGGTGTCAAAAGGATCCTGGAATTATTAGCCTCCATTGGGTCACAATGGATCCTTGCTTCTCTTAACCCCTGTGCTGTCACAATGCATCCCATGCCCTTTTAGG
This sequence comes from Cinclus cinclus, assembly GCF_963662255.1. NCBI lineage: Eukaryota > Metazoa > Chordata > Aves > Passeriformes > Cinclidae > Cinclus > Cinclus cinclus. The sequence goes on from NW_026912129.1 coordinate 150,127, forward strand.
TCATATGATGTCACAATGAATTATTTGATTCTTGGCCTCTACGGTGGCATAATAGATCCTTGATTCTATTGGTCGCCGTGCTGTAACACTTCATCCCTGGCCCTTTTAGGCCCATTGGTGTCACAAGGGATCATTAGATTGTTAGCCTGCATTGGGTAACAATGGTTCCTTGCTTCTCTTAACCCCTGTGGTGTCACAATGCATCCCATGCCCTTTTAGGCCACTTGGTGTTACAATGAATCATTTGATTCTTGGCCTCTATGGTGACATAATGTTTCCATGTTTTTATTGGGCCCCATGCTTTCACAATTCATCCCTGGCCCTTATACAACTCCTTGTGTGACAAGGGATCATTAGATTGTTAGCCTGCATTGGGTCACAATGGTTCCTTGCTTCTCTTAACCTCTGTGGTGTCACAATGCTTACCATGCCCTTTTAGGCCACTTGATGTCACAATGAATCATTTGATTCTTGGCCTCCATGGTGTCATAATGGTTCCTTGTTTCTATTGGGCCCCATGCTGTCAGAATTCATCCCTGGCCCTTTTACGCCCCCTGGTGTCGAATGGGATCCTGGGATTATTAGCCTCCATTGGGTCACAATGGATCCTTGCTTCTCTCAATCCCTGTGGTGTCACAATGCATCCCATGCCCTTTTAGGCCACTTGATGTCACAATGAATCATTTGATACTTGGCCTCCATGGTGGCATAATAGATCCTTGCTTCTATTGGTCGCCGTGCTGTAACAATCCATCCCTGGCCCTTTTTATTCGCCCTGGTGCTACAAGGGATCATTAGATTGTTAGCCTGCATTGGGTCACAATGATTCCTTGCTACTCTTAACCTCTGTGGTGTCACAATGCATCCCATGCCCTTTTAGGCCACTTGGTGTTACAATGAATTATTTGAGTCTTGGCCTCCATGGTGTCATAATGTTTCCATGTTTTTCTTGGGCCCCATGCTGTAACAATCAATCCCTGGCCCTTTTACAACACCTTGTGTGACAAGGGATCATTAGATTGTTAGCCTGCATTGGGTCACAATGGTTCCTTGCTTCTATTAATCTCTGTGGTGTCACAATGCATTCCAAGACATTTTAGGCCACTTGGTCTTACAATTAATCATTTGATTCTTGGCCTTCATGGTGTCATAATGGTTCCTTGCTTCTATAGTTCCCCACGCTGTCAGAGTTCATCCGTGGGCCTTTTGCGCCCCCTGTTGTCAAAAGGGATTCTTAGATTGTTAGCCTGCATTGGGTCACAATGGTTCCTTGCTTCTCTTAACCCCTGTGGTGTCACAATGCATCCCATGCCCTTTTAGGCCACTTGGTGTTACAATGAATCATTTGAGTCTTGGCCTCTATGGTGTCATAATATTTCCATGTTTTTCTTGGGCCCCATGCTGTAACAATTCATCATTGGCCCTTTTACAACACCTTGTGTGACAAGGGATCATTAGATTGTTAGCCTCCCTTGGGTCACAATGGATCCTTGCTACTCTTAACCTCTGTGGTGTCACAATGCATCCCATGCCCTTTTAGGCCACTTGATGTCACAATGAATCATTTGATTCTTGGCCTCCATGGTGGCATAATTGTTCATTGTGTCTATTGGGCCCCATGCTGTCACAATTCATTCCTGGCCCTTGTGCGCCCCCTGGTGTCAAAAGGATCCTGGAATTATTAGCCTCCATTGGGTCACAATGGATCCTTGCTTCTCTTAACCCCTGTGGTGTCACAATGCATCCCATGCCCTTTTAGGTCATATGAAGTCACAATGAATTATTTGATTCTTGGCCTCTACGGTGGCATAATAGATCCTTGCTTCTATTGGTCCCCGTGCTGTAACAATTCATCCCTGGCCCTTTTAGGCCCATTGGGGTCACAAGGGATCATTAGATTGTTAGCCAGCATTGGGTCACAATGGTTCCTTGCTTCTCTTAACCTCTGTGGTGTCACAATGCATCCCATGCCCTTTTAGGCCACTTGGTCTTACAATGAATCATTTGATTCTTGGCCTCCATGGTGGCATAATTGTACCAGGTTTTAATTGGGCCCCATGCTGTAACAATTCATCATTGGCCCTTTTAGGCCAATTGGTGTCACAAGGGATCATTATATTGTTAGCCTGCATTGGGTCACAATGGTTCCTTGCTTCTCTTAACCCCTGTGGTGTCACAATGCATCCCATGCCCTTTTAGGCCACTTGGTGTTACAATGAATCATTTGATTCTTGGCCTCTATGGTGACATAATGTTTCCATGTTTTTATAGGGCCCCATGCTTTCACAATTCATCCCTGGCCCTTATACAACTCCTTGTGTGACAAGGGATCATTAGATTGTTAGCCTGCATTGGGTCACAATCGTTCCTTGCTTCTCTTAACCTCTGTGGTGTCACAATGCATACCATGCCCTTTTAGGCCACTTGATGTCACAATGAATCATTTGATTCTTGGCCTCCATGGTGTCATAATGGTTCCTTGTTTCTATTGGGCCCCATGCTGTCAGAATTCATCCCTGGCCCTTTTACGCCCCCTGGTGTCGAATGGGATCCTGGGATTATTAGCCTCCATTGGGTCACAATGGATCCTTGCTTCTCTCAATCCCGGTGGTGTCACAATGCATCCCATGCCCTTTTAGGCCACTTGATGTCACAATGAATCATTTGATACTTGGCCTCCATGGTGGCATAATAGATCCTTGCTTCTATTGGTCGCCGTGCTGTAACAATCCATCCCTGGCCCTTTTTATTCGCCCTGGTGCTACAAGGGATCATTAGATTGTTAGCCTGCATTGGGTCACAATGATTCCTTGCTACTCTTAACCTCTGTGGTGTCACAATGCATCCCATGCCCTTTTAGGCCACTTGGTGTTACAATGAATTATTTGAGTCTTGGCCTCCATGGTGTCATAATGTTTCCATGTTTTTCTTGGGCCCCATGCTGTAACAATCAATCCCTGGCCCTTTTACAACACCTTGTGTGACAAGGGATCATTAGATTGTTAGCCTGCATTGGGTCACAATGGTTCCTTGCTTCTATTAATCTCTGTGGTGTCACAATGCATTCCAAAACCTTTTAGGCCACTTGGTCTTACAATTAATCATTTGATTCTTGGCCTTCATGGTGTCATAATGGTTCCTTGCTTCTATAGGTCCCCATGCTGTCAGAGTTCATCCGTGGGCCTTTTACGCCCCCTGGTGTCAAAAGGGATTCTTAGATTGTTAGCCTGCATTGGGTCACAATGGTTCCGTGCTTCTCTTAACCCCTGTGGTGTCACAATGCATCCCATGCCCTTTTAGGCAACTTGGTGTTACAATGAATCATTTGATTCTTGGCCTCTATGGTGACATATTGTTTCAATGTTTTTATTGGGCCCCATGCTTTCACAATTCATCCCTGGCCCTATTACAACCCCTGGTGTCACGATGGATCATTAGATTGTATAGCCTGCATTGGGTCACAATGGTTCCTTGCTTCTCTTAACCTCTGTGGTGTCACAATGCATCCCATGCCCTTTTAGGCCACATGATGTCACAATGAATCATTTGATTCTTGGCCTCCACGGTGGCATAATAGATCATTGATTCTATTGGTCCCCGTGCTGTAACAATCCATCCCTGGCCCTTTTTATAGCCCCTGGTGCCACAAGGGATCATTAGATTGTTAGCCTGCATTGGGTCACAATGATTCCTTGCTTCTCTTAACCCCTGTGGTGTCACAATGCATCCCATGCCCTTTTAGGCCACTTGATGTCACAATGAATCATTTGATTCTTGGCCTCCATGGTGTCATAATAGTTCATTGTATCTATTGGGCCCCATGCTGTCACAATTCATTCCTGGCCCTTGTGCGCCCCCTGGTGTCAAAAGGATCCTGGAATTATTAGCCTGCATTGGGTCACAATGGATCCTTGCTTCTCTTAACCTCTGTGGTGTCACAACGCATCCCATGCTCTTTTAGGCCACTTGATGTCACAATGAATCATTTGATTCTTGGCCTCCATGGTGTCATAATAGTTCATTGTATCTATTGGGCCCCATGCTGTCACAATTCATTCCTGGCCCTTGTGCGCCCCCTGGTGTCAAAAGGATCCTGGAATTATTAGCCTGCATTGGGTCACAATGGATCCTTGCTTCTCTTAACCCCTGTGGTGTCACAATGCATCCCATGCCCTTTTAGGTCATATGATGTCACAATGAATCATTTGATTCTTGGCCTCCATGGTGGCATAATTGTACCAGGTTTTAATTGGGCTTCGTGCTTTCACAATTCATCCTTGGCCCTTTTAGGCCAATTGGTGTCACAAGGGATCATTAGATTGTTAGCCTGCATTGGGTCACAATGGTTCCTTGCTTCTCTTAACCCCTGTGGTGTCACAATGCATCCCATGCCCTTTTAGGCCACTTGGTGTTACAATGAATCATTTGATTCTTGGCCTCTATGGTGACATAATGTTTCCATGTTTTTATTGGGCCCCATGCTTTCACAATTCATCCCTGGCCCTTATACAACTCCTTGTGTGACAAGGGATCATTAGATTGTTAGCCTGCATTGGGTCACAATGGTTCCTTGCTTCTCTTAACCTCTGTGGTGTCACAATGCATCCCATGCCCTTTTAGGCCACTTGATGTCACAATGAATCATTTGATTCTTGGCCTCCATGGTGTCATAATGGTTCCTTGTTTCTATTGGGCCCCATGCTGTCAGAATTCATCCCTGGCCCTTTTACGCCCCCTGGTGTCGAATGGGATCCTGGGATTATTAGCCTCCATTGGGTCACAATGGATCCTTGCTTCTCTCAATCCCTGTGGTGTCACAATGCATCCCATGCCCTTTTAGGCCACTTGATGTCACAATGAATCATTTGATACTTGGCCTCCATGGTGGCATAATAGATCCTTGCTTCTATTGGTCGCCGTGCTGTAACAATCCATCCCTGGCCCTTTTTATTCGCCCTGTTGCTACAAGGGATCATTAGATTGTTAGCCTGCATTGGGTCACAATGATTCCTTGCTACTCTTAACCTCTGTGGTGTCACAATGCATCCCATGCCCTTTTAGGCCACTTGGTGTTACAATGAATTATTTGAGTCTTGGCCTCCATGGTGTCATAATGTTTCCATGTTTTTCTTGGGCCCCATGCTGTAACAATCAATCCCTGGCCCTTTTACAACACCTTGTGTGACAAGGGATCATTAGATTGTTAGCCTGCATTGGGTCACAATGGTTCCTTGCTTCTATTAACCTCTGGGTTGTCATAATGCATTCCAAGACCTTTTAGGCCACTTGGTCTTACAATGAACCATTTGATTCTTGGCCTTCATGGTGTCATAATGGTTCCTTGCTTCTATAGGTCCCCATGCTGTCCGAGTTCATCCGTGGTACTTTTGCGCCCCCTGTTGTCAAAAGGGATTCTTAGATTGTTAGCCTGCATTGGGTCACAATGCTTCCTTGCTTCTCTTAACCCCTGTGCTGTCACAATGCATCCCATGCCCTTTTAGGCCACATGATGTCACAATGAATTATTTGATTCTTGGCCTCCACGGTGGCATAATAGATCCTTGCTTCTATTGGTCCCCGTGCTGTAACAATTCATCGCTGGCCCTTTTAGGCCCATTGGTGTCACAAGGGATCATTAGATTGTTAGCCTGCATTGGGTCACAATGGTTCCTTGCTTCTCTTAACCTCTGTGGTGTCACAATGCATCCCATGCCCTTTTAGGCCACTTGATGTCACAATGAATCATTTGATTCTTGGCCTCCACGGTGGCATAATAGATCCTTGCTTCTATTGGTCCCTGTGCTGTAACAATCCATCCCTGGCCCTTTTTATACGCCCTTGTGCCACAAGGGATCATTAAATTGTTAGCCTGCATTGGGTCACAATGTTTCCTTGCTTCTCTTAACCTCTGTGGTGTCACAATGCATTCCAAGCCCTTTTAGGCCATTTGGTCTTACAATGAACAATTTGACTCTTGGCCTTCATGGTGTCATAATGGTTCCTTGCTTCTATAGGTCCCCATGATGTCAGAGGTCATCCGTGGTCCTTTTGCGCCCCCTGTTGCCAAAAGGGATTCTTAGATTGTTAGCCTGCATTGGGTCACAATGGTTCCTTGCTTCTCTTAACCCCTGTGGTGTCACAATGCATCCCATGCCCTTTTAGGCCACTTGATGTCACAATGAATCATTTGATTCATGGCCTCCATGGTGGCATAATTGTACCAGGTTTTAATTGGGCCCCATGTTTCACAATTAATCTCTGGCCCTTTTAGGCCCATTGGAGTCACAAGGGATCATTAGATTGTTAGCCTCCCTTGGGTCACAATGGTTCCTTGCTTCTCTTAACCTCTGTGGTGTTACAATGCATTCCATGCCCTTTTAGGCCACTTGATGTCACAATGAATCATTTGATTCTTGGCCTCCATGGTGTCTTAATGGTTCCTTGTTTCTATTGGGCCCCATGCTGTCACAATTCATCCCTGGCCCTTTTACGCCCCCTGGTGTCGAATGGGATCCTGGGATTATTAGCCTCCATTGGGTCACAATGGATCCTTGCTTCTCTTAACCCCTGTGGTGTCACAATGCAGCCCATGCCCTTTTAGGCCACTTGATGTCACAATGAATCATTTGATACTTGGCCTCCATGGTGGCATAATAGATCCTTGCTTCTATTGGTCCCCGTGCGGTAACAATCCAGCCCTGGCCCTTTTTATACGCCCTGGTGCCACAAGGGATTATTAGATTGTTAGCTTGCATTGGGTCACAATGGTTCCTTGCTTCTCTTAACCCCTGTGGTGTCACAATGCATCCCATGCCCTTTTAGGCCTCTTGGTGTTACAATGAACTATTTGAGTCTCGGGCTCTATGGTGTCATAATGTTTCCCAGCTTCTATAGTTCCCCAAGCTGTCACAGTTCATCCGTGCTCCTTTTACGCCCCCTGGTGTCAAAAGGGATTCTTAGATTGTTAGCCTGCATTGGGTCACAATGGTTCCTTGCTTCTCTTAACCCCTGTGGTGTCACAATGCATCCCATGCCCTTTTAGGCAACTTAGTGTTACAATGAATCATTTGATTCTTGGCCTCTATGGTGACATACTGTTTCCATGTTTTTATTGGGCCCCATGCTTTCACAATTCATCCCTGGCCCTATTACAACCCCTGGTGTCACAATGGATCATTAGATTGTTAGCCTGCATTGGGTCACAATGGTTCCTTGCTTCTCTTAATCTCTGTGGTGTCACAATGCATTCCAAGCCCTTTTAGGCCACTTGGCCTTACAATGAACCATTTGATTCTTGGCCTTCATGGTGTCATAATGGTTCCTTGCTTCTGTAGGTCCCCATGCTTTCAGAGTTCATCCGTGGTCCTTTTGCGCCCCCTGTTGTCAAAAGGGATTCTTAGATTGTTAGCCTGCATTGGGTCACAATGGTTCCTTGCTTCTCTTAACCCCTGTGGTGTCACAATGCATCCCATGCCCTTTTAGGCCACTTGATGTCACAATGAATCATTTGATTCTTGGCCTCCATGGTGGCATAATTTTACCAGGTTTTAATTGGGCTCTGTGCTTTCACAATTCATCCCTGGCCCATTTAGGCCAATTGGTGTCAAAAGGGATCATTAGATTGTTAGCCTCCATTGGGTAACAATGGATCCTTGCTCCTCTTAATCTCTGTGGTGTCACAATGCATCCCTTGCCCTTTTAGGCCACTTGATGTCACAATGAAACATATGAATCTTGGCCTCTATGGTGTCATAATAGTTCATTGTATCTATTGGGACCCATGCTGTCACAATTCATTCCTGGCCCTTTTGCGCCCCCTGGTGTCTAAAGGGATTCTTAGATTGTTAGCCTCCATTGGGTCACACTGGATCCTTGCTTCTCTTAACCCCTGTGCTGTCACAATGCATTCCAAGCCCTTTTAGGCCACTTAGTCTTACAATGAACCATTTGATTCTTGGCCTTCATGGTGTCATAATGGTTCCTTGCTTCTATAGGTCCCCATGCTGTCACAGTTCATCCGTGGTCCTTTTCAGCCCCCTGGTGTCAAAAGGGATTCTTAGATTGTTAGCCTGCATTGGGTCACAATGCTTCCTTGCTTCTCTTAACCCCTGTGGTGTCACAATGCATCCCATGCCCTTTTAGGCCACTTGGTGTTACAATGAATCATTTGAGTCTTGGCCTCTGTGGTGTCATAATGTTTCCATGTTTTTCTTGGGCCCCATGCTGTAACAATTCATCCCTGGCCCATTCACAACACCTTGTGTGACAAGGGATCATTAGATTGTTAGCCTCCCTTGGGTCACAATGATTCCTTGCTTCTATTAACCTCTGTGGTGTCACAATGTATTCCAAGCCCTTTTAAGCCACTTGGTCTTACAATGAACCATTGATTCTTGGCCTCCATGGTGTCATAATGGTTCCTTGCTTCTATAGGTCCCCATGCTGTCAGAGTTCATCTGTGGTCCTTTTGCGGCTCCTGTTGTCAAAAGGGATTCTTAGATTGTTAGCCTGCATTGGGTCACAATGGTTCCTTGCTTCTCTTAACCCCTGTGGTGTCACAATGCATCCCATGCCCTTTTAGGCCACTTGGTGTCACAATGAATTATTTGATACTTGGCCTCCATGGTGGCATAATAGATCCTTGCTTCTATTGGTCCCCGTGCTGTAACAATTCATCCCTGGCCCTTTTAGGCCCATTGGTGTCACAAGGGATCATTAGATTGTCAGCCTCCATTGGGTCAAAATGGTTCCTTGCTTCTCTTAACCTCTGTGGTGTCACAATGCATCCCATGCCCTTTTAGGCCACTTGATGTCACAATGAATCATTTGATTCTTGGCCTCCATGGTGGCATAATTGTACCAGGTTTTAATTGGGCTCCGTGCTTTCACAATTCATCCCTGGCCCTTTTAGGCCAATTGGTGTCACAAGGGAACATAAGATTGTTAGCCTCCATTGGGTAACAATGGATCCTTGCTTCTCTTAAGCTCTGTGGTGTCACAATGCATTCCATGCCCTTTTAGGCCACTTGATGTCACAATGAATCATTTGATTCTTGGCCTCCATGGTGGCATAATAGTTCCTTGTATCTATTGGGCCCCATGCTGTCACAATTCATTCCTGGCCCTTATACAACACATTGTGTGACAAGGGATCATTAGATTGTTAGCCTCCCTTGGGTCACAATGGTTCCTTGCTTCTCTTAACCCCTGTGGTGTCACAATGCAGCCCATGCCCTTTTAGGCCACTTGATGTCACAATGAATCATTTGATTCTAGGCCTCCATGGTGGCATAATAGATCCTTGCTTCTATTGGTCCCCGGACTGTAACAATCCGTCCCTGGCAGTTTTTATACCCCCTGGTGCCACAAGGGATCATTAGATTGTTAGCCTGCACTGGGTCACAATGATTCCTTGCTTCTCTTAACCTCTGTGGTGTCACAATGCATTCCAAGCCCTTTTAGGCCACTTGGCCTTACAATGAACCATTTGATTCTTGGCCTTCATGGTGTCATAATGGTTCCTTGCTTCTGTAGGTCCCCATGCTGTCAGAGTTCATCCGTGGTCCTTTTACGCCCCCTGGTGTCAAAAGGGATTCTTAGATTGTTAGCCTGCATTGGGTCACAATGGATCCTTGCTTCTCTTAACCCCTGTGGTGTCACAATGCATCCCATGCCCTTTTAGGCCACTTGGTGTTACAATGAATCATTTGATTCTTGGCCTCTATGGTGACATAATGTTTCCATGTTTTTCTTGGGCCCCATGCTGTAACAATTCATCCCTGGCCCTTATACAACACATTGTGTGACAAGGGATCATTAGATTGTTAGCCTCCCTTGGGTCACAATGGTTCCTTGCTTCTCTTAACCTCTGTGGTGTCACAATGCAACCCATGCCCTTTTAGGCCACTTGATGTCACAATGAATCATTTGATTCTTGGCCTCCATGGGGGCATAATAGTTCATTGTATCTATTGGGCCCAATGCTGTCACAATTCATTCCTGGCCCTTTTGCGCCCCCTGGGGTCAAAAGGGATCCTGGGATTATTAGCCTCCATAGGGTCACAATGGATCCTTGCTTCTCTTAACCTCTGTGGTGTCACAATGCATTCCAAGCCCTTTTAGGCCACTTGGTGTTACAATGAATCATTTGAGTCTTGGCCTCCATGGTGTCATAATGGTTCCCTGCTTCTATAGGTCCCCATGCTGTCACAGTTCATCCGTGCTCCTTTTACGCCCCCTGGTGTCAAAAGGGATTCTTAGATTGTTAGCCTGCATTGGGTCACAATGGATCCTTGCTTCTCTTAACCCCTGTGGTGTCACAATGCATCCCATGCCCTTTTAGGCCACTTGGTGTTACAATGAATCATTTGATTCTTGGCCTCTATGGTGACATAATGTTTCCATGTTTTTATTGGGCCCCATGCTTTCACAATTCATCCCTGGCCCTTATACAACTCCTTGTGTGACAAGGGATCATTAGATTGTTAGCCTGCATTGGGTCACAATGGTTCCTTGCTTCTCTTAACCTCTGTGGTGTCACAATGCATACCATGCCCTTTTAGGCCACTTGATGTCACAATGAATCATTTGATTCTTGGCCTCCATGGTGTCATAATGGTTCCTTGTTTCTATTGGGCCCCATGCTGTCAGAATTCATCCCTGGCCCTTTTACGCCCCCTGGTGTCGAATGGGATCCTGGGATTATTAGCCTCCATTGGGTCACAATGGATCCTTGCTTCTCTCAATCCCGGTGGTGTCACAATGCATCCCATGCCCTTTTAGGCCACTTGATGTCACAATGAATCATTTGATACTTGGCCTCCATGGTGGCATAATAGATCCTTGCTTCTATTGGTCGCCGTGCTGTAACAATCCATCCCTGGCCCTTTTTATTCGCCCTGGTGCTACAAGGGATCATTAGATTGTTAGCGTGCATTGGGTCACAATGATTCCTTGCTACTCTTAACCTCTGTGGTGTCACAATGCATCCCATGCCCTTTTAGGCCACTTGGTGTTACAATGAATTATTTGAGTCTTGGCCTCCATGGTGTCATAATGTTTCCATGTTTTTCTTGGGCCCCATGCTTTCACAATTCATCCCTGCCCCTTTTAGGCCCATTGGTGTCACAAGGGATCATTAGATTGTTAGCCTGCATTGGGTCACAATGGTTCCTTGCTTCTTTTAATCTCTGTGGTGTCACAATGCATTCCAAGGCCTTTTAGGCCACTTGGTCTTACAATTAATCATTTGATTCTTGGCCTTCATGGTGTCATAATGGTTCCTTGCTTCTATAGGTCCCCATGCTGTCAGAGTTCATCCGTGGGCCTTTTGCGCCCCCTGTTGTCAAAAGGGATTCTTAGATTGTTAGCCTGCATTGGGTCACAATGGTTCCTTGCTTCTCTTAACCCCTGTGGTGTCACAATGCATCCCATGCCCTTTTAGGCCACTTGATGTCACAATGAATCATTTGATTCTTGGCCTCCATGGTGGCATAATTCTACCAGGTTTTAATTGGGCCCCATGTTTCACAATTAACCTCTGGCCCTTGTAGGCGCATTGGTGTCACAAGGGATCATTAGATTGTTAGCCTCCCTTGGGTCACAATGGTTCCTTGCTTCTCTTAACCCCTGTGGTGTCACAATGCATCCCATGCCCTTTTAGGCCACTTGATGTCACAATGAATCATTTGATTCTTGGCCTCCATGGTGTCATAATGGTTCCTTGTTTCTATTGGGCCCCATGCTGTCACAATTCATCCCTGGCCCTTTTACGCCCCCTGGGGTCAAATGGGATCCTGGGATTTTTAGCCTCCATTGGGTCACAATGGATCCTTGCTTCTCTTAACCCCTGTGGTGTCACAATGCATCCCATGCCCTTTTAGGCCACTTGGTGTTACAATGAACTATTTGAGTCTTGGCCTCCATGGTGTCATAATGGTTCCCTGCTTCTATAGTTCCCCATGCTGTCACAGTTCATCCGTGCTCCTTTTACGCCCCCTGGTGTCAAAAGGGATTCTTAGATTGTTAGCCTGCATTGGGTCACAATGGTTCCTTGCTTCTCTTAACCTCTGTGGTGTCACAATGCAACCCATGCCCTTTTAGGCCACTTGATGTCACAATGAATCATTTGAATCTTGGCCTCTATGGTTTCATAATAGTTCATTGTATCTATTGGGCCCCATGCTGTCACAATTCATTCCTGGCCCTTTTGCGCCCCCTGGTGGCTAAAGGGATTCTTAGATTGTTAGCCTGCATTGGGTCACACTGGATCCTTGCTTCTCTTAACCCCTGTGCTGTCACAATGCATTCCATGCCTTTTTAGGCCACATGATGTCACAATGAATTATTTGATTCTTGGCCTCCACGGTGGCATAATAGATCCTTGATTCTATCGGTCCCCGTGCTGTAACACTTCATCCCTGGCCCTTTTAGGCCCATTGGTGTCACAAGGGATCATTAGATTGTTAGCCTGCATTGGGTCACAATGGATCCTTGCTTCTCTTAACCCCTGTGGTGTCACAATGCATCCCATGCCCTTTTAGGCCACTTGGTGTTACAATGAATCATTTGAGTCTTGGCCTCTATGGTGTCATAATATTTCCATGTTTTTCTTGGGCCCCATGCTGTAACAATTCATCATTGGCCCTTTTACAACACCTTGTGTGACAAGGGATCATTAGATTGTTAGCCTCCCTTGGGTCACAATGGATCCTTGCTACTCTTAACCTCTGTGGTGTCACAATGCATCCCATGCCCTTTTAGGCCACTTGATGTCACAATGAATCATTTGATTCTTGGCCTTCATGGTGGCATAATAGTTCATTGTGTCTATTGGGCCCCATGCTGTCACAATTCATTCCTGGCCCTTGTGCGCCCCCTGGTGTCAAAAGGATCCTGAAATTATTAGCCTCCATTGGGTCACAATGGATCCTTGCTTCTCTTAACCCCTGTGCTGTCACAATTCATCCCATGCCCTTTTATGCCACTTGATGTCACAATGAATTATTTGATTCTTGGCCTCTACGGTGGCATAATAGATCCTTGCTTCTATTGGTCGCCGTGCTGTAACAATTCATCCCTGGCCCTTTTAGGCCCATTGGGGTCACAAGGGATCATTAGATTGTTAGCCAGCATTGGGTCACAATGGTTCCTTGCTTCTCTTAACCTCTGTGGTGTCACAATGCATCCCATGCCCTTTTAGGCCACTTGGTCTTACAATGAATCATTTGATTCTTGGCCTCCATGGTGGCATAATTCTACCAGGTTTTAATTGGGCTTCGTGCTTTCACAATTCATCCTTGGCCCTTTTAGGCCAATTGGTGTCACAAGGGATCATTAGATTGTTAGCCTGCATTGGGTCACAATGGTTCCTTGCTTCTCTTAACCTCTGTGGTGTCACAATGCATCCCATGCCCTTTTAGGCCACTTGATGTCACAATGAATCATTTGATTCTTGGCCTCCATGGTGTCATAATGGTTCCTTGTTTCTATTGGGCCCCATGCTGTCAGAATTCATCCCTGGCCCTTTTACGCCCCCTGGTGTCGAATGGGATCCTGGGATTATTAGCCTCCATTGGGTCACAATGGATCCTTGCTTCTCTCAATCCCGGTGGTGTCACAATGCATCCCATGCCCTTTTAGGCCACTTGATGTCACAATGAATCATTTGATACTTGGCCTCCATGGTGGCATAATAGATCCTTGCTTCTATTGGTCGCCGTGCTGTAACAATCCATCCCTGGCCCTTTTTATTCGCCCTGGTGCTACAAGGGATCATTAGATTGTTAGCCTGCATTGGGTCACAATGATTCCTTGCTACTCTTAACCTCTGTGGTGTCACAATGCATCCCATGCCCTTTTAGGCCACTTGGTGTTACAATGAATTATTTGAGTCTTGGCCTCCATGGTGTCATAATGTTTCCATGTTTTTCTTGGGCCCCATGCTTTCACAATTCATCCCTGCCCCTTTTAGGCCCATTGGTGTCACAAGGGATCATTAGATTGTTAGCCTGCATTGGGTCACAATGGTTCCTTGCTTCTTTTAATCTCTGTGGTGTCACAATGCATTCCAAGACCTTTTAGGCCACTTGGTCTTACAATTAATCATTTGATTCTTGGCCTTCATGGTGTCATAATGGTTCCTTGCTTCTATAGGTCCCCATACTGTCAGAGTTCATCCGTGGGCCTTTTGCGCCCCCTGTTGTCAAAAGGGATTCTTAGATTGTTAGCCTGCATTGGGTCACAATGGTTCCTTGCTTCTCTTAACCCCTGTGGTGTCACAATGCATCCCATGCCCTTTTAGGCCACTTGATGTCACAATGAATCATTTGATTCTTGGCCTCCATGGTGGCATAATTCTACCAGGTTTTAATTGGGCCCCATGTTTCACAATTAATCTCTGGCCCTTGTAGGCGCATTGGTGTCACAAGGGATCATTAGATTGTTAGCCTCCCTTGGGTCACAATGGTTCCTTGCTTCTCTTAACCCCTGTGGTGTCACAATGCATCCCATGCCCTTTTAGGCCACTTGATGTCACAATGAATCATTTGATTCTTGGCCTCCATGGTGTCATAATGGTTCCTTGTTTCTATTGGGCCCCATGCTGTCACAATTCATCCCTGGCCCTTTTACGCCCCCTGGGGTCAAATGGGATCCTGGGATTTTTAGCCTCCATTGGGTCACAATGGATCCTTGCTTCTCTTAACCCCTGTGGTGTCACAATGCATCCCATGCCCTTTTAGGCCACTTGGTGTTACAATGAACTATTTGAGTCTTGGCCTCCATGGTGTCATAATGGTTCCCTGCTTCTATAGTTCCCCATGCTGTCACAGTTCATCCGTGCTCCTTTTACGCCCCCTGGTGTCAAAAGGGATTCTTAGATTGTTAGCTTGCATTGGGTCACAATGGTTCTTTGCTTCTCTTAACCCCTGTGGTGTCACAATGCATCCCATGCCCTTTTAGGCAACTTGGTGTTACAATGAATCATTTGATTCTTGGCCTCTATGGTGACATAATGTTTCAATGTTTTTATTGGGCCCCATGCTTTCACAATTCATCCCTGGCCCTATTACAACCCCTGGTGTCACGATGGATCATTAGATTGTATAGCCTGCATTGGGTCACAATGGTTCCTTGCTTCTCTTAACCTCTGTGGTGTCACAATGCATCCCATGCCCTTTTAGGCCACATGATGTCACAATGAATCATTTGATTCTTGGCCTCCACGGTGGCATAATAGATCCTTGCTTCTATTGGTCCCCGTGCTGTAACAATCCATCCCTGGCCCTTTTTATAGCCCCTGGTGCCACAAGGGATCATTAGATTGTTAGCCTGCATTGGGTCACAATGGATCCTTGCTTCTCTTAACCCCTGTGGTGTCACAATGCATCCCATGCCCTTTTATGCCACTTGATGTCACAATGAATCATTTGATTCTTGGCCTCCATGGTGGCATAATTGTACCAGGTTTTACTTGGGCCCCATGCTTTCACAATTCATCCCTGCCCCTTTTAGGCCCATTGGTGTCACAAGGGATCATTAGATTGTTAGCCTGCATTGGGTCACAATGGTTCCTTGCTTCTCTTAACCTCTGTGGGGTCACAATGCATTCCAAGACCTTTTAGGCCACTTGGCCTTACAATGAACCATATGATTCTTGGCATCCATGGTGTCATAAGGGTTCCTTGCTTCTGTCGGTCCCCATGCTGTCACAGTTCATCCGTGGTCCTTTTGCGCCCCCTGTTGTCAAAAGGGATTCTTAGATTGTTAGCCTGCATTGGGTCACAATGGTTCCTTGCTTCTCTTAACCCCTGTGGTGTCACAATGCATCCCATGCCCTTTTAGGCCACTTGATGTCACAATGAATCATTTGATTCTTGGCCTCCATGGTGGCATAATTGTACCAGGTTTTAATTGGGCCCCATGTTTCACAATTAATCCCTGGCCCTTTTAGGCCCATTGGAGTCACAAGGGATCATTAGATTGTCAGCCTGCATTGGGTCACAATGGTTCCTTTCTTCTCTTAACCTCTGTGGTGTCACAATGCATCCCATGCTCTTTTAGGCCACTTGATGTCACAATGAATCATTTGATTCTTGGCCTCCATGGTGTCATAATAGTTCATTGTATCTATTGGGCCCCATGCTGTCACAATTCATTCCTGGCCCTTGTGCGCCCCCTGGTGTCAAAAGGATCCTGGAATTATTAGCCTGCATTGGATCACAATGGATCCTTGCTTCTCTTAACCCCTGTGGTGTCACAATGCATCCCATGCCCTTTTAGGTCATATGATGTCACAATGAATCATTTGATTCTTGGCCTCCATGGTGGCATAATTGTACCAGGTTTTAATTGGGCTTCGTGCTTTCACAATTCATCCTTGGCCCTTTTAGGCCAATTGGTGTCACAAGGGATCATTAGATTGTTAGCCTGCATTGGGTCACAATGGTTCCTTGCTTCTCTTAACCCCTGTGGTGTCACAATGCATCCCATGCCCTTTTAGGCCACTTGGTGTTACAATGAATCATTTGATTCTTGGCCTCTATGGTGACATAATGTTTCCATGTTTTTATTGGGCCCCATGCTTTCACAATTCATCCCTGGCCCTTATACAACTCCTTGTGTGACAAGGGATCATTAGATTGTTAGCCTGCATTGGGTCACAATGGTTCCTTGCTTCTCTTAACCTCTGTGGTGCCACAATGCATACCATGCCCTTTTAGGCCACTTGATGTCACAATGAATCATTTGATTCTTGGCCTCCATGGTGTCATAATGGTTCCTTGTTTCTATTGGGCCCCATGCTGTCAGAATTCATCCCTGGCCCTTTTACGCCCCCTGGTGTCGAATGGGATCCTGGGATTATTAGCCTCCATTGGGTCACAATGGATCCTTGCTTCTCTCAATCCCGGTGGTGTCACAATGCATCCCATGCCCTTTTAGGCCACTTGATGTCACAATGAATCATTTGATACTTGGCCTCCATGGTGGCATAATAGATCCTTGCTTCTATTGGTCGCCGTGCTGTAACAATCCATCCCTGGCCCTTTTTATTCGCCCTGGTGCTACAAGGGATCATTAGATTGTTAGCCTGCATTGGGTCACAATGATTCCTTGCTACTCTTAACCTCTGTGGTGTCACAATGCATCCCATGCCCTTTTAGGCCACTTGGTGTTACAATGAATTATTTGAGTCTTGGCCTCCATGGTGTCATAATGTTTCCATGTTTTTCTTGGGCCCCATGCTGTAACAATCAATCCCTGGCCCTTTTACAACACCTTGTGTGACAAGGGATCATTAGATTGTTAGCCTGCATTGGGTCACAATGGTTCCTTGCTTCTTTTAATCTCTGTGGTGTCACAATGCATTCCAAGACCTTTTAGGCCACTTGGTCTTACAATTAATCATTTGATTCTTGGCCTTCATGGTGTCATAATGGTTCCTTGCTTCTATAGGTCCCCATGCTGTCAGAGTTCATCCGTGGGCCTTTTGCGCCCCCTGTTGTCAAAAGGGATTCTTAGATTGTTAGCCTGCATTGGGTCACAATGGTTCCTTGCTTCTCTTAACCCCTGTGGTGTCACAATGCATCCCATGCCCTTTTAGGCCACTTGATGTCACAATGAATCATTTGATTCTTGGCCTCCATGGTGGCATAATTCTACCAGGTTTTAATTGGGCCCCATGTTTCACAATTAATCTCTGGCCCTTGTAGGCGCATTGGTGTCACAAGGGATCATTAGATTGTTAGCCTCCCTTGAGTCACAATGGTTCCTTGCTTCTCTTAACCTCTGTGGTGTTACAATGCATTCCATGCCCTTTTAGGCCACTTGATGTCACAATGAATCATTTGATTCTTGGCCTCCATGGTGTCATAATGGTTCCTTGTTTCTATTGGGCCCCATGCTGTCACAATTCATCCCTGGCCCTTTTACGCCCCCTGGGGTCAAATGGGATCCTGGGATTTTTAGCCTCCATTGGGTCACAATGGATCCTTGCTTCTCTTAACCCCTGTGGTGTCACAATGCATCCCATGCCCTTTTAGGCCACTTGGTGTTACAATGAACTATTTGAGTCTTGGCCTCCATGGTGTCATAATGGTTCCCTGCTTCTATAGTTCCCCATGCTGTCACAGTTCATCCGTGCTCCTTTTACGCCCCCTGGTGTCAAAAGGGATTCTTAGATTGTTAGCCTGCATTGGGTCACAATGGTTCCTTGCTTCTCTTAACCCCTGTGGTGTCACAATGCATCCCATGCCCTTTTAGGCAACTTGGTGTTACAATGAATCATTTGATTCTTGGCCTCTATGGTGACATAATGTTTCAATGTTTTTATTGGGCCCCATGCTTTCACAATTCATCCCAGGCCCTATTACAACCCCTGGTGTCACGATAGATCATTAGATTGTATAGCCTGCATTGGGTCACAATGGTTCCTTGCTTCTCTTAACCTCTGTGGTGTCACAATGCATCCCATGCCCTTTTAGGCCACATGATGTCACAATGAATCATTTGATTCTTGGCCTCCATGGTGGCATAATAGATCCTTGCTTCTATTGGTCCCCGTGCTGTAACAATCCATCCCTGGCCCTTTTTATAGCCCCTGGTGCCACAAGGGATCATTAGATTGTTAGCCTGCATTGGGTCACAATGGATCCTTGCTTCTCTTAACCCCTGTGGTGTCACAATGCATCCCATGCCCTTTTATGCCACTTGATGTCACAATGAATCATTTGATTCTTGGCCTCCATGGTGGCATAATTGTACCAGGTTTTACTTGGGCCCCATGCTTTCACAATTCATCCCTGCCCCTTTTAGGCCCATTGGTGTCACAAGGGATCATTAGATTGTTAGCCTGCATTGGGTCACAATGGTTCCTTGCTTCTCTTAACCTCTGTGGGGTCACAATGCATTCCAAGACCTTTTAGGCCACTTGGCCTTACAATGAACCATTTGATTCTTGGCCTCCATGGTGTCATAAGGGTTCCTTGCTTCTGTCGGTCCCCATGCAGTCAGAGTTCATCCGTGGCCCTTTTGCGCCCCGTGTTGTCAAAAGGGATTCTTAGATTGTTAGCCTGCATTGGGTCACAATGGTTCCTTGCTTCTCTTAACCCCTGTGGTGTCACAATGCATCCCATGCCCTTTTAGGCCACTTGATGTCACAATGAATCATTTGATTCTTGGCCTCCATGGTGGCATAATTGTACCAGGTTTTAATTGGGCCCCATGTTTCACAATTAATCCCTGGCCCTTTTAGACCAATTGGTGTCAAAAGGGATCATTAGATTGTTAGCCTCCCTTGGGTCCCAATGGTTCCTTGCTTCTCTTAACCTCTGTGGTGTCACAATGCAACCCATGCCCTTTTAGGCCACTTGATGTCACAATGAATCATTTGAATCTTGGCCTCTATGGTTTCATAATAGTTCATTGTATCTATTGGGCCCCATGCTGTCACAATTCATTCCAGGCCCTTTTGCGCCCCCTGGTGTCTAAAGGGATTCTTAGATTGTTAGCCTGCATTGGGTCACACTGGATCCTTGCTTCTCTTAACCCCTGTGCTGTCACAATGCATTCCATGCCTTTTTAGGCCACATGATGTCACAATGAATTATTTGATTCTTGGCCTCCACGGTGGCATAATAGATCCTTGATTCTATCGGTCCCCGTGCTGTAACACTTCATCCCTGGCCCTTTTAGGCCCATTGGTGTCACAAGGGATCATTAGATTGTTAGCCTGCATTGGGTCACAATGGATCCTTGCTTCTCTTAACCCCTGTGGTGTCACAATGCATCCCATGCCCTTTTAGGCCACTTGATATCACAATGAATCATTTGATTCTTGGCCTCTATGGTGATATAATGTTTCCATGTTTTTATTGGGCCCCATGCTTTCACAATTCATCCCTGGCCCTTATACAACACCTTGTGTGACAAGGGATCATTAGATTGTTAGCCTGCATTGGGTCACAATGGTTCCTTGCTTCTCTTAACCTCTGTGGTGTCACAATGCATTCCAAGCCTTTTTAGGCCACTTGGTCTTACGATGAACCATTTGATTCTTGGCCTTCATGGTGTCATAATGGTTCCTTGCTTCTATAGGTCCCCATGCTGTCACAGTTCATCCGTGGTCCTTTTCAGCCCCCTGGTGTCAAAAGGGATTCTTAGATTGTTAGCCTGCATTGGGTCACAATGCTTCCTTGCTTCTCTTAACCCCTGTGGTGTCACAATGCATCCCATGCCCTTTTAGGCCACTTGGTGTTACAATGCATCATTTGATTCTTGGTCTCTATGTTGTCATAATGTTTCCATGTTTTTCCTGGGCCCCATTCTGTAACAATCCATCCCTGGCCCTTTTACGCCCCCTGGTGGCACAATGGATCATTAGATTGTTAGCCTGCATTGGGTCACAATGGTTCCTTGCTTCTCTTAACCTCTGTGTTGTCACAATGCATTCGAAGACCTTTTAGGCCACTTGGTCTTACAATGAACCATTTGATTCTTGGCCTTCATGGTGTCATAGTGGTTCCTTGCTTCTATAGGTCCCCATGCTGTCCGAGTTCATCCGTGGTCCTTTTGCGACCCCTGTTGTCAAAAGGGATTCTTAGATTGTTAGCCTGCATTGGGTCACAATGGTTCCTTGCTTCTCTTAACCCCTGTGGTGTCACAATGCATCCCATGCCCTTTTAGGCCACATGATGTCACAATGAATCATTTGATTCTTGGCCTCCACGGTGGCATAATAGATCCTTGCTTCTATTGGTCCCCGTGCTGTAACAATTCATCGCTGGCCCTTTTAGGCCCATTGGTGTCACAAGGGATCATTAGATTGTTAGCCTGCATTGGGTCACAATGGTTCCTTGCTTCTCTTAACCTCTGTGGTGTCACAATGCATCCCATGCCCTTTTAGGCCACTTGATGTCACAATGAATCATTTGATTCTTGGCCTCCATGGTGGCATAATAGATCCTTGCTTCTATTGGTCCCTGTGCTGTAACAATCCATCCCTGGCCCTTTTTATACGCCCTTGTGCCACAAGGGATCATTAGATTGTTAGCCTGCATTGGGTCACAATGGTTCCTTGCTTCTCTTAACCTCTGTGGTGTCACAATGCATTCCAAGCCCTTTTAGGCCATTTGGTCTTACAATGAACAATTTGACTCTTGGCCTTCATGGTGTCATAATGGTTCCTTGCTTCTATAGGTCCCCATGATGTCAGAGTTCATCCGTGGTCCTTTTGCGCCCCCTGTTGTCATAAGGGATTCTTAGATTGTTAGCCTGCATTGTGTCACAATGGTTCCTTGCTTCTCTTAACCCCTGTGGTGTCACAATGCATCCCATGCCCTTTTAGGCCATTGATGTCACAATGAATCATTTGATTCTTGGCCTCCATGGTGTCTTAATGGTTCCTTGTTTCTATTGGGCCCCTTGCTGTCACAATTCATCCCTGGCCCT
This sequence comes from Cinclus cinclus, assembly GCF_963662255.1. NCBI lineage: Eukaryota > Metazoa > Chordata > Aves > Passeriformes > Cinclidae > Cinclus > Cinclus cinclus. Next base: position 171,574 of record NW_026912129.1, read on the forward strand.
TTTACGCCCCCTGGGGTCAAATGGGATCCTGGGATTATTAGCCTCCATAGGGTCACAATGGATCCTTGCTTCTCTTAACCCCTGTGGTGTCACAATGCAGCCCATGCCCTTTTAGGCCACTTGATGTCACAATGAATAATTTGATACTTGGCCTCCATGGTGGCATAATAGATCCTTGCTTCTATTGGTCCCCGTGCGGTAACAATCCAGCCCTGGCCCTTTTTATACGCCCTGGTGCCACAAGGGATCATTAGATTGTTAGCCTGCATTGGGTCACAATGGATCCTTGCTTCTCTTAACCTCTGTGGTGTTACAATGCATCCCATGCCCTTTTAGGCCACTTGGTGTTACAATGAACTATTTGAGTCTTGGGCTCTATGGTGTCATAATGTTTCCCAGCTTCTATAGTACCCCAAGCTGTCACAGTTCATCCGTGGTCCTTTTACGCCCCCTGGTGTCAAAAGGGATTCTTAGATTGTTAGCCTGCATTGGGTCACAATGGTTCCTTGCTTCTCTTAACCCCTGTGGTGTCACAATGCATCCCATGCCCTTTTAGGCAACTTAGTGTTACAATGAATCATTTGATTCTTGGCCTCTATGGTGACATACTGTTTCCATGTTTTTATTGGGCCCCATGCTTTCACAATTCATCCCTGGCCCTATTACAACCCCTGGTGTCACAATGGATCATTAGATTGTTAGCCTGCATTGGGTCACAATGGTTCCTTGCTTCTCTTAATCTCTGTGGTGTCACAATGCATTCCAAGCCCTTTTAGGCCACTTGGCCTTACAATGAACCATTTGATTCTTGGCCTTCATGTTGTCATAATGGTTCCTTGCTTCTGTAGGTCCCCATGCTGTCAGAGTTCATCCGTGGTCCTTTTGCGCCCCCTGTTGTCAAAAGGGATTCTTAGATTGTTAGCCTGCATTGGGTCACAATGGTTCCTTGCTTCTCTTAACCTCTGTGGTGTCACAATGCATCCCATGCCCTTTTATGCCACTTGATGTCACAATGAATCATTTGATTCTTGGCCTCCATGGTGGCATAATTGTACCAGGTTTTAATTGGGCCCCATGTTTCACAATTAAACCCTGGCCCTTTTAGGCCCATTGGTGTCACAAGGGATCATTAGATTGTCAGCCTGCATTGGGTCACAATGGTTCCTTGCTTCTCTTAACCTCTGTGGTGTCACAATGCATTCCATGCCCTTTTAGGCCACTTGATGTCACAATGAATCATTTGATTCTTGGCCTCCATGGTGGCATAATTTTACCAGGTTTTAATTGGGCTCTGTGCTTTCACAATTCATCCCTGGCCCATTTAGGCCAATTGGTGTCAAAAGGGATCATTAGATTGTTAGCCTCCTTTGGGTAACAATGGATTCTTGCTTCTCTTAATCTCTGTGGTGTCACAATGCATCCCTTGCCCTTTTAGGCCACTTGATGTCACAATGAAACATATGAATCTTGGCCTCTATGGTGTCATAATAATTCATTGTATCTATTGGGACCCATGCTGTCACAATTCATTCCTGGCCCTTTTGCGCCCCCTGGTGTCTAAAGGGATTCTTAGATTGTTAGCCTCCATTGCGTCACACTGGATCCTTGCTTCTCTTAACCCCTGTGCTGTCACAATGCATTCCAAGCCCTTTTAGGCCACTTAGTCTTACAATGAACCATTTGATTCTTGGCCTTCATGGTGTCATAATGGTTCCTTGCTTCTATAGGTCCCCAGGCTGTCACAGTTCATCCGTGGTCCTTTTCAGCCCCCTGGTGTCAAAAGGGATTCTTAGATTGTTAGCCTGCATTGGGTCACAATGCTTCCTTGCTTCTCTTAACCCCTGTGGTGTCACAATGCATCCCATGCTCTTTTAGGCCACTTGGTGTTACAATGAATCATTTGAGTCTTGGCCTCTGTGGTGTCATAATGTTTCCATGTTTTTCTTGGGCCCCATGCTTTCACAATTCATCCCTGGCCCATTCACAACACCTTGTGTGACAAGGGATCATTAGATTGTTAGCCTCCCTTGGGTCACAATGATTCCTTGCTTCTATTAACCTCTGTGGTGTCACAATGCATCCCATGCCCTTTTAGGCCACTTGATGTCACAATGAATCATTTGATTCTTGGCCTCCACGGTGGCATAATAGATCCTTGCTTCTATTGGTCCCCGTGCTGTAACAATTCATCCCTGGCCCTTTTAGGCCCATTGGTGTCACAAGGGATCATTAGATTGTCAGCCTGCATTGTGTCAAAATGGTTCCTTGCTTCTCTTAACCTCTGTGGTGTCACAATGCATTCCATGACCTTTTAGGCCACTTGATGTCACAATGAATCATTTGATTCTTGGCCTCCATGGTGGCATAATAGTTCATTGTATCTATTGGGCCCCATGCTGTCACAATTCATTCCTGGCCCTTTTGCGCCCCCTGCTGTCAAAAGGGATCCTGGGATTATTAGCCTCCATAGGGTCACAATGGATCCTTGCTTCTCTTAACCTCTGTGGTGTCACAATGCATTCCAAGCCCTTTTAGGCCACTTGGTGTTACAATGAATCATTTGATTCTTGTCCTTCATGGTGTCATAATGGTTCCTTGCTTCTATAGGTCCCCATGCTGTCACAGTTCATCCGTGGTCCTTTTAGGCCCCCTGGTGTCAAAAGGGATTCTTAGATTGTTAGCCTGCATTGGGTCACAATGGATCCTTGCTTCTCTTAACCCCTGTGGTGTCACAATGCATCCCATGCCCTTTTAGGCCACTTGGTGTTACAATGAATCATTTGAGTCTTGGCCTCTATGGTGTCATAATATTTCCATGTTTTTCTTGGGCCACATGCTGTAACAATTCATCATTGGCCCTTTTACAACACCTTGTGTGACAAGGGATCATTAGATTGTTAGCCTCCCTTGGGTCACAATGGATCCTTGCTTCTCTTAACCTCTGTGGTGTCACAATGCATCCCATGCCCTTTTATGCCACTTGATGTCACAATGAATCATTTGATTCTTGGCCTCCATGGTGGCATAATAGTTCATTGTGTCTATTGGGCCCCATGCTGTCACAATTCATTCCTGGCCCTTGTGCGCCCCCTGGTGTCAAAAGGATCCTGGAATTATTAGCCTCAATTGGGTCACAATGGATCCTTGCTTCTCTTAACCCCTGTGCTGTCACAATGCATCCCATGCCCTTTTAGGTCATATGATGTCACAATGAATTATTTGATTCTTGGCCTCTACGGTGGCATAATAGATCCTTGCTTCTATTGGTCCCCGTGCTGTAACAATTCATCCCTGGTCCTTTTAGGCCCATTGGGGTCACAAGGGATCATTAGATTGTTAGCCTGCATTGGGTCACAATGGTTCCTTCCTTCTCTTAACCCCTGTGGTGTCACAATGCATCCCATGCCCTTTTAGGCCACTTGGTGTTACAATGAATCATTTGATTCTTGGCCTCTATGGTGACATAATGTTTCCATGTTTTTATTGGGCCCCATGCTTTCACAATTCATCCCTGGCCCTATTACAACCCCTGGTGTCACAATGGATCATTAGATTGTTAGCCTGCATTGGGTCACAATGGTTCCTTACTTCTCTTAACCTCTGTGGTGTCACAATGCATCCCATGCCCTTTTAGGCCACTTGATGTCACAATGAATCATTTGATTCTTGGCCTCCATGGTGTCATAATGGTTCCTTGTTTCTATTGGGCCCCATGCTGTCAGAATTCATCCCTGGCCCTTTTACGCCCCCTGGTGTCGAATGGGATCCTGGGATTATTAGCCTCCATTGGGTCACAATGGATCCTTGCTGCTCTCAATCCCTGTGGTGTCACAATGCATCCCATGCCCTTTTAGGCCACTTGATGTCACAATGAATCATTTGATTCTTGGCCTCCATGGTGGCATAATAGATCCTTGCTTCTATTGGTCGCCGTGCTGTAACAATCCATCCCTGGCCCTTTTTATTCGCCCTGGTGCTACAAGGGATCATTAGATTGTTAGCCTGCATTGGGTCACAATGATTCCTTGCTACTCTTAACCTCTGTGGTGTCACAATGCATCCCATGCCCTTTTAGGCCACTTGGTGTTACAATGAATTATTTGAGTCTTGGCCTCCATGGTGTCATAATGTTTCCATGTTTTTCTTGGGCCCCATGCTGTAACAATCAATCCCTGGCCCTTTTACAACACCTTGTGTGACAAGGGATCATTAGATTGTTAGCCTGCATTGGGTCACAATGGTTCCTTGCTTCTATTAATCTCTGTGGTGTCACAATGCATTCCAAGACCTTTTAGGCCACTTGGTCTTACAATTAATCATTTGATTCTTGGCCTTCATGGTGTCATAATGATTCCTTGCTTCTATAGGTCCCCATGCTGTCAGAGTTCATCCGTGGGCCTTTTGCGCCCCCTGTTGTCAAAAGGGATTCTTAGATTGTTAGCCTGCATTGGGTCACAATGGTTCCTTGCTTCTCTTAACCTCTGTGGTGTCACAATGCATCCCATGCCCTTTTAGGCCACATGATGTCACAATGAATCATTTGATTCTTGGCCTCCACGGTGGCATAATAGATCCTTGATTCTATTGGTCCCCGTGCTGTAACAATCCATCCCTGGCCCTTTTTATAGCCCCTGGTGCCACAAGGGATCATTAGATTGTCAGCCTGCATTGGGTCACAATGGTTCCTTGCTTCTCTTAACCTCTGTGTGGTCACAATGCATTCCAAGACCTTTTAGGCCACTTGGCCTTACAATGAACCATTTGATTCTTGGCCTCCATGGTGTCATAAGGGTTCCTTGCTTCTGTAGGTCCCCATGCTGTCAGAGTTCATCCGTGGTCCTTTTGCGCCCCCTGTTGTCAAAAGGGATTCTTAGATTGTTAGCCTGCATTGGGTCACAATGGTTCCTTGCTTCTCTTAACCTCTGTGGTGTCACAATGAATCCCATGCCCTTTTAGGCCACTTGATGTCACAATGAATCATTTGATTCTTGGCCTCCATGGTGGCATAATTGTACCAGGTTTTAATTGGGCTTCGTGCTTTCACAATTCATCCTTGGCCCTTTTAGGCCAATTGGTGTCACAAGGGATCATTAGATTGTTAGCCTGCATTGGGTCACAATGGTTCCTTGCTTCTCTTAACCCCTGTGGTGTCACAATGCATCCCATGCCCTTTTAGGCCACTTGGTGTTACAATGAATCATTTGATTCTTGGCCTCTATGGTGACATAATGTTTCCATGTTTTTATTGGGCCCCATGCTTTCACAATTCATCCCTGGCCCTTATACAACTCCTTGTGTGACAAGGGATCATTAGATTGTTAGTCTGCATTGGGTCACAATGGTTCCTTGCTTCTCTTAACCTCTGTGGTGCCACAATGCATACCATGCCCTTTTAGGCCACTTGATGTCACAATGAATCATTTGATTCTTGGCCTCCATGGTGTCATAATGGTTCCTTGTTTCTATTGCGCCCCATGCTGTCAGAATTCATCCCTGGCCCTTTTACGCCCCCTGGTGTCGAATGGGATCCTGGGATTATTAGCCTCCATTGGGTCACAATGGATCCTTGCTTCTCTCAATCCCTGTGGTGTCACAATGCATCCCATGCCCTTTTAGGCCACTTGATGTCACAATGAATCATTTGATACTTGGCCTCCATGGTGGCATAATAGATCCTTGCTTCTATTGGTCGCCGTGCTGTAACAATCCATCCCTGGCCCTTTTTATTCGCCCTGGTGCTACAAGGGATCATTAGATTGTTAGCCTGCATTGGGTCACAATGATTCCTTGCTACTCTTAACCTCTGTGGTGTCACAATGCATCCCATGCCCTTTTAGGCCACTTGGTGTTACAATGAATTATTTGAGTCTTGGCCTCCATGGTGTCATAATGTTTCCATGTTTTTCTTGGGCCCCATGCTTTCACAATTCATCCCTGCCCCTTTTACAACACCTTGTGTGACAAGGGATCATTAGATTGTTAGCCTGCATTGGGTCACAATGGTTCCTTGCTTCTATTAATCTCTGTGGTGTCACAATGCATTCCAAGCCCTTTTAGGCCACTTGGCCTTACAATGAACCATTTGATTCTTGGCCTTCATGTTGTCATAATGGTTCCTTGCTTCTGTAGGTCCCCATGCTGTCAGAGTTCATCCGTGGTCCTTTTGCGCCCCCTGTTGTCAAAAGGGATTCTTAGATTGTTAGCCTGCATTGGGTCACAATGGTTCCTTGCTTCTCTTAACCTCTGTGGTGTCACAATGCATCCCATGCCCTTTTATGCCACTTGATGTCACAATGAATCATTTGATTCTTGGCCTCCATGGTGGCATAATTGTACCAGGTTTTAATTGGGCCCCATGTTTCACAATTAAACCCTGGCCCTTTTAGGCCCATTGGTGTCACAAGGGATCATTAGATTGTCAGCCTGCATTGGGTCACAATGGTTCCTTGCTTCTCTTAACCTCTGTGGTGTCACAATGCATTCCATGCCCTTTTAGGCCACTTGATGTCACAATGAATCATTTGATTCTTGGCCTCCATGGTGGCATAATTTTACCAGGTTTTAATTGGGCTCTGTGCTTTCACAATTCATCCCTGGCCCATTTAGGCCAATTGGTGTCAAAAGGGATCATTAGATTGTTAGCCTCCTTTGGGTAACAATGGATTCTTGCTTCTCTTAATCTCTGTGGTGTCACAATGCATCCCTTGCCCTTTTAGGCCACTTGATGTCACAATGAAACATATGAATCTTGGCCTCTATGGTGTCATAATAATTCATTGTATCTATTGGGACCCATGCTGTCACAATTCATTCCTGGCCCTTTTGCGCCCCCTGGTGTCTAAAGGGATTCTTAGATTGTTAGCCTCCATTGCGTCACACTGGATCCTTGCTTCTCTTAACCCCTGTGCTGTCACAATGCATTCCAAGCCCTTTTAGGCCACTTAGTCTTACAATGAACCATTTGATTCTTGGCCTTCATGGTGTCATAATGGTTCCTTGCTTCTATAGGTCCCCAGGCTGTCACAGTTCATCCGTGGTCCTTTTCAGCCCCCTGGTGTCAAAAGGGATTCTTAGATTGTTAGCCTGCATTGGGTCACAATGCTTCCTTGCTTCTCTTAACCCCTGTGGTGTCACAATGCATCCCATGCTCTTTTAGGCCACTTGGTGTTACAATGAATCATTTGAGTCTTGGCCTCTGTGGTGTCATAATGTTTCCATGTTTTTCTTGGGCCCCATGCTTTCACAATTCATCCCTGGCCCATTCACAACACCTTGTGTGACAAGGGATCATTAGATTGTTAGCCTCCCTTGGGTCACAATGATTCCTTGCTTCTATTAACCTCTGTGGTGTCACAATGCATCCCATGCCCTTTTAGGCCACTTGATGTCACAATGAATCATTTGATTCTTGGCCTCCACGGTGGCATAATAGATCCTTGCTTCTATTGGTCCCCGTGCTGTAACAATTCATCCCTGGCCCTTTTAGGCCCATTGGTGTCACAAGGGATCATTAGATTGTCAGCCTGCATTGTGTCAAAATGGTTCCTTGCTTCTCTTAACCTCTGTGGTGTCACAATGCATTCCATGACCTTTTAGGCCACTTGATGTCACAATGAATCATTTGATTCTTGGCCTCCATGGTGGCATAATAGTTCATTGTATCTATTGGGCCCCATGCTGTCACAATTCATTCCTGGCCCTTTTGCGCCCCCTGCTGTCAAAAGGGATCCTGGGATTATTAGCCTCCATAGGGTCACAATGGATCCTTGCTTCTCTTAACCTCTGTGGTGTCACAATGCATTCCAAGCCCTTTTAGGCCACTTGGTGTTACAATGAATCATTTGATTCTTGTCCTTCATGGTGTCATAATGGTTCCTTGCTTCTATAGGTCCCCATGCTGTCACAGTTCATCCGTGGTCCTTTTAGGCCCCCTGGTGTCAAAAGGGATTCTTAGATTGTTAGCCTGCATTGGGTCACAATGGATCCTTGCTTCTCTTAACCCCTGTGGTGTCACAATGCATCCCATGCCCTTTTAGGCCACTTGGTGTTACAATGAATCATTTGAGTCTTGGCCTCTATGGTGTCATAATATTTCCATGTTTTTCTTGGGCCACATGCTGTAACAATTCATCATTGGCCCTTTTACAACACCTTGTGTGACAAGGGATCATTAGATTGTTAGCCTCCCTTGGGTCACAATGGATCCTTGCTTCTCTTAACCTCTGTGGTGTCACAATGCATCCCATGCCCTTTTATGCCACTTGATGTCACAATGAATCATTTGATTCTTGGCCTCCATGGTGGCATAATAGTTCATTGTGTCTATTGGGCCCCATGCTGTCACAATTCATTCCTGGCCCTTGTGCGCCCCCTGGTGTCAAAAGGATCCTGGAATTATTAGCCTCAATTGGGTCACAATGGATCCTTGCTTCTCTTAACCCCTGTGCTGTCACAATGCATCCCATGCCCTTTTAGGTCATATGATGTCACAATGAATTATTTGATTCTTGGCCTCTACGGTGGCATAATAGATCCTTGCTTCTATTGGTCCCCGTGCTGTAACAATTCATCCCTGGTCCTTTTAGGCCCATTGGGGTCACAAGGGATCATTAGATTGTTAGCCTGCATTGGGTCACAATGGTTCCTTCCTTCTCTTAACCCCTGTGGTGTCACAATGCATCCCATGCCCTTTTAGGCCACTTGGTGTTACAATGAATCATTTGATTCTTGGCCTCTATGGTGACATAATGTTTCCATGTTTTTATTGGGCCCCATGCTTTCACAATTCATCCCTGGCCCTATTACAACCCCTGGTGTCACAATGGATCATTAGATTGTTAGCCTGCATTGGGTCACAATGGTTCCTTACTTCTCTTAACCTCTGTGGTGTCACAATGCATCCCATGCCCTTTTAGGCCACTTGATGTCACAATGAATCATTTGATTCTTGGCCTCCATGGTGTCATAATGGTTCCTTGTTTCTATTGGGCCCCATGCTGTCAGAATTCATCCCTGGCCCTTTTACGCCCCCTGGTGTCGAATGGGATCCTGGGATTATTAGCCTCCATTGGGTCACAATGGATCCTTGCTGCTCTCAATCCCTGTGGTGTCACAATGCATCCCATGCCCTTTTAGGCCACTTGATGTCACAATGAATCATTTGATTCTTGGCCTCCATGGTGGCATAATAGATCCTTGCTTCTATTGGTCGCCGTGCTGTAACAATCCATCCCTGGCCCTTTTTATTCGCCCTGGTGCTACAAGGGATCATTAGATTGTTAGCCTGCATTGGGTCACAATGATTCCTTGCTACTCTTAACCTCTGTGGTGTCACAATGCATCCCATGCCCTTTTAGGCCACTTGGTGTTACAATGAATTATTTGAGTCTTGGCCTCCATGGTGTCATAATGTTTCCATGTTTTTCTTGGGCCCCATGCTGTAACAATCAATCCCTGGCCCTTTTACAACACCTTGTGTGACAAGGGATCATTAGATTGTTAGCCTGCATTGGGTCACAATGGTTCCTTGCTTCTATTAATCTCTGTGGTGTCACAATGCATTCCAAGACCTTTTAGGCCACTTGGTCTTACAATTAATCATTTGATTCTTGGCCTTCATGGTGTCATAATGATTCCTTGCTTCTATAGGTCCCCATGCTGTCAGAGTTCATCCGTGGGCCTTTTGCGCCCCCTGTTGTCAAAAGGGATTCTTAGATTGTTAGCCTGCATTGGGTCACAATGGTTCCTTGCTTCTCTTAACCTCTGTGGTGTCACAATGCATCCCATGCCCTTTTAGGCCACATGATGTCACAATGAATCATTTGATTCTTGGCCTCCACGGTGGCATAATAGATCCTTGATTCTATTGGTCCCCGTGCTGTAACAATCCATCCCTGGCCCTTTTTATAGCCCCTGGTGCCACAAGGGATCATTAGATTGTCAGCCTGCATTGGGTCACAATGGTTCCTTGCTTCTCTTAACCTCTGTGTGGTCACAATGCATTCCAAGACCTTTTAGGCCACTTGGCCTTACAATGAACCATTTGATTCTTGGCCTCCATGGTGTCATAAGGGTTCCTTGCTTCTGTAGGTCCCCATGCTGTCAGAGTTCATCCGTGGTCCTTTTGCGCCCCCTGTTGTCAAAAGGGATTCTTAGATTGTTAGCCTGCATTGGGTCACAATGGTTCCTTGCTTCTCTTAACCTCTGTGGTGTCACAATGAATCCCATGCCCTTTTAGGCCACTTGATGTCACAATGAATCATTTGATTCTTGGCCTCCATGGTGGCATAATTGTACCAGGTTTTAATTGGGCTTCGTGCTTTCACAATTCATCCTTGGCCCTTTTAGGCCAATTGGTGTCACAAGGGATCATTAGATTGTTAGCCTGCATTGGGTCACAATGGTTCCTTGCTTCTCTTAACCCCTGTGGTGTCACAATGCATCCCATGCCCTTTTAGGCCACTTGGTGTTACAATGAATCATTTGATTCTTGGCCTCTATGGTGACATAATGTTTCCATGTTTTTATTGGGCCCCATGCTTTCACAATTCATCCCTGGCCCTTATACAACTCCTTGTGTGACAAGGGATCATTAGATTGTTAGTCTGCATTGGGTCACAATGGTTCCTTGCTTCTCTTAACCTCTGTGGTGCCACAATGCATACCATGCCCTTTTAGGCCACTTGATGTCACAATGAATCATTTGATTCTTGGCCTCCATGGTGTCATAATGGTTCCTTGTTTCTATTGCGCCCCATGCTGTCAGAATTCATCCCTGGCCCTTTTACGCCCCCTGGTGTCGAATGGGATCCTGGGATTATTAGCCTCCATTGGGTCACAATGGATCCTTGCTTCTCTCAATCCCTGTGGTGTCACAATGCATCCCATGCCCTTTTAGGCCACTTGATGTCACAATGAATCATTTGATACTTGGCCTCCATGGTGGCATAATAGATCCTTGCTTCTATTGGTCGCCGTGCTGTAACAATCCATCCCTGGCCCTTTTTATTCGCCCTGGTGCTACAAGGGATCATTAGATTGTTAGCCTGCATTGGGTCACAATGATTCCTTGCTACTCTTAACCTCTGTGGTGTCACAATGCATCCCATGCCCTTTTAGGCCACTTGGTGTTACAATGAATTATTTGAGTCTTGGCCTCCATGGTGTCATAATGTTTCCATGTTTTTCTTGGGCCCCATGCTTTCACAATTCATCCCTGCCCCTTTTACAACACCTTGTGTGACAAGGGATCATTAGATTGTTAGCCTGCATTGGGTCACAATGGTTCCTTGCTTCTATTAATCTCTGTGGTGTCACAATGCATTCCAAGCCTTTTTAGGCCACTTGGTCTTACAATTAATCATTTGATTCTTGGCCTTCATGGTGTCATAATGGTTCCTTGCTTCTATAGGTCCCCATGCTGTCAGAGTTCATCCGTGGGCCTTTTGCGCCCCCTGTTGTCAAAAGGGATTCTTAGATTGTTAGCCTGCATTGGGTCACAATGGTTCCTTGCTTCTCTTAACCCCTGTGGTGTCACAATGCATCCCATGCCCTTTTAGGCCACTTGATGTCACAATGAATCATTTGATTCTTGGCCTCCATGGTGGCATAATTCTACCAGGTTTTAATTGGGCCCCATGTTTCACAATTAATCTCTGGCCCTTGTAGGCGCATTGGTGTCACAAGGGATCATTAGATTGTTAGCCTCCCTTGAGTCACAATGGTTCCTTGCTTCTCTTAACCTCTGTGGTGTTACAATGCATTCCATGCCCTTTTAGGCCACTTGATGTCACAATGAATCATTTGATTCTTGGCCTCCATGGTGTCATAATGGTTCCTTGTTTCTATTGGGCCCCATGCTGTCACAATTCATCCCAGGCCCTTTTACGCCCCCTGGGGTCAAATGGGATCCTGGGATTTTTAGCCTCCATTGGGTCACAATGGATCCTTGCTTCTCTTAACCCCTGTGGTGTCACAATGCATCCCATGCCCTTTTAGGCCACTTGGTGTTACAATGAACTATTTGAGTCTTGGCCTCCATGGTGTCATAATGGTTCCCTGCTTCTATAGTTCCCCATGCTGTCACAGTTCATCCGTGCTCCTTTTACGCCCCCTGGTGTCAAAAGGGATTCTTAGATTGTTAGCCTGCATTGGGTCACAATGGTTCCTTGCTTCTCTTAACCCCTGTGGTGTCACAATGCATCCCATGCCCTTTTAGGCAACTTGGTGTTACAATGAATCATTTGATTCTTGGCCTCTATGGTGACATAATGTTTCAATGTTTTTATTGGGCCCCATGCTTTCACAATTCATCCCAGGCCCTATTACAACCCCTGGTGTCACGATGGATCATTAGATTGTATAGCCTGCATTGGGTCACAATGGTTCCTTGCTTCTCTTAACCTCTGTGGTGTCACAATGCATCCCATGCCCTTTTAGGCCACATGATGTCAAAATGAATCATTTGATTCTTGGCCTCTACGGTGGCATAATAGATCCTTGCTTCTATTGGTCCCCGTGCTGTAACAATCCATCCCTGGCCCTTTTTATAGCCCCTGGTGCCACAAGGGATCATTAGATTGTTAGCCTGCATTGGGTCACAATGGATCCTTGCTTCTCTTAACCCCTGTGGTGTCACAATGCATCCCATGCCCTTTTATGCCACTTGATGTCACAATGAATCATTTGATTCTTGGCCTCCATGGTGGCATAATTGTACCAGGTTTTACTTGGGCCCCATGCTTTCACAATTCATCCCTGCCCCTTTTAGGCCCATTGGTGTCACAAGGGATCATTAGATTGTTAGCCTGCATTGGGTCACAATGGTTCCTTGCTTCTCTTAACCTCTGTGGGGTCACAATGCATTCCAAGACCTTTTAGGCCACTTGGCCTTACAATGAACCATTTGATTCTTGGCCTCCATGGTGTCATAAGGGTTCCTTGCTTCTGTCGGTCCCCATGCAGTCAGAGTTCATCCGTGGCCCTTTTGCGCCCCGTGTTGTCAAAAGGGATTCTTAGATTGTTAGCCTGCATTGGGTCACAATGGTTCCTTGCTTCTCTTAACCCCTGTGGTGTCACAATGCATCCCATGCCCTTTTAGGCCACTTGATGTCACAATGAATCATTTGATTCTTGGCCTCCATGGTGGCATAATTGTACCAGGTTTTAATTGGGCCCCATGTTTCACAATTAATCCCTGGCCCTTTTAGACCAATTGGTGTCAAAAGGGATCATTAGATTGTTAGCCTCCCTTGGGTCCCAATGGTTCCTTGCTTCTCTTAACCTCTGTGGTGTCACAATGCAACCCATGCCCTTTTAGGCCACTTGATGTCACAATGAATCATTTGAATCTTGGCCTCTATGGTTTCATAATAGTTCATTGTATCTATTGGGCCCCATGCTGTCACAATTCATTCCTGGCCCTTTTGCGCCCCCTGGTGGCTAAAGGGATTCTTAGATTGTTAGCCTGCATTGGGTCACACTGGATCCTTGCTTCTCTTAACCCCTGTGCTGTCACAATGCATTCCATGCCTTTTTAGGCCACATGATGTCACAATGAATTATTTGATTCTTGGCCTCCACGGTGGCATAATAGATCCTTGATTCTATCGGTCCCCGTGCTGTAACACTTCATCCCTGGCCCTTTTAGGCCCATTGGTGTCACAAGGGATCATTAGATTGTTAGCCTGCATTGGGTCACAATGGATCCTTGCTTCTCTTAACCCCTGTGGTGTCACAATGCATCCCATGCCCTTTTAGGCCACTTGATGTCACAATGAATCATTTGATTCTTGGCCTCTATGGTGATATAATGTTTCCATGTTTTTATTGGGCCCCATGCTTTCACAATTCATCCCTGGCCCTTATACAACACCTTGTGTGACAAGGGATCATTAGATTGTTAGCCTGCATTGGGTCACAATGGTTCCTTGCTTCTCTTAACCTCTGTGGTGTCACAATGCATTCCAAGCCTTTTTAGGCCACTTGGTCTTACGATGAACCATTTGATTCTTGGCCTTCATGGTGTCATAATGGTTCCTTGCTTCTATAGGTCCCCATGCTGTCACAGTTCATCCGTGGTCCTTTTCAGCCCCCTGGTGTCAAAAGGGATTCTTAGATTGTTAGCCTGCATTGGGTCACAATGCTTCCTTGCTTCTCTTAACCCCTGTGGTGTCACAATGCATCCCATGCCCTTTTAGGCCACTTGGTGTTACAATGCATCATTTGATTCTTGGTCTCTATGTTGTCATAATGTTTCCATGTTTTTCCTGGGCCCCATTCTGTAACAATCCATCCCTGGCCCTTTTACGCCCCCTGGTGGCACAATGGATCATTAGATTGTTAGCCTGCATTGGGTCACAATGGTTCCTTGCTTCTGTTAACCTCTGTGTTGTCACAATGCATTCGAAGACCTTTTAGGCCACTTGGTCTTACAATGAACCATTTGATTCTTGGCCTTCATGGTGTCATAGTGGTTCCTTGCTTCTATAGGTCCCCATGCTGTCCGAGTTCATCCGTGGTCCTTTTGCGACCCCTGTTGTCAAAAGGGATTCTTAGATTGTTAGCCTGCATTGGGTCACAATGGTTCCTTGCTTCTCTTAACCCCTGTGGTGTCACAATGCATCCCATGCCCTTTTAGGCCACATGATGTCACAATGAATCATTTGATTCTTGGCCTCCACGGTGGCATAATAGATCCTTGCTTCTATTGGTCCCCGTGCTGTAACAATTCATCGCTGGCCCTTTTAGGCCCATTGGTGTCACAAGGGATCATTAGATTGTTAGCCTGCATTGGGTCACAATGTTTCCTTGCTTCTCTTAACCCCTGTGGTGTCACAATGCATCCCATGCCCTTTTAGGCCACTTGGTGTTACAATGAATCATTTGATTCTTGGCCTCTATGGTGACATAATGTTTCCATGTTTTTATTGGGCCCCATGCTTTCACAATTCATCCCTGGCCCTTATACAACTCCTTGTGTGACAAGGGATCATTAGATTGTTAGTCTGCATTGGGTCACAATGGTTCCTTGCTTCTCTTAACCTCTGTGGTGCCACAATGCATACCATGCCCTTTTAGGCCACTTGATGTCACAATGAATCATTTGATTCTTGGCCTCCATGGTGTCATAATGGTTCCTTGTTTCTATTGCGCCCCATGCTGTCAGAATTCATCCCTGGCCCTTTTACGCCCCCTGGTGTCGAATGGGATCCTGGGATTATTAGCCTCCATTGGGTCACAATGGATCCTTGCTTCTCTCAATCCCTGTGGTGTCACAATGCATCCCATGCCCTTTTAGGCCACTTGATGTCACAATGAATCATTTGATACTTGGCCTCCATGGTGGCATAATAGATCCTTGCTTCTATTGGTCGCCGTGCTGTAACAATCCATCCCTGGCCCTTTTTATTCGCCCTGGTGCTACAAGGGATCATTAGATTGTTAGCCTGCATTGGGTCACAATGATTCCTTGCTACTCTTAACCTCTGTGGTGTCACAATGCATCCCATGCCCTTTTAGGCCACTTGGTGTTACAATGAATTATTTGAGTCTTGGCCTCCATGGTGTCATAATGTTTCCATGTTTTTCTTGGGCCCCATGCTTTCACAATTCATCCCTGCCCCTTTTACAACACCTTGTGTGACAAGGGATCATTAGATTGTTAGCCTGCATTGGGTCACAATGGTTCCTTGCTTCTATTAATCTCTGTGGTGTCACAATGCATTCCAAGCCTTTTTAGGCCACTTGGTCTTACAATTAATCATTTGATTCTTGGCCTTCATGGTGTCATAATGGTTCCTTGCTTCTATAGGTCCCCATGCTGTCAGAGTTCATCCGTGGGCCTTTTGCGCCCCCTGTTGTCAAAAGGGATTCTTAGATTGTTAGCCTGCATTGGGTCACAATGGTTCCTTGCTTCTCTTAACCCCTGTGGTGTCACAATGCATCCCATGCCCTTTTAGGCCACTTGATGTCACAATGAATCATTTGATTCTTGGCCTCCATGGTGGCATAATTCTACCAGGTTTTAATTGGGCCCCATGTTTCACAATTAATCTCTGGCCCTTGTAGGCGCATTGGTGTCACAAGGGATCATTAGATTGTTAGCCTCCCTTGAGTCACAATGGTTCCTTGCTTCTCTTAACCTCTGTGGTGTTACAATGCATTCCATGCCCTTTTAGGCCACTTGATGTCACAATGAATCATTTGATTCTTGGCCTCCATGGTGTCATAATGGTTCCTTGTTTCTATTGGGCCCCATGCTGTCACAATTCATCCCTGGCCCTTTTACGCCCCCTGGGGTCAAATGGGATCCTGGGATTTTTAGCCTCCATTGGGTCACAATGGATCCTTGCTTCTCTTAACCCCTGTGGTGTCACAATGCATCCCATGCCCTTTTAGGCCACTTGGTGTTACAATGAACTATTTGAGTCTTGGCCTCCATGGTGTCATAATGGTTCCCTGCTTCTATAGTTCCCCATGCTGTCACAGTTCATCCGTGCTCCTTTTACGCCCCCTGGTGTCAAAAGGGATTCTTAGATTGTTAGCCTGCATTGGGTCACAATGGTTCCTTGCTTCTCTTAACCCCTGTGGTGTCACAATGCATCCCATGCCCTTTTAGGCAACTTGGTGTTACAATGAATCATTTGATTCTTGGCCTCTATGGTGACATAATGTTTCAATGTTTTTATTGGGCCCCATGCTTTCACAATTCATCCCAGGCCCTATTACAACCCCTGGTGTCACGATGGATCATTAGATTGTATAGCCTGCATTGGGTCACAATGGTTCCTTGCTTCTCTTAACCTCTGTGGTGTCACAATGCATCCCATGCCCTTTTAGGCCACATGATGTCACAATGAATCATTTGATTCTTGGCCTCTACGGTGGCATAATAGATCCTTGCTTCTATTGGTCCCCGTGCTGTAACAATCCATCCCTGGCCCTTTTTATAGCCCCTGGTGCCACAAGGGATCATTAGATTGTTAGCCTGCATTGGGTCACAATGGATCCTTGCTTCTCTTAACCCCTGTGGTGTCACAATGCATCCCATGCCCTTTTATGCCACTTGATGTCACAATGAATCATTTGATTCTTGGCCTCCATGGTGGCATAATTGTACCAGGTTTTACTTGGGCCCCATGCTTTCACAATTCATCCCTGCCCCTTTTAGGCCCATTGGTGTCACAAGGGATCATTAGATTGTTAGCCTGCATTGGGTCACAATGGTTCCTTGCTTCTCTTAACCTCTGTGGGGTCACAATGCATTCCAAGACCTTTTAGGCCACTTGGCCTTACAATGAACCATTTGATTCTTGGCCTCCATGGTGTCATAAGGGTTCCTTGCTTCTGTCGGTCCCCATGCAGTCAGAGTTCATCCGTGGCCCTTTTGCGCCCCGTGTTGTCAAAAGGGATTCTTAGATTATTAGCCTGCATTGGGTCACAATGGTTCCTTGCTTCTCTTAACCCCTGTGGTGTCACAATGCATCCCATGCCCTTTTAGGCCACTTGATGTCACAATGAATCATTTGATTCTTGGCCTCCATGGTGGCATAATTGTACCAGGTTTTAATTGGGCCCCATGTTTCACAATTAATCCCTGGCCCTTTTAGACCAATTGGTGTCAAAAGGGATCATTAGATTGTTAGCCTCCCTTGGGTCCCAATGGTTCCTTGCTTCTCTTAACCTCTGTGGTGTCACAATGCAACCCATGCCCTTTTAGGCCACTTGATGTCACAATGAATCATTTGAATCTTGGCCTCTATGGTTTCATAATAGTTCATTGTATCTATTGGGCCCCATGCTGTCACAATTCATTCCTGGCCCTTTTGCGCCCCCTGGTGGCTAAAGGGATTCTTAGATTGTTAGCCTGCATTGGGTCACACTGGATCCTTGCTTCTCTTAACCCCTGTGCTGTCACAATGCATTCCATGCCTTTTTAGGCCACATGATGTCACAATGAATTATTTGATTCTTGGCCTCCACGGTGGCATAATAGATCCTTGATTCTATCGGTCCCCGTGCTGTAACACTTCATCCCTGGCCCTTTTAGGCCCATTGGTGTCACAAGGGATCATTAGATTGTTAGCCTGCATTGGGTCACAATGGATCCTTGCTTCTCTTAACCCCTGTGGTGTCACAATGCATCCCATGCCCTTTTAGGCCACTTGATGTCACAATGAATCATTTGATTCTTGGCCTCTATGGTGATATAATGTTTCCATGTTTTTATTGGGCCCCATGCTTTCACAATTCATCCCTGGCCCTTATACAACACCTTGTGTGACAAGGGATCATTAGATTGTTAGCCTGCATTGGGTCACAATGGTTCCTTGCTTCTCTTAACCTCTGTGGTGTCACAATGCATTCCAAGCCTTTTTAGGCCACTTGGTCTTACGATGAACCATTTGATTCTTGGCCTTCATGGTGTCATAATGGTTCCTTGCTTCTATAGGTCCCCATGCTGTCACAGTTCATCCGTGGTCCTTTTCAGCCCCCTGGTGTCAAAAGGGATTCTTAGATTGTTAGCCTGCATTGGGTCACAATGCTTCCTTGCTTCTCTTAACCCCTGTGGTGTCACAATGCATCCCATGCCCTTTTAGGCCACTTGGTGTTACAATGCATCATTTGATTCTTGGTCTCTATGTTGTCATAATGTTTCCATGTTTTTCCTGGGCCCCATTCTGTAACAATCCATCCCTGGCCCTTTTACGCCCCCTGGTGGCACAATGGATCATTAGATTGTTAGCCTGCATTGGGTCACAATGGTTCCTTGCTTCTGTTAACCTCTGTGTTGTCACAATGCATTCGAAGACCTTTTAGGCCACTTGGTCTTACAATGAACCATTTGATTCTTGGCCTTCATGGTGTCATAGTGGTTCCTTGCTTCTATAGGTCCCCATGCTGTCCGAGTTCATCCGTGGTCCTTTTGCGACCCCTGTTGTCAAAAGGGATTCTTAGATTGTTAGCCTGCATTGGGTCACAATGGTTCCTTGCTTCTCTTAACCCCTGTGGTGTCACAATGCATCCCATGCCCTTTTAGGCCACATGATGTCACAATGAATCATTTGATTCTTGGCCTCCACGGTGGCATAATAGATCCTTGCTTCTATTGGTCCCCGTGCTGTAACAATTCATCGCTGGCCCTTTTAGGCCCATTGGTGTCACAAGGGATCATTAGATTGTTAGCCTGCATTGTGTCACAATGGTTCCTTGCTTCTCTTAACCCCTGTGGTGTCACAATGCATCCCATGCCCTTTTAGGCCATTGATGTCACAATGAATCATTTGATTCTTGGCCTCCATGGTGTCTTAATGGTTCCTTGTTTCTATTGGGCCCCTTGCTGTCACAATTCATCCCTGGCCCTTTTACGCCCCCTGGGGTCAAATGGGATCCTGGGATTATTAGCCTCCATAGGGTCACAATGGATCCTTGCTTCTCTTAACCCCTGTGGTGTCACAATGCAGCCCATGCCCTTTTAGGCCACTTGATGTCACAATGAATAATTTGATACTTGGCCTCCATGGTGGCATAATAGATCCTTGCTTCTATTGGTCCCCGTGCGGTAACAATCCAGCCCTGGCCCTTTTTATACGCCCTGGTGCCACAAGGGATCATTAGATTGTTAGCCTGCATTGGGTCACAATGGATCCTTGCTTCTCTTAACCTCTGTGGTGTTACAATGCATCCCATGCCCTTTTAGGCCACTTGGTGTTACAATGAACTATTTGAGTCTTGGGCTCTATGGTGTCATAATGTTTCCCAGCTTCTATAGTACCCCAAGCTGTCACAGTTCATCCGTGGTCCTTTTACGCCCCCTGGTGTCAAAAGGGATTCTTAGATTGTTAGCCTGCATTGGGTCACAATGCTTCCTTGCTTCTCTTAACCCCTGTGGTGTCACAATGCATCCCATGCCCTTTTAGGCAACTTAGTGTTACAATGAATCATTTGATTCTTGGCCTCTATGGTGACATACTGTTTCCATGTTTTTATTGGGCCCCATGCTTTCACAATTCATCCCTGGCACTATTACAACCCCTGGTGTCACAATGGATCATTAGATTGTTAGCCTGCATTGGGTCACAATGGTTCCTTGATTCTCTTAATCTCTGTGGTGTCACAATGCATTCCAAGCCCTTTTAGGCCACTTGGCCTTACAATGAACCATTTGATTCTTGGCCTTCATGTTGTCATAATGGTTCCTTGCTTCTGTAGGTCCCCATGCTGTCAGAGTTCATCCGTGGTCCTTTTGCGCCCCCTGTTGTCAAAAGCGATTCTTAGATTGTTAGCCTGCATTGGGTCACAATGGTTCCTTGCTTCTCTTAACCCCTGTGGTGTCACAATGCATCCCATGCCCTTTTAGGCCACTTGATGTCACAATGAATCATTTGATTCTTGGCCTCCATGGTGGCATAATTGTACCAGGTTTTAATTGGGCCCCATGTTTCACAATTAATCCCTGGCCCTTTTAGGCCCATTGGTGTCACAAGGGATCATTAGATTGTCAGCCTGCATTGGGTCACAATGGTTCCTTGCTTCTCTTAACCTCTGTGTGGTCACAATGCATTCCAAGCCCTTTTAGGCCACTTGGCCTTACAATGAACCATTTGATTCTTGGCCTTCATGTTGTCATAATGGTTCCTTGCTTTTGTAGGTCCCCATGCTGTCAGAGTTCATCCGTGGTCCTTTTGCGCCCCCTGTTGTCAAAAGCGATTCTTAGATTGTTAGCCTGCATTGGGTCACAATGGTTCCTTGCTTCTCTTAACCTCTGTGGTGTCACAATGCATCCCATGCCCTTTTAGGCCACTTGATGTCACAATGAATCATTTGATTCTTGGCCTCCATGGTGGCATAATTGTACCAGGTTTTAATTGGGCCCCATGTTTCACAATTAATCCCTGGCCCTTTTAGGCCCATTGGTGTCACAAGGGATCATTAGATTGTCAGCCTGCATTGGGTCACAATGGTTCCTTGCTTCTCTTAACCTCTGTGGTGTCACAATGCATTCCATGCCCTTTTAGGCCACTTGATGTCACAATGAATCATTTGATTCTTGGCCTCTATGGTGTCATAATAGTTCATTGTATCTATTGGGACCCATGCTGTCACAATTCATTCCTGGCCCTTTTGCGCCCCATGGTGACAAAAGGGATCCTGGCATTATTAGCCTCCATTGGGTAACAATGGATCCTTGCTTCTCTTAACCCCTGTGGTGTCACAATGCATCCCATGCCCTTTTAGGCCACTTGATGTCACAATGAATCATTTGATTCTTGGCCTCCATGGTGGCATAATTGTACCAGGTTTTAATTGGGCCCCATGTTTCACAATTAATCCCTGGCCCTTTTAGGCCCATTGGTGTCACAAGGGATCATTAGATTGTCAGCCTGCATTGGGTCACAATGGTTCCTTGCTTCTCTTAACCTCTGTGTGGTCACAATGCATTCCAAGCCCTTTTAGGCCACTTGGCCTTACAATGAACCATTTGATTCTTGGCCTTCATGTTGTCATAATGGTTCCTTGCTTTTGTAGGTCCCCATGCTGTCAGAGTTCATCCGTGGTCCTTTTGCGCCCCCTGTTGTCAAAAGCGATTCTTAGATTGTTAGCCTGCATTGGGTCACAATGGTTCCTTGCTTCTCTTAACCTCTGTGGTGTCACAATGCATCCCATGCCCTTTTAGGCCACTTGATGTCACAATGAATCATTTGATTCTTGGCCTCCATGGTGGCATAATTGTACCAGGTTTTAATTGGGCCCCATGTTTCACAATTAATCCCTGGCCCTTTTAGGCCCATTGGTGTCACAAGGGATCATTAGATTGTCAGCCTGCATTGGGTCACAATGGTTCCTTGCTTCTCTTAACCTCTGTGGTGTCACAATGCATTCCATGCCCTTTTAGGCCACTTGATGTCACAATGAATCATTTGAATCTTGGCCTCTATGGTGTCATAATAGTTCATTGTATCTATTGGGACCCATGCTGTCACAATTCATTCCTGGCCCTTTTGCGCCCCATGGTGACAAAAGGGATCCTGGCATTATTAGCCTCCATTGGGTAACAATGGATCCTTGCTTCTCTTAACCCCTGTGGTGTCACAATGCATCCCATGCCCTTTTAGGCCACTTGATGTCACAATGAATCATTTGATTCTTGGCCTCCATGGTGGCATAATTGTACCAGGTTTTAATTGGGCCCCATGTTTCACAATTAATCCCTGGCCCTTGTAGGCGCATTGGTGTCACAAGGGATCATTAGATTGTTAGCCTCCCTTGGGTCACAATGGTTCCTTGCTTCTCTTAACCCCTGTGGTGTCACAATGCATCCCATGCACTTTTAGGCCACTTGATGTCACAATGAATCATTTGATTCTTGGCCTCCATGGTGGCATAATAGATCCTTGATTCTATTGGTCCCTGTGCTGTAACAATCCATCCCTGGCCCTTTTTATACGCCCTTGTGCCACAAGGGATCATTAGATTGTTAGCCTGCATTGGGTCACAATGGTTCCTTGCTTCTCTTAACCTCTGTGGTGTCACAATGCATTCCAAGCCCTTTTAGGCCATTTGCTCTTACAATGAACAATTTGACTCTTGGCCTTCATGGTGTCATAATGTTTCCCAGCTTCTATAGTTCCCAAAGCTGTCACAGTTCATCCGTGGTCCTTTTGCGCCCCCTGGTGTCAAAAGGGATTCTTAGATTGTTAGCCTGCATTGGGTCACAATGGTTCCTTGCTTCTCTTAACCCCTGTGGTGTCACAATGCATCCCATGCCCTTTTAGGCAACTTAGTGTTACAATGAATCATTTGATTCTTGGCCTCTATGGTGACATACTGTTTCCATGTTTTTATTGGGCCCCATGCTTTCACAATTCATCCCTGGCCCTATTACAACCCCTGGTGTCACAATGGATCATTAGATTGTTAGCCTGCATTGGGTCACAATGGTTCCTTGCTTCTCTTAATCTCTGTGGTGTCACAATGCATTCCAAGCCCTTTTAGGCCACTTGGCCTTACAATGAACCATTTGATTCTTGGCCTTCATGTTGTCATAATGGTTCCTTGCTTCTGTAGGTCCCCATGCTGTCAGAGTTCATCCGTGGTCCTTTTGCGCCCCCTGTTGTCAAAAGGGATTCTTAGATTGTTAGCCTGCATTGGGTCACAATGGTTCCTTGCTTCTCTTAACCTCTGTGGTGTCACAATGCATTCCATGCCCTTTTAGGCCACTTGATGTCACAATGAACCATTTGATTCTTGGCCTTCATGGTGTCATAATATTTCCTTGCTTCTATAGGTCGCCATGCTGTCACAATTCATTCCTGGCCCTTTTGCGCCCCCTGGTGACAAAAGGGATCCTGGCATTATTAGCCTCCATTGGGTAACAATGGATCCTTGCTTCTCTTAACCCCTGTGGTGTCACAATGCATCCCATGCCCTTTTAGGCCACTTGATGTCACAATGAATCATTTGATTCTTGGCCTCCATGGTGGCATAATTTTACCAGGTTTTAATTGGGCTCTGTGCTTTCACAATTCATCCCTGGCCCATTTAGGCCAATTGGTGTCAAAAGGGATCATTAGATTGTTAGCCTCCTTTGGGTAACAATGGATTCTTGCTTCTCTTAATCTCTGTGGTGTCACAATGCATCCCTTGCCCTTTTAGGCCACTTGATGTCACAATGAAACATATGAATCTTGGCCTCTATGGTGTCATAATAATTCATTGTATCTATTGGGACCCATGCTGTCACAATTCATTCCTGGCCCTTTTGCGCCCCCTGGTGTCTAAAGGGATTCTTAGATTGTTAGCCTCCATTGCGTCACACTGGATCCTTGCTTCTCTTAACCCCTGTGCTGTCACAATGCATTCCAAGCCCTTTTAGGCCACTTAGTCTTACAATGAACCATTTGATTCTTGGCCTTCATGGTGTCATAATGGTTCCTTGCTTCTATAGGTCCCCATGCTGTCACAGTTCATCCGTGGTCCTTTTCAGCCCCCTGGTGTCAAAAGGGATTCTTAGATTGTTAGCCTGCATTGGGTCACAATGCTTCCTTGCTTCTCTTAACCCCTGTGGTGTCACAATGCATCCCATGCTCTTTTAGGCCACTTGGTGTTACAATGAATCATTTGAGTCTTGGCCTCTGTGGTGTCATAATGTTTCCATGTTTTTCTTGGGCCCCATGCTTTCACAATTCATCCCTGGCCCATTCACAACACCTTGTGTGACAAGGGATCATTAGATTGTTAGCCTCCCTTGGGTCACAATGATTCCTTGCTTCTATTAACCTCTGTGGTGTCACAATGCATCCCATGCCCTTTTAGGCCACTTGATGTCACAATGAATTATTTGATACTTGGCCTCCACGGTGGCATAATAGATCCTTGCTTCTATTGGTCCCCGTGCTGTAACAATTCATCCCTGGCCCTTTTAGGCCCATTGGTGTCACAAGGGATCATTAGATTGTCAGCCTGCATTGGGTCAAAATGGTTCCTTGCTTCTCTTAACCTCTGTGGTGTCACAATGCATTCCATGACCTTTTAGGCCACTTGATGTCACAATGAATCATTTGATTCTTGGCCTCCATGGTGGCATAATAGTTCATTGTATCTATTGGGCCCCATGCTGTCACAATTCATTCCTGGCCCTTTTGCGCCCCCTGCTGTCAAAAGGGATCCTGGGATTATTAGCCTCCATAGGGTCACAATGGATCCTTGCTTCTCTTAACCTCTGTGGTGTCACAATGCATTCCAAGCCCTTTTAGGCCACTTGGTGTTACAATGAATCATTTGATTCTTGTCCTTCATGGTGTCATAATGGTTCCTTGCTTCTATAGGTCCCCATGCTGTCACAGTTCATCCGTGGTCCTTTTAGGCCCCCTGGTGTCAAAAGGGATTCTTAGATTGTTAGCCTGCATTGGGTCACAATGGATCCTTGCTTCTCTTAACCCCTGTGGTGTCACAATGCATCCCATGCCCTTTTAGGCCACTTGGTGTTACAATGAATCATTTGAGTCTTGGCCTCTATGGTGTCATAATATTTCCATGTTTTTCTTGGGCCACATGCTGTAACAATTCATCATTGGCCCTTTTACAACACCTTGTGTGACAAGGGATCATTAGATTGTTAGCCTCCCTTGGGTCACAATGGATCCTTGCTTCTCTTAACCTCTGTGGTGTCACAATGCATCCCATGCCCTTTTATGCCACTTGATGTCACAATGAATCATTTGATTCTTGGCCTCCATGGTGGCATAATAGTTCATTGTGTCTATTGGGCCCCATGCTGTCACAATTCATTCCTGGCCCTTGTGCGCCCCCTGGTGTCAAAAGGATCCTGGAATTATTAGCCTCAATTGGGTCACAATGGATCCTTGCTTCTCTTAACCCCTGTGCTGTCACAATGCATCCCATGCCCTTTTAGGTCATATGATGTCACAATGAATTATTTGATTCTTGGCCTCTACGGTGGCATAATAGATCCTTGCTTCTATTGGTCCCCGTGCTGTAACAATTCATCCCTGGTCCTTTTAGGCCCATTGGGGTCACAAGGGATCATTAGATTGTTAGCCTGCATTGGGTCACAATGGTTCCTTCCTTCTCTTAACCCCTGTGGTGTCACAATGCATCCCATGCCCTTTTAGGCCACTTGGTGTTACAATGAATCATTTGATTCTTGGCCTCTATGGTTACATAATATTTCCATGTTTTTATTGGGCCCCATGCTTTCACAATTCATCCCTGGCCCTATTACAACCCCTGGTGTCACAATGGATCATTAGATTGTTAGCCTGCATTGGGTCACAATGGTTCCTTGCTTCTCTTAACCTCTGTGGTGTCACAATGCATCCCATGCCCTTTTAGGCCACTTGATGTCACAATGAATCATTTGATTCTTGGCCTCCATGGTGTCATAATGGTTCCTTGTTTCTATTGGGCCCCATGCTGTCACAATTCATTCCTGGCCCTTTTGCGCCCCCTGGTGTCTAAAGGGATTCTTAGATTGTTAGCCTCCATTGGGTCACACTGGATCCTTGCTTCTCTTAACCCCTGTGCTGTCACAATGCATTCCATGCCCTTTTAGGCCACATGATGTCACAATGAATTATTTGATTCTTGGCCACCACGGTGGCATAATAGATCCATGATTCTATCGGTCCCCGTGGTGTAACTCTTCATCCCTGGCCCTTTTAGGCCCATTGGTGTCACAAGGGATCATTAGATTGTTAGCCTGCATTGGGTCACAATGGTTCCTTGCTTCTCTTAACCTCTGTGGTGTCACAATGCATCCCATGCCCTTTTAGGCCACTTGATGTCACAATGAATCATTTGATTCTTGGCCTCTATGGTGACATAATGTTTCCATGTTTTAATTGGGCCCCATGCTTTCACAATTCATCCCTGGCCCTTATACAACACCTTGTGTGACAAGGGATCATTAGATTGTTAGCCTGCATTGGGTCACAATGGTTCCTTGCTTCTCTTAACCCCTGTGGTGTCACAATGCATTCCAAGCCCTTTTAGGCCACTTGATGTCACAATGAACCATTTGATTCTTGGCCTTCATGGTGTCATAATGGTTCCTTGCTTCTATAGGTCCCCATGTTGTCACAGTTCATCCGTGTTCCTTTTTCGCCCCCTGGTGTCAAAAGGGATTCTTAGATTGTTAGCCTGCATTGGGTCACAATGGATCCTTGCTTCTCTTAACCCCTGTGGTGTCACAATGCATCCCATGCCATTTTTGGCCACTTGATGTCACAATGAATCATTTGATTCTTGGCCTCTATGGTGACATAATGTTTCCATGTTTTTCTTGGGCCCCATGCTGTAACAATTCATCCCTGGCCCATTCTCAACACCTTGTGTGACAAGGGATCATTAGATTGTTAGCCTCCCTTGGGTCACAATGGTTCCTTGCTTCTCTTAACCTCTGTGGTGTCACAATGCATTCCAAGCCCTTTTAGGCCACTTGGTCTTACAATGAACCATTGATTCTTGGCCTTCATGGTGTCATAATGGTTCCTTGCTTCTATAGGTCCCCATGCTGTCTGAGTTCATCTGCGGTCCTTTTGCGCCTCCTGTTGTCAAAAGGGATTCTTAGATTGTTAGCCTGCAATGGGTCACAATGGTTCCTTGCTTCTCTTAACCCCTGTGGTGTCACAATGCATCCCATGCCCGTTTAGGCCACATGATGTCACAATGAATCATTTGATTCTTGGCCTCCACGGTGGCATAATAGATCCTTGCTTCTTTTGGTCGCCGTGCTGTAACAATTCATCCCTGGCCCTTTTAGGCCCATTGGTGTCACAAGGGATCATTAGATTGTTAGCCTCCATTGGGTAACAATGGTTCCTTGCTTCTCTTAACCTCTGTGGTGTCACAATGCATCCCATGCCCTTTTAGGCCACATGATGTCACAATGAATCATTTGATTCTTGGCCTCTATGGTGACATAATGTTTCCATGTTTTAATTGGGCCCCATGCTTTCACAATTCATCCCTGGCCCTTATACAACACCTTGTGTGACAAGGGATCATTAGATTGTTAGCCTGCATTGGGTCACAATGCTTCCTTGCTTCTCTTAACCCCTGTGGTGTCACAATGCATTCCAAGCCCTTTTAGGCCACTTGGTCTTACAATGAACCATTTGATTCTTGGCCTTCATGGTGTCATAATGGTTCTTTGCTTCTCTAGGTCCCCATGCTGTCACAGTTCATCCGTGGTCCTTTTTCGCCCCCTGGTGTCAAAAGGGATTCTTAGATTGTTAGCCTGCATTGGGTCACAATGGTTCCTTGCTTCTCTTAACCCCTGTGGTGTCACAATGCATCCCATGCCCTTTTAGGCCACTTGATGTCACAATGAATCATTTGATTCTTGGCCTCCATGGTGTCATAATAGTTCATTGTATCTATTGGTCCCCATGCTGTCACAATTCATTCCTGGCCCTTTTGCGCCCCCTGGTGTCAAAAGGGATCCTGGCACTATTAGCCTCCTTTGGGTCACAATGGATCCTTGCTTCTCTTAACCCCTGTGGTGTCACAATGCATTCCATGCCCTTTTAGGCCACTTGATGTCACAATGAATCATTTGATTCTTGGCCTCCATGGTGGCATAATTGTACCAGGTTTTAATTGGCCTCTGTGCTTTCAAAATTCATCCCTGGCCCTTTTTGGCCAATTGGTGTCAAAAGGGATCATTAGATTGTTAGTCTCCATTGGTTCACAATGGATCCTTGCTTCTCTTAACTTCTGTGGTGTCACAATGCATCCCATGCCCTTTTAGGCCACTTGTCACAATGAATGTCACAATGAATCATTTGAATCTTGGCCTCTATGGTTTCATAATAGTTCATTGTATCTATTGGGCCCCATGCTGTCACAATTCATTCCTGGCCCTTTTGCGCCCCCTGGTGTCTAAAGGGATTCTTAGATTGTTAGCCTCCATTGGGTCACACTGGATCCTTGCTTCTCTTAACCCCTGTGCTGTCACAATGCATTCCATGCCCTTTTAGGCCACATGATGTCACAATGAATTATTTGATTCTTGGCCTCCACGGTGGCATAATAGATCCTTGATTCTATCGGTCCCCGTGCTGTAACACTTCATCCCTGGCCCTTTTAGGTCCCTTGGTGTCACAAGGGATCATTAGATTGTTAGCCTGCATTGGGTCACAATGGTTCCTTCCTTCTCTTAACCCCTGTGGTGTCACAATGCATCCCATGCCCTTTTAGGCCACTTGGTGTTACAATGAATCATTTGATTCTTGGCCTCTATGGTGACATAATGTTTCCATGTTTTTATTGGGCCCCATGCTTTCACAATTCATCCCTGGCGCTTATACAACTCCTTGTGTGACAAGGGATCATTAGATTGTTAGCCTGCATTGGGTCACAATGGTTCCTTGCTTCTCTTAACCTCTGTGGTGTCACAATGCATTCCAAGCCCTTTTAGGCCACTTGGTCTTTCGATGAACCATTTGACTCTTGGCCTTCATGGTGTCATAATGGTTCCTTGCTTCTATAGGTCCCCATGCTGTCACAGTTCATCCGTGGTCCTTTTCAGCCCCCTGGTGTCAAAAGGGATTCTTAGATTGTTAGCCTGCATTGGGTCACAATGGTTCCTTGCTTCTCTTAACCCCTGTGGTGTCACAATGCATCCCATGCCCTTTTAGGCCACTTGATGTCACAATGAATCATTTGATTCTTGGCCTCTATGGTGTCATAATGTTTCCATGTTATTCTTGGGCCCCATACTGTAACAATTCATCCCTGGCCCATTCACAACACCTTGTGTGACAAGGGATTATTAGATTGTTAGCCTGCATTGGGTCACAATGGTTCCTTGCTTCTCTTAACCTCTGTGGTGTCACAATGCATTCCAAGCCCTTTTAGGCCACTTGGTCTTACAATGAACCATTGATTCTTGGCCTTCATGGTGTCATAATGGTTCCTTGCTTCTATAGGTCCCCATGATGTCAGAGTTCATCTGTGGTCCTTTTGCGGCTCCTGTTGTCAAAAGGGATTCTTAGATTGTTAGCCTGCATTGGGTCACAATGGTTCCTTGCTTCTCTTAACCCCTGTGGTGTCACAATGCATCCCATGCCCTTTTAGGCCACTTGATGTCACAATGAATCATTTGATTCTTGGCCTCCATGGTGGCATAATAGATCCTTGATTCTTTTGGTCGCCGTGCTTTCACAATTCATCCCTGGCCCTTTTAGGCCCATTGGTGTCACAAGGGAACATTAGATTGTTAGCCTCCATTGGGTAACAATGGATCCTTGCTTCTCTTAAGCTCTGTGGTGTCACAATGCATTCCATGCCCTTTTAGGCCACTTGATGTCACAATGAATCATTTGATTCTTGGCCTCCATGGTGGCATAATAGTTCCTTGTATCTATTGGGCCCCACGCTGTCACAATTCATTCCTGGCCCTTTTACGACCCCTGGCGTCAAAAGGGATCCTGGGATTATTAGCCTCCATTGGGTCACAAAGGATCCTTGCTTCTCTTAACCCCTGTGGTGTCACAATGCATCCCATGCCCTTTTAGGCCACTTGATGTCACAATGAATTATTTGATTCTTGGACTCCATGGTGGCATAATAGATCCTTGCTTCTATTGGTCCCCGTACTGTAACAATCCGTCCCTGGCCGTTTTTATACCCCCTGGTGCCACAAGGGATCATTAGATTGTTAGCCTGCATTGGGTCACAATGATTCCTTGCTTCTCTTAACCTCTGTGGTGTCACAATGCATTCCAAGCCCTTTTAGGCCACTTGGTCTTACAATGAACCATTTGATTCTTGGCCTTCATGGTGTCATAATATTTCCTTGCTTCTATAGGTCGCCATGCTGTCACAGTTCATCCGTGTTCCTTTTACGCCCATTGGTGTCAAAAGGGATCATTAGATTGTTAGCCTGCATTGGGTCACAATGCTTCCTTGCTTCTCTTAACCCCTGTGGTGTCACAATGCATCCCATGCCCTTTTAGGCCACTTGGTGTTACAATGAATCATTTGATTCTTGGCCTCTATGGTGACATAATATTTCCATGTTTTTATTGGGCCCCATGCTTTCACAATTCATCCCTGGCCCTGATACAACACATTGTGTGACAAGGGATCATTAGATTGTTAGCCTCCCTTGGGTCACAATGGTTCCTTGCTTCTCTTAACCTCTGTGGTGTCACAATGCATACCATGCCCTTTTAGGCCACTTGATGTCACAATGAATCATTTGATTCTTGGCCTCCATGGTGTCATAATAGTTCATTGTATCTATTGGGCCCCATGCTGTCACAATTCATCCCTGGCCCTTTTACGCCCCCTGGTGTCAAAAGGGATCCTGGGATTATTAGCCTCCATAGGGTCACAATGGATCCTTGCTTCTCTTAACCTTTGTGGTGTCACAATGCATTCCAAGCCCATTTAGGCCACTTGGTCTTACAATGAACAATTTGATTCTTGGCCTCCATGGTGCCATACTGGTTCCTTGCTTCTCTTGGTCGCCGTGCTGTAACAATTCATCCCTGGCCCTTTTAGGCGCATTGGTGTCAAAAGGGATTCTTAGATTGTTAGCCTCCATTGGGTCACAATGGTTCCTTGCTTCTCTTAACCTCTGTGGTGTCACAATGCATTCCAAGCCCTTTTAGGCTGCTTGGTCTTACAATGAACCATTTGATTCTTGGCCTTCATGGTGTCATAATGGTTCCTTGCTTCTATAGGTCCCCATGCTGTCAGAGTCCATCCGTGGTCCTTTTGCGCCCCCTGGTGTCAAAAGGGATCATTAGATTGTTAGCCTGCATTGGGTCACAATGCTTCCTTGCTTCTCTTAACCCCTGTGCTGTCACAATGCATCCCATCCCTTTTTAGGTCACTTGATGTCGCAATGAATCATTTAATTCTTGGCCTCCATGGTGGCGTAGTTGTACCATGTTTTAATTGGGCCCCAGGCTTTCACAATACATCCCTGCCCCTTTTAGGTCCATTGGTGTCAAAAGGGATCATTAGATTGTTAGCCTGCATTGGGTCACAATGGTTCCTTGCTTCTCTTAACCCCTGTGATGTCACAATGCATCCCATGCCCTTTTAGGCCCATTGGTGTCACAAGGGATCATTAGATTGTTAGCTTGCATTGGGTCACAATGGTTCCTTGCTTCTCTTAAGCTCTGTGGTGTCACAATGCATTCCAAGCCCTTTTAGGCCACTTGGTCTTACAATGAACCATTTGATTCTTGGCCTTCATGGTGTCATAATGGTTCCTTGCTTCTATAGGTCCCCATGCTGTCAGAGTTCATCCGTGGTCCTTTTGCGCCCCCTGGTGTCAAAAGGGATTCTTAGATTGTTAGCCTGCATTGGGTCACAATGGTGCCTTGCTTCTCTTAACCCCTGTGGTGTCACAATGCATCCCATGCCCTTTTAGGCCACTTGATGTCACAATGAATCATGTGATTCTTGGCCTCCATGGTGGCATAATTGTACCAGGTTTTACTTGGGCCCCATGCTTTCACAATACATCCCTGCCCCTTTTAGGCCCAATGGTGTCACAAGGGATCATTAGATTGTTAGCCTCCATTGGGTCACAATGGTTCCTTGCTTCTCTTAACCCCTGTGGTGTCACAATGCATACCATGCCCTTTTAGGCCACTTGATGTCACAATGAATCATTTGATTCTTGGCCTTCATGGTTTCATAATAGTTCATTGTATCTATTGGGCCCCATGCTGTCACAATTCATTCCAGGCCCTTTTGCGCCCCCTGGTGTCTAAAGGGATTCTCAGATTGTTAGCCTCCATTGGGTCACACTGGATCCTTGCTTCTCTTAACCCCTGTGCTGTCACAATGCATTCCATGCCCTTTTAGGCCACATGATGTCACAATGAATTATTTGATTCTTGGCCTCCACGGTGGCATAATAGATCCTTGATTCTATCGGTCCCCGGGCTGTAACACTTCTTCCCTGGCCCTTTTAGGCCCATTGGTGTCACAAGGGATCATTAGATTGTTAGCCTCCATTGGGTAACAATGGTTCCTTGCTTCTCTTAACCTCTGTGGTGTCACAATGCATCCCATGCCCTTTTAGGCCACATGATGTCACAATGAATCATTTGATTCTTGGCCTCTATGGTGACATAATGTTTCCATGTTTTAATTGGGCCCCATGCTTTCACAATTCATCCCTGGCCCTTATACAACACCTTGTGTGACAAGGGATCATTAGATTGTTAGCCTGCATTGGGTCACAATGGTTCCTTGCTTCTCTTAACCCCTGTGGTGCCACGATGCATTCTAAGCCCTTTTAGGCCACTTGGTCTTACAATGAACCATTTGATTCTTGGCCTTCATGGTGTCATAATGGTTCCTTGCTTCTATCGGTCCCCATGCTGTCACAATTCATCCCTGGCCCTTTTTCGCCCCCTGGTGTCAAAAGGGATTCTTAGATTGTTAGCCTGCATTGGGTCACAATGGTTCCTTGCTCCTCTTAACCCCTGTGGTGTCACAATGCATCCCATGACCTTTTAGGCCACTTGATGTCACAATGAATCATTTGATTCTTGGCCTCCATGGTGACATAATGTTTCCATGTTTTTATTGGGCCCCATGCTTTCACAATTCATCCCTGGCCCATTCACAACACCTTGTGTGACCAGGGATCATTAGATTGTTAGCCTGCATTGGGTCACAATGGATCCTTGCTTCTCTTGACCTCTGTGGTGTCACAATGCATTCCAAGCCCTTTTAGGCCACTTGGTCTTTCGATGAACCATTTGACTCTTGGCCTTCATGGTGTCATAATGGTTCCTTGCTTCTATAGGTCCCCATGCTGTCAGAGTTCATCTGTGGTCCTTTTGCGGCTCCTGTTGTCAAAAGGGATTCTTAGATTGTTAGCCTGCATTGGGTCACAATGGTTCCTTGCTTCTCTTAACCCCTGTGGTGTCACAATGCATCCCATGCCCTTTTAGGCCACTTGATGTCACAATGAATCATTTGATTCTTGGCCTCCACGGTGGCATAATAGATCCTTGCTTCTTTTGGTCGCCGTGCTGTAACAATTCATCCCTGGCCCTTGTAGGCCCATTGGTGTCACAAGGGAACATTAGATTGTTAGCCTCCATTGGGTAACAATGGATCCTTGCTTCTCTTAAGCACTGTGGTTTCACAATGCATCCCATGCCCTTTTAGGCCACTTGATGTCACAATGAATCATTTGATTCTTGGCCTCCATGGTGGCATAATAGTTCCTTGTATCTATTGGGTCCCACGCTGTCACAATTCATTCCTGGCCCTTTTACGACCCCTGGCGTCAAAAGGGATCCTGGGATTATTAGCCTCCATTGGGTCACAAAGGATCCTTGCTTCTCTTAACCCCTGTGGTGTCACAATGCATCCCATGCCCTTTTAGGCCACTTGATGTCACAATGAATTATTTGATTCTTGGCCTCCATGGTGGCATAATAGATCCTTGCTTCTATTGGTCCCCGTACTGTAACAATCCGTCCCTGGCCGTTTTTATACCCCCTGGTGCTACAAGGGATCATTAGATTGTTAGCCTGCATTGGGTCACAATGATTCCTTGCTTCTCTTAACCTCTGTGGTGTCACAATGCATTCCAAGCCCTTTTAGGCCACTTGATGTCACAATGAATCATTTGATTCTTGGCCTCCATGGTGGCATAATAGTTCATTGTATCTATTGGGCCCCATGCTGTCACAATTCATCCCTGGCCCTTTTACGCCCCCTGGTGTCAAAAGGGATCCTGGGATTATTAGCCTCCATAGGGTCACAATGGATCCTTGCTTCTCTTAACCTTTGTGGTGTCACAATGCATTCCAAGCCCTTTTAGGCCAGTTGGTCATACAAAGAACAATTTGATTCTTAGCCTCCATGGTGTCATAATGGTTCCTTGCTTCTATTGGTCCCCGTGCTGTAACAATTCATCCCTGGCCCTTTTAGGCCCATTGGGGTCAAAAGGGATTCTTAGCTTGTTAGCCTGCATTGGGTCACAATGGTTCCTTGCTTCTCTTAACCTCTGTGGTGTCACAATGCATACCATGCCCTTTTAGGCCACTTGATGTCACAATGAATCATTTGATTCTTGGCCTCTATGGTTTCATAATAGTTCATTGTATCTATTGGGCCCCATGCTGTCACAATTCATTCCAGGCCCTTTTGCGCCCCCTGGTGTCTAAAGGGATTCTCAGATTGTTAGCCTCCATTGGGTCACACTGGATCCTTGCTTCTCTTAACCCCTGTGCTGTCACAATGCATTCCATGCCCTTTTAGGCCACATGATGTCACAATGAATTATTTGATTCTTGGCCTCCACGGTGGCATAATAGATCCTTGATTCTATCGGTCCCCGTGCTGTAACACTTCTTCCCTGGCCCTTTTAGGCCCATTGGTGTCACAAGGGATCATTAGATTGTTAGCCTCCATTGGGTCACAATGGTTCCTTGCTTCTCTTAACCCCTGTGGTGTCACAATGCATCCCATGCCCTTTTAGGCCACTTGATGTCACCATGAATCATTTGATTCTTGGCCTCCATGGTGGCATAATTGTACCAGGTTTTAATTGGGCCCCATGTTTCACAATTAATCCCTGGCCCTTTTAGGCCCATTGGTGTCACAAGGGATCATTGGATTGTCAGCCTCCATTGGGTCACAATGGTTCCTTGCTTCTCTTCACCTCTGTGGTGTCACAATGCATCCCATGCTCTTTTAGGCCACTTGATGTCACAATGAATCATTTGATTCTTGGCCTCCATGGTGTCATAATAGTTCATTGTATCTATTGGTCCCCATGCTGTCACAATTCATTCCTGGCCCTTTTGCGCCCCCTGGTGTCAAAAGGGATCCTGGCACTATTAGCCTCCTTTGGGTCACAATGGATCCTTGCTTCTCTTAACCCCTGTGGTGTCACAATGCATCCCATGCCCTTTTAGGCCACTTGATGTCACAATGAATCATTTGATTCTTGGCCTCCATGGTGGCATAATTGTACCAGGTTTTAATTGGCCTCTGTGCTTTCACAATTCATCCCTGGCCTTTTTAGGCCAATTGGTGTCAAAAGGGATCATTAGATTGTTAGTCTCCATTGGGTCACAAAGGATCCTTGCTTCTCTTAACTTCTGTGGTGTCACAATGCATCCCATGCCCTTTTAGGCCACTTGATGTCACAATGAATGTCACAATGAATCATTTGAATCTTGGCCTCTATGGTTTCATAATAGTTCATTGTATCTATTGGGCCCCATGCTGTCACAATTCATTCCTGGCCCTTTTGCGCCCCCTGGTGTCTAAAGGGATTCTTAGATTGTTAGCCTCCATTGGGTCACACTGGATCCTTGCTTCTCCTAACCCCTGTGCTGTCACAATGCATTCCATGCCCTTTTAGGCCACATGATGTCACAATGAATTATTTGATTCTTGGCCTCCACGGTGGCATAATAGATCCTTGATTCTATCGGTCCCCGTGCTGTAACACTTCATCCCTGGCCCTTTTAGGCCCCTTGGTCTCACAAGGGATCATTAGATTGTTAGCCTGCATTGGGTCACAATGGTGCCTTGCTTCTCTTAACCCCTGTGGTGTCACAATGCATTCCAAGCCCTTTTAGGCCACTTGATGTCACAATGAACCATTTGATTCTTGGCCTTCATGGTGTCATAATGGTTCCTTGCTTCTATAGGTCCCCATGTTGTCACAGTTCATCCGTGTTCCTTTTTCGCCCCCTGGTGTCAAAAGGGATTCTTAGATTGTTAGCCTGCATTGGGTCACAATGGATCCTTGCTTCTCTTAACCCCTGTGGTGTCACAATGCATCCCATGCCATTTTTGGCCACTTGATGTCACAATGAATCATTTGATTCTTGGCCTCTATGGTGACATAATGTTTCCATGTTTTTATTGGGCCCCATGCTTTCACAATTCATCCCTGGCCCTTATACAACACCTTGTGTGACAAGAGATCATTAGATTGTTAGCCTGCATTGGGTCACAATGGTTCCTTGCTTCTCTTAACCTCTGTGGTGTCACAATGCATTCCAAGCCCTTTTAGGCCACTTGGTCTTTCGATGAACCATTTGACTCTTGGCCTTCATGGTGTCATAATGGTTCCTTGCTTCTATAGGTCCCCATGCTGTCACAGTTCATCCGTGGTCCTTTTCAGCCCCCTGTTGTCAAAAGGGATTCTTAGATTGTTAGCCTGCATTGGGTCACAATGCTTCCTTGCTTCTCTTAACCCCTGTGGTGTCACAATGCATCCCATGCCCTTTTAGGCCACTTGGTGTTACAATGAATCATTTGATTCTTGGCCTCTGTGGTGTCATAATGTTTCCATGTTTTTCTTGGGCCCCATGCTGTAACAATTCATCCCTGGCCCATTCTCAACACCTTGTGTGACAAGGGATCATTAGATTGTTAGCCTCCCTTGGGTCACAATGGTTCCTTGCTTCTCTTAACCTCTGTGGTGTCACAATGCATTCCAAGCCCTTTTAGGCCACTTGGTCTTACAATGAACCATTGATTCTTGGCCTTCATGGTGTCATAATGGTTCCTTGCTTCTATAGGTCCCCATGCTGTCTGAGTTCATCTGCGGTCCTTTTGCGCCTCCTGTTGTCAAAAGGGATTCTTAGATTGTTAGCCTGCAATGGGTCACAATGGTTCCTTGCTTCTCTTCACCTCTGTGGTGTCACAATGCATCCCATGCCCGTTTAGGCCACATGATGTCACAATGAATCATTTGATTCTTGGCCTCCACGGTGGCATAATAGATCCTTGCTTCTTTTGGTCGCCGTGCTGTAACAATTCATCCCTGGCCCTTTTAGGCCCATTGGTGTCACAAGGGATCATTGGATTGTCAGCCTCCATTGGGTCACAATGCTTCCTTGCTTCTATTAACCTCTGTGGCGACACAATGCATCCCATGCCCTTTTAGGCCACTTGATGTCACAATGAATCATTTGATTCTTGGCCTCCATGGTGGCATAATTGTACCAGGTTTTAATTGGCCTCTGTGCATTCACAATTCATCCCTGGCCCTTTTAGGCCAATTGGTGTCACAAGGGAACATTAGATTGTTAGCCTCCATTGGGTGACAATGGATCCTTGCTTCTCTTAAGCTCTGTGGTGTCACAAATCATCCCATGACCTTTTAGGCCACTTGATGTCACAATGGATCATTTGATTCTTGGCCTCCATGGTTTCATAATGGTTCCTTGTTTCTATTGGGCCCCATGCTGTCACAATTCATCCCTGGCCCTTTTGCGCCCCCTGGTGTCAAATGGGATCCTGGGATTATTAGCCTCCATTGGGTCACAATGCATCCTTGCTTCTCTTAACCCCTGTGGTGTCACAATGCATCCCATGCCCTTTTAGGCCACTTGATGTCACAATGAATCATTTGATTCTTGGCCTCCATGGTGTCATAATAGTTCATTGTATCTATTGGTCCCCATGCTGTCTCAATTCATTCCTGGCCCTTTTGCGCCCCCTGGTGTCAAAAGGGATCCTGGCACTATTAGCCTCCTTTGGGTCACAATGGATCCTTGCTTCTCTTAACCCCTGTGGTGTCACAATGCATTCCATGCCCTTTTAGGCCACTTGATGTCACAATGAATCATTTGATTCTTGGCCTCCATGGTGGCATAATTGTACCAGGTTTTAATTGGCCTCTGTGCTTTCACAATTCATCCCTGGCCTTTTTAGGCCAATTGGTGTCAAAAGGGATCATTAGATTGTTAGTCTCCATTGGGTCACAAAGGATCCTTGCTTCTCTTAACTTCTGTGGTGTCACAATGCATCCCATGCCCTTTTAGGCCACTTGATGTCACAATGAATGTCACAATGAATCATTTGAATCTTGGCCTCTATGGTTTCATAATAGTTCATTGTATCTATTGGGCCCCATGCTGTCACAATTCATTCCTGGCCCTTTTGCGCCCCCTGGTGTCTAAAGGGATTCTTAGATTGTTAGCCTCCATTGGGTCACACTGGATCCTTGCTTCTCCTAACCCCTGTGCTGTCACAATGCATTCCATGCCCTTTTAGGCCACATGATGTCACAATGAATTATTTGATTCTTGGCCTCCACGGTGGCATAATAGATCCTTGATTCTATCGGTCCCCGTGCTGTAACACTTCATCCCTGGCCCTTTTAGGCCCCTTGGTCTCACAAGGGATCATTAGATTGTTAGCCTGCATTGGGTCACAATGGTGCCTTGCTTCTCTTAACCCCTGTGGTGTCACAATGCATTCCAAGCCCTTTTAGGCCACTTGATGTCACAATGAACCATTTGATTCTTGGCCTTCATGGTGTCATAATGGTTCCTTGCTTCTATAGGTCCCCATGTTGTCACAGTTCATCCGTGTTCCTTTTTCGCCCCCTGGTGTCAAAAGGGATTCTTAGATTGTTAGCCTGCATTGGGTCACAATGGATCCTTGCTTCTCTTAACCCCTGTGGTGTCACAATGCATCCCATGCCATTTTTGGCCACTTGATGTCACAATGAATCATTTGATTCTTGGCCTCTATGGTGACATAATGTTTCCATGTTTTTATTGGGCCCCATGCTTTCACAATTCATCCCTGGCCCTTATACAACACCTTGTGTGACAAGAGATCATTAGATTGTTAGCCTGCATTGGGTCACAATGGTTCCTTGCTTCTCTTAACCTCTGTGGTGTCACAATGCATTCCAAGCCCTTTTAGGCCACTTGGTCTTTCGATGAACCATTTGACTCTTGGCCTTCATGGTGTCATAATGGTTCCTTGCTTCTATAGGTCCCCATGCTGTCACAGTTCATCCGTGGTCCTTTTCAGCCCCCTGTTGTCAAAAGGGATTCTTAGATTGTTAGCCTGCATTGGGTCACAATGCTTCCTTGCTTCTCTTAACCCCTGTGGTGTCACAATGCATCCCATGCCCTTTTAGGCCACTTGGTGTTACAATGAATCATTTGATTCTTGGCCTCTGTGGTGTCATAATGTTTCCATGTTTTTCTTGGGCCCCATGCTGTAACAATTCATCCCTGGCCCATTCTCAACACCTTGTGTGACAAGGGATCATTAGATTGTTAGCCTCCCTTGGGTCACAATGGTTCCTTGCTTCTCTTAACCTCTGTGGTGTCACAATGCATTCCAAGCCCTTTTAGGCCACTTGGTCTTACAATGAACCATTGATTCTTGGCCTTCATGGTGTCATAATGGTTCCTTGCTTCTATAGGTCCCCATGCTGTCTGAGTTCATCTGCGGTCCTTTTGCGCCTCCTGTTGTCAAAAGGGATTCTTAGATTGTTAGCCTGCAATGGGTCACAATGGTTCCTTGCTTCTCTTCACCTCTGTGGTGTCACAATGCATCCCATGCCCGTTTAGGCCACATGATGTCACAATGAATCATTTGATTCTTGGCCTCCACGGTGGCATAATAGATCCTTGCTTCTTTTGGTCGCCGTGCTGTAACAATTCATCCCTGGCCCTTTTAGGCCCATTGGTGTCACAAGGGATCATTGGATTGTCAGCCTCCATTGGGTCACAATGCTTCCTTGCTTCTATTAACCTCTGTGGCGACACAATGCATCCCATGCCCTTTTAGGCCACTTGATGTCACAATGAATCATTTGATTCTTGGCCTCCATGGTGGCATAATTGTACCAGGTTTTAATTGGCCTCTGTGCATTCACAATTCATCCCTGGCCCTTTTAGGCCAATTGGTGTCACAAGGGAACATTAGATTGTTAGCCTCCATTGGGTGACAATGGATCCTTGCTTCTCTTAAGCTCTGTGGTGTCACAAATCATCCCATGACCTTTTAGGCCACTTGATGTCACAATGGATCATTTGATTCTTGGCCTCCATGGTTTCATAATGGTTCCTTGTTTCTATTGGGCCCCATGCTGTCACAATTCATCCCTGGCCCTTTTGCGCCCCCTGGTGTCAAATGGGATCCTGGGATTATTAGCCTCCATTGGGTCACAATGCATCCTTGCTTCTCTTAACCCCTGTGGTGTCACAATGCATCCCATGCCCTTTTAGGCCACTTGATGTCACAATGAATCATTTGATTCTTGGCCTCCATGGTGTCATAATAGTTCATTGTATCTATTGGTCCCCATGCTGTCTCAATTCATTCCTGGCCCTTTTGCGCCCCCTGGTGTCAAAAGGGATCCTGGCACTATTAGCCTCCTTTGGGTCACAATGGATCCTTGCTTCTCTTAACCCCTGTGGTGTCACAATGCATTCCATGCCCTTTTAGGCCACTTGATGTCACAATGAATCATTTGATTCTTGGCCTCCATGGTGGCATAATTGTACCAGGTTTTAATTGGCCTCTGTGCTTTCACAATTCATCCCTGGCCTTTTTAGGCCAATTGGTGTCAAAAGGGATCATTAGATTGTTAGTCTCCATTGGGTCACAAAGGATCCTTGCTTCTCTTAACTTCTGTGGTGTCACAATGCATCCCATGCCCTTTTAGGCCACTTGATGTCACAATGAATGTCACAATGAATCATTTGAATCTTGGCCTCTATGGTTTCATAATAGTTCATTGTATCTATTGGGCCCCATGCTGTCACAATTCATTCCTGGCCCTTTTGCGCCCCCTGGTGTCTAAAGGGATTCTTAGATTGTTAGCCTCCATTGGGTCACACTGGATCCTTGCTTCTCCTAACCCCTGTGCTGTCACAATGCATTCCATGCCCTTTTAGGCCACATGATGTCACAATGAATTATTTGATTCTTGGCCTCCACGGTGGCATAATAGATCCTTGATTCTATCGGTCCCCGTGCTGTA
Source organism: Cinclus cinclus (assembly GCF_963662255.1). Classification (NCBI taxonomy): domain Eukaryota; kingdom Metazoa; phylum Chordata; class Aves; order Passeriformes; family Cinclidae; genus Cinclus; species Cinclus cinclus. The sequence continues at coordinate 212,846 of NW_026912129.1, forward strand.
ACACTTCATCCCTGGCCCTTTTAGGCCCCTTGGTCTCACAAGGGATCATTAGATTGTTAGCCTCCATTGGGTAACAATGGTTCCTTGCTTCTCTTAACCTCTGTGGTGTCACAATGCATCCCATGCCCTTTTAGGCCACTTGGTGTTACAATGAATCATTTGATTCTTGGCCTCTATGGTGACATAATGTTTCCATGTTTTAATTGGGCCCCATGCTTTCACAATTCATCCCTGGCCCTTATACAACTCCTTGTGTGACAAGGGATCATTAGATTGTTAGCCTGCATTGGGTCACAATGGTTCCTTGCTTCTCTTAACCTCTGTGGTGTCACAATGCATCCCATGCCCTTTTAGGCCACTTGATGTCACAATGAATCATTTGATTCTTGGCCTCCATTGTGTCATAATGGTTCCTTGTTTCTATTGGGCCCCATGCTGTCACAATTCATCCCTGGCCCTTTTACGCCCCCTGGTGTCAAATGGGATCCTGGGATTATTAGCCTCTCTTGGGTCACAATGGATCCTTGCTTCTCTTAACCCCTGTGCTGTCACAATGCATCCCATGCCCTTTTAGGCCCATTGGTGTCACAAGGGATCATTAGATTGTTAGCTTGCATTGGGTCACAATGTTTCCTTGCTTCTCTTAACCTCTGTCGTGTCACAATTCATCCCATGCCCTTTTAGGCCATTTATGTCACAATGAATCATTTGATTCTTGGCCTCCATGGTGTCATAATCGTTCCTTGTTTCTATTGGGCCCCATGCTGTCACAATTCATCCCTGGCCCTTTTACGCCCCCTGGTGTCAAATGGGATCCTGGGAGTATTAGCCTCCATTGGGTCACAATGGATCCTTGCTTCTCTTACCCCCTTTGGGGTCACAATGCATCCCATGCCCTTTTAGGCCACTTGATGGCTCAATGAATCATTTGATTCTTGGCCTCTATGTTGACATAATGTTTCCATGTTTTTATTGGGCCCCATGCTTTCACAATTCATCCCTGGCCCTTATACAACACCTTGTGTGACAAGGGATCATTAGATTGTTAGCCTGCATTGGGTCACAATGGTTCCTTTCTTCTCTTAACCTCTGTGGTGTCACAATGCATTCCAAGCCCTTTTAGGCCACTTGGTCTTTCGATGAACCATTTGACTCTTGGCCTTCATGGTGTCATAATGGTTCCTTGCTTCTATAGGTCCCCATGCTGTCACAGTTCATCCGTGGTCCTTTTCAGCCCCCTGGTGTCAAAAGGGATTCTTAGATTGTTAGCCTGCATTGGGTCACAATGGTTCCTTGCTTCTCTTAACCCCTGTGGTGTCACAATGCATCCCATGCCCTTTTAGGCCACTTGATGTCACAATGAATCATTTGATTCTTGGCCTCCATGGTGGCATAATAGATCCTTGCTTCTTTTGGTCGCCGTGCTTTCACAATTCATCCCTGGCCCTTTTAGGCCCATTGGTGTCACAAGGGAACATTAGATTGTTAGCCTCCATTGGGTAACAATGGATCCTTGCTTCTCTTAAGCTCTGTGGTGTCACAATGCATTCCATGCCCTTTTAGGCCACTTGATGTCACAATGAATCATTTGATTCTTGGCCTCCATGGTGGCATAATAGTTCCTTGTATCTATTGGGCCCCACGCTGTCACAATTCATTCCTGGCCCTTTTACGACCCCTGGCGTCAAAAGGGATCCTGGGATTATTAGCCTCCATTGGGTCACAAAGGATCCTTGCTTCTCTTAACCTCTGTGGTGTCACAATGCATCCCATGCCCTTTTAGGCCACTTGATGTCACAATGAATTATTTGATTCTTGGCCTCCATGGTGGCATAATAGATCCTTGCTTCTATTGGTCCCCGTACTGTAACAATCCGTCCCTGGCCGTTTTTATACCCCCTGGTGCCACAAGGGATCATTAGATTGTTAGCCTGCATTGGGTCACAATGATTCCTTGCTTCTCTTAACCTCTGTGGTGTCACAATGCATTCCAAGCCCTTTTAGGCCACTTGGTCTTACAATGAACCATTTGATTCTTGGCCTTCATGGTGTCATAATATTTCCTTGCTTCTATAGGTCGCCATGCTGTCACAGTTCATCCGTGTTCCTTTTACGCCCATTGGTGTCAAAAGGGATCATTAGATTGTTAGCCTGCATTGGGTCACAATGGTTCCTTGCTTCTCTTAACCCCTGTGGTGTCACAATGCATCCCATGCCCTTTTAGGCCACTTGGTGTTACAATGAATCATTTGATTCTTGGCCTCTATGGTGACATAATGTTTCCATGTTTTTATTGGGCCCCATGCTTTCACAATTCATCCCTGGCCCTGATACAACACATTGTGTGACAAGGGATCATTAGATTGTTAGCCTCCCTTGGGTCACAATGGTTCCTTGTTTCTCTTAACCTCTGTGGTGTCACAATGCATCCCATGCCCTTTTAGGCCACTTGATGTCACAATGAATCATTTGATTCTTGGCCTCCATGGTGGCATAATAGTTCATTGTATCTATTGGGCCCCATGCTGTCACAATTCATCCCTGGCCCTTTTACGCCCCCTGGTGTCAAAAGGGATCCTGGGATTATTAGCCTCCATAGGGTCACAATGGATCCTTGCTTCTCTTAACCTTTGTGGTGTCACAATGCATTCCAAGCCCATTTAGGCCACTTGGTCTTACAATGAACAATTTGATTCTTGGCCTCCATGGTGCCATACTGGTTCCTTGCTTCTCTTGGTCCCCGTGCTGTAACAATTCATCCCTGGCCCTTTTAGGCGCATTGGTGTCAAAAGGGATTCTTAGATTGTTAGCCTCCATTGGGTCACAATGGTTCCTTGCTTCTCTTAACCTCTGTGGTGTCACAATGCATTCCAAGACCTTTTAGGCTGCTTGGTCTTACAATGAACCATTTGATTCTTGGCCTTCATGGTGTCATAATGGTTCCTTGCTTCTATAGGTCCCCATGCTGTCAGAGTCCATCCGTGGTCCTTTTGCTCCCCCTGGTGTCAAAAGGGATCATTAGATTGTTAGCCTGCATTGGGTCACAATGGTTCCTTGCTTCTCTTAACCCCTGTGCTGTCACAATGCATCCCATCCCTTTTTAGGTCACTTGATGTCGCAATGAATCATTTAATTCTTGGCCTCCATGGTGGCGTAGTTGTACCATGTTTTAATTGGGCCCCAGGCTTTCACAATACATCCCTGCCCCTTTTAGGTCCATTGGTGTCAAAAGGGATCATTAGATTGTTAGCCTGCATTGGGTCACAATGGTTCCTTGCTTCTCTTAACCCCTGTGATGTCACAATGCATCCCATGCCCTTTTAGGCCCATTGGTGTCACAAGGGATCATTAGATGGTTAGCTTGCATTGGGTCACAATGGTTCCTTGCTTCTCTTAACCTCTGTGGTGTCACAATGCATTCCAAGCCCTTTTAGGCCACTTGGTCTTACAATGAACCATTTGATTCTTGGCCTTCATGGTGTCATAATGGTTCCTTGCTTCTATAGGTCCCCATGCTGTGAGAGTTCATCCGTGGTCCTTTTGCGCCCCCTGGTGTCAAAAGGGATTCTTAGATTGTTAGCCTGCATTGGGTCACAATGGTGCCTTGCTTCTCTTAACCCCTGTGGTGTCACAATGCATCCCATGCCCTTTTAGGCCACTTGATGTCACAATGAATCATGTGATTCTTGGCCTCCATGGTGGCATAATTGTACCAGGTTTTACTTGGGCCCCATGCTTTCACAATACATCCCTGCCCCTTTTAGGCCCAATGGTGTCACAAGGGATCATTAGATTGTTAGCCTCCATTGGGTCACAATGGTTCCTTGCTTCTCTTAACCCCTGTGGTGTCACAATGCATCCCATGCCCTTTTAGGCCACTTGATGTCACAATGAATCATTTGATTCTTGGCCTTCATGGTTTCATAATAGTTCATTGTATCTATTGGGCCCCATGCTGTCACAATTCATTCCAGGCCCTTTTGCGCCCCCTGGTGTCTAAAGGGATTCTCAGATTGTTAGCCTCCATTGGGTCACACTGGATCCTTGCTTCTCTTAACCCCTGTGCTGTCACAATGCATTCCATGCCCTTTTAGGCCACATGATGTCACAATGAATTATTTGATTCTTGGCCTCCACGGTGGCATAATAGATCCTTGATTCTATCGGTCCCCGTGCTGTAACACTTCTTCCCTGGCCCTTTTAGGCCCATTGGTGTCACAAGGGATCATTAGATTGTTAGCCTCCATTGGGTAACAATGGTTCCTTGCTTCTCTTAACCTCTGTGGTGTCACAATGCATCCCATGCCCTTTTAGGCCACATGATGTCACAATGAATCATTTGATTCTTGGCCTCTATGGTGACATAATGTTTCCATGTTTTAATTGGGCCCCATGCTTTCACAATTCATCCCTGGCCCTTATACAACACCTTGTGTGACAAGGGATCATTAGATTGTTAGCCTGCATTGGGTCACAATGGTTCCTTGCTTCTCTTAACCCCTGTGGTGTCACAATGCATTCTAAGCCCTTTTAGGCCACTTGGTCTTACAATGAACCATTTGATTCTTGGCCTTCATGGTGTCATAATGGTTCCTTGCTTCTATCGGTCCCCATGCTGTCACAATTCATCCCTGGCCCTTTTTCGCCCCCTGGTGTCAAAAGGGATTCTTAGATTGTTAGCCTGCATTGGGTCACAATGGTTCCTTGCTCCTCTTAACCCCTGTGGTGTCACAATGCATCCCATGCCCTTTTAGGCCACTTGATGTCACAATGAATCATTTGATTCTTGGCCTCCATGGTGACATAATGTTTCCATGTTTTTATTGGGCCCCATGCTTTCACAATTCATCCCTGGCCCATTCACAACACCTTGTGTGACCAGGGATCATTAGATTGTTAGCCTGCATTGGGTCACAATGGATCCTTGCTTCTCTTAACCTCTGTGGTGTCACAATGCATTCCAAGCCCTTTTAGGCCACTTGGTCTTACACTGAACCATTGATTCTTGGCCTTCATGGTGTCATAATGGTTCCTTGCTTCTATAGGTCCCCATGCTGTCAGAGTTCATCTGTGGTCCTTTTGCGGCTCCTGTTGTCAAAAGGGATTCTTAGATTGTTAGCCTGCATTGGGTCACAATGGTTCCTTGCTTCTCTTAACCCCTGTGCTGTCACAATGCATCCCATGCCCTTTTAGGCCACTTGATGTCACAATGAATCATTTGATTCTTGGCCTCCACGGTGGCATAATAGATCCCTGCTTCTTTTGGTCGCCGTGCTGTAACAATTCATCCCTGGCCCTTTTAGGCCCATTGGTGTCACAAGGGAACATTAGATTGTTAGCCTCCATTGGGTAACAATGGATCCTTGCTTCTCTTAAGCACTGTGGTTTCACAATGCATTCCATGCCCTTTTAGGCCACTTGATGTCACAATGAATCATTTGATTCTTGGCCTCCATGGTGGCATAATAGTTCCTTGTATCTATTGGGCCCCACGCTGTCACAATTCATTCCTGGCCCTTTTACGACCCCTGGCGTCAAAAGGGATCCTGGGATTATTAGCCTCCATTGGGTCACAAAGGATCCTTGCTTCTCTTAACCCCTGTGGTGTCACAATGCATCCCATGCCCTTTTAGGCCACTTGATGTCACAATGAATTATTTGATTCTTGGCCTCCATGGTGGCATAATAGATCCTTGCTTCTATTGGTCCCCGTACTGTAACAATCCGTCCCTGGCCGTTTTTATACCCCCTGGTGCTACAAGGGATCATTAGATTGTTAGCCTGCATTGGGTCACAATGATTCCTTGCTTCTCTTAACCTCTGTGGTGTCACAATGCATTCCAAGCCCTTTTAGGCCACTTGATGTCACAATGAATCATTTGATTCTTGGCCTCCATGGTGGCATAATAGTTCATTGTATCTATTGGGCCCCATGCTGTCACAATTCATCCCTGGCCCTTTTACGCCCCCTGGTGTCAAAAGGGATCCTGGGATTATTAGCCTCCATAGGGTCACAATGGATCCTTGCTTCTCTTAACCTTTGTGGTGTCACAATGCATTCCAAGCCCTTTTAGGCCACTTGGTCATACAAAGAACTATTTGATTCTTAGCCTCCATGGTGTCATAATGGTTCCTTGCTTCTATTGGTCCCCGTGCTGTAACAATTCATCCCTGGCCCTTTTAGGCCCATTGGGGTCAAAAGGGATTCTTAGCTTGTTAGCCTGCATTGGGTCACAATGGTTCCTTGCTTCTCTTAACCTCTGTGGTGTCACAATGCATACCATGCCCTTTTAGGCCACTTGATGTCACAATGAATCATTTGATTCTTGTCCTCTATGGTTTCATAATAGTTCATTGTATCTATTGGGCCTCATGCTGTCACAATTCATTCCAGGCCCTTTTGCGCCCCCTGGTGTCTAAAGGGATTCTCAGATTGTTAGCCTCCATTGGGTCACCCTGGATCCTTGCTTCTCTTAACCCCTGTGCTGTCACAATGCATTCCATGCCCTTTTAGGCCACATGATGTCACAATGAATTATTTGATTCTTGGCCTCCACGGTGGCATAATAGATCCTTGATTCTATCGGTCCCCGTGCTGTAACACTTCTTCCCTGGCCCTTTTAGGCCCATTGGTGTCACAAGGGATCATTAGATTGTTAGCCTCCATTGGGTAACAATGGTTCCTTGCTTCTCTTAACCTCTGTGGTGTCACAATGCATCCCATGCCCTTTTAGGCCACATGATGTCACAATGAATCATTTGATTCTTGGCCTCTATGGTGACATAATGTTTCCATGTTTTAATTGGGCCCCATGCTTTCACAATTCATCCCTGGCCCTTATACAACACCTTGTGTGACAAGGGATCATTAGATTGTTAGCCTGCATTGGGTCACAATGGTTCCTTGCTTCTCTTAACCCCTGTGGTGTCACAATGCATTCTAAGCCCTTTTAGGCCACTTGGTCTTACAATGAACCATTTGATTCTTGGCCTTCATGGTGTCATAATGGTACCTTGCTTCTATCGGTCCCCATGCTGTCACAATTCATCCCTGGCCCTTTTTCGCCCCCTGGTGTCAAAAGGGATTCTTAGATTGTTAGCCTGCATTGGGTCACAATGGTTCCTTGCTCCTCTTAACCCCTGTGGTGTCACAATGCATCCCATGCCCTTTTAGGCCACTTGATGTCACAATGAATCATTTGATTCTTGGCCTCCATGGTGACATAATGTTTCCATGTTTTTATTGGGCCCCATGCTTTCACAATTCATCCCTGGCCCATTCAAAACACCTTGTGTGACCAGGGATCATTAGATTGTTAGCCTGCATTGGGTCACAATGGATCCTTGCTTCTCTTAACCTCTGTGGTGTCACAATGCATTCCAAGCCCTTTTAGGCCACTTGGTCTTACACTGAACCATTGATTCTTGGCCTTCATGTTGTCATAATGGTTCCTTGCTTCTATAGGTCCCCATGCTGTCAGCGTTCATCTGTGGTCCTTTTGCGGCTCCTGTTGTCAAAAGGGATTCTTAGATTGTTAGCCTGCATTGGGTCACAATGGATCCTTGCTTCTCTTAACCCCTGTGGTGTCACAATGCATCCCATGCCCTTTTAGGCCACTTGATGTCACAATGAATCATTTGATTCTTGGCCTCCATGGTGGCATAATAGATCCTTGCTTCTTTTGGTCGCCGTGCTGTAACAATTCATCCCTGGCCCTTTTAGGCCCATTGGTGTCACAAGGGAACATTAGATTGTTAGCCTCCATTGGGTAACAATGGATCCTTGCTTCTCTTAAGCACTGTGGTTTCACAATGCATTCCATGCCCTTTTAGGCCACTTGATGTCACAATGAATCATTTGATTCTTGGCCTCCATGGTGGCATAATAGTTCCTTGTATCTATTGGGCCCCACGCTGTCACAATTCATTCCTGGCCCTTTTACGACCCCTGGCGTCAAAAGGGATCCTGGGATTATTAGCCTCCATTGGGTCACAAAGGATCCTTGCTTCTCTTAACCCCTGTGGTGTCACAATGCATCCCATGCCCTTTTAGGCCACTTGATGTCACAATGAATTATTTGATTCTTGGCCTCCATGGTGGCATAATAGATCCTTGCTTCTATTGGTCCCCGTACTGTAACAATCCGTCCCTGGCCGTTTTTATACCCCCTGGTGCTACAAGGGATCATTAGATTGTTAGCCTGCATTGGGTCACAATGATTCCTTGCTTCTCTTAACCTCTGTGGTGTCACAATGCATTCCAAGCCCTTTTAGGCCACTTGGTCTTACAATGAACCATTTGATTCTTGGCCTTCATGGTGTCATAATGGTTCCTTGCTTCTATAGGTCCCCATGCTGTCACAGTTCATCCGTGATCCTTTTACGCCCATTGGTGTCAAAAGGGATCATTAGATTGTTAGCTTGCATTGGGTCACAATGGATCCTTGCTTCTCTTAACCCCTGTGGTGTCACAATGCATCCCATGCCCTTTTAGGCCACTTGGTGTTACAATGAATCATTTGATTCTTGGCCTCTATGGTGACATAATATTTCCATGTTTTTATTGGGCCCCATGCTGTCACAATTCATCCCTGGCCCTTTTACGCCCCCTGGTGTCTAAAGGGATCCTGGGATTATTAGCCTCCATAGGGTCACAATGGATCCTTGCTTCTCTTAACCTTTGTGGTGTCACAATGCATTCCAAGCCCTTTTAGGCCACTTGGTCATACAAAGAACAATTTGATTCTTAGCCTCCATGGTGTCATAATGGTTCCTTGCTTCTATTGGTCCCCGTGCTGTAACAATTCATCCCTGGCCCTTTTAGGCCCATTGGGGTCAAAAGGGATTCTTAGCTTGTTAGCCTGCATTGGGTCACAATGGTTCCTTGCTTCTCTTAACCTCTGTGGTGTCACAATGCATACCATGCCCTTTTAGGCCACTTGATGTCACAATGAATCATTTGATTCTTGGCCTCTATGGTTTCATAATAGTTCATTGTATCTATTGGGCCCCATGCTGTCACAATTCATTCCAGGCCCTTTTGCGCCCCCTGGTGTCTAAAGGGATTCTCAGATTGTTAGCCTCCATTGGGTCACACTGGATCCTTGCTTCTCTTAACCCCTGTGCTGTCACAATGCATTCCATGCCCTTTTAGGCCACATGATGTCACAATGAATTATTTGATTCTTGGCCTCCACGGTGGCATAATAGATCCTTGATTCTATCGGTCCCCGTGCTGTAACACTTCTTCCCTGGCCCTTTTAGGCCCATTGGTGTCACAAGGGATCATTAGATTGTTAGCCTCCATTGGGTAACAATGGTTCCTTGCTTCTCTTAACCTCTGTGGTGTCACAATGCATCCCATGCCCTTTTAGGCCACATGATGTCACAATGAATCATTTGATTCCTGGCCTCTATGGTGACATAATGTTTCCATGTTTTAATTGGGCCCCATGCTTTCACAATTCATCCCTGGCCCTTATACAACACCTTGTGTGACAAGGGATCATTAGATTGTTAGCCTGCATTGGGTCACAATGGTTCCTTGCTTCTCTTAACCCCTGTGGTGTCACAATGCATTCTAAGCCCTTTTAGGCCACTTGGTCTTACAATGAACCATTTGATTCTTGGCCTTCATGGTGTCATAATGGTTCCTTGCTTCTATCGGTCCCCATGCTGTCACAATTCATCCCTGGCCCTTTTTCGCCCCCTGGTGTCAAAAGGGATTCTTAGATTGTTAGCCTGCATTGGGTCACAATGGTTCCTTGCTTCTCTTAACCCCTGTGGTGTCACAATGCATCCCATGCCCTTTTAGGCCACTTGATGTCACAATGAATCATTTGATTCTTGGCCTCCATGGTGACATAATGTTTCCATGTTTTTATTGGGCCCCATGCTTTCACAATTCATCCCTGGCCCATTCACAACACCTTGTGTGACCAGGGATCATTAGATTGTTAGCCTGCATTGGGTCACAATGGATCCTTGCTTCTCTTAACCTCTGTGGTGTCACAATGCATTCCAAGCCCTTTTAGGCCACTTGGTCTTACACTGAACCATTGATTCTTGGCCTTCATGGTGTCATAATGGTTCCTTGCTTCTATAGGTCCCCATGCTGTCAGAGTTCATCTGTGGTCCTTTTGCGGCTCCTGTTGTCAAAAGGGATTCTTAGATTGTTAGCCTGCATTGGGTCACAATGGTTCCTTGCTTCTCTTAACCCCTGTGGTGTCACAATGCATCCCATGCCCTTTTAGGCCACTTGATGTCACAATGAATCATTTGATTGTTGGCCTCCATGGTGGCATAATAGTTCCTTGTATCTATTGGGCCCCACGCTGTCACAATTCATTCCTGGCCCTTTTACGACCCCTGGCGTCAAAAGGGATCCTGGGATTATTAGCCTCCATTGGGTCACAAAGGATCCTTGCTTCTCTTAACCCCTGTGGTGTCACAATGCATCCCATGCCCTTTTAGGCCACTTGATGTCACAATGAATTATTTGATTCTTGGCCTCCATGGTGGCATAATAGATCCTTGCTTCTATTGGTCCCCGTACTGTAACAATCCGTCCCTGGCCGTTTTTATACCCCCTGGTGCTACAAGGGATCATTAGATTGTTAGCCTGCATTGGGTCACAATGATTCCTTGCTTCTCTTAACCTCTGTGGTGTCACAATGCATTCCAAGCCCTTTTAGGCCACTTGGTCTTACAATGAACCATTTGATTCTTGGCCTTCATGGTGTCATAATATTTCCTTGTTCTATAGGTCCCCATGCTGTCACAGTTCATCCGTGATCCTTTTACGCCCATTGGTGTCAAAAGGGATCATTAGATTGTTAGCTTGCATTGGGTCACAATGGATCCTTGCTTCTCTTAACCCCTGTGGTGTCACAATGCATCCCATGCCCTTTTAGGCCACTTGGTGTTACAATGAATCATTTGATTCTTGGCCTCTATGGTGACATAATGTTTCCATGTTTTAATTGTGCCCCATGCTTTCACAATTCATCCCTGGCCCTGATACAACACATTGTGTGACAAGGGATCATTAGATTGTTAGCCTCCCTTGGGTCACAATAGTTCCTTGCTTCTCTTAACCTCTGTGGTGTCACAATGCATCCCATGCCCTTTTAGGCCACTTGATGTCACAATGAATCATTTGATTCTTGGCCTCCATGGTGGCATAATAGTTCATTGTATCTATTGGGCCCCATGCTGTCACAATTCATCCCTGGCCCTTTTACGCCCCCTGGTGTCAAAAGGGATCCTGGGATTATTAGCCTCCATAGGGTCACAATGGATCCTTGCTTCTCTTAACCTTTGTGGTGTCACAATGCATTCCAAGCCCTTTTAGGCCACTTGGTCATACAAAGAACAATTTGATTCTTAGCCTCCATGGTGTCATAATGGTTCCTTGCTTCTATTGGTCCCCGTGCTGTAACAATCCATCCCTGGCCCTTTTAGGCCCATTGGGGTCAAAAGGGATTCTTAGATTGTTAGCCTGCATTGGGTCACAATGGTTCCTTGCTTCTCTTAACCCCTGTGGTGTCACAATGCATCCCATGCCCTTTTAGGCCACTTGGTGTTACAATGAATCATTTGATTCTTGGCCTCTATGGTGACATAATGTTTCCATGTTTTAATTGGGCCCCATGCTTTCACAATTCATCCCTGGCCCTTATACAACTCCTTGTGTGACAAGGGATCATTAGATTGTTAGCCTGCATTGGGTCACAATGGTTCCTTGTTTCTCTTAACCTCTGTGGTGTCACAATGCATCCCATGCCCTTTTAGGCCACTTGATGTCACAATGAATCATTTGATTCTTGGCCTCCATGGTGTCATAATGGTTCCTTGTTTCTAGTGGGCCCCATGATGTCACAATTCATCCCTGGCCCTTTTACGCCCCCTGGTGCCAAATGGGATCCTGGGATTATTAGCCTCCCTTGGGTCACAATGGATCCTTGCTTCTCTTAACCCCTGTGCAGTCACAATGCATCCCATGCCCTTTTAGGCCCATTGGTGTCACAAGGGATCATTAGATTGTTAGCTTGCATTGGGTCACAATGTTTCCTTGCTTCTCTTAACCTCTGTGGTGTCACAATGCATCCCATGCCCTTTTAGGCCACTTGATGTCACAATGAATCATTTGATTCTTGGCCTCCATGGTGTCATAATCGTTCCTTGTTTCTATTGGGCCCCATGCTGTCACAATTCATCCCTGGCCCTTTTACGCCCCCTGGTGTCAAATGGGATCCTGGGAGTATTAGCCTCCATTGGGTCACAATGGATCCTTGCTTCTCTTAACCCCTGTGCTGTCACAATGCATCCCATGCCCTTTTAGGCCACTTGATGTCACAATGAATCATTTGATTCTTGGCCTCCACGGTGGCATAATAGATCCTTGCTTCTATTGGTCCCCGTGCTGTAACAATCCATCCCTGGCCCTTTTTATACCCCCTGGTGCCACAAGGGATCATTAGATTATTAGCCTGCATTGGGTCACAATGGTTCCTTGCTTCTCTTAACCTCTGTGCTGTCACAATGCATTCCAAGCCCTTTTAGGCCGCTTGGTCTTACAATGAACCATTTGATTCTTGGCCTTCATGGTGTCATAATGGTTCCTTGCTTCTATAGGTCCCCATGCTGTCAGAGTCCATCCGTGGTCCTTTTGCGCCCCCTGGTGTCAAAAGGGATCATTAGATTGTTAGCCTGCATTGGGTCACAATGGTTCCTTGCTTCTCTTAACCCCTGTGCTGTCACAATGCATCCCATGCCCTTTTAGGCCACTTGATGTCGCAATGAATCATTTAAATCTTGGCCTCCATGGTGTCGTAGTTGTACCATGTTTTAATTGGGCCCCAGGCTTTCACAATACATCCCTGCCCCTTTTAGGTCCATTGGTGTCAAAAGGGATCATTAGATTGTTAGCCTGCATTGGGTCACAATGGTTCCTTGCTTCTCTTAACCCCTGTGCTGTCACAATGCATCCCATGCCCTTTTAGGCCCATTGGTGTCACAAGGGATCATTAGATTGTTAGCTCGCATTGGGTCACAATGGTTCCTTGCTTCTCTTAACTACTCTGTGGAGACACAATGCATTCCAAGCCCTTTTAGGCCACTTGGTCTTACAATGAACCATTTGATTCTTGGCCTTCATGGTGTCATAATGGTTCCTTGCTTCTATAGGTCCCCATGCTGTCAGAGTTCATCCGTGGTCCTTTTGCGCCCCCTGGTGTCAAAAGGGATTCTTAGATTGTTAGCCTGCATTGGGTCACAATGGATCCTTGCTTCTCTTAACCCCTGTGGTGTCACAATGCATCCCATGCGCTTTTAGGCTACTTGATGTCACAATGAATCATTTGATTTTTGGCCTCCATGGTGGCGTAATAGATCGTTGCTTCTATTGGTCCCCGTGCTGTAACAATTCATCCCTGGCCCTTTTAGGCCCATGGGTGTCACAAGGGATCATTAGATTGTTAGCATGCATTGGGTCACAATGGTTCCTTGTTTCTCTTAACCTCTGGGGTGTCACAATGCATTCCAAGCCCTTTTAGGCCACTTGATGTCACAATGAATCATTTGTTTCTTGACCTCCATGGTGTCATAATGGTTCCTTGCTTCTATAGGTCCGCATGCTGTCAGAGTTCATCAGTGGTCCTCTTGCGCCGCCTGGTGTCAAAGGGGATACTTAGATTGTTAGCCTGCATTGGGTCACAATGGTTCCTTGCTTCTCTTAACCCCTGTGGTGTCACAATGCATCCCATGCCCTTTTAGGCCACTTGATGTCACAATGAATCATTTGATTCTTGGCCTCCATGTTGTCATAATGGTTCCTTGTCTCTATTGGGCCCCGTGCTGTCACAATTCATACCTGGACCTTTTACGCCCCCTGGTGTCAAATGGGATCCTGGGATTATTAGCCTGCATTGTGTCACAATGGATCCTTGCTTCTCTTAACCCCTGTGCTGTCACAATGCATCCCATGCCCTTTTAGGCTACTTGATGTCACAATGAATCATTTGATTTTTGGCCTCCATGGTGGCGTAATTGTACCAGGTTTTAATTGGGCCCCATGCTTTCACAATACATCCCTGCCCCTTTTAGGCCCATTGGTGTCACAAGGGATCATTAGATTGTTAGCCTGCATTGGGTCACAATGGTTCCTTGCTTCTCTTAACCCCTGTGCTGTCACAATGCATCCCATGCCCTTTTAGGCCACTTGATGTCACAATGAATCATTTGATTCTTGGCCTCCATGGTGGCGAAATTGTACCAGGTATTAATTGGGCCCCATGCTGTCACAATACATCCCAGCCCCTTTCAGGCCCGTTGGTGTCAAAAGGGATCATTAGATTATTAGCCTCCATTGGGTCATAATGGATCCTTGCTTCTCTTAACCCCTGTGGTGTCACAATGCATCCCATGCCCTTTTAGGCCACTTGATGTCACAATGAATCATTTGATTCTTGGCCTCCATGGTGGCATAATAGATCCTTGCTTCTATTGGTCCCCGTGCTGTAACAATCCATCCCTGGCCCTTTTTATACCCCCTGGTGCCACAAGGGATCATTAGATTGTTAGCCTGCATTGGGTCACAATGGTTCCTTTCTTCTCTTAACCTCTGTGGTGTCACAATGCATTCCAAGCCCTTTTAGGCCACTTGGTCTTACAATGAACCATTTGATTCTTGGCCTTCATGGTGTCATAAAGGTTCCTTGCGTCTATAGGTCCCCATGCTGTCAGAGTTCATCAGTGGTCCTCTTGCGCCGCCTGGTGTCAAAAGGGATACTTAGATTGTTAGCCTGCTTTGGGTCACAATGGTGCCTTGCTTCTCTTAACCCCTGTGGTGTCATAATGCATCCCATGCCCTTTTAGGCCACTTGATGTCACAATGAATTATTTGATTCTTGGCCTCCATGGTGGCATAATAGATCCTTGTTTCTATTGGTCCCCGTGCTGTAACAATCCATCCCTGGCCCTTTTTATACCCCCTGGTGCCACAAGGGATCATTAGATTGTTAGCGTGCATTGGGTCACAATGGTTCCTTGCTTCTCTTAACCTCTGTGGTGTCACAATGCATTCCAAGCCCTTTTAGGCCACTTGGTCTTACAATGAACCATTTGATTCTTGGCCTTCATGGTGTCATAATGGTTCCTTGCTTCTATAGGTCCCCATGCTGTCAGAATTCATCCGTGGTCCTTTTGCGCCCCCTGGTGTCAAAAGGGATTCTTAGATTGTTAGCCTGCATTGGGTCACAATGGATCCTTGCTTCTCTTAACCCCTGTGGTGTCACAATGCATCCCATGCGCTTTTAGGCTACTTGATGTCACAATGAATCATTTGATTTTTGGCCTCCATGGTGGCGTAATAGATCGTTGCTTCTATTGGTCCCCGTGCTGTAACAATTCATCCCTGGCCCTTTTAGGCCCATGGGTGTCACAAGGGATCATTAGATTGTTAGCATGCATTGGGTCACAATGGTTCCTTGTTTCTCTTAACCTCTGGGGTGTCACAATGCATTCCAAGCCCTTTTAGGCCACTTGATGTCACAATGAATCATTTGTTTCTTGACCTCCATGGTGTCATAATGGTTCCTTGCTTCTATAGGTCCGCATGCTGTCAGAGTTCATCAGTGGTCCTCTTGCGCCGCCTGGTGTCAAAGGGGATACTTAGATTGTTAGCCTGCATTGGGTCACAATGGTTCCTTGCTTCTCTTAACCCCTGTGGTGTCACAATGCATCCCATGCCCTTTTAGGCCACTTGATGTCACAATGAATCATTTGATTCTTGGCCTCCATGTTGTCATAATGGTTCCTTGTCTCTATTGGGCCCCGTGCTGTCACAATTCATACCTGGACCTTTTACCCCCCTGGTGTCAAATGGGATCCTGGGATTATTAGCCTGCATTGTGTCACAATGGATCCTTGCTTCTCTTAACCCCTGTGCTGTCACAATGCATCCCATGCCCTTTTAGGCTACTTGATGTCACAATGAATCATTTGATTTTTGGCCTCCATGGTGGCGTAATTGTACCAGGTTTTAATTGGGCCCCATGCTTTCACAATACATCCCTGCCCCTTTTAGGCCCATTGGTGTCACAAGGGATCATTAGATTGTTAGCCTGCATTGGGTCACAATGGTTCCTTGCTTCTCTTAACCCCTGTGCTGTCACAATGCATCCCATGCCCTTTTAGGCCACTTGATGTCACAATGAATCATTTGATTCTTGGCCTCAATGGTGGCGAAATTGTACCAGGTATTAATTGGGCCCCATGCTGTCACAATACATCCCAGCCCCTTTCAGGCCCGTTGGTGTCAAAAGGGATCATTAGATTATTAGCCTCCATTGGGTCACAATGGATCCTTGCTTCTCTTAACCCCTGTGCTGTCACAATGCATCCCATGCCCTTTTAGGCCACTTGATGTCACAATGAATCATTTGATTCTTGGCCTCCATGGTGGCATAATAGATCCTTGCTTCTATTGGTCCCCGTGCTGTAACAATCCATCCCTGGCCCTTTTTATACCCCCTGGTGCCACAAGGGATCATTAGATTGTTAGCCTGCATTGGGTCACAATGGTTCCTTGCTTCTCTTAACCTCTGTGGTGTCACAATGCATTCCAAGCCCTTTTAGGCCACTTGGTCTTACAATGAACCATTTGATTCTTGGCCTTCATGGTGTCATAAAGGTTCCTTGCGTCTATAGGTCCCCATGCTGTCAGAGTTCATCAGTGGTCCTCTTGCGCCGCCTGGTGTCAAAAGGGATACTTAGATTGTTAGCCTGCTTTGGGTCACAATGGTGCCTTGCTTCTCTTAACCCCTGTGGTGTCATAATGCATCCCATGCCCTTTTAGGCCACTTGATGTCACAATGAATTATTTGATTCTTGGCCTCCATGGTGGCATAATAGATCCTTGTTTCTATTGGTCCCCGTGCTGTAACAATCCATCCCTGGCCCTTTTTATACCCCCTGGTGCCACAAGGGATCATTAGATTGTTAGCCTGCATTGGGTCACAATGGTTCCTTGCTTCTCTTAACCTCTGTGGTGTCACAATGCATTCCAAGCCCTTTTAGGCCACTTGGTCTTACAATGAACCATTTGATTCTTGGCCTTCATGGTGTCATAATGGTTCATTGCTTCTATAGGTCCCCATGCTGTCAGAGTTCATCCGTGGTCCTTTTGCGCCCCCTGGTGTCAAAAGGGATTCTTAGATTGTTAGCCTGCATTGGGTCACAATGGTTCCTTGCTTCTCTTAACCCCTGTGCTGTCACAATGCATCCCATGCCCTTTTAGGCCACTTGAGGTCACAATGAATCATTTGATTCTTGGCCTCCCTGGTGGCGTAATTGTACCAGGTTTTTCTTGGGCCCCATGCTTTCACAATTAATCCCTGGCCCTTTTAGGCCCATTGGTGTCACAAGGGATCATTAGATTGTCAGCCTACATTGGGTCACAATGGTTCCTTGCTTCTCTTAACCCCTGTGGTGTCACAATGCATCCCATGCCCTTTTAGGCCACATGATGTCACAATGAATTATTTGATTCTTGTCCTCCATGGTGGCATAATAGATCCTTGCTTCTATTGGTCCCCGTGCTGTAACCATTCATCGCTGGCCCTTTTAGGCCCATTGGTGTCACAAGGGATACTTAGATTGTTAGCCTGCATTGGGTCACAATGGTTCCTTGCTTCTCTTAACCTCTGTGGTGTCACAATGCATCCCATGCCCTTTTAGGCCATTGATGTCACAATGAATCATTTGATTCTTGGCCTCCATGGTGTCATAATGGTTCCTTGTTTCTATTGGGCCCCATGCTGTCACAATTCATCCCTGGCCCTTTTCCGCCCCCTGGTGTCAAATGGGATCCTGGGATTATTAGCCTCCATTGGGTCACAATGGATCCTTGCTTCCCTTAACCCCTGTGGTGTCACAATGCATCCCATGCCCTTTTAGGCCACTTGATGTCACAAGGAATCATTTGATTCTTGGCCTCCACGGTGGCATAATAGATCCTTGCTTCAATTGGTCCCCGTGCTGTAACAATCCCTCCCTAGCCCTTTTTATACACCCTGGTGCCACAAGGGATCATTAGATTGTTAGCCTGCATTGGGTCACAATGGTTCCTTGCTTCTCTTAACCTCTGTGGTGTCACAAATCATCCCATGACCTTTTAGGCCACTTGATGTCACAATGGATCATTTGATTCTTGGCCTCCATGGTTTCATAATGGTTCCTTGTTTCTATTGGGCCCCATGCTGTCACAATTCATCCCTGGCCCTTTTACGCCCCCTGGTGTCAAATGGGATCCTGGGATTATTAGCCTCCATTGGGTCACAATGCATCCTTGCTTCTCTTACCCCCTGTGCTTTCACAATGCATCCCATGCCCTTTTAGGCCACTTGATGTCACAAGGGATCATTAGATTGTTATCCTGCATTGGTTCACAATGGTTCCTTGCTTCTCTTAACCTCTGTGGTGTCACAATGCATTCCAAGCCCTTTTAGGCCACTTGGTCTTACAATGAACCATTTGATTCTTGGCCTTCATGGTGTCATAATGGTTCATTGCTTCTATAGGTCCCCATGCTGTCAGAGTTCATCCGTGGTCCTTTTGCGCCCCCTGGTGTCAAAAGGGATTCTTAGATTGTTAGCCTGCATTGGGTCACAATGGTTCCTTGCTTCTCTTAACCCCTGTGCTGTCACAATGCATCCCATGCCCTTTTAGGCCACTTGAGGTCACAATGAATCATTTGATTCTTGGCCTCCCTGGTGGCGTAATTGTACCAGGTTTTTCTTGGGCCCCATGCTTTCACAATTAATCCCTGGCCCTTTTAGGCCCATTGGTGTCACAAGGGATCATTAGATTGTCAGCCTACATTGGGTCACAATGGTTCCTTGCTTCTCTTAACCCCTGTGGTGTCACAATGCATCCCATGCCCTTTTAGGCCACATGATGTCACAATGAATTATTTGATTCTTGTCCTCCATGGTGGCATAATAGATCCTTGCTTCTATTGGTCCCCGTGCTGTAACCATTCATCGCTGGCCCTTTTAGGCCCATTGGTGTCACAAGGGATACTTAGATTGTTAGCCTGCATTGGGTCACAATGGTTCCTTGCTTCTCTTAACCTCTGTGGTGTCACAATGCATCCCATGCCCTTTTAGGCCATTGATGTCACAATGAATCATTTGATTCTTGGCCTCCATGGTGTCATAATGGTTCCTTGTTTCTATTGGGCCCCATGCTGTCACAATTCATCCCTGGCCCTTTTCCGCCCCCTGGTGTCAAATGGGATCCTGGGATTATTAGCCTCCATTGGGTCACAATGGATCCTTGCTTCCCTTAACCCCTGTGGTGTCACAATGCATCCCATGCCCTTTTAGGCCACTTGATGTCACAAGGAATCATTTGATTCTTGGCCTCCACGGTGGCATAATAGATCCTTGCTTCAATTGGTCCCCGTGCTGTAACAATCCCTCCCTAGCCCTTTTTATACACCCTGGTGCCACAAGGGATCATTAGATTGTTAGCCTGCATTGGGTCACAATGGTTCCTTGCTTCTCTTAACCTCTGTGGTGTCACAAATCATCCCATGACCTTTTAGGCCACTTGATGTCACAATGGATCATTTGATTCTTGGCCTCCATGGTTTCATAATGGTTCCTTGTTTCTATTGGGCCCCATGCTGTCACAATTCATCCCTGGCCCTTTTACGCCCCCTGGTGTCAAATGGGATCCTGGGATTATTAGCCTCCATTGGGTCACAATGCATCCTTGCTTCTCTTACCCCCTGTGCTTTCACAATGCATCCCATGCCCTTTTAGGCCACTTGATGTCACAAGGGATCATTAGATTGTTATCCTGCATTGGTTCACAATGGTTCCTTGCTTCTCTTAACCTCTGTGCTGTCACAATGCATTCCAAGCCCTTTTAGGCCACTTGGTCTTACAATGAACCATTTGATTCTTGGCCTTCATGGTGTCATAATGGTTCCTTGCTTCTATAGGTCCCCATGCTGTCAGAGTCCATCCGTGGTCCTTTTCCGCCCCCTGGTGTCAAAAGGGATTCTTAGATTGTTAGCCTGCATTGGGTCATAATGGTTCCTTGATTCTCTTAACCCCTGTGGTGTCACAATGCATCCCATGCCCTTTTAGGTCACTTGATGTCACAATGAATCATTTAATTCTTGGCCTCCATGGTGGTGTAATTGTACCAGGTTTTAATTGGGCCCCATACTTTCACAATACATCCCTGCCCCTTTTAGGCCCATTGGTGTCAAAAGGGATCATTAGATTGTTAGCCTCCATTGGGTCACAATGGATCCTTGCTTCTCTTAACCCCTGTGATGTCACAATGCATCCCATGCGCTTTTAGGCCACATGATGTCACAATGAATCATTTGATTCTTGGCCTCCACGGTGGCATAATAGATCCTTGCTTATATTGGTCCCCGTGCTGTCACAATCCATCCCTGGCCGTTTTTATAACCCCTGGTGCCACAAGGGATCATTAGATTGTTAGCCTGCATTGGGTCACAATGGTTCCTTGCTTCTCTTAACCTCTGTGGTGTCACAATGCATTCCAAGCCCTTTTAGGCCACTTGGTCTTACAATGAACCATTTAATTCTTGGCCTCCATGGTGGCATAATTGTACCAGGTTTTACTTGGGCCCCATGCTTTCACAATTCATCGCTGGCCCTTTTAGGCCCATTGGTGTCACAAGGGATCATTAGATTGTTAGCCTGCATTGGGTCACAATGGTTCCTTGCTTCTCTTAACCTCTGTGGTGTCACAATGCATTCCAAGCCCTTTTAGGCCACTTGGTCTTACAATGAACCATTTGATTCTTGGCCTTCATGGTGTCATAATGGTTCCTTGCTTCTATAGGTCCCCATGCTGTCAGAGTTCATCCGTGGTCCTTTTGCGCCCCCTGGTGTCAAAAGGGATCATTAGATTGTTAGCCTGCATTGGGTCACAATGGTTCCTTGCTTCTCTTAACCCCTGTGCTGTCACAATGCATCCCATGCCCTTTTAGGCCACTTGATGTCACAATGAATAATTTGATTATTGGCCTCCATGGTGGCGTAATTGTACCAGATTTTAATTGGGCCCCGTGCTTTCACAATGCATCCCTGCCCCTTTTAGGCCCATTGGTGTCAAAAAGGGATCATTAGATTGTTAGCCTCCATTGGGTCACAATGGATCCTTGCTTCTCTTAACCCCTGTGCTGTCACAATGCATCCCATGCCCTTTTAGGCCACTTGTTGTCACAATGAATCATTTGTTTCTTGGCCTCCATGGTGTCATAATGGTTCCATGCTTCTATAGGTCCCCATGCTGTCAGAGTCCATCCGTGGTCCTTTTGTGCCCCCTGGTGTCAAAAGGGATCATTAGATTGTTAGCCTGCATTGGGTCACAATGGTTCCTTGCTTCTCTTAACTCCTGTGGTGTCACAATGCATCCCATGCCCTTTTAGGCCACATGATGTCACAATGAATTATTTGATTCTTGGGCTCCATGGCGGCATAATAGATCCTTGCTTCTATTGGTCCCCGTGCTGTAACAATTCATCCCTGGCCCTTTTAGGCCCATTGGTGTCACAAGGGATCATTAGATTGTTAGCCTGCATTGGGTCACAATGGTTCCTTGCTTCTCTTAACCTCTGTGGTGTCACAATGCATTCCAAGCCCTTTTAGGCCACTTGATGTCACAATGAACCATTTGATTCTTGGCCTTCATGGTGTCATAATGGTTCCTTGCTTCTATAGGTCCCCATGCTGTCAGCGTCCATCCGTGGTCCTTTTGCGCCCCCTGGTGTCAAAAGGGATTCTTAGATTGTTAGCCTGCATTGGGTCACAATGGATCCTTGCTTCTCTTAACCTCTGTGGTGTCACAATGCATCCCATGCCTTTTTAGGCCACTAGGTGTTAAAATGAATCATTTGATTCTTGGCCTCTGTGGTGTCATAATGTTTCCATGTTTTTCTTGTGCCCCATGCTGTAACAATTCATCCCTGGCCCATTCACAACACCTTGTGTGACAAGGGATCATTAGATTGTTAGCCTCCCTTGGGTCACAATGGTTCCTTGCTTCTCTTAACCTCTGTGGTGTCACAATGCATTCCCAGCCCTTTTAGGCCACTTGGTCTTACAATGAACCATTGATTCTTGGCCTTCATGGTGTCATAATGGTTCCTTGCTTCTATAGGTCCCCATGCTGTCAGAGTTCATCTGTGGTCCTTTTGCGCCTCCTGTTGTCAAAAGGGATTCTTAGATTGTTAGCCTGCATTGGGTCACAATGGTTCCTTGCTTCTCTTAACCCCTGTGGTGTCACAATGCATCCCATGACCTTTTAGGCCACTTGATGTCACAATGAATCATTTGATTCTTGGCCTCCATGGTGGCATAATTGTACCAGGTTTTAATTGAGCCCAATGTTTCTCATTTTATAATTGGCCCTTTTAGGCCCATTGGTTTTCACAAGGGGTCATTAGATTGTTAGCCTCCCTTGGGTCACAATGGATCCTTGCTTCTCTTAACCCCTGTGCTGTCACAATGCATCCCATGCCCTTTTAGGCCACTTGGTGTTACAATGAATCATTTGATACTTGGCCTCCATGGTGGCATAATAGATCCTTGCTTCTATTGGTCCCCGTGCGGTAACAATCCGGCCCTGGCCCTTTTTATACGCCCTGGTGCCACAAGGGATTATTAGATTGTTAGCCTGCATTGGGTCACAATGGATCCTTGCTTCTCTTAACCCCTGTGGTGTCACAATGCATTCCATGCCCTTTTAGGCCACTTGGTGTTACAATGAACTATTTGAGTCTTGGCCTCTATGGTGTCATAATGGTTCTCAGCTTCTATAGTTCCCCAAGCTGTCACAGTTCATCCGTGGTCCTTTTACGCCCCCTGGAGTCAAAAGGGATTCTTAGATTGTTAGCCTGCATTGGGTCACAATGGTTTGGCCTCTATGGTGACATAATGTTGCCATGTTTTTATTGGGCCCCATGCTTTCAGAATTCATCCCTGGCCCTATTACAACCCCTGGTGTCACAATGGATCATAAGATTGTTAGCCTGCATTGGGTCACAATGGTTCCTTGCTTCTCTTAACCTCTGTGGTGTCACAATGCATCCCATGCCCTTTTAGGCCACTTGATGTCACAATGAATCATTTGATTCTTGCCTCCACGGTGGCATAATTGTACCAGGTTTTAATTGGCCTCTGTGCTTTCACAATTCATCCCTGGCCCTTTTAGGCCAATTGGTGTCACAAGGGAACATAAGATTGTTAGCCTCCATTGGGTAACAATGGATCCTTGCTTCTCTTAACCTCTGTGGGGTCACAATGCATTCCAAGCCCTTTTAGGCCACTTGGCCTTACAATGAACCATTGATTCTTGGCCTCCATGGTGTCATAAGGGTTCCTTGCTTCTGTAGGTCCCCATGCTGTCAGAGTTCATCCGTGGTACTTTTGCGCCCCCTGTTGTCAAAAGGGATTCCTAGATTGTTAGCCTGCATTGGGTCACAATGGTTCCTTGCTTCTCTTAACCCCTGTGCTGTCACAATGCATCTCATGCCCTTTTAGGCCACTTGATGTCGCAATGAATCATTTGATTCTGGCCTCCATGGTGGCATAATTGTACCAGGTTTTAATTGGGCCCCATGTTTCACAATTAATCCCTGCCCCTTTTAGGCCCATTGGTGTCACAAGGGATCATTAGATTGTCAGCCTGCATTGGGTCACAATGGTTCCTTTCTTCTCTTAACCCCTGTGGTGTCACAATGCATCCCATGCCCTTTTATGCCACTTGATGGCACAATGAATCATTTGATTCTTGGCTTCCATGGTGGCATAATTGTACCAGGTCTTAATTGGCCTCTGTGCTTTCACAATTCATCCCTGGCCCTTTTAGGCCCATTGGTGTCAAAAGGGATCATTAGATTGTTAGCCTCCTTTGGGTCACAATGGATCCTTGCTTCTCTTAACTTCTGTGGTGTCACAATGCATCCCATGCCCTTTTAGGCCACTTGATGTCACAATGAATCATTTGAATCTTGGCCTCTATGGTTTCATAATAGTTCATTGTATCTATAGGGCCCCATGCTGTCACAATTCATTCCTGGCCCTTTTGCGCCCCCTGGTGTCTAAAGGGATTCTTAGATTGTTAGCCTCCATTGGGTCACACTGGGTCCTTGCTTCTCCTAACCCCTGTGCTGTCACAATGCATTCCATGCCCTTTTAGGCCACATGATGTCACAATGAATTATTTGATTCTTGGCCTCCACGGTGGCATAATAGATCCTTGATTCTCTCGGTCCCCGTGCTGTAACACTTCATCCCTGGCCCTTTTAGGCCCATTGGTGTCACAAGGGATCATTAGATTGTTAGCCTGCATTGGGTCACAATGGTTCCTTGCTTCTCTTAACCTCTGTGGTGTCACAATGCATCCCATGCCTTTTAGGCCACATGATGTCACAAGGAATCATTTGATTCTTGGCCTCTATGGTGACATAATGTTTCCATGTTTTAATTGGGCCGATGCTTTCACAATTCATCCCTGGTCCTTATACAACACCTTGTGTGACAAGGGATCATTAGATTGTTAGCCTGCATTGGGTCACAATGGTTCCTTGCTTCTCTTAACCCCTGTGGTGTCACAATGCATTCCAAGACCTTTTAGGCCACTTGGTCTTACAATGATCCATTTGATTCTTGGCTTTCATGGTGTCATAATGGTTCCTTGCTTCTATAGGTCCCCATGCTGTCACAGTTCATCCGTGGTCCTTTTTCGCCCCCTGGTGTCAAAAGGGATTCTTAGATTGTTAGCCTGCATTGGGTCACAATGCTTCCTTCCTTCTCTTAAACTCTGTGGTGTCACAATGCATCCCATGCCCTTTTAGGCCACTTGATGTCACAATGAAACATTTGATTCTTGGCCTCCATGGTGACAAAATGTTTCCATGTTTTTCTTGGGCCCCATGCTTTCACAATTCATCCCTGGACTTATACAACACCTTGTGTGACAAGGGATCATTAGATTGTTAGCCTGCATTGGGTCACAATGGTTCCTTGCTTCTCTTAACCTCTGTGGTGTCACAATGCATTCCAAGCCCTTTTAGGCCAGTTGGTCTTACGATGAACCATTTGATTCTTGGCCTTCATGGTGTCATAATGGTTCCTTGCTTCTATACGTCCCCATGCTGTCACAGTTCATCCGTGTTCCTTTTCAGCCCCCTGGTGTCAAAAGGGATTCTTAGATTGTTAGCCTGCTTTGGGTCACAATGGTTCCTTGCTTCTCTTAACCCCTGTGGTGTCACAATGCATCCCATGCCCTTTTAGGCCACTTGGTGTTAAAATGAATCATTTGATTCTTGGCCTCTGTGGTGTCATAATGTTTCCATGTTTTTCTTGTGCCCCATGCTGTAACAATTCATCCCTGGCCCATTCACAACACCTTGTGTGACAAGGGATCATTAGATTGTTAGCCTCCCTTGGGTCACAATGGTTCCTTGCTTCTCTTAACCTCTGTGGTGTCACAATGCATTCCCAGCCCTTTTAGGCCACTTGGTCTTACAATGAACCATTGATTCTTGGCCTTCATGGTGTCATAATGGTTCCTTGCTTCTATAGGTCCCCATGCTGTCAGAGTTCATCTGTGGTCCTTTTGCGCCTCCTGTTGTCAAAAGGGATTCTTAGATTGTTAGCCTGCATTGGGTCACAATGGTTCCTTGCTTCTCTTAACCCCTGTGGTGTCACAATGCATCCCATGACCTTTTAGGCCACTTGATGTCACAATGAATCATTTGATTCTTGGCCTCCATGGTGGCATAATTGTACCAGGTTTTAATTGAGCCCAATGTTTCTCATTTTATAATTGGCCCTTTTAGGCCCATTGGTTTTCACAAGGGGTCATTAGATTGTTAGCCTCCCTTGGGTCACAATGGATCCTTGCTTCTCTTAACCCCTGTGCTGTCACAATGCATCCCATGCCCTTTTAGGCCACTTGGTGTTACAATGAATCATTTGATACTTGGCCTCCATGGTGGCATAATAGATCCTTGCTTCTATTGGTCCCCGTGCGGTAACAATCCGGCCCTGGCCCTTTTTATACGCCCTGGTGCCACAAGGGATTATTAGATTGTTAGCCTGCATTGGGTCACAATGGATCCTTGCTTCTCTTAACCCCTGTGGTGTCACAATGCATTCCATGCCCTTTTAGGCCACTTGGTGTTACAATGAACTATTTGAGTCTTGGCCTCTATGGTGTCATAATGGTTCTCAGCTTCTATAGTTCCCCAAGCTGTCACAGTTCATCCGTGGTCCTTTTACGCCCCATGGAGTCAAAAGGGATTCTTAGATTGTTAGCCTGCATTGGGTCACAATGGTTTGGCCTCTATGGTGACATAATGTTTCCATGTTTTTATTGGGCCCCATGCTTTCACAATTCATCCCTGGCCCTATTACAACCCCTGGTGTCACAATGGATCATAAGATTGTTAGCCTGCATTGGGTCACAATGGTTCCTTGCTTCTCTTAACCTCTGTGGTGTCACAATGCATCCCATGCCCTTTTAGGCCACTTGATGTCACAATGAATCATTTGATTCTTGCCTCCACGGTGGCATAATTGTACCAGGTTTTAATTGGCCTCTGTGCTTTCACAATTC
The DNA here is from genome assembly GCF_963662255.1 of Cinclus cinclus. Lineage (NCBI taxonomy): Eukaryota > Metazoa > Chordata > Aves > Passeriformes > Cinclidae > Cinclus > Cinclus cinclus. The sequence goes on from NW_026912129.1 coordinate 239,522, forward strand.
ATCCCTGGCCCTTTTAGGCCAATTGGTGTCACAAGGGAACATAAGATTGTTAGCCTCCATTGGGTAACAATGGATCCTTGCTTCTCTTAACCTCTGTGGGGTCACAATGCATTCCAAGCCCTTTTAGGCCACTTGGCCTTACAATGAACCATTGATTCTTGGCCTCCATGGTGTCATAAGGGTTCCTTGCTTCTGTAGGTCCCCATGCTGTCAGAGTTCATCCGTGGTACTTTTGCGCCCCCTGTTGTCAAAAGGGATTCCTAGATTGTTAGCCTGCATTGGGTCACAATGGTTCCTTGCTTCTCTTAACCCCTGTGGTGTCACAATGCATCTCATGCCCTTTTAGGCCACTTTATGTCACAACGAATCATTTGATTCTGGCCTCCATGGTGGCATAATTGTACCAGGTTTTAATTGAGCCCAATGTTTCTCATTTTATAATTGGCCCTTTTAGGCCCATTGGTTTTCACAAGGGGTCATTAGATTGTTAGCCTCCCTTGGGTCACAATGGATCCTTGCTTCTCTTAACCCCTGTGCTGTCACAATGCATCCCATGCCCTTTTAGGCCACTTGGTGTTACAATGAATCATTTGATACTTGGCCTCCATGGTGGCATAATAGATCCTTGCTTCTATTGGTCCCCGTGCGGTAACAATCCAGCCCTGGCCCTTTTTATACGCCCTGGTGCCACAAGGGATTATTAGATTGTTAGCCTGCATTGGGTCACAATGGATCCTTGCTTCTCTTAACCCCTGTGGTGTCACAATGCATTCCATGCCCTTTTAGGCCACTTGGTGTTACAATGAACTATTTGAGTCTTGGCCTCTATGGTGTCATAATGGTTCTCAGCTTCTATAGTTCCCCAAGCTGTCACAGTTCATCCGTGGTCCTTTTACGCCCCCTGGAGTCAAAAGGGATTCTTAGATTGTTAGCCTGCATTGGGTCACAATGGTTTGGCCTCTATGGTGACATAATGTTTCCATGTTTTTATTGGGCCCCATGCTTTCACAATTCATCCCTGGCCCTATTACAACCCCTGGTGTCACAATGGATCATAAGATTGTTAGCCTGCATTGGGTCACAATGGTTCCTTGCTTCTCTTAACCTCTGTGGTGTCACAATGCATCCCATGCCCTTTTAGGCCACTTGATGTCACAATGAATCATTTGATTCTTGCCTCCACGGTGGCATAATTGTACCAGGTTTTAATTGGCCTCTGTGCTTTCACAATTCATCCCTGGCCCTTTTAGGCCAATTGGTGTCACAAGGGAACATAAGATTGTTAGCCTCCATTGGGTAACAATGGATCCTTGCTTCTCTTAACCTCTGTGGGGTCACAATGCATTCCAAGCCCTTTTAGGCCACTTGGCCTTACAATGAACCATTGATTCTTGGCCTCCATGGTGTCATAAGGGTTCCTTGCTTCTGTAGGTCCCCATGCTGTCAGAGTTCATCCGTGGTACTTTTGCGCCCCCTGTTGTCAAAAGGGATTCCTAGATTGTTAGCCTGCATTGGGTCACAATGGTTCCTTGCTTCTCTTAACCCCTGTGCTGTCACAATGCATCTCATGCCCTTTTAGGCCACTTGATGTCACAATGAATCATTTGATTCTGGCCTCCATGGTGGCATAATTGTACCAGGTTTTAATTGGGCCCCATGTTTCACAATTAATCCCTGCCCCTTTTAGGCCCATTGGTGTCACAAGGGATCATTAGATTGTCAGCCTGCATTGGGTCACAATGGTTCCTTTCTTCTCTTAACCCCTGTGGTGTCACAATGCATCCCATGCCCTTTTATGCCACTTGATGGCACAATGAATCATTTGATTCTTGGCCTCCATGGTGGCATAATTGTACCAGGTTTTAATTGGCCTCTGTGCTTTCACAATTCATCCCTGGCCCTTTTAGGCCAATTGGTGTCAAAAGGGATCATTAGATTGTTAGCCTCCTTTGGGTCACAATGGATCCTTGCTTCTCTTAACTTCTGTGGTGTCACAATGCATCCCATGCCCTTTTAGGCCACTTGATGTCACAATGAATCATTTGAATCTTGGCCTCTATGGTTTCATAATAGTTCATTGTATCTATTGGGCCCCATGCTGTCACAATTCATTCCTGGCCCTTTTGCGCCCCCTGGTGTCTAAAGGGATTCTTAGATTGTTAGCCTCCATTGGGTCACACTGGATCCTTGCTTCTCCTAACCCCTGTGCTGTCACAATGCATTCCATGCCCTTTTAGGCCACATGATGTCACAATGAATTATTTGATTCTTGGCCTCCACGGTGGCATAATAGATCCTTGATTCTCTCGGTCCCCGTGCTGTAACACTTAATCCCTGGCCCTTTTAGGCCCATTGGTGTCACAAGGGATCATTAGATTGTTAGCCTGCATTGGGTCACAATGGTTCCTTGCTTCTCTTAACCTCTGTGGTGTCACAATGCATCCCATGCCTTTTAGGCCACATGATGTCACAAGGAATCATTTGATTCTTGGCCTCTATGGTGACATAATGTTTCCATGTTTTAATTGGGCCGATGCTTTCACAATTCATCCCTGGTCCTTATACAACACCTTGTGTGACAAGGGATCATTAGATTGTTAGCCTGCATTGGGTCACAATGGTTCCTTGCTTCTCTTAACCCCTGTGGTGTCACAATGCATTCCAAGACCTTTTAGGCCACTTGGTCTTACAATGAACCATTTGATTCTTGGCCTTCATGGTGTCATAATGGTTCCTTGCTTCTATAGGTCCCCATGCTGTCACAGTTCATCCGTGGTCCTTTTTCGCCCCCTGGTGTCAAAAGGGATTCTTAGATTGTTAGCCTGCATTGGGTCACAATGCTTCCTTGCTTCTCTTAACCTCTGTGGTGTCACAATGCATCCCATGCCCTTTTAGGCCACATGATGTCACAATGAATCATTTGATTCTTGGCCTCCATGGTGACATAATGTTTCCATGTTTTTCTTGGGCCCCATGCTTTCACAATTCATCCCTGGCCCTTATACAACACCTTGTGTGACAAGGGATCATTAGATTGTTAGCCTGCATTGGGTCACAATGGTTCCTTGCTTCTCTTAACCTCTGTGGTGTCACAATGCATTCCAAGCCCTTTTAGGCCACTTGGTCTTACCATGAACCATTTGATTCTTGGCCTTCATGGTGTCATAATGGTTCCTTGCTTCTATAGGTCCCCATGCTGTCACAGTTCATCCGTGTTCCTTTTCAGCCCCCTGGTGTCAAAAGGGATTCTTAGATTGTTAGCCTGCTTTGGGTCACAATGGTTCCTTGCTTCTCTTAACCCCTGTGGTGTCACAATGCATCCCATGCCCTTTTAGGCCACTTGGTGTTAAAATGAATCATTTGATTCTTGGCCTCTGTGGTGTCATAATGTTTCCATGTTTTTCTTGGGCCCCATGCTGTAACAATTCATCCCTGGCCCATTCACAACACCTTGTGTGACAAGGGATCATTAGATTGTTAGCCTCCCTTGGGTCACAATGGTTCCTTGCTTCTCTTAACCTCTGTGGTGTCACAATGCATTCCCAGCCCTTTTAGGCCACTTGGTCTTACAATGAACCATTGATTCTTGGCCTTCATGGTGTCATAATGGTTCCTTGCTTCTATAGGTCCCCATGCTGTCAGAGTTCATCTGTGGTCCTTTTGCGCCTCCTGTTGTCAAAAGGGATTCTTAGATTGTTAGCCTGCATTGGGTCACAATGGTTCCTTGCTTCTCTTAACCCCTGTGGTGTCACAATGCATCCCATGACCTTTTAGGCCACTTGATGTCACAATGAATCATTTGATTCTTGGCCTCCATGGTGGCATAATTGTACCAGGTTTTAATTGAGCCCAATGTTTCTCATTTTATAATTGGCCCTTTTAGGCCCATTGGTTTTCACAAGGGGTCATTAGATTGTTAGCCTCCCTTGGGTCACAATGGATCCTTGCTTCTCTTAACCCCTGTGCTGTCACAATGCATCCCATGCCCTTTTAGGCCACTTGGTGTTACAATGAATCATTTGATACTTGGCCTCCATGGTGGCATAATAGATCCTTGCTTCTATTGGTCCCCGTGCGGTAACAATCCAGCCCTGGCCCTTTTTATACGCCCTGGTGCCACAAGGGATTATTAGATTGTTAGCCTGCATTGGGTCACAATGGATCCTTGCTTCTCTTAACCCCTGTGGTGTCACAATGCATTCCATGCCCTTTTAGGCCACTTGGTGTTACAATGAACTATTTGAGTCTTGGCCTCTATGGTGTCATAATGGTTCTCAGCTTCTATAGTTCCCCAAGCTGTCACAGTTCATCCGTGGTCCTTTTACGCCCCATGGAGTCAAAAGGGATTCTTAGATTGTTAGGCTGCATTGGGTCACAATGGTTTGGCCTCTATGGTGACATAATGTTTCCATGTTTTTATTGGGCCCCATGCTTTCACAATTCATCCCTGGCCCTATTACAACCCCTGGTGTCACAATGGATCATAAGATTGTTAGCCTGCATTGGGTCACAATGGTTCCTTGCTTCTCTTAACCTCTGTGGTGTCACAATGCATCCCATGCCCTTTTAGGCCACTTGATGTCACAATGAATCATTTGATTCTTGCCTCCACGGTGGCATAATTGTACCAGGTTTTAATTGGCCTCTGTGCTTTCACAATTCATCCCTGGCCCTTTTAGGCCAATTGGTGTCACAAGGGAACATAAGATTGTTAGCCTCCATTGGGTAACAATGGATCCTTGCTTCTCTTAACCTCTGTGGGGTCACAATGCATTCCAAGCCCTTTTAGGCCACTTGGCCTTACAATGAACCATTGATTCTTGGCCTCCATGGTGTCATAAGGGTTCCTTGCTTCTGTAGGTCCCCATGCTGTCAGAGTTCATCCGTGGTACTTTTGCGCCCCCTGTTGTCAAAAGGGATTCCTAGATTGTTAGCCTGCATTGGGTCACAATGGTTCCTTGCTTCTCTTAACCCCTGTGGTGTCACAATGCATCTCATGCCCTTTTAGGCCACTTGATGTCACAACGAATCATTTGATTCTGGCCTCCATGGTGGCATAATTGTACCAGGTTTTAATTGGGCCCCATGTTTCACAATTAATCCCTGCCCCTTTTAGGCCCATTGGTGTCACAAGGGATCATTAGATTGTCAGCCTGCATTGGGTCACAATGGTTCCTTTCTTCTCTTAACCCCTGTGGTGTCACAATGCATCCCATGCCCTTTTATGCCACTTGATGGCACAATGAATCATTTGATTCTTGGCTTCCATGGTGGCATAATTGTACCAGGTTTTAATTGGTCTCTGTGCTTTCACAATTCATCCCTGGCCCTTTTAGGCCCATTGGTGTCAAAAGGGATCATTAGATTGTTAGCCTCCTTTGGGTCACAACGGATCCTTGCTTCTCTTAACTTCTGTGGTGTCACAATGCATCCCATGCCCTTTTAGGCCACTTGATGTCACAATGAATCATTTGAATCTTGGCCTCTATGGTTTCATAATAGTTCATTGTATCTATAGGGCCCCATGCTGTCACAATTCATTCTGGGCCTTTTGCGCCCCCTGGTGTCTCAAGGGATTCTTAGATTGTTAGCCTCCATTGGGTCACACTGGATCCTTGCTTCTCCTAACCCCTGTGCTGTCACAATGCATTCCATGCCCTTTTAGGCCACATGATGTCACAATGAATTATTTGATTCTTGGCCTCCACGGTGAAATAATAGATCCTTGATTCTCTCGGTCCCCGTGCTGTAACACTTCATCCCTGGCCCTTTTAGGCCCATTGGTGTCACAAGGGATCATTAGATTGTTAGCCTGCATTGGGTCACAATGGTTCCTTGCTTCTCTTAACCTCTGTGGTGTCACAATGCATCCCATGCCTTTTAGGCCACATGATGTCACAATGAATCATTTGATTCTTGGCCTCTATGGTGACATAATGTTTCCATGTTTTAATTGGGCCGATGCGTTCACAATTCATCCCTGGTCCTTATACAACACCTTGTGTGACAAGGGATCATTAGATTGTTAGCCTGCATTGGGTCACAATGGTTCCTTGCTTCTCTTAACCTCTGTGGTGTCACAATGCATTCCAAGCCCTTTTAGGCCACTTGGTCTTACGATGAACCATTTGATTCTTGGCCTTCATGGTGTCATAATGGTTCCTTGCTTCTATAGGTCCCCATGCTGTCACAGTTCATCCGTGTTCCTTTTCAGCCCCCTGGTGTCAAAAGGGATTCTTAGATTGTTAGCCTGCTTTGGGTCACAATGGTTCCTTGCTTCTCTTAACCCCTGTGGTGTCACAATGCATCCCATGCCCTTTTAGGCCACTTGGTGTTAAAATGAATCATTTGATTCTTGGCCTCTGTGGTGTCATAATGTTTCCATGTTTTTCTTGGGCCCCATGCTGTAACAATTCATCCCTGGCCCATTCACAACACCTTGTGTGACAAGGGATCATTAGATTGTTAGCCTCCCTTGGGTCACAATGGTTCCTTGCTTCTCTTAACCTCTGTGGTGTCACAATGCATTCCCAGCCCTTTTAGGCCACTTGGTCTTACAATGAACCATTGATTCTTGGCCTTCATGGTGTCATAATGGTTCCTTGCTTCTATAGGTCCCCATGCTGTCAGAGTTCATCTGTGGTCCTTTTGCGCCTCCTGTTGTCAAAAGGGATTCTTAGATTGTTAGCCTGCATTGGGTCACAATGGCTCCTTGCTTCTCTTAACCCCTGTGGTGTCACAATGCATCCCATGACCTTTTAGGCCACTTGATGTCACAATGAATCATTTGATTCTTGGCCTCCATGGTGGCATAATTGTACCAGGTTTTAATTGAGCCCAATGTTTCTCATTTTATAATTGGCCCTTTTAGGCCCATTGGTTTTCACAAGGGGTCATTAGATTGTTAGCCTCCCTTGGGTCACAATGGATCCTTGCTTCTCTTAACCCCTGTGCTGTCACAATGCATCCCATGCCCTTTTAGGCCACTTGGTGTTACAATGAATCATTTGATACTTGGCCTCCATGGTGGCATAATAGATCCTTGCTTCTATTGGTCCCCGTGCGGTAACAATCCAGCCCTGGCCCTTTTTATACGCCCTGGTGCCACAAGGGATTATTAGATTGTTAGCCTGCATTGGGTCACAATGGATCCTTGCTTCTCTTAACCCCTGTGGTGTCACAATGCATTCCATGCCCTTTTAGGCCACTTGGTGTTACAATGAACTATTTGAGTCTTGGCCTCTATGGTGTCATAATGGTTCTCAGCTTCTATAGTTCCCCAAGCTGTCACAGTTCATCCGTGGTCCTTTTACGCCCCATGGAGTCAAAAGGGATGCTTAGATTGTTAGCCTGCATTGGGTCACAATGGTTTGGCCTCTATGGTGACATAATGTTTCCATGTTTTAATTGGGCGCCATGCTGTAACAATTCATCCCTGGCCCTACTACAACCCCAGGTGTCACAAGGGATCATTAGATTGTTAGCCTGCATTGGGTCACAATGGTTCCTTGCTTCTCTTAACCCCTGTGGTGTCACAATGCATCCCATGCCATTTTAGGCCACTTGATGTCACAATGAATCATTTGATTCTTGGCCTCCACGGTGGCATAATTGTACCAGGTTTTAATTGGCCTCTGTGCTTTCACAATTCATCCCTGGCCCTTTTAGGCCAATTGGTGTCACAAGGGAACATAAGATTGTTAGCCTCCATTGGGTAACAATGGATCCTTGCTTCTCTTAACCTCTGTGGTGTCACAATGCATTCCATGCCCTTTTAGGCCACTTGATGTCACAATGAATCATTTGATTCTTGGCCTCCATGGTGGCATAATAGTTCCTTGTATCTAGTGGGCCCCATGCTGTCACAATTCATTCCTGGCCCTTTTACGTCCCCTGGCGTCAAAAGGGATCCTGTGATTATTAGCCTCCATTGGTTCACAATGCATCCTTGCTTCTCTTAACCCCTGTGCTGTCACAATGCATCCCATGCCCTTTTAGGCCACTTGATGTCACAATGAATCATTTGATTCTTGGCCTCCATGGTGGCATAATAGATCCTTGCTTCTATTGGTCCCCGTACTGTAACAATCCGTCCCTGGCCGTTTTTATACCCCCTGGTGCCACAAGGGATCATTAGATTGTTAGCCTGCATTGGGTCACAATGATTCCTTGCTTCTCTTAACCTCTGTGGTGTCGCAATCCATTCCAAGCCCTTTTAGGCCACTTGGTCTTACAATGATCCATTTGATTCTTGGCCTTCATGGTGTCATAATGGTTCCTTGCTTCTGTATGTCCCCATGCTGTCACAGTTCATCCGTTGTCCTTTTACGCCCATTGGTGTCAAAAGCGTTTCTTAGATTGTTAGCCTCCCTTGGGTCACAATGCTTCCTTGATTCTCTTAACCCCTGTGGTGTCACAATGCATCCCATGCCCTTTTAGGCCACTTGGTGTTACAATGAATCATTTGATTCTTGGCCTCCATGGTGACATAATGTTTCCATGTTTTTCTTGGGCCCCATGCTTTCACAATTCATCCCTGGCCCTTATACAACACCTTGTGTGACAAGGGATCATTAGATTGTTAGCCTCCATTGGGTCACAATGGTTCCTTGCTTCTCTTAACCTCTGTGGTGTCACAATGCATCCCATGCCCTTTTAGGCCACTTGATGTCACAATGAATCATTTGAGTCTTGGCCTCTATGGTGTCATAATATTTCCATGTTTTTCTTGGGCACCATGCTGTAACAATTCATCATTGGCCCTTTTACAACACCTTGTGTGACAAGGGATCATTAGATTGATAGACTCTCTTGGGTCACAATGGTTCCTTGCTTCTCTTAACCTCTGTGGTGTCACAATGCATTCCAAGCCCTTTTAGGCCACTTGGTCTTACCATGAACCATTTGATTCTTGGCCTTCATGGTGTCATAATGGTTCCTTGCTTCTATAGGTCCCCATGCTGTCAGAGTCCAACCGTGGTCCTTTTGCGCCCACTGGTGTCAAAAGGGATTCTTAGATTTTTAGCCTGCATTGGGTCACAATGGTTCCTTGCTTCTCTTAACCCCTGTGGTGTCACAATGCATCCCATGCCCGTTTAGGCCACTTGATGTCACAATGAATCATTTGATTCTTGGCCTCCATGGTGGCATAATTGTACCAGGTTTTAATTGAGCCCAATGTTTCTCATTTTATAATTGGCCCTTTTAGGCCCATTGGTTTTCACAAGGGATCATTAGATTGTTAGCCTCCCTTGGGTCACAATGGATCCTTGCTTCTCTTAACCCCTGTGCTGTCACAATGCATCCCATACACTTTTAGGTCATATGATATCACAATGAATTATTTGATTCTTGGCCTCTACGGTGGCATAATAGATCCTTGCTTCTATTGGTCCCCGTGCTGTAACAATTCATCCCTGGCCCTTTTAGGCCCATTGGGGTCACAAGGGATCATTAGATTGTTAGCCTGCATTGGGTCACAATGGATCCTTGCTTCTCTTAACCTCTGTGGTGTCACAATGCATCCCATGCCCTTTTAGGCCACTTGATGTCACAATGAATCATTTGATTCTTGGCCTCCATGGTGGCATAATTGTACCAGGTTTTAATTGGGCTTCGTGCTTTCACAATTCATCCCTGGCCCTTTTAGGCCAATTGGTGTCACAAGGGATCATTAGATTGTTAGCCTGCATTGGGTCACAATGGTTCCTTGCTTCTCTTAACCCCTGTGGTGTCACAATGCATCCCATGCCCTTTTAGGCCACTTGGTGTTACAATGAATCATTTGATTCTTGGCCTCTATGGTGACATAATGTTTCCATGTTTTTATTGGGCCCCATGCTTTCACAATTCATCCCTGGCGCTTATACAACTCCTTGTGTGACAAGGGATCATTAGATTGTTAGCCTGCATTGGGTCACAATGGTTCCTTGCTTCTCTTAACCTCTGTGGTGTCACAATGCATCCCATGCCCTTTTAGGCCACTTGATGTCACAATGAATCATTTGATTCTTGGCCTCCATGGTGTCATAATGGTTCCTTGTTTCTATTGGGCCCCATGCTGTCAGAATTCATCCCTGGCCCTTTTACGCCCCCTGGTGTCAAATGGGATCCTGGGATTATTAGCCTCCATTGGGTCACAATGGATCCTTGCTTCTCTTAATCCCTGTGGTGTCACAATGCATCCCATGCCCTTTTAGGCCACTTGATGTCACAATGAATCATTTGATACTTGGCCTCCATGGTGGCATAATAGATCCTTGCTTCTATTGGTCCCCGTGCTGTAACAATCCATCCCTGGCCCTTTTTATTCGCCCTGGTGCTACAAGGGATCATTAGATTGTTAGCCTGCATTGGGTCACAATGATTCCTTGCTACTCTTAACCTCTGTGGTGTCACAATGCATCCCATGCCCTTTTAGGCCACTTGGTGTTGCAATGAATTATTTGAGTCTTGGCCTCTATGGTGACATAATGTTTCCATGTTTTTCTTGGGCCCCATGCTGTAACAATCCATCCCTGGCCCTTTTACAACACCTTGTGTGACAAGGGATCATTAGATTGTTAGCCTCCCTTGGGTCACAATGGTTCCATGCTTCTATTAATCTCTGTGGTGTCACAATGCATTCCAAGACCTTTTAGGCCACTTGGTCTTACAATGAACCATTTGATTCTTGGCCTTCATGGTGTCATAATGGTTCCTTGCTTCTATAGGTCCCCATGCTGTCAGATTTCATCCGTGGGCCTTTTGTGCCCCCTGTTGTCAAAAGGGATTCTTAGATTGTTAGCCTGCATTGGGTCACAATGGTTCCTTGCTTCTCTTAACCCCTGTGGTGTCACAATGCATCCCATGCCCTTTTAGGCCACTTGATGTCACAATGAATCATTTGATTCTTGGCCTCCATGGTGTCATAATGTTTCCATGTTTTTATTGGGCCCCATGCTTTCACAATCCATCCCTGGCCCTATTACAACCTCTGGTGTCACAATGGATCATTAGATTGTATAGCCTGCATTGGGTCACAATGGTTCCTTGCTTCTCTTAACCTCTGTGGTGTCACAATGCATCCCATGCCCTTTTAGGCCACATGATGTCACAATGAATCATTTGATTCTTGGCCTCCAGGGTGGCATAATATATCCTTGCTTCTATTGGTCCCCGTGCTGTAACAATCCCTCCCTGGCCCTTTTTATACCCCCTGGTGCCACAAGGGATCATTAGATTGTTAGCCTGCATTGGGTCACAATGGATCCTTGCTTCTCTTAACCCCTGTGGTGTCACAATGCATCCCATGCCCTTTTAGGCCACTTGATGTCACAATGAATCATTTGATTCTTGGCCTCCATGGTGGCATAATTGTACCAGGTTTTAATTGGGTCCCACGCTGTCACAATTCCTCCCTGCCCCTTTTAGGCCCATTGGTGTCACAAGGGATCATTAGATTGTCAGCCTGCATTGGGTCACAATGGTTCCTTTATTCTCTTAACCTCTGTGGTGTCACAATGCATCCCATGCTCTTCTAGGCCACTTGATGTCACAATGAATCATTTGATTCTTGGCCTCCATGGTGGCAGAATTGTACCCGGTTTTAATTGGCCTCTGTGCTTTCACAATTCATCCCTGGCACTTTTAGGCCAATTGGTGTCAAAAGGGATCATTAGATTGTTAGCCTCCATTGGGTCACAGTGGATCCTTGCTTCTCTTAACCCCTGTGGTGTCACAATGCATCCCATGCCCTTTTAGGCCACTTGGTCTTACAATGAACCATTTGATTCTTGGCCTCCATGGTGGCATAATTGTACCAGGTTTTACTTGGGCCCCATGCTTTCACAATACATCCCTGCCCCTTTTAGGCCCATTGGTGTCACAAGGGATCATTAGATTGTTAGCCTGCATTGGGTCACAATGCTTCCTTGCTTCTCTTAACGCCTGTGGTGTCACAATGCATCCCATGCCCTTTTAGGCCACTTGATGTCACAATGAATCATTTGATTCTGGCCTCCATGGTGGCATAATTGTACCAGGTTTTAATTGGGCCCCATGTTTCACAATTCATCCCTGGCCCTTTTAGGCCCATTGGTGTCACAAGGGATCATTAGATTGTCAGCCTGCATTGGGTCACAATGGTTCCTTTCTTCTCTTAACCTCTGTGGTGTCACAATGCATCCCATGCTCTTCTAGGCCACTTGAAGTCACAATGAATCATTTGATTCTTGGCCTCCATGGTGGCATAATAGTTCCTTGTATCTATTGGGCCCCATGCTGTCACAATTCATTCCTGGCCCTTTTGCGCCCCCTGGTGTCAAAAGGGATCCTGGCACTATTAGCCTGCATTGGGTCACAATGGATCCTTGCTTCTCTTAACCCCTGTGCTGTCACAATGCATCCCATGCCCTTTTAGGCCACTTGATGTCACAATGAATCATTTGATTCTTGGCCTCCATGGTGGCATAATTGTACCAGGTTTCAATTGGCCTCTGTGCTTTCACAATTCATCCCTGGCCCTTTTAGGCCAATTGGTGTCAAAAGGGATCATTAGATTGTTAGCCTCCATTGGGTCACAATGGATCCTTGCTTCTCTTAACCCCTGTGCTGTCATAATGCATCCCATGCCCTTTTAGGCCACTTGGTCTTACAATGAACCATTTGATTCTTGGCCTCCATGGTGGCATAATTGTACCAGGTTTTACTTGGGCCCCATGCTTTCACAATACATCCCTGCCCCTTTTACGCCCATTGGTGTCACAAGGGATCATTAGATTGTTAGCCTGCATTGGGTCACAATGGTTCCTTGCTTCTCTTAACCTCTGTGGTGTCACAATGCATCCCATGCCCTTTTAGGCCACTTGATGTCACAATGAATCATTTGAATCTTGGCCTCTATGGTTTCATAATAGTTCATTGTATCTATTGGGCCCCATGCTGTCACAATTCATTCCTGGCCCTTTTGCGCCCCCTGGTGTCTAAAGGGATTCTTAGATTGTTAGCCTCCATTGGGTCACACTGGATCCTTGCTTCTCTTAACCCCTGTGCTGTCACAATGCATTCCATGCCCTTTTAGGCCACATGATGTCACAATGAATTATTTGATTCTTGGCCTCCACGGTGGCATAATAGATCCTAGATTCTATCGGTCCCCGTGCTGTAACACTTCATCCCTGGCCCTTTTAGGCCCATTGGTGTCACAAGGGATCATTAGATTGTTAGCCTCCATTGGGTAACAATGGTTCCTTGATTCTCTTAACCTCTGTGGTGTCACAATGCATCCCATGCCCTTTTAGGCCACTTGATGTCACAATGAATCATTTGATTCTTGGCCTCTATGGTGACATAATGTTTCCATGTTTTTCTTGGGCCCCATGCTGTAACAATCCATCCCTGGCCCTTTTACAACACCTTGTGTGACAAGGGATCATTAGATTGTTAGCCTCCCTTGGGTCACAATGGTTCCATGCTTCTATTAATCTCTGTGGTGTCACAATGCATTCCAAGCCCTTTTAGGCCACTTGGTCTTACAATGAACCATTTGATTCTTGGCCTTCATGGTGTCATAATGGTTCCTTGCTTCTATAGGTCCCCATGCTGTCACAGTTCATCTGTGGTCCTTTTGGGCCTCCTGTTGTCAAAAGGGATTCTTAGATTGTTAGCCTGCATTGGGTCACAATGGTTCCTTGCTTCTCTTAACCCCTGTGGTGTCACAATGCATCCCATGCCCTTTTAGGCCACTTGATGTCACAATGAATCATTTGATTCTTGGCCTCTATGGTGGCATAATAGATCCTTGCTTCTTTTGGTCGCCGTGCTGTAACAATTCATCCCTGGCCCTTTTAGGCCCATTGGTGTCACAAGGGATCATTGGATTGTCAGCCTGCATTGGGTCACAATGCTTCCTTGCTTCCCTTAACCTCTGTGGTGACACAATGCATCCCATGCCCTTTTAGGCCACTTGATGTCACAATGAATCATTTGATTCTTGGCCTCCATGGTGGCATAATAGTTCATTGTATCTATTGGGCCCCATGCTGTCACAATTCATTCCTGGCCCTTTTACGCCCCCTGGTGTCAAATGGGATCCTCGGATTATTAGCCTCCATAGGGTCACAATGGATCCTTGCTTCTCTTAACCTCTGTGGTGTCACAATGCATTCCATGCCCTTTTAGGCCACTTGATGTCACAATGAATCATTTGATTCTTGGCCTTCATGGTGTCATAATGGTTCCTTGCTTCTATAGGTCCCCATGCTGTCACAGTTCATCCATGGTCCTTTTACGCCCCCTGGTGTCAAAAGGGATTCTTAGATTGTTAGCCTGCATTGGGTCACAATGGATCCTTGCTTCTCTTAACCCCTGTGGTGTCACAATGCATCCCATGCCCTTTTAGGCCATTTGGTGTTACAATGAATCATTTGATACTTGGCCTCCATGGTGGCATAATAGATCCTTGCTTCTATTGGTCCCCGTGCGGTAACAATCCAGCCCTGGCCCTTTTTATACGCCCTGGTGCCACAAGGGATTATTAGATTGTTAGCCTGCATTGGGTCACAATGGATCCTTGCTTCTCTTAACCCCTGTGGTGTCACAATGCATTCCATGCCCATTTAGGCCACTTGGTGTCACAATGAACTATTTGATTCTTGGCCTTCATGGTGTCATAATGGTTCCCAGCTTCTATAGTTCCCCAAGCTGTCACAGTTCATCCGTGCTCCTTTTACGCCCCCTGGAGTCAAAAGGGATTCTTAGATTGTTAGCCTGCATTGGGTCACAATGGTTCCTTGCTTCTCTTAACCCCTGTGGTGTCACAATGCATCCCATGCCCTTTTAGGCCACTTGGTGTTACAATGAATCATTTGATTCTTGGCCTCTATGGTGACATAATGTTTCCATGTTTTTATTGGGACCCATGCTTTCACAATTCATCCCTGGCCCTATTACAACCCCTGGTGTCACAATGGATCATAAGATTGTTAGCCTGCATTGGGTCACAATGGATCCTTGCTTCTCTTAACCCCTGTGGTGTCACAATGCATCCCATGCCCTTTTAGGCCACTTGATGTCACAATGAATCAATTGATTCTTGGCCTCCATGGTGGCATAATTGTACCAGGTTTTATTTGGGCCCCATGTTTCACAATTAATCCCTGGCCCTTTTAGGCCCATTGGTGTCACAAGGGATCATTAGATTGTCAGCCTGCATTGGGTCACAGTGGTTCCTTGATTCTCTTAACCTCTGTGGTGTCACAATGCATCCCATGCCCTTTTAGGCCACTTGATGTCACAATGAATCATTTGATTCTTGGCCTCCATGGTGGCATAATTGTACCAGGTTTTAATTGGCCTCTGTGCTTTCACAATTCATCCCTGGCCCATTTAGGCCAATTGGTGTCAAAAGGGATCATTAGATTGTTAGCCTCCATTGGGTAACAATGGATCCTTGCTTCTCTTAAGCTCTGTGGTGTCACAATGCATTCCATGCCCTTTTAGGCCACTTGATGTCACAATGAATCATTTGAATCTTGGCCTCTATGGTGTCATAATAGTTCATTGTATCTATTGGGACCCATGCTGTCACAATTCATTCCTGGCCCTTTTTCGCCCCCTGGTGTCTAAAGGGATTCTTAGATTGTTAGCCTGCATTGGGTGACACTGGATCCTTGCTTCTATTAATCTCTGTGGTGTCACAATGCATCCCATGCCCTTTTAGGCCACATGATGTCACAATGAATTATTTGATTCTTGGCCTCCACGGTGGCATAATAGATCCTTGCTTCTATCGGTCCCCGTGCTGTAACACTTCATCCCTGGCCCTTTTAGGCCCATTGGTGTCACAAGGGATCATTAGATTGTTAGCCTCCATTGGGTAACAATGGTTCCTTGCTTCTCTTAACCTCTGTGGTGTCACAATGCCTCCCATGCCCTTTTAGGCCACTTGATGTCACAATGAATCATTTGACTCTTGGCCTCTGTGGTGTCATAATGTTTCCAGGTTTTTCTTGGGCCCCATGCTGTAACAATTCATCCCTGGCCCTTATACAAAACCTTTTGTGACAAGGGATCATTAGATTGTTAGCCTCCCTTGGGTCACAGTGGTTCCTTGCTTCTCTTAACCTCTGTGGTGTCACAATGCATTCCAAGCCCTTTTAGGCCACTTGGTATTACAATGAACCATTGATTCTTGGCCTTCATGGTGTCATAATGGGTCCTTGCTTCTATAGGTCCCCATGCTGTCACAGTACATCTGTGGTCCTTTTGCGCCTCCTGTTGTCAAAAGGGATTCTTAGATTGTTAGCCTGCATTGCGTCACAATGGTTCCTTGCTTCTCTTAACCCCTGTGGTGTCACAATGCATCCCATGCCCTTTTAGGCCACTTGATGTCACAATGAATCATTTGATTCTTGGCCTCTATGGTGGCATAATAGATCCTTGCTTCTTTTGGTCGCCGTGCTGTAACAATTCATCCCTTGCCCTTTTAGGCCCATTGGTGTCACAAGGGATCATTGGATTGTCAGCCTGCATTGGGTCACAATGCTTCCTTGCTTCTCTTAACCTCTGTGGTGACACAATGCATCCCATGCCCTTTTAGGCCACTTGATGTCACAATGAATCATTTGATTCTTGGCCTCCACGGTGGCATAATTGTACCAGGTTTTAATTGGCCTCTGTGCTTTCACAATTCATCCCTGGCCCTTTTAGGCCAATTGGTGTCACAAGGGAACATTAGATTGTTAGCCTGCATTGGGTAACAATGGATCCTTGCTTCTCTTAAGCTCTGTGGTGTCACAATGCATTCCATGCACTTTTAGGCCACTTGATGTCACAATGAATCATTTGATTCTTGGCCTCCATGGTGGCATAATAGTTCCTTGTATCTAGTGGGCCCCACGCTGTCACAATTCATTCCTGGCCCTTTTACGACCCCTGGCGTCAAAAGGGATCCTGGGATTATTAGCCTCCATTGGGTCACAAAGGATCCTTGTTTCTCTTAACCCCTGTGGTGTCACAATGCATCCCATGCCCTTTTAGGCCACTTGATGTCACAATGAATCATTTGATTCTTGGCCTCCATGGTGGCATAATAGATCCTTGCTTCTATTGGTCCCCGTACTGTAACAATCCGTCCCTGGCCGTTTTTATAACCCCTGGTGCCACAAGGGATCATTAGATTGTTAGCCTGCATTGGGTCACAATGGTTCCTTGCTTCTCTTAACCCCTGTGGTGTCACAATGCATCCCATGCCCTTTTAGGCCACTTGGTGTTACAATGAATCATTTGATTCTTGGCCTCTATGGTGACATAATGTTTCCATGATTTTATTGGGCCCCATGCTTTCACAATTCATTCCTGGCCCTTATACAACACATTGTGTGACAAGGGATCATTAGATTGTTAGCCTGCATTGGGTCACAATGGTTCCTTGCTTCTCTTAACCTCTGTGGTGTCACAATGCATCCCATGCCCTTTTAGGCCACTTGATGTCACAATGAATCATTTGATTCTTGGCCTCCATGGTGGCATAATAGTTCATTGTATCTATTGGGCCCCATGCTGTCACAATTCATTCCTGGCCCTTTTACGCCCCCTGGTGTCAAATGGGATCCTCGGATTATTAGCCTCCATAGGGTCAGAATGGATCCTTGCTTCTCTTAACCTCTGTGGTGTCACAATGCATTCCAAGCCCTTTTAGGCCACTTGGTGTTACAATGAATCATTTGATTCTTGGCCTTCATGGTGTCATAATGGTTCCTTGCTTCTATAGGTCCCCATGCTGTCACAGTTCATCCGTGGTCCTTTTACGCCCCCTGGTGTCAAAAGGGATTCTTAGATTGTTAGCCTGCATTGGGTCACAATGGATCCTTGCTTCTCTTAACCCCTGTGGTGTCACAATGCATCCCATGCCCTTTTAGGCCATTTGGTGTTACAATGAATCATTTGATACTTGGCCTCCATGGTGGCATAATAGATCCTTGCTTCTATTGGTCCCCGTGCGGTAACAATCCAGCCCTGGCCCTTTTTATACGCCCTGGTGCCACAAGGGATTATTAGATTGTTAGCCTGCATTGGGTCACAATGGATCCTTGCTTCTCTTAACCCCTGTGGTGTCACAATGCATTCCATGCCCTTTTAGGCCACTTGGTGTCACAATGAACTATTTGATTCTTGGCCTTCATGGTGTCATAATGGTTCCCAGCTTCTATAGTTCCCCAAGCTGTCATAGTTCATCCGTGGTCCTTTTACGCCCCCTGGAGTCAAAAGGGATTCTTAGATTGTTAGCCTGCATTGGGTCACAATGGTTCCTTGCTTCTCTTAACCCCTGTGGTGTCACAATGCATCCCATGCCCTTTTAGGCCACTTGGTGTTACAATGAATCACTTGATTCTTGGCCTCTATGGTGACATAATGTTTCCATGTTTTTATTGGGCCCCATGCTTTCACAATTCATCCCTGGCCCTATTACAAACCCTGGTGTCACAATGGATCATAAGATTGTTAGCCTGCATTGGGTCACAATGGATCCTTGCTTCTCTTAACCTCTGTGGTGTCACAATGCATTCCAAGCCCTTTTAGGCCACTTGGCCTTTCAATGAACCATTTGATTCTTGGCCTTCATGGTGTCATAATGGTTCCTTGCTTCTGTAGGTCCCCATGCTGTCAGAGTTCATCCGTGGTCCTTTTGCGCCCACTGGTGTCAAAAGGGATTCTTAGATTGTTAGCCTACATTGGGTCACAATGGTTCCTTGATTCTCTTAACCCCTGTGGTGTCACAATGCATCCCATGCCCTTTTAGGCCACTTGATGTCACAATGAATCATTTGATTCTTTGCCTCCATGGTGGCATAATTGTACCAGGTTTTAATTGGGCTTCGTGCTTTCACAATTCATCCCTGGCCCTTTTAGGCCCATTGGTGTCACAAGGGATCATTAGATTGTTAGCCTCCATTGGGTAACAATGGATCCTTGCTTCTCTTAAGCTCTGTGGTGTCACAATGCATTCCATGCCCTTTTAGGCCACTTGATGTCACAATGAATCATTTGAATCTTGGCCTCTATGGTGTCATAATAGTTCATTGTATCTATTGGGACCCATGCTGTCACAATTCATTCCTGGCCCTTTTACGCCCCCTGGTGTCTAAAGGGATTCTTAGATTGTTAGCCTGCATTGGGTGACTCTGGATCCTTGCTTCTCTTAACCCCTGTGCTGTCACAATGCATCCCATGCCCTTTTAGGCCACATGATGTCACAATGAATTATTTGATTCTTGGCCTCCACGGTGGCATAATAGATCCTTGCTTCTATCGGTCCCCGTGCTGTAACACTTCATCCCTGGCCCTTTTAGGCCCATTGGTGTCACAAGGGATCATTAGATTGTTAGCCTCCATTGGGTAACAATGGTTCCTTGCTTCTCTTAACCTCTGTGGTGTCACAATGCATCCCATGCCCTTTTAGGCCACATGATGTCACAATGAATCATTTGATTCTTGGCCTCTATGGTGACATAATGTTTCCATTTTTTAATTGGGCGCCATGCTGTAACAATTCATCCCTGGCCCTATTACAACCCCAGGTGTCACAAGGGATCATTAGATTGTTAGCCTGCATTGGGTCACAATGGTTCCTTGCTTCTCTTAACCCCTGTGGTGTCACAATGCATTCCATGCCCTTTTAGGCCACTTGATGTCACAATGAATCATTTGATTCTTGGCCTCCATGGTGGCATAATAGTTCCTTGTATCTATTGGGCCCCATGCTGTCACAATTCATTCCTGGCCCTTTTACGTCCCCTCGCGTCAAAAGGGATCCTGTGATTATTAGCCTCCATTGGGTCACAATGCATCCTTGCTTCTCTTAACCCCTGTGCTGTCACAATGCATCCCATGCCCTTTTAGGCCACTTGATGTCACAATGAATCATTTGATTCTTGGCCTCCATGGTGGCATAATAGATCCTTGCTTCTATTGGTCCCCGTACTCTAACAATCCGTCCCTGGCCGTTTTTATACCCCCTGGTGCCACAAGGGATCATTAGATTGTTAGCCTGCATTGGGTCACAATGGTTCCTTGCTTCTCTTAACCTCTGTGGAGTCGCAATCCATTCCAAGCCCTTTTAAGCCACTTGGTCTTACAATGAACCATTTGATTCTTGGCCTTCATGGTGTCATAATGGTTCCTTGCTTGTGTATGTCCCCATGCTGTCACAGTTCATCCGTTGTCCTTTTACGCCCATTGGTGTCAAAAGCGTTTCTTAGATTGTTAGCCTGCATTGGGTCACAATGGTTCCTTGCTTCTCTTAACCCCTGTGGTGTCACAATGCATCCCATGCCCTTTTAGGCCACTTGGTGTTACAATGAATCATTTGATTCTTGGCCTCTATGGTGACATAATGTTTCCATGTTTTTATTGGGCCCCATGCTTTCACAATTCATCCCTGGCCCTATTACAACCCCTGGTGTCACAATGGATCATAAGATTGTTAGCCTGCATTGGGTCACAATGATTCCTTGCTTCTCTTAACCTCTGTGGTGTCACAATGCATCCCATGCCCTTTTAGGCCACTTGATGTCACAATGAATCATTTGATTCTTGGCCTCCTTGGTGGCATAATATTTCATTGTATCTATTGGGCCCCATGCAGTCACAGTTCATCCGTGGTCCTTTTACGCCCCCTGGTGTCAAAAGGGATTCTTAGATTGTTAGCCTGCATTGGGTCACAATGGATCCTTGCTTCTCTTAACGCCTGTGGTGTCACAATGCATCCCATGCCCTTTTAGGCCACTTGGTGTTACAATGAATCATTTGAGTCTTGGCCTCTATGGTGTCATATTATTTCCATGTTTTTCTTGGGCACCATGCTGTAACAATTCATCATTGGCCCTTTTACAACACCTTGTGTGACAAGGGATCATTAGATTGATAGACTCCCTTGGGTCACAATGGTTCCTTGCTTCTCTTAACCCATGTGGTGTCACAATGCATTCCAAGACCTTTTAGGCCACTTGGTCTTACAATGAACCATTGATTCTTGGCCTTCATGGTGTCATAAAGGTTCCTTGCTTCTATAGGTCCCCATGCTGTCACAATTCATCCCTGGCCCTTTTGCGCCTCCTGTTGTCAAAAGGGATTCTTAGATTGTTAGCCTGCATTGGGTCACAATGGTTCCTTGCTTCTCTTAACCCCTGTGGTGTCACAATGCATCCCATGCCCGTTTAGGCCACTTGATGCCACAATGAATCATTTGATTCTTGGCCTCCATGGTGGCATAATTGTACCAGGTTTTAATTGAGCCCAATGTTTCTCATTTTATAATTGGCCCTTTTAGGCCCATTGGTTTTCACAAGGGATCATTAGATTGTTAGACTCCCTTGGGTCACAATGGATCCTTGCTTGTCTTAACCCCTGTGCTGTCACAATGCATCCCATGCCCTTTTAGGTCATATGATGTCACAATGAATTATTTGATTCTTGGCCTCTACGGTGGCATAATAGATCCTTGCTTCTATTGGTCCCCGTGCTGTAACAATTCATCCCTGGCCCTTTTAGGCCCATTGGGGTCACAAGGGATCATTAGATTGTTAGCCTGCATTGGGTCACAATGGATCCTTGCTTCTCTTAACCTCTGTGGTGTCACAATGCATCCCATGCCCTTTTAGGCCACTTGATGTCACAATGAATCATTTGATTCTTGGCCTCCATGGTGGCATAATTGTACCAGGTTTTAATTGGGCTTCGTGCTTTCACAATTCATCCCTGGCCCTTTTAGGCCAATTGGTGTCACAAGGGATCATTAGATTGTTAGCCTGCATTGGGTCACAATGGTTCCTTGCTTCTCTTAACCCCTGTGGTGTCACAATGCATCCCATGCCCTTTTAGGCCACTTGGTGTTACAATGAATCATTTGATTCTTGGCCTCTATGGTGACATAATGTTTCCATGTTTTTATTGGGCCCCATGCTTTCACAATTCATCCCTGGCGCTTATACAACTCCTTGTGTGACAAGGGATCATTAGATTGTTAGCCTGCATTGGGTCACAATGGTTCCTTGCTTCTCTTAACCTCTGTGGTGTCACAATGCATCCCATGCCCTTTTAGGCCACTTGATGTCACAATGAATCATTTGATACTTGGCCTCCATGGTGGCATAATAGATCCTTGCTTCTATTGGTCCCCGTGCTGTAAAAATCCATCCCTGGCCCTTTTTATTCGCCCTGGTGCTACAAGGGATCATTAGATTGTTAGCCTGCATTGGGTCACAATAATTCCTTGCTACTCTTAACCTCTGTGGTGTCACAATGCATCCCATGCCCTTTTAGGCCACTTGGTGTTACAATGAATTATTTGAGTCTTGGCCTCTATGGTGTCATAATGTTTCCTTTTTTTTCTTGGGCCCCATGCTGTAACAATCCATCCCTGGCCCTTTTACAACACCTTGTGTGACAAGGGATCATTACATTGTTGGCCTCCCTTGGGTCACAATGGTTCCATGCTTCTATTAATCTCTGTGGTGTCACAATGCATTCCAAGACCTTTTAGGCCACTTGGTCTTACAATGAACCATTTGATTCTTGGCCTTCATGGTGTCATAATGGTTCCTTGCTTCTATAGGTCCCCATGCTGTCAGATTTCATCCGTGGGCCTTTTGCGCCCCCTGTTGTCAAAAGGGATTCTTAGATTGTTAGCCTGCATTGGGTCACAATGGTTCCTTGCTTCTCTTAACCCCTGTGGTGTCACTATGCATCCCATGCACTTTTAGGCAACTTGGTGTTACAATGAATCATTTGATTCTTGGCCTCCATGGTGACATAATGTTTCCATGTTTTTATTGGGCCCCATGCTTTCACAATTCATCCCTGGCCCTATTACAACCCCTGGTGTCACAATGGATAATTAGATTGTATAGCCTGCATTGGGTCACAATGGTTCCTTGCTTCTCTTAACCTCTGTGGTGTCACAATGCATCCCATGCCCTTTTAGGCCACATGATGTCACAATGAATCATTTGATTCTTGGCCTCCAGGGTGGCATAATAAATCCTTGCTTCTATTGGTCCCCGTGCAGTAACAATCCCTCCCTGGCCCTTTTTATACCCCCTGGTGCCACAAGGGATCATTAGATTGTTAGCCTGCATTGGGTCACAATGGATCCTTGCTTCTCTTAACCCCTGTGGTGTCACAATGCATCCCATGCCCTTTTATGCCACTTGATGTCACAATGAATCATTTGATTCTTGGCCTCCATGGTGGCATAATTGTACCAGGTTTTACTTGGGCCCCACGTTGTCACAATTCATCCCTGACCCTTTTAGGCCCATTGGTGTCACAAGGGATCATTAGATTGTTAGCCTGCATTGGGTCACAATGGTTCCTTGCTTCTCTTAACCTCTGTGGGGTCACAATGCATTCCAAGCCCTTTTAGGCCACTTGGCCTTACAATGAACCATTTGATTCTTGGCCTCCATGGTGTCATAAGGGTTCCTTGCTTCTGTAGGTCCCCATGCTGTCAGAGTTCATCCGTGGTCCTTTTGCGCCCCCTGTTGTCAAAAGGGATTCTTAGATTGTTAGCCTGCATTGGGTCAAAATGGTTCCTTGCTTCTCTTAACGCCTGTGGTGTCACAATGCATCCCATGCCCTTTTAGGCCACTTGATGTCACAATGAATCATTTGATTCTTGGCCTCCATGGTGGCATAATTGTACCAGGTTTTAATTGGGCCCCATGTTTCACAATTCATCCCTGGCCCTTTTAGGCCCATTGGTGTCACAAGGGATCATTAGATTGTCAGCCTGCATTGGGTCACAATGGTTCCTTTCTACTCTTAACCTCTGTGGTGTCACAATGCATCCCATGCTCTTCTAGGCCACTTGATGTCACAATGAATCATTTGATTCTTGGCCTCCATGGTGGCATAATAGTTCCTTGTATCTATTGGGCCCCATGCTGTCACAATTCATTCCTGGCCCTTTTGCGCCCCCTGGTGTCAAAAGGTATCCTGGCACTATTAGCCTCCTTTGTGTCACAATGCTTCCTTGCTTCTCTTAACCCCTGTGGTGTCACAATGCATCCCATGCCCTTTTAGGCCACTTGATGTCACAATGAATCATTTGATTCTTGGCCTCCATGGTGGCATAATTGTACCAGGTTTTAATTGGCCTCTGTGCTTTCACAATTCATCCCTGGCCCTTTTAGGCCAATTGGTGTCAAAAGGGATCACTAGATTGTTAGCCTCCATTGGGTCACAATGGATCCTTGCTTCTCTTAACCCCTGTGCTGTCACAATGCATCCCATGCCCTTTTAGGCCACTTGATGTCACAATGAATCATTTGATTCTTGGCCTCCATGGTGGCATAATTGTACCAGGTTTTAATTGGGCTCTGTGCTTTCACAATTCATCCCTGGCCCTTTTAGGCCAATTGGTGTCAAAAGGGATCATTAGATTGTTAGCCTCCATTGGGTCACAATGGATCCTTGCTTCTCTTAACCCCTGTGCTGTCATAATGCATCCCATGCCATTTTAGGCCACTTGGTCTTACAATGAACCATTTGATTCTTGGCCTCCATGGTGGCATAATTGTACCAGGTTTTACTTGGGCCCCATGCTTTCACAATACATCCCTGCCCCTTTTAGGCCCATTGGTGTCTCAAGGGATCATTAGATTGTTAGCCTGCATTGGGTCACAATGGTTCCTTGCTTCTCTTAACCCCTGTGGTGTCACAATGCATCCCATGCCCTTTTAGGCCACTTGATGTCACAATGAATCATTTGATTCTTGGCCTCCACGGTGGCATAATTGTACCAGGTTTTAATTGGGCTCCGTGCTTTCACAATTCATCCCTGGCCCTTTTAGGCCAATTGGTGTCACAAGGGAACATAAGATTGTTAGCCTCCATTGGGTAACAATGGATCCTTGCTTCTCTTAACCTCTGTGGTGTCACAATGCATTCCATACCCTTTTAGGCCACTTGATGTCACAATGAATCATTTGAATCTTGGCCTCCATGGTGGCATAATAGTTCCTTGTATCTATTGGGCCCCATGCTGTCACAATTCATTCCTGGCCCTTTTACGTCCCCTCGCGTCAAAAGGGATCCTGTGATTATTAGCCTCCATTGGGTCACAATGCATCCTTGCTTCTCTTAACCCCTGTGCTGTCACAATGCATCCCATGCCCTTTTAGGCCACTTGATGTCACAATGAATCATTTGATTCTTGGCCTCCATGGTGGCATAATAGATCCTTGCTTCTATTGGTCCCCGTACTCTAACAATCCGTCCCTGGCCGTTTTTATACCCCCTGGTGCCACAAGGGATCATTAGATTGTTAGCCTGCATTGGGTCACAATGATTCCTTGCTTCTCTTAACCTCTGTGGTGTCGCAATCCATTCCAAGCCCTTTTAAGCCACTTGGTCTTACAATGAACCATTTGATTCTTGGCCTTCATGGTGTCATAATGGTTCCTTGCTTGTTTATGTCCCCATGCTGTCACAGTTCATCCGTTGTCCTTTTACGCCCATTGGTGTCAAAAGTGTTTCTTAGATTGTTAGCCTGCATTGGGTCACAATGCTTCCTTGCTTCTCTTAACCCCTGTGGTGTCACAATGCATCCCATGCCCTTTTAGGCCACTTGGTGTTACAATGAATCATTTGATTCTTGGCCTCTATGGTGACATAATGTTTCCATGTTTTTATTGGGCCCCATGCTTTCACAATTCATCCCTGGCCCTATTACAACCCCTGGTGTCACAATGGATCATAAGATTGTTAGCCTGCATTGGGTCACAATGGTTCCTTGCTTCTCTTAACCTCTGTGGTGTCACAATGCATCCCATGCCCTTTTAGGCCACTTGATGTCACAATGAATCATTTGATTCTTGGCCTCCATGGTGGCATAATATTTCATTGTATCTATTGGGCCCCATGCTGTCACAGTTCATCCGTGGTCCTTTTACGCCCCCTGGTGTCAAAAGGGATTCTTAGATTGTTAGACTGCATTGGGTCACAATGGTTCCTTGCTTCTCTTAACCCCTGTGGTGTCACAATGCATCCCATGCCCTTTTAGGCCACTTGGTGTTACAATGAATCATTTGAGTCTTGGCCTCTATGGTGTCATAATATTTCCATGTTTTTCTTGGGCACCATGCTGTAACAATTCATCATTGGCCCTTTTACAACACCTTGTGTGACAAGAGATCATTAGATTGATAGACTCCCTTGGGTCACAATGGTTCCTTGCTTCTCTTAACCCATGTGGTGTCACAATGCATTCCAAGACCTTTTAGGCCACTTGGTCTTACAATGAACCATTGATTCTTGGCCTTCATGGTGTCATAAAGGTTCCTTGCTTCTATAGGTCCCCATGCTGTCACAATTCATCCCTGGCCCTTTTGCGCCTCCTGTTGTCAAAAGGGATTCTTAGATTGTTAGCCTGCATTGGGTCACAATGGTTCCTTGCTTCTCTTAACCCCTGTGGTGTCACAATGCATCCCATGCCCGTTTAGGCCACTTGATGCCACAATGAATCATTTGATTCTTGGCCTCCATGGTGGCATAATTGTACCAGGTTTTAATTGAGCCCAATGTTTCTCATTTTATAATTGGCCCTTTTAGGCCCATTGGTTTTCACAAGGGATCATTAGATTGTTAGCCTCCCTTGGGTCACAAGGGATCCTTGCTTGTCTTAACCCCTGTGCTGTCACAATGCATCCCATGCCCGTTTAGGTCATATGATGTCACAATGAATTATTTGATTCTTGGCCTCCACGGTGGCATAATAGATCCTTGCTTCTATTGGTCCCCGTGCTGTAACAATTCATCCCTGGCCCTTTTAGGCCCATTGGGGTCACAAGGGATCATTACATTGTTAGCCTGCATTGGGTCACAATGGATCCTTGCTTCTCTTAACCTCTGTGGTGTCACAATGCATCCCATGCCCTTTTAGGCCACTTGATGTCACAATGAATCATTTGATTCTTGGCCTCCATGGTGTCATAATGGTTCCTTGTTTCTATTGGGCCCCATGCTGTCAGAATTCATCCCTGGCCCTTTTACGCCCCCTGGTGTCAAATGGGATCCTGGGATTATTAGCCTCCATTGGGTCACAATGGATCCTTGCTTCTCTTAATCCCTGTGGTGTCACAATGCATCCCATGCCCTTTTAGGCCACTTGATGTCACAATGAATCATTTGATACTTGGCCTCCATGGTGGCATAATAGATCCTTGCTTCTATTGGTCCCCGTGCTGTAAAAATCCATCCCTGGCCCTTTTTATTCGCCCTGGTGCTACAAGGGATCATTAGATTTTTAGCCTGCATTGGGTCACAATAATTCCTTGCTACTCTTAACCTCTGTGGTGTCACAGTGCATCCCATGCCCTTTTAGGCCACTTGGTGTTACAATGAATTATTTGAGTCTTGGCCTCTATGGTGTCATAATGTTTCCATGTTTTTCTTGGGCCCCATGCTGTAACAATCCATCACTGGCCCTTTTACAACACCTTGTGTGACAAGGGATTATTAGATTGTTAGCCTCCCTTGGGTCACAATGCTTCCATGCTTCTATTAATCTCTGTGGTGTCACAATGCATTCCAAGACATTTTAGGCCACTTGGTCTTACAATTAACCATTTGATTCTTGGCCTTCATGGTGTCATAATGGTTCCTTGCTTCTATAGGTCCCCATGCTGTCAGATTTCATCCGTGGGCCTTTTGCGCCACCTGTTGTCAAAAGGGATTCTTAGATAGTTAGCCTGCATTGGGTCACAATGGTTCCTTGCTTCTCTTAACCCCTGTGGTGTCACAATGCATCCCATGCCCTTTTAGTCCACTTGGTGTTACAATGAATCATTTGATTCTTGGCCTCCATGGTGACATAATGTTTCCATGTTTTTATTGGGCCCCATGCTTTCACAATTCATCCCTGGCCCTATTACAACCCCTGGTGTCACAATGGATCATTAGATTGTATAGCCTGCATTGGGTCACAATGGTTCCTTGCTTCTCTTAACCTCTGTGGTGTCACAATGCATCCCATGCCCTTTTAGGCCACATGATGTCACAATGAATCATTTGATTCTTGGCCTCCAGGGTGGCATAATAGATCCTTGCTTCTATTGGTCCCCGTGCTGTAACAATCCCTCCCTGGCCCTTTTTATACCCCCTGGTGCCACAAGGGATCATTAGATTGTTAGCCTGCATTGGGTCACAATGGATCCTTGCTTCTCTTAACCCCTGTGGTGTCACAATGCATCCCATGCCCTTTTAGGCCACTTGATGTCACAATGAATCATTTGATTCTTGGCCTCCATGGTGGCATAATTGTACCAGGTTTTACTTGGGTCCCACGCTGTCACAATTCATCCCTGCCCCTTTTAGGCCCATTGGTGTCACAAGGGATCATTAGATTGTCAGCCTGCATTGGGTCACAATGGTTCCTTTATTCTCTTAACCTCTGTGGTGTCACAATGCATCCCATGCTCTTCTAGGCCACTTGATGTCACAATGAATCATTTGATTCTTGGCCTCCATGGTGGCAGAATTGTACCCGGTTTTAATTGGCCTCTGTGCTTTCACAATTCATCCCTGGCCCTTTTAGGCCAATTGGTGTCAAAAGGGATCATTAGATTGTTAGCCTCCATTGGGTCACAGTGGATCCTTGCTTCTCTTAACCCCTGTGCTGTCACAATGCATCCCATGCCCTTTTAGGCCACTTGGTCTTACAATGAACCATTTGATTCTTGGCCTCCATGGTGGCATAATTGTACCAGGTTTTACTTGGGCCCCATGCTTTCACAATACATCCCTGCCCCTTTTAGGCCCATTGGTGTCACAAGGGATCATTAGATTGTTAGCCTGCATTGGGTCACAATGGTTCCTTGCTTCTCTTAACGCCTGTGGTGTCACAATGCATCCCATGCCCTTTTAGGCCACTTGATGTCACAATGAATCATTTGATTCTGGCCTCCATGGTGGCATAATTGTACCAGGTTTTAATTGGGCCCCATGTTTCACAATTCATCCCTGGCCCTTTTAGGCCCATTGGTGTCACAAGGGATCATTAGATTGTCAGCCTGCATTGGGTCACAATGGTTCCTTTCTTCTCTTAACCTCTGTGGTGTCACAATGCATCCCATGCTCTTCTAGGCCACTTGAAGTCACAATGAATCATTTGATTCTTGGCCTCCATGGTGGCATAATAGTTCCTTGTATCTATTGGGCCCCATGCTGTCACAATTCATTCCTGGCCCTTTTGCGCCCCCTGGTGTCAAAAGGGATCCTGGCACTATTAGCCTCCTTTGGGTCACAATGGATCCTTGCTTCTCTTAACCCCTGTGCTGTCACAATGCATCCCATGCCCTTTTAGGCCACTTGATGTCACAATGAATCATTTGATTCTTGGCCTCCATGGTGGCATAATTGTACCAGGTTTCAATTGGCCTCTGTGCTTTCACAATTCATCCCTGGCCCTTTTAGGCCAATTGGTGTCAAAAGGGATCATTAGATTGTTAGCCTCCATTGGGTCACAATGGATCCTTGCTTCTCTTAACCCCTGTGCTGTCATAATGCATCCCATGCCCTTTTAGGCCACTTGGTCTTACAATGAACCATTTGATTCTTGGCCTCCATGGTGGCATAATTGTACCAGGTTTTACTTGGGCCCCATGCTTTCACAATACATCCCTGCCCCTTTTAGGCCCATTGGTGTCACAAGGGATCATTAGATTGTTAGCCTGCATTGGGTCACAATGGTTCCTTGCTTCTCTTAACCTCTGTGGTGTCACAATGCATCCCATGCCCTTTTAGGCCACTTGATGTCACAATGAATCATTTGAATCTTGGCCTCTATGGTTTCATAATAGTTCATTGTATCTATTGGGCCCCATGCTGTCACAATTCATTCCTGGCCCTTTTGCGCCCCCTGGTGTCTAAAGGGATTCTTAGATTGTTAGCCTCCATTGGGTCACACTGGATCCTTGCTTCTCTTAACCCCTGTGCTGTCACAATGCATTCCATGCCCTTTTAGGCCACATGATGTCACAATGAATTATTTGATTCTTGGCCTCCACGGTGGCATAATAGATCCTAGATTCTATCGGTCCCCGTGCTGTAACACTTCATCCCTGGCCCTTTTAGGCCCATTGGTGTCACAAGGGATCATTAGATTGTTAGCCTCCATTGGGTAACAATGGTTCCTTGCTTCTCTTAACCTCTGTGGTGTCACAATGCATCCCATGCCCTTTTAGGCCACTTGATGTCACAATGAATCATTTGATTCTTGGCCTCTATGGTGACATAATGTTTCCATGTTTTTCTTGGGCCCCATGCTGTAACAATCCATCCCTGGCCCTTTTACAACACCTTGTGTGACAAGGGATCATTAGATTGTTAGCCTCCCTTGGGTCACAATGGTTCCATGCTTCTATTAATCTCTGTGGTGTCACAATGCATTCCAAGCCCTTTTAGGCCACTTGGTCTTACAATGAACCATTTGATTCTTGGCCTTCATGGTGTCATAATGGTTCCTTGCTTCTATCGGTCCCCATGCTGTCACAGTTCATCCGTGGTCCTTTTCAGCCCCCTGGTGTCAAAAGGGATTCTTAGATTGTTATCCTTCATTGGGTCACAATGCTTCCTTGCTTCTCTTAACCCCTGTGGTGTCACAATGCATCCCATGCCCTTTTAGTCCACTTGGTGTTACAATGAATCATTTGACTCTTGGACTCTGTGGTGTCATAATGTTTCCAGGTTTTTCTTGGGCCCCATGCTGTAACAATTCATCCCTGGCCCTTATACAACACCTTGTGTGACAAGGGATCATTAGATTGTTAGCCTCCCTTGGGTCACAGTGGTTCCTTGCATCTCTTATCCTCTGTGGTGTCACAATGCATTCCAAGCCCTTTTAGGCCACTTGGTATTACAATGAACCATTGATTCTTGGCCTTCATGGTGTCATAATGGTTCCTTGCTTCTATAGGTCCCCATGCTGTCACAGTTCATCTGTGGTCCTTTTGGGCCTCCTGTTGTCAAAAGGGATTCTTAGATTGTTAGCCTGCATTGGGTCACAATGGTTCCTTGCTTCTCTTAACCCCTGTGGTGTCACAATGCATCCCATGCCCTTTTAGGCCACTTGATGTCACAATGAATCATTTGATTCTTGGCCTCTATGGTGGCATAATAGATCCTTGCTTCTTTTGGTCGCCGTGCTGTAACAATTCATCCCTGGCCCTTTTAGGCCCATTGGTGTCACAAGGGATCATTGGATTGTCAGCCTGCATTGGGTCACAATGCTTCCTTGCTTCCCTTAACCTCTGTGGTGACACAATGCATCCCATGCCCTTTTAGGCCACTTGATGTCACAATGAATCATTTGATTCTTGGCCTCCACGGTGGCATAATTGTATTAGGTTTTAATTGGCCTCTGTGCTGTCACAATTCATCCCTGGCCCTTTTAGGCCAATTGGTGTCACAAGGGAACATTAGATTGTTAGCCTCCATTGGGTAACAATGGATCCTTGCTTCTCTTAAGCTCTGTGGTGTCACAATGCATTCCATGCACTTTTAGGCCAATTGATGTCACAATGAATCATTTGATTCTTGGCCTCCATGGTGGCATAATAGTTCATTGTATCTATTGGGCCCCATGCTGTCACAATTCATTCCTGGCCCTTTTACGCCCCCTGGTGTCAAAAGGGATCCTCGGATTATTAGCCTCCATAGGGTCACAATGGATCCTTGCTTCTCTTAACCTCTGTGGTGTCACAATGCATTCCAAGCCCTTTAAGGCCACTTGGTGTTACAATGAATCATTTGATTCTTGGCCTTCATGGTGTCATAATGGTTCCTTGCTTCTATAGGTCCCCATGCTGTCACAGTTCATCCATGGTCCTTTTACGCCCCCTGGTGTCAAAAGGGATTCTTAGATTGTTAGCCTGCATTGGGTCACAATGGATCCTTGCTTCTCTTAACCCCTGTGGTGTCACAATGCATCCCATGCCCTTTTAGGCCATTTGGTGTTACAATGAATCATTTGATACTTGGCCTCCATGGTGGCATAATAGATCCTTGCTTCTATTGGTCCCCGTGCGGTAACAATCCAGCCCTGGCCCTTTTTATACGCCCTGGTGCCACAAGGGATTATTAGATTGTTAGCCTGCATTGGGTCACAATGGATCCTTGCTTCTCTTAACCCCTGTGGTGTCACAATGCATTCCATGCCCATTTAGGCCACTTGGTGTCACAATGAACTATTTGATTCTTGGCCTTCATGGTGTCATAATGGTTCCCAGCTTCTATAGTTCCCCAAGCTGTCACAGTTCATCCGTGCTCCTTTTACGCCCCCTGGAGTCAAAAGGGATTCTTAGATTGTTAGCCTGCATTGGGTCACAATGGTTCCTTGCTTCTCTTAACCCCTGTGGTGTCACAATGCATCCCATGCCCTTTTAGGCCACTTGGTGTTACAATGAATCATTTGATTCTTGGCCTCTATGGTGACATAATGTTTCCATGTTTTTATTGGGACCCATGCTTTCACAATTCATCCCTGGCCCTATTACAACCCCTGGTGTCACAATGGATCATAAGATTGTTAGCCTGCATTGGGTCACAATGGATCCTTGCTTCTCTTAACCCCTGTGGTGTCACAATGCATCCCATGCCCTTTTAGGCCACTTGATGTCACAATGAATCAATTGATTCTTGGCCTCCATGGTGGCATAATTGTACCAGGTTTTATTTGGGCCCCATGTTTCACAATTAATCCCTGGCCCTTTTAGGCCCATTGGTGTCACAAGGGATCATTAGATTGTCAGCCTGCATTGGGTCACAGTGGTTCCTTGATTCTCTTAACCTCTGTGGTGTCACAATGCATCCCATGCCCTTTTAGGCCACTTGATGTCACAATGAATCATTTGATTCTTGGCCTCCATGGTGGCATAATTGTACCAGGTTTTAATTGGCCTCTGTGCTTTCACAATTCATCCCTGGCCCATTTAGGCCAATTGGTGTCAAAAGGGATCATTAGATTGTTAGCCTCCATTGGGTAACAATGGATCCTTGCTTCTCTTAAGCTCTGTGGTGTCACAATGCATTCCATGCCCTTTTAGGCCACTTGATGTCACAATGAATCATTTGAATCTTGGCCTCTATGGTGTCATAATAGTTCATTGTATCTATTGGGACCCATGCTGTCACAATTCATTCCTAGCCCTTTTTCGCCCCCTGGTGTCTAAAGGGATTCTTAGATTGTTAGCCTCCATTGGGTGACACTGGATCCTTGCTTCTATTAATCTCTGTGGTGTCACAATGCATCCCATGCCCTTTTAGGCCACATGATGTCACAATGAATTATTTGATTCTTGGCCTCCACGGTGGCATAATAGATCCTTGCTTCTATCGGTCCCCGTGCTGTAACACTTCATCCCTGGCCCTTTTAGGCCCATTGGTGTCACAAGGGATCATTAGATTGTTAGCCTCCATTGGGTAACAATGGTTCCTTGCTTCTCTTAACCTCTGTGGTGTCACAATGCCTCCCATGCCCTTTTAGGCCACTTGATGTCACAATGAATCATTTGATTCTTGGCCTCTATGGTGGCATAATAGATCCTTGCTTCTTTTGGTTGCCGTGCTGTAACAATTCATCCCTGGCCCTTTTTGGCCCATTGGTGTCACAAGGGATCATTAGATTGTTAGCCTGCATTGGGTCACAATGGTTCCTTGCTTCTCTTAACCCCTGTGGTGTCACAATGCATCCCATGCCCTTTTAGGCCACTTGATGTCACAATGAATCATTTGATTCTTTGCCTCTATGGTGACATAATGTTTCCATGATTTTATCGGGCCCCATGCTTTCACAATTCATCCCTGGCCCTTATACAACACTTTGTGTGACAAGGGATCATTAGATTGTTAGCCTGCATTGGGTCACAAAGGTTCCTTGCTTCTCTTAACCCCTGTGGTGTCACAATGCATTCCAAGCCCTTTTAGGCCACTTGGTCTTACAATGAACCATTTGATTCTTGGCCTTCATGGTGTCATAATGGTTCCTTGCTTCTATCGGTCCCCATGCTGTCACAGTTCATCCGTGGTCCTTTTCAGCCCCCTGGTGTCAAAAGGGATTCTTAGATTGTTATCCTTCATTGGGTCACAATGCTTCCTGGCTTCTCTTAACCCCTGTGGTGTCACAATGCATCCCATGCCCTTTTAGTCCACTTGGTGTTACAATGAATCATTTGACTCTTGGCCTCTGTGGTGTCATAATGTTTCCAGGTTTTTCTTGGGCCCCATGCTGTAACAATTCATCCCTGGCCCTTGTACAAAACCTTTTGTGACAAGGGATCATTAGATTGTTAGCCTCCCTTGGGTCACAGTGGTTCCTTGCTTCTCTTAACCTCTGTGGTGTCACAATGCATTCCAAGCCCTTTTAGGCCACTTGGTATTACAATGAACCATTGATTCTTGGCCTTCATGGTGTCATAATGGGTCCTTGCTTCTATAGGTCCCCATGCTGTCACAGTACATCTGTGGTCCTTTTGCGCCTCCTGTTGTCAAAAGGGATTCTTAGATTGTTAGCCTGCATTGCGTCACAATGGTTCCTTGCTTCTCTTAACCCCTGTGGTGTCACAATGCATCCCATGCCCTTTTAGGCCACTTGATGTCACAATGAATCATTTGATTCTTGGCCTCTATGGTGGCATAATAGATCCTTGCTTCTTTTGGTCGCCGTGCTGTAACAATTCATCCCTGGCCCTTTTAGGCCCATTGGTGTCACAAGGGATCATTGGATTGTCAGCCTGCATTGGGTCACAATGCTTCCTTGCTTCTCTTAACCTCTGTGGTGACACAATGCATCCCATGCCCTTTTAGGCCACTTGATGTCACAATGAATCATTTGATTCTTGGCCTCCACGGTGGCATAATTGTACCAGGTTTTAATTGGCCTCTGTGCTTTCACAATTCATCCCTGGCCCTTTTAGGCCAATTGGTGTCACAAGGGAACATTAGATTGTTAGCCTGCATTGGGTAACAATGGATCCTTGCTTCTCTTAAGCTCTGTGGTGTCACAATGCATTCCATGCACTTTTAGGCCACTTGATGTCACAATGAATCATTTGATTCTTGGCCTCCATGGTGGCATAATAGTTCCTTGTATCTAGTGGGCCCCACGCTGTCACAATTCATTCCTGGCCCTTTTACGACCCCTGGCGTCAAAAGGGATCCTGGGATTATTAGCCTCCATTGGGTCACAAAGGATCCTTGTTTCTCTTAACCCCTGTGGTGTCACAATGCATCCCATGCCCTTTTAGGCCACTTGATGTCACAATGAATCATTTGATTCTTGGCCTCCATGGTGGCATAATAGATCCTTGCTTCTATTGGTCCCCGTACTGTAACAATCCGTCCCTGGCCGTTTTTATAACCCCTGGTGCCACAAGGGATCATTAGATTGTTAGCCTGCATTGGGTCACAATGGTTCCTTGCTTCTCTTAACCCCTGTGGTGTCACAATGCATCCCATGCCCTTTTAGGCCACTTGGTGTTACAATGAATCATTTGATTCTTGGCCTCTATGGTGACATAATGTTTCCATGATTTTATTGGGCCCCATGCTTTCACAATTCATTCCTGGCCCTTTTACGCCCCCTGGTGTCAAATGGGATCCTCGGATTATTAGCCTCCATAGGGTCACAATGGATCCTTGCTTCTCTTAACCTCTGTGGTGTCACAATGCATTCCAAGCCCTTTTAGGCCACTTGGTGTTACAATGAATCATTTGATTCTTGGCCTTCATGGTGTCATAATGGTTCCTTGCTTCTATAGGTCCCCATGCTGTCACAGTTCATCCGTGGTCCTTTTACGCCCCCTGGTGTCAAAAGGGATTCTTAGATTGTTAGCCTGCATTGGGTCACAATGGATCCTTGCTTCTCTTAACCCCTGTGGTGTCACAATGCATCCCATGCCCTTTTAGGCCATTTGGTGTTACAATGAATCATTTGATACTTGGCCTCCATGGTGGCATAATAGATCCTTGCTTCTATTGGTCCCCGTGCGGTAACAATCCAGCCGTGGCCCTTTTTATATGCCCTGGTGCCACAAGGGATTATTAGATTGTTAGCCTGCATTGGGTCACAATGGATCCTTGCTTCTCTTAACCCCTGTGGTGTCACAATGCATTCCATGCCCTTTTAGGCCACTTGGTGTCACAATGAACTATTTGATTCTTGGCCTTCATGGTGTCAT
This sequence comes from Cinclus cinclus, assembly GCF_963662255.1. Classification (NCBI taxonomy): domain Eukaryota; kingdom Metazoa; phylum Chordata; class Aves; order Passeriformes; family Cinclidae; genus Cinclus; species Cinclus cinclus. Next base: position 275,737 of record NW_026912129.1, read on the forward strand.
AATGGTTCCCAGCTTCTATAGTTCCCCAAGCTGTCATAGTTCATCCGTGGTCCTTTTACGCCCCCTGGAGTCAAAAGGGATTCTTAGATTGTTAGCCTGCATTGGGTCACAATGGTTCCTTGCTTCTCTTAACCCCTGTGGTGTCACAATGCATCCCATGCCCTTTTAGGCCACTTGGTGTTACAATGAATCACTTGATTCTTGGCCTCTATGGTGACATAATGTTTCCATGTTTTTATTGGGCCCCATGCTTTCACAATTCATCCCTGGCCCTATTACAACCCCTGGTGTCACAATGGATCATAAGATTGTTAGCCTGCATTGGGTCACAATGGTTCCTTGCTTCTCTTAACCTCTGTGGTGTCACAATGCATTCCAAGCCCTTTTAGGCCACTTGGCCTTTCAATGAACCATTTGATTCTTGGCCTTCATGGTGTCATAATGGTTCCTTGCTTCTGTAGGTCCCCATGCTGTCAGAGTTCATCCGTGGTCCTTTTGCGCCCACTGGTGTCAAAAGGGATTCTTAGATTGTTAGCCTACATTGGGTCACAATGGTTCCTTGCTTCTCTTAACCCCTGTGGTGTCACAATGCATCCCATGCCCTTTTAGGCCACTTGATGTCACAATGAATCATTTGATTCTTTGCCTCCATGGTGGCATAATTGTACCAGGTTTTAATTGGGCCCCATGTTGCACAATTCATCCCTGGCCCTTTTAGGCCCATTGGTGTCACAAGGGATCATTAGATTGTCAGCCTGCATTGGGTCACAATGGTTCCTTGATTCTCTTAACCTCTGTGGTGTCACAATGCATCCCATGCCCTTTTAGGCCACTTGATGTCACAATGAATAATTTGATTCTTGGCCTCCATGGTGTCATAATAGTTCATTGTATCTATTGGGCCCCATGCTGTCACAATTCATTCCTGGCCCTTTTGCGCCCCCTGGTGACAAAAGGGATCCTGGCATTATTAGCCTCCATTGGGTCACAATGCTATCTTGCTTCTCTTAACCCCTGTGGTGTCACAATGCATCCCATGCCCTTTTAGGCCACTTGATGTCACAATGAATCATTTGATTCTTGGCCTCCATGGTGGCATAATTGTACCAGGTTTTAATTGGGCTCTGTGCTTTCACAATTCATCCGTGGCCCATTTAGGCCAATTGGTGTCAAAAGGGATCATTAGATTGTTAGCCTCCATTGGGTAACAATGGATCCTTGCTTCTCTTAAGCTCTGTGGTGTCACAATGCATTCCATGCCCTTTTAGGCCACTTGATGTCACAATGAATCATTTGAATCTTGGCCTCTATGGTGTCATAATAGATCATTGTATCTATTGGGACCCATGCTGTCACAATTCATTCCTGGCCCTTTTACGCCCCCTGGTGTCTAAAGGGATTCTTAGATTGTTAGCCTGCATTGGGTGACTCTGGATCCTTGCTTCTCTTAACCCCTGTGCTGTCACAATGCATCCCATGCCCTTTTAGGCCACATGATGTCACAATGAATTATTTGATTCTTGGCCTCCACGGTGGCATAATAGATCCTTGCTTCTATCGGTCCCCGTGCTCTAACACTTCATCCCTGGCCCTTTTAGGCCCATTGGTGTCACAAGGGATCATTAGATTGTTAGCCTCCATTGGGTAACAATGGTTCCTTGCTTCTCTTAACCTCTGTGGTGTCACAATGCATCCCATGCCCTTTTAGGCCACATGATGTCACAATGAATCATTTGATTCTTGGCCTCTATGGTGACATAATGTTTCCATGTTTTAATTGGGCGCCATGCTGTAACAATTCATCCCTGGCCCTATTACAACCCCAGGTGTCACAAGGGATCATTAGATTGTTAGCCTGCATTGGGTCACAATGGTTCCTTGCTTCTCTTAACCCCTGTGGTGTCACAATGCATTCCATGCCCTTTTAGGCCACTTGATGTCACAATGAATCATTTGATTCTTGGCCTCCATGGTGGCATAATAGTTCCTTGTATCTATTGGGCCCCATGCTGTCACAATTCATTCCTGGCCCTTTTACGTCCCCTCGCGTCAAAAGGGATCCTGTGATTATTAGCCTCCATTGGGTCACAATGCATCCTTGCTTCTCTTAACCCCTGTGCTGTCACAATGCATCCCATGCCCTTTTAGGCCACTTGATGTCACAATGAATCATTTGATTCTTGGCCTCCATGGTGGCATAATAGATCCTTGCTTCTATTGGTCCCCGTACTCTAACAATCCGTCCCTGGCCGTTTTTATACCCCCTGGTGCCACAAGGGATCATTAGATTGTTAGCCTGCATTGGGTCACAATGGTTCCTTGCTTCTCTTAACCTCTGTGGAGTCGCAATCCATTCCAAGCCCTTTTAAGCCACTTGGTCTTACAATGAACCATTTGATTCTTGGCCTTCATGGTGTCATAATGGTTCCTTGCTTGTGTATGTCCCCATGCTGTCACAGTTCATCCGTTGTCCTTTTACGCCCATTGGTGTCAAAAGCGTTTCTTAGATTGTTAGCCTGCATTGGGTCACAATGGTTCCTTGCTTCTCTTAACCCCTGTGGTGTCACAATGCATCCCATGCCCTTTTAGGCCACTTGGTGTTACAATGAATCATTTGATTCTTGGCCTCTATGGTGACATAATGTTTCCATGTTTTTATTGGGCCCCATGCTTTCACAATTCATCCCTGGCCCTATTACAACCCCTGGTGTCACAATGGATCATAAGATTGTTAGCCTGCATTGGGTCACAATGCTTCCTTGCTTCTCTTAACCCCTGTGGTGTCACAATGCATCCCATGCCCGTTTAGGCCACTTGATGCCACAATGAATCATTTGATTCTTGGCCTCCATGGTGGCATAATTGTACCAGGTTTTAATTGAGCCCAATGTTTCTCATTTTATAATTGGCCCTTTTAGGCCCATTGGTTTTCACAAGGGATCATTAGATTGTTAGCCTCCCTTGGGTCACAATGGATCCTTGCTTGTCTTAACCCCTGTGCTGTCACAATGCATCCCATGCCCTTTTAGGTCATATGATGTCACAATGAATTATTTGATTCTTGGCCTCTACGGTGGCATAATAGATCCTTGCTTCTATTGGTCCCCGTGCTGTAACAATTCATCCCTGGCCCTTTTAGGCCCATTGGGGTCACAAGGGATCATTAGATTGTTAGCCTGCATTGGGTCACAATGGATCCTTGCTTCTCTTAACCTCTGTGGTGTCACAATGCATCCCATGCCCTTTTAGGCCACTTGATGTCACAATGAATCATTTGATTCTTGGCCTCCATGGTGGCATAATTGTACCAGGTTTTAATTGGGCTTCGTGCTTTCACAATTCATCCCTGGCCCTTTTAGGCCAATTGGTGTCACAAGGGATCATTAGATTGTTAGCCTGCATTGGGTCACAATGCTTCCTTGCTTCTCTTAACCCCTGTGGTGTCACAATGCATCCCATGCCCTTTTAGGCCACTTGGTGTTACAATGAATCATTTGATTCTTGGCCTCTATGGTGACATAATGTTTCCATGTTTTTATTGGGCCACATGCTTTCACAATTCATCCCTGGCGCTTATACAACTCCTTGTGTGACAAGGGATCATTAGATTGTTAGCCTGCATTGGGTCACAATGGTTCCTTGCTTCTCTTAACCTCTGTGGTGTCACAATGCATCCCATGCCCTTTTAGGCCACTTGATGTCACAATGAATCATTTGATACTTGGCCTCCATGGTGGCATAATAGATCCTTGCTTCTATTGGTCCCCGTGCTGTAAAAATCCATCCCTGGCCCTTTTTATTCGCCCTGGTGCTACAAGGGATCATTAGATTGTTAGCCTGCATTGGGTCACAATAATTCCTTGCTACTCTTAACCTCTGTGGTGTCACAATGCATCCCATGCCCTTTTAGGCCACTTGGTGTTACAATGAATTATTTGAGTCTTGGCCTCTATGGTGTCATAATGTTTCCATGTTTTTCTTGGGCCCCATGCTGTAACAATCCATCCCTGGCCCTTTTACAACACCTTGTGTGACAAGGGATCATTAGATTGTTGGCCTCCCTTGGGTCACAATGGTTCCATGCTTCTATTAATCTCTGTGGTGTCACAATGCATTCCAAGACCTTTTAGGCCACTTGGTCTTACAATGAACCATTTGATTCTTGGCCTTCATGGTGTCATAATGGTTCCTTGCTTCTATAGGTCCCCATGCTGTCAGATTTCATCCGTGGGCCTTTTGCGCCCCCTGTTGTCAAAAGGGATTCTTAGATTGTTAGCCTGCATTGGGTCACAATGGTTCCTTGCTTCTCTTAACCCCTGTGGTGTCACTATGCATCCCATGCACTTTTAGGCAACTTGGTGTTACAATGAATCATTTGATTCTTGGCCTCCATGGTGACATAATGTTTCCATGTTTTTATTGGGCCCCATGCTTTCACAATTCATCCCTGGCCCTATTACAACCCCTGGTGTCACAATGGATAATTAGATTGTATAGCCTGCATTGGGTCACAATGGTTCCTTGCTTCTCTTAACCTCTGTGGTGTCACAATGCATCCCATGCCCTTTTAGGCCACATGATGTCACAATGAATCATTTGATTCTTGGCCTCCAGGGTGGCATAATAGATCCTTGCTTCTATTGGTCCCCGTGCAGTAACAATCCCTCCCTGGCCCTTTTTATACCCCCTGGTGCCACAAGGGATCATTAGATTGTTAGCCTGCATTGGGTCACAATGGATCCTTGCTTCTCTTAACCCCTGTGGTGTCACAATGCATCCCATGCCCTTTTATGCCACTTGATGTCACAATGAATCATTTGATTCTTGGCCTCCATGGTGGCATAATTGTACCAGGTTTTACTTGGGCCCCACGTAGTCACAATTCATCCCTGCCCCTTTTAGGCCCATTGGTGTCACAAGGGATCATTAGATTGTTAGCCTGCATTGGGTCACAATGGTTCCTTGCTTCTCTTAACCTCTGTGGGGTCACAATGCATTCCAAGCCCTTTTAGGCCACTTGGCCTTACAATGAACCATTTGATTCTTGGCCTCCATGGTGTCATAAGGGTTCCTTGCTTCTGTAGGTCCCCATGCTGTCAGAGTTCATCCGTGGTCCTTTTGCGCCCCCTGTTGTCAAAAGGGATTCTTAGATTGTTAGCCTGCATTGGGTCAAAATGGTTCCTTGCTTCTCTTAACGCCTGTGGTGTCACAATGCATCCCATGCCCTTTTAGGCCACTTGATGTCACAATGAATCATTTGATTCTTGGCCTCCATGGTGGCATAATAGTTCCTTGTATCTATTGGGCCCCATGCTGTCACAATTCATTCCTGGCCCTTTTGCGCCCCCTGGTGTCAAAAGGTATCCTGGCACTATTAGCCTCCTTTGTGTCACAATGCTTCCTTGCTTCTCTTAACCCCTGTGGTGTCACAATGCATCCCATGCCCTTTTAGGCCACTTGATGTCACAATGAATCATTTGATTCTTGGCCTCCATGGTGGCATAATTGTACCAGGTTTTAATTGGCCTCTGTGCTTTCACAATTCATCCCTGGCCCTTTTAGGCCAATTGGTGTCAAAAGGGATCACTAGATTGTTAGTCTCCATTGGGTCACAATGGATCCTTGCTTCTCTTAACCCCTGTGCTGTCACAATGCATCCCATGCCCTTTTAGGCCACTTGATGTCACAATGAATCATTTGATTCTTGGCCTCCATGGTGGCATAATTGTACCAGGTTTTAATTGGGCTCTGTGCTTTCACAATTCATCCCTGGCCCTTTTAGGCCAATTGGTGTCAAAAGGGATCATTAGATTGTTAGCCTCCATTGGGTCACAATGGATCCTTGCTTCTCTTAACCCCTGTGCTGTCATAATGCATCCCATGCCATTTTAGGCCACTTGGTCTTACAATGAACCATTTGATTCTTGGCCTCCATGGTGGCATAATTGTACCAGGTTTTACTTGGGCCCCATGCTTTCACAATACATCCCTGCCCCTTTTAGGCCCATTGGTGTCACAAGGGATCATTAGATTGTTAGCCTGCATTGGGTCACAATGGTTCCTTGCTTCTCTTAACCCCTGTGGTGTCACAATGCATCCCATGCCCTTTTAGGCCACTTGATGTCACAATGAATCATTTGATTCTTGGCCTCCACGGTGGCATAATTGTACCAGGTTTTAATTGGGCTCCGTGCTTTCACAATTCATCCCTGGCCCTTTTAGGCCAATTGGTGTCACAAGGGAACATAAGATTGTTTGCCTCCATTGGGTAACAATGGATCCTTGCTTCTCTTAACCTCTGTGGTGTCACAATGCATTCCATGCCCTTTTAGGCCACTTGATGTCACAATGAATCATTTGAATCTTGGCCTCCATGGTGGCATAATAGTTCCTTGTATCTATTGGGCCCCATGCTGTCACAATTCATTCCTGGCCCTTTTACGTCCCCTCGCGTCAAAAGGGATCCTGTGATTATTAGCCTCCATTGGGTCACAATGCATCCTTGCTTCTCTTAACCCCTGTGGTGTCACAATGCATCCCATGCCCTTTTAGGCCACTTGATGTCACAATGAATCATTTGATTCTTGGCCTCCATGGTGGCATAATAGATCCTTGCTTCTATTGGTCCCCGTACTCTAACAATACGTCCCTGGCCGTTTTTATACCCCCTGGTGCCACAAGGGATCATTAGATTGTTAGCCTGCATTGGGTCACAATGATTCCTTGCTTCTCTTAACCTCTGTGGTGTCGCAATCCATTCCAAGCCCTTTTAAGCCACTTGGTCTTACAATGAACCATTTGATTCTTGGCCTTCATGGTGTCATAATGGTTCCTTGCTTGTTTATGTCCCCATGCTGTCACAGTTCATCCGTTGTCCTTTTACGCCCATTGGTGTCAAAAGTGTTTCTTAGATTGTTAGCCTGCATTGGGTCACAATGCTTCCTTGCTTCTCTTAACCCCTGTGGTGTCACAATGCATCCCATGCCCTTTTAGGCCACTTGGTGTTACAATGAATCATTTGATTCTTGGCCTCTATGGTGACATAATGTTTCCATGTTTTTATTGGGCCCCATGCTTTCACAATTCATCCCTGGCCCTATTACAACCCCTGGTGTCACAATGGATCATAAGATTGTTAGCCTGCATTGGGTCACAATGGTTCCTTGCTTCTCTTAACCTCTGTGGTGTCACAATGCATCCCATGCCCTTTTAGGCCACTTGATGTCACAATGAATCATTTGATTCTTGGCCTCCATGGTGGCATAATATTTCATTGTATCTATTGGGCCCCATGCTGTCACAGTTCATCCGTGGTCCTTTTACGCCCCCTGGTGTCAAAAGGGATTCTTAGATTGTTAGACTGCATTGGGTCACAATGGTTCCTTGCTTCTCTTAACCCCTGTGGTGTCACAATGCATCCCATGCCCTTTTAGGCCACTTGGTGTTACAATGAATCATTTGAGTCTTGGCCTCTATGGTGTCATAATATTTCCATGTTTTTCTTGGGCACCATGCTGTAACAATTCATCATTGGCCCTTTTACAACACCTTGTGTGACAAGAGATCATTAGATTGATAGACTCCCTTGGGTCACAATGGTTCCTTGCTTCTCTTAACCCATGTGGTGTCACAATGCATTCCAAGACCTTTTAGGCCACTTGGTCTTACAATGAACCATTGATTCTTGGCCTTCATGGTGTCATAAAGGTTCCTTGCTTCTATAGGTCCCCATGCTGTCACAATTCATCCCTGGCCCTTTTGCGCCTCCTGTTGTCAAAAGGGATTCTTAGATTGTTAGCCTGCATTGGGTCACAATGGTGCCTTGCTTCTCTTAACCCCTGTGGTGTCACAATGCATCCCATGCCCGTTTAGGCCACTTGATGCCACAATGAATCATTTGATTCTTGGCCTCCATGGTGGCATAATTGTACCAGGTTTTAATTGAGCCCAATGTTTCTCATTTTATAATTGGCCCTTTTAGGCCCATTGGTTTTCACAAGGGATCATTAGATTGTTAGCCTCCCTTGGGTCACAAGGGATCCTTGCTTGTCTTAACCCCTGTGCTGTCACAATGCATCCCATGCCCTTTTAGGTCATATGATGTCACAATGAATTATTTGATTCTTGGCCTCCACGGTGGCATAATAGATCCTTGCTTCTATTGGTCCCCGTGCTGTAACAATTCATCCCTGGCCCTTTTAGGCCCATTGGGGTCACAAGGGATCATTACATTGTTAGCCTGCATTGGGTCACAATGGATCCTTGCTTCTCTTAACCTCTGTGGTGTCACAATGCATCCCATGCCCTTTTAGGCCACTTGATGTCACAATGAATCATTTGATTCTTGGCCTCCATGGTGTCATAATGGTTCCTTGTTTCTATTGGGCCCCATGCTGTCAGAATTCATCCCTGGCCCTTTTACGCCCCCTGGTGTCAAATGGGATCCTGGGATTATTAGCCTCCATTGGGTCACAATGGATCCTTGCTTCTCTAAATCCCTGTGGTGTCACAATGCATCCCATGCCCTTTTAGGCCACTTGATGTCACAATGAATCATTTGATACTTGGCCTCCATGGTGGCATAATAGATCCTTGCTTCTATTGGTCCCCGTGCTTTAAAAATCCATCCCTGGCCCTTTTTATTCGCCCTGGTGCTACAAGGGATCATTAGATTTTTAGCCTGCATTGGGTCACAATAATTCCTTGCTACTCTTAACCTCTGTGGTGTCACAGTGCATCCCATGCCCTTTTAGGCCACTTGGTGTTACAATGAATTATTTGAGTCTTGGCCTCTATGGTGTCATAATGTTTCCATGTTTTTCTTGGGCCCCATGCTGTAACAATCCATCACTGGCCCTTTTACAACACCTTGTGTGACAAGGGATTATTAGATTGTTAGCCTCCCTTGGGTCACAATGGTTCCATGCTTCTATTAATCTCTGTGGTGTCACAATGCATTCCAAGACATTTTAGGCCACTTGGTCTTACAATTAACCATTTGATTCTTGGCCTTCATGGTGTCATAATGGTTCCTTGCTTCTATAGGTCCCCATGCTGTCAGATTTCATCCGTGGGCCTTTTGCGCCCCCTGTTGTCAAAAGGGATTCTTAGATTGTTAGCCTGCATTGGGTCACAATGGTTCCTTGCTTCTCTTAACCCCTGTGGTGTCACAATGCATCCCATGCCCTTTTAGTCCACTTGGTGTTACAATGAATCATTTGATTCTTGGCCTCCATGGTGACATAATGTTTCCATGTTTTTATTGGGCCCCATGCTTTCACAATTCATCCCTGGCCCTATTACAACCCCTGGTGTCACAATGGATCATTAGATTGTATAGCCTGCATTGGGTCACAATGGTTCCTTGCTTCTCTTAACCTCTGTGGTGTCACAATGCATCCCATGCCCTTTTAGGCCACATGATGTCACAATGAATCATTTGATTCTTGGCCTCCAGGGTGGCATAATAGATCCTTGCTTCTATTGGTCCCCGTGCTGTAACAATCCCTCCCTGGCCCTTTTTATACCCCCTGGTGCCACAAGGGATCATTAGATTGTTAGCCTGCATTGGGTCACAATGGATCCTTGCTTCTCTTAACCCCTGTGGTGTCACAATGCATCCCATGCCCTTTTATGCCACTTGATGTCACAATGAATCATTTGATTCTTGGCCTCCATGGTGGCATAATTGTACCAGGTTTTAATTGGGCTTCGTGCTTTCACAATTCATCCCTGGCCCTTTTAGGCAAATTGGTGTCACAAGGGATCATTAGATTGTTAGCCTGCATTGGGTCACAATGGTTCCTTGCTTCTCTTAACCTCTGTGGGGTCACAATGCATTCCAAGCCCTTTTAGGCCACTTGGCCTTACAATGAACCATTTGATTCTTGGCCTCCATGGTGTCATAAGGGTTCCTTGCTTCTGTAGGTCCCCATGCTGTCAGAGTTCATCCGTGGTCCTTTTGCGCCCCCTGTTGTCAAAAGGGATTCTTAGATTGTTAGCCTGCATTGGGTCACAATGGTTCCTTGCTTCTCTTAACGCCTGTGGTGTCACAATGCATCCCATGCCCTTTTAGGCCACTTGATGTCACAATGAATCATTTGATTCTTGGCCTCCATGGTGGCATAATTGTACCAGGTTTTAATTGGGCCCCATGCTGTCACAATTCATCCCTGGCCCTTTTAGGCCCATTGGTGTCACAAGGGATCATTAGATTGTCAGCCTGCATTGGGTCACAATGGTGCCTTTCTTCTCTTAACCTCTGTGGTGTCACAATGCATCCCATGCTCTTCTAGGCCACTTGATGTCACAATGAATCATTTGATTCTTGGCCTCCATGGTGGCATAATAGTTCCTTGTATCTATTGGGCCCCATGCTGTCACAATTCATTCCTGGCCCTTTTGCGCCCCCTGGAGTCAAAAGGTATCCTGGCACTATTAGATTCCTTTGGGTCACAATGCTTCCTTGCTTCTCTTAACCCCTGTGGTGTCACAATGCATCCCATGCCCATTTAGGCCACTTGATGTCACAATGAATCATTTGATTCTTGGCCTCCATGGTGGCATAATTGTACCAGGTTTTAATTGGCCTCTGTGCTTTCACAATTCATCCCTGGCCCTTTTAGGCCAATTGGTGTCAAAAGGGATCATTAGATTGTTAGCCTCCATTGGGTCACAATGGATCCTTGCTTGTCTTAACCCCTGTGCTGTCACAATGCATCCCATGCACTTTTAGGCCACTTGGTCTTACAATGAACCATTTGATTCTTGGCCTCCATGGTGGCATAATTGTACCAGGATTTACTTGGGCCCCATGCTTTCACAATACATCCCTGGCCCTTTTAGGCCCATTGGTGTCACAAGGGATCATTAGATTGTTAGCCTGCATTGGGTCACAATGGTTCCTTGCTTCTCTTAACGCCTGTGGTGTCACAATGCATCCCATGCCCTTTTAGGCCACTTGATGTCACAATGAATCATTTGATTCTGGCCTCCATGGTGGCATAATTGTACCAGGTTTTAATTGGGCCCCATGTTTCACAATTAATCCCTGGCCCTTTTAGGCCCATTGGTGTCACAAGGGATCATTAGATTGTCAGCCTGCATTGGGTCACAATGGTTCCTTTCTTCTCTTAACCTCTGTGGTGTCACAATGCATCCCATGCTCTTCTAGGCCACTTGAAGTCACAATGAATCATTTGATTCTTGGCCTCCATGGTGGCATAATAGTTCCTTGTATCTATTGGGCCCCATGCTGTCACAATTCATTCCTGGCCCTTTTGCGCCCCCTGGTGTCAAAAGGGATCCTGGCACTATTAGCCTCCTTTGGGTCACAATGGATCCTTGCTTCTCTTAACCCCTGTGGTGTCACAATGCATCCCATGCCCTTTTAGGCCACTTGATGTCACAATGAATCATTTGATTCTTGGCCTCCATGGTGGCATAATTGTACCAGGTTTTCATTGGGCTCTGTGCTTTCACAATTCATCCCTGGCCCTTTTAGGCCAATTGGTGTCAAAAGGGATCATTAGATTGTTAGCCTCCATTGGGTCACAATGGATCCTTGCTTCTCTTAACCCCTGTGCTGTCATAATGCATCCCATGCCCTTTTAGGCCACTTGGTCTTACAATGAACCATTTGATTCTTGGCCTCCATGGTGGCATAATTGTACCAGGTTTTACTTGGGCCCCATGCTTTCACAATACATCCCTGCCCCTTTTAGGCCCATTGGTGTCACAAGGGATCATTAGATTGTTAGCCTGCATTGGGTCACAATGGTTCCTTGCTTCTCTTAACCCCTGTGGTGTCACAATGCATCCCATGCCCTTTTAGGCCACTTGATGTCACAATGAATCATTTGAATCTTGGCCTCTATGGTTTCATAATAGTTCATTGTATCTATTGGGCCCCATGCTGTCACAATTCATTCCTGGCCCTTTTGCGCCCCCTGGTGTCTAAAGGGATTCTTAGATTGTTAGCCTCCATTGGGTCACACTGGATCCTTGCTTCTCTTAACCCCTGTGCTGTCACAATGCATTCCATGCCCTTTTAGGCCACATGATGTCACAATGAATTATTTGATTCTTGGCCTCCACGGTGGCATAATAGATCCTAGATTCTATCGGTCCCCGTGCTGTAACACTTCATCCCTGGCCCTTTTAGGCCCATTGGTGTCACAAGGGATCATTAGATTGTTAGCCTCCATTGGGTAACAATGGTTCCTTGCTTCTCTTAACCTCTGTGGTGTCACAATGCATCCCATGCCCTTTTAGGCCACTTGATGTCACAATGAATCATTTGATTCTTGGCCTCTATGGTGACATAATGTTTCCATGTTTTTATCGGGCCCCATGCTTTCACAATTCATCCCTGGCCCTTATACAACACCTTGTGTGACAAGGGATCATTAGATTGTTAGCCTGCATTGGGTCACAATGGTTCCTTGCTTCTCTTAACCTCTGTGGTGTCACAATGCTTTCCAAGCCCTTTTAGGCCACTTGGTCTTACAATGAACCATTTGATTCTTGGCCTTCATGGTGTCATAATGGTTCCTTGCTTCTATCGGTCCCCATGCTGTCACAGTTCATCCGTGGTCCTTTTCAGCCCCCTGGTGTCAAAAGGGATTCTTAGATTGTTATCCTTCATTGGGTCACAATGCTATCTTGCTTCTCTTAACCCCTGTGGTGTCACAATGCATCCCATGCCCTTTTAGGCCACTTGGTGTTACAATGAATCATTTGATTCTTGGCCTCTGTGGTGTCATAATGTTTCCAGGTTTTTCTTCGGCCCCATGCTGTAACAATTCATCCCTGGCCCATTCACAACACCTTGTGTGACAAGGGATCATTAGATTGTTAGCCTCCCTTGGGTCACAATGGTTCCTTGCTTCTCTTAACCTCTGTGGTGTCACAATGCATTCCAAGCCCTTTTAGGCCACTTGGTATTACAATGAACCATTGATTCTTGGCCTTCATGGTGTCATAATGGTTCCTTGCTTCTATAGGTCCCCATGCTGTCAGAGTTCATCTGTGGTCCTTTTGCGCCTCCTGTTGTCAAAAGGGATTCTTAGATTGTTATCCTTCATTGGGTCACAATGGTTCCTTGCTTCTCTTAACCCCTGTGGTGTCACAATGCATCCCATGCACTTTTAGGCAACTTGGTGTTAAAATGAATCATTTGATTCTTGGCCTCCATGGTGACATAATGTTTCCATGTTTTTATTGGGCCCCATGCTTTCACAATTCATCCCTGGCCCTATTACAATCCCTGGTGTCACAATGGATCATTAGATTGTATAGCCTGCATTGGATCACAATGGTTCCTTGCTTCTCTTAACCTCTGTGGTGTCACAATGCATCCCATGCCCTTTTAGGCCACATGATGTCACAATGAATCATTTGATTCTTGGCCTCCATGGTGGCATAATTGTACCAGGTTTTACTTGGGCCCCACGCTGTCACAATTCATCCCTGCCCCTTTTAGGCCCATTGGTGTCACAAGGGATCATTAGATTGTTAGCCTGCATTGGGTCACAATGGTTCCTTGCTTCTCTTAACCTCTGTGGGGTCACAATGCATTCCAAGCCCTTTTAGGCCACTTGGCCTTACAATGAACCATTTGATTCTTGGCCTCCATGGTGTCATAAGGGTCCCTTGCTTCTGTAGGTCCCCATGCTGTCAGAGTTCATCCGTGGTCCTTTTGCGCCCCCTGTTGTCAAAAGGGATTCTTAGATTGTTAGCCTGCATTGGGTCACAATGGTTCCTTGCTTCTCTTAACGCCTGTGGTGTCACAATGCATCCCATGCCCTTTTAGGCCACTTGATGTCACAATGAATCATTTGATTCTTGGCCTCCATGGTGGCATAATTGTACCAGGTTTTAATTGGGCCCCATGTTTCACAATTCATCCCTGGCCCTTTTAGGCCCATTGGTGTCACAAGGGATCATTAGATTGTCAGCCTGCATTGGGTCACAATGGTTCCTTTCTTCTCTTAACCTCTGTGGTGTCACAATGCATCCCATGCTCTTCTAGGCCACTTGATGTCACAATGAATCATTTGATTCTTGGCCTCCATGGTGGCATAATAGTTCCTTGTATCTATTGGGCCCCATGCTGTCACAATTCATTCCTGGCCCTTTTGCGCCCCCTGGTGTCAAAAGGTATCCTGGCACTATTAGATTTCTTTGGGTCACAATGCTTCCTTGCTTCTCTTAACCCCTGTGGTGTCACAATGCATCCCATGCCCTTTTAGGCCACTTGGTCTTACAATGAACCATTTGATTCTTGGCCTCCATGGTGGCATAATTGTACCAGGTTTTAATTGGCCTCTGTGCTGTCACAATTCATCCCTGGCCCTTTTAGGCCAATTGGTGTCAAAAGGGATCATTAGATTGTTAGCCTCCATTGGGTCACAATGGATCCTTGCTTCTCTTAACCCCTGTGCTGTCACAATGCATCCCATGCCCTTTTAGGCCACTTGGTCTTACAATGAACCATTTGATTCTTGGCCTCCATGGTGGCATAATTGTACCAGGTTTTACTTGGGCCCCATGCTTTCACAATACATCCCTGCCCCTTTTAGGCCCATTGGTGTCACAAGGGATCATTAGATTGTTAGCCTGCATTGAGTCACAATGGTTCCTTGCTTCTCTTAACGCCTGTGGTGTCACAATGCATCCCATGCCCTTTTAGGCCACTTGATGTCACAATGAATCATTTGATTCTTGGCCTCCATGGTGGCATAATTGTACCAGGTTTTAATTGGGCCCCATGTTTCACAATTAATCCCTGGCCCTTTTAGGCCCATTGGTGTCACAAGGGATCATTAGATTGTCAGCCTGCATTGGGTCACAATGGTGCCTTTCTTCTCTTAACCTGTGTGGTGTCACAATGCATCCCATGCCCTTTTAGGCCACTTGATGTCACAATGAATCATTTGAATCTTGGCCTCTATGGTGACATAATAGTTCATTGTATCTATTGGGCCCCATGCTGTCACAATTCATTCCTGGCCCTTTTGCGCCCCCTGGTGTCTAAAGGGATTCTTAGATTGTTAGCCTCCATTGGGTCACACTGGAACCTTGCTTCTCTTAACCCCTGTGCTGTCACAATGCATTCCATGCCCTTTTAGGCCACATGAGGTCACAATGAATTATTTGATTCTTGGCCTCCACGGTGGCACAATAGATCCTAGATTCTATCGGTCCCCGTGCTGTAATACTTCATCCCTGGCCCTTTTAGGCCCATTGGTGTCACAAGGGATCATTAGATTGTTAGCCTCCATTGGGTAACAATGGTTCCTTGCTTCTCTTAACCTCTGTGGTGTCTCAATGCATCCCATGCCCTTTTAGGCCACTTGGTCTTACAATGAATCATTTGATTCTTGGCCTCTATGGTGACATAATGTTTCCATGTTTTTATTGGGCCCCATGCTTTCGCAATTCATCCCTGGGCCTTATACAACTCCTTGTGTGACAAGGGATCATTAGATTGTTAGCCTGCATTGGGTCACAATGGTTCCTTGCTTCTCTTAACCCCTGTGGTGTCATAATGCATCCCATGCCCTTTTAGGCCACTTGATGTCACAATGAATCATTTGATTCTTGGCCTCCATGGTGTCATAATGGTTCCTTGTTTCTATTGGGACCCATGCTGTCACAATTCATCCCTGGCCCTTTTACGCCCCCTGGTGTCAAATGGGATCCTGGGATTATTAGCCTCCATTGGGTCACAATGGATCCTTGCTTCTCTTAACCCCTGTGCTGTCACAATGCATCCCATGCCCTTTTAGGCCCATTGGTGTCACAAGGGATCATTAGATTGTTAGCTTCCATTGGGTCACAATGTTTCCTTGCTTCTCTTAACCTCTGTGGTGTCACAATGCATTCCAAGCCCTTTTTGGCCACTTGGTCTTACAATGAACCATTTGATTCTTGGCCTTCATGGTGTCATAATGGTTCCTTGCTTCTATCGGTCCCCATGCTGTCACAGTTCATCCGTGGTCCTTTTCAGCACTCTGGTGTCAAAAGGGATTCTTAGATTGTTATCCTTCATTGGGTCACAATGCTTCCTTGCTTCTCTTAACCCCTGTGGTGTCACAATGCATCCCATGCCCTTTTAGTCCACTTGGTGTTACAATGAATCATTTGATTCTTGGCCTCTGTTGTGTCATAATGTTTCCAGGTTTTTCTTGGGCCCCATGCTGTAACAATTCATCCCTGGCCCATTCACAACACCTTGTGTGACAAGGGATCATTAGATTGTTAGCCTCCCTTGGGTCACAATGGTTCCTTGCTTCTCTTAACCTCTGTGGTGTCACAATGCATTCCAAGCCCTTTTAGGCCACTTGGTATTACAATGAACCATTGATTCTTGGCCTTCATGGTGTCATAATGGTTCCTTGCTTCTATAGGTCCCCATGCTGTCAGAGTTCATCTGTGGTCCTTTTGCGCCTCCTGTTGTCAAAAGGGATTCTTAGATTGTTAGCCTGCATTGGGTCACAATGGTTCCTTGCTTCTCTTAACCCCTGTGGTGTCACAATGCATCCCATGCCCTTTTAGGCCACTTGATGTCACAATGAATCATTTGATTCTTGGCCTCTATGGTGGCATAATAGATCCTTGCTTCTTTTGGTCGCCGTGCTGTAACAATTCATCCCTGGCCCTTTTAGGCCCATTGGTGTCACAAGGGATCATTGGATTGTCAGCCTGCATTGGGTCACAATGGTTCCTTGCTTCTCTTAACCTCTGTGGTGACACAATGCATCCCATGCCCTTTTAGGCCACTTGATGTCACAATGAATCATTTGATTCTTGGCCTCCATGGTGGCATAATTGTACCAGGTTTTAATTGGCCTCTGTGCTTTCACAATTCATCCCTGGCCCTTTTAGGCCAATTGGTGTCACAAGGGATCATTAGATTGTTAGCCTCCATTGGGTAACAATGGATCCTTGCTTCTCTTAAGCTCTGTGGGGTCACAATGCATTCCATGCACTTTTAGGCCACTTGATGTCACAATGAATCATTTGATTCTTGGCCTCCATGGTGGCATAATAGTTCCTTGTATCTAGTGGGCCCCACGCTGTCACAATTCATTCCTGGCCCTTTTACGACCCCTGGCGTCAAAAGGGATCCTGGGATTATTAGCCTCCATAGGGTCACAATGGATCCTTGCTTCTCTTAACCCCTGTGCTGTCACAATGCATCCCATGCCCTTTTAGGCCACTTGATGTCACAATGAATCATTTGATTCTTGGCCTCCATGGTGGCATAATAGATCCTTGCTTCTATTGGTCCCCGTACTCTAACAATCCGTCCCTGGCCTTTTTTATACCCCCTGGTGCCACAAGGGATCATTAGGTTGTTAGCCTGCATTGGGTCACAATGGTTCCTTGCTTCTCTTTACCTCTGTGGTGTCACAATGCATTCCAAGCCCTTTTAGGCCACTTGGTCTTACAATGAACCATTTGATTCTTGGCCTTCATGGTGTCATAATGGTTCCTTGCTTCTGTAGGTCCCCATGCTGTCACAGTTCATCCGTGTTCCTTTTACGCCCATTGGTGTCAAAAGCGTTTCGTAGATTGTTAGCCTGCATTGGGTCACAATGCTTCCTTGCTTCTCTTAACCCCTGTGGTGTCACAATGCATCCCAAGCCCTTTTAGGCCACTTGGTGTTACAATGAATCATTTGATTCTTGGCCTCCATGGTGACATAATGTTTCCATGTTTTTATTGGGCCCCATGTTTTCACAATTCATCCCTGGCCCTGATACAACACATTGTGTGACAAGGGATCATTAGATTGTTAGCCTGCATTGGGTCACAATGGTTCCTTGCTTCTCTTAACCTCTGTGGTGTCACAATGCATCCCATGCCCTTTTAGGCCACTTGATGTCACAATGAATCATTTGATTCTTGGCCTCCATGGTGGCATAATAGTTCATTGTATCTATTGGGCCCCATGCTGTCACAATTCATTCCTGGCCCTTTTACGCCCCCTGGTGTCAAAAGGGGTCCTGGGATTATTAGCCTCCATAGGGTCACAATGGATCCTTGATTCTCTTAACCTTTGTGGTGTCACAATGCATTCCAAGCCCTTTTAGGCCACTTGGTCTCACAATGAACCATTTGATTCTTGGCCTTCATGGTGTCATAATGGTTCCTTGATTCTATAGGTCCCCATGCTGTCACAGTTCATCCGTGGTCCTTTTACGCCCCCTGGTGTCAAAAGGGATTCTTAGATTGTTAGCCTGCATTGGGTCACAATGGATCCTTGCTTCTCTTAACCCCTGTGGTGTCACAATGCATCCCACGACCTTTTAGGCCACTTGGTGTTACAATGAATCATTTGAGTCTTGGCCTCTATGGTGTCATAATATTTCCATGTTTTTCTTGGACCCCATGCTGTAACAATTCATCATTGGCCCTTTTACAACACCTTGTGTGACAAGGGATCATTAGATTGTTAGCCTCCCTTGGGTCACAATGGTTCCTTGCTTCTATTAACCTCTGTGGTGTCACAATGCATTCCAAGACCTTTTAGGCCACTTGGTCTTACAATGAACCATTTGATTCTTGGCCTTCATGGTGTCATAATGGTTCCTTGCTTCTATAGGTCCCCATGCTGTCAGAGTTCATCTGTGGTCCTTTTGCGCCTCCTGTTGTCAAAAGGGATTCTTAGATTGTTAGCCTGCATTGGGTCACAATGGTGCCTTGCTTCTCTTAACCCCTGTGGTGTCACAATGCATCCCATGCCCGTTTAGGCCACTTGATGTCACAATGAATCATTTGATTCTTGGCCTCCATGGTGGCATAATTGTACCAGGTTTTAATTGAGCCCAATGTTTCTCAATTCATACCTGGCCCTTTTAGGCCCATTGGTTTTCACAAGGGATCATTAGATTGTTAGCCCCCCTTGGGTCACAATGGAACCTTGCTTCTCTTAACCCCTGTGCTGTCACAATGCATCCCATGCCCTTTTAGGCCACATGAGGTCACAATCAATTATTTGATTCTTGGCCTCTACGGTGGCATAATAGATCCTTGCTTCTATTGGTCCCCGTGCTGTAACAATCGTTCCCTGGCCCTTTTAGGCCCATTGGTGTCACAAGGGATCATTAGATTGTTAGCCTCCATTGGGTAACAATGGTTCCTTGCTTCTCTTAACCTCTGTGGTGTCACAATGCATCCCATGCCCTTTTAGGCCACTTGGTCTTACAATGAATCATTTGATTCTTGGCCTCTATGGTGACATAATGTTTCCATGTTTTTATTGGGCCCCATGCTTTCGCAATTCATCCCTGGGCCTTATACAACTCCTTGTGTGACAAGGGATCATTAGATTGTTAGCCTGCATTGGGTCACAATGGTTCCTTGCTTCTCTTAACCCCTGTGGTGTCATAATGCATCCCATGCCCTTTTAGGCCACTTGATGTCACAATGAATCATTTGATTCTTGGCCTCCATGGTGTCATAATGGTTCCTTGTTTCTATTGGGACCCATGCTGTCACAATTCATCCCTGGCCCTTTTACGCCCCCTGGTGTCAAATGGGATCCTGGGATTATTAGCCTCCATTGGGTCACAATGGATCCTTGCTTCTCTTAACCCCTGTGCTGTCACAATGCATCCCATGCCCTTTTAGGCCCATTGGTGTCACAAGGGATCATTAGATTGTTAGCTTCCATTGGGTCACAATGTTTCCTTGCTTCTCTTAACCTCTGTGGTGTCACATTGCATTCCAAGCCCTTTTAGGCCACTTGGTCTTACAATGAACCATTTGATTCTTGGCCTTCATGGTGTCATAATGGTTCCTTGCTTCTATCGGTCCCCATGCTGTCACAGTTCATCCGTGGTCCTTTTCAGCCCCCTGGTGTCAAAAGGGATTCTTAGATTGTTATCATTCATTGGGTCACAATGCTTCCTTGATTCTCTTAACCCCTGTGGTGTCACAATGCATCCCATGCCCTTTTAGTCCACTTGGTGTTACAATGAATCATTTGATTCTTGGCCTCTGTGGTGTCATAATGTTTCCAGGTTTTTCTTGGGCCCCATGCTGTAACAATTCATCCCTGGCCCATTCACAACACCTTGTGTGACAAGGGATCATTAGATTGTTAGCCTCCCTTGGGTCACAATGGTTCCTTGCTTCTCTTAACCTCTGTGGTGTCACAATGCATTCCAAGCCCTTTTAGGCCACTTGGTATTACAATGAACCATTGATTCTTGGCCTTCATGGTGTCATAATGGTTCCTTGCTTCTATAGGTCCCCATGCTGTCAGAGTTCATCCGTGGTCCTTTTGCGCCTCCTGTTGTCAAAAGGGATTCTTAGATTGTTAGCCTGCATTGGGTCACAATGGTTCCTTGCTTCTCTTAACCCCTGTGGTGTCACAATGCATCCCATGCCCTTTTAGGCCACTTGATGTCACAATGAATCATTTGATTCTTGGCCTCTATGGTGGCATAATAGATCCTCGCTTCTTTTGGTCGCCGTGCTGTAACAATTCATCCCTGGCCCTTTTAGGCCCATTGGTGTCACAAGGGATCATTGGATTGTCAGCCTGCATTGGGTCACAATGCTTCCTTGCTTCTCTTAACCTCTGTGGTGACACAATGCATCCCATGCCCTTTTAGGCCACTTGATGTCACAATGAATCATTTGATTCTTGGCCTCCATGGTGGCATAATTGTACCAGGTTTTAATTGGCCTCTGTGCTTTCACAATTCATCCCTGGCCCTTTTAGGCCCATTGGTGTCACAAGGGATCATTAGATTGTTAGCCTCCATTGGGTAACAATGGATCCTTGCTTCTCTTAAGCTCTGTGGTGTCACAATGCATTCCATGCACTTTTAGGCCACTTGATGTCACAATGAATCATTTGATTCTTGGCCTCCATGGTGGCATAATAGTTCCTTGTATCTAGTGGGCCCCACGCTGTCACAATTCATTCCTGGCCCTTTTACGACCCCTGGCGTCAAAAGGGATCCTGGGATTATTAGCCTCCATAGGGTCACAATGGATCCTTGCTTCTCTTAACCCCTGTGCTGTCACAATGCATCCCATGCCCTTTTAGGCCACTTGATGTCACAATGAATCATTTGATTCTTGGCCTCCATGGTGGCATAATAGATCCTTGCTTCTATTGGTCCCCGTACTCTAACAATCCGTCCCTGGCCGTTTTTATACCCCCTGGTGCCACAAGGGATCATTAGATTGTTAGCCTGCATTGGGTCACAATGGTTCCTTGCTTCTCTTAACCTCTGTGCTGTCACAATGCATCCCATGCCTTTTTAGGCCACTTGGTCTTACAATGAATCATTTGATTCTTGGCCTCCATGGTGGCATAATTGTACCAGGTTTTACTTGGGCCCCATGCTTTCACAATACATCCCTGCCCCTTTTAGACCCATTGGTGTCACAAGGGATCATTAGATTGTTAGCCTGCATTGGGTCACAATGGTTCCTTGCTTCTCTTAACCTCTGTGGTGTCACAATGCATCCCATGCCCTTTTAGGCCACTTGATGTCACAATGAATCATTTGATTCTGGCCTCCATGGTGGCATAATTGTACCAGGTTTTAATTGGGCCCCATGTTTCACAATTAATCCCTGGCCCTTTTAGGCCCATTGGTGTCAAAAGGGATCCTGGCACTATTAGCCTCCTTTGGGTCACAATGGTTCCTTGCTTCTCTTAACCTCTGTGGTGTCACAATGCATTCCAAGCCCTTTTAGGCCACTTGGTGTTACAATGAATCATTTGATTCTTGGCCTCCATGGTGACATAATGTTTCCATGTTTTTATTGGGCCCCATGCTTTCACAATTCATCCCTGGCCCTATTACAACCCCTGGTGTCACAATGGATCATTAGATTGTATAGCCTGCATTGGGTCACAATGGTTCCTTGCTTCTCTTAACCTGTGTGGTGTCACAATGCATCCCATGCCCTTTTAGGCCACATGATGTCACAATGAATCATTTGATTCTTGGCCTCCAGGGTGGCATAATAGATCCTTGCTTCTATTGGTCCCCGTGCTGTAACAATCCCTCCCTGGCCCTTTTTATACCCCCTGGTGCCACAAGGGATCATTAGATTGTTAGCCTGCATTGGGTCACAATGGATCCTTGCTTCTCTTAACCCCTGTGCTGTCACAATGCATCCCATGCCCTTTTATGCCACTTTATGTCACAATGAATCATTTGATTCTTGACCTCCATGGTGTCATAAGGGTTCCTTGCTTCTGTAGGTCCCCATGCTGTCAGAGTTCATCCGTGGTCCTTTTGCGCCCCCTGTTGTCAAAAGGGATTCTTAGATTGTTAGCCTGCATTGGGTCACAATGGTTCCTTGCTTCTCTTAACCCCTGTGGTGTCACAATGCATCCCATGCCCTTTTAGGCCACTTGATGTCACAATGAATCATTTGATTCTTGGCCTCCATGGTGGCATAATTGTACCAGGTTTTAATTGGGCCCCATGTTTCACAATTAATCCCTGGCCCTTTTAGGCCCATTGGTGTCACAAGGGATCATTAGATTGTCAGCCTGCATTGGGTCACAATGGTTCCTTTCTTCTCTTAACCTCTGTGGTGTCACAATGCATCCCATGCTCTTCTAGGCCACTTGATGTCACAATGAATCATTTGATTCTTGGCCTCCATGGTGGCATAATAGTTCCTTGTATCTAGTGGGCCCCATGCTGTCACAATTCATTCCTGGCCCTTTTGCGCCCCCTGGTGTCAAAAGGGATCCTGGCACTATTAGCCTCCTTTGGGTCACAATGCTTCCTTGCTTCTCTTAACCCCTGTGCTGTCACAATGCATCCCATGCCCTTTTAGGCCACTTGATGTCACAATGAATCATTTGATTCTTGGCCTCTATGGTGGCATAATTGTACCAGGTTTTAATTGGCCTCTGTGCTGTCACTATTCATCCCTGGCCCTTTTAGGCCCATTGGTGTCACAAGGGATCATTAGATTGTTAGCCTCCATTGGGTAACAATAGTTCCTTGCTTCTCTTAACCTCTGTGGTGTCACAATGCATCCCATGCCCTTTTAGGCCACATGATGTCACAATGAATCATTTGATTCTTGGCCTCTATGGTGACATAATGTTTCCATGTTTTAATTGGGCCCCATGCTTTCAGAATTCATCCCTAGCCCTTATATAACACCTTGTGTGACAAGGGATCATTAGATTGTTAGCCTGCATTGGGTCACAATGGTTCCTTGCTTCTCTTAACCCCGGTGGTGTCACAATGCATTCCAAGCCCTTTTAGGCCACTTGATGTCACAATGAACCATTTGATTCTTGGCCTTCATGGTGTCATAATGGTTCCTTGCTTCTATCGGTCCCCATGCTGTCACAGTTCATCCGTGGTCCTTTTCAGCCCCCTGGTGTCAAAAGGGATTCTTAGATTGTTATCCTTCATTGGGTCACAATGCTTCCTTGCTTCTCTTAACCCCTGTGGTGTCACAATGCATCCCATGCCCTTTTAGGCCACTTGATGTCACAATGAATCATTTGATTCTTGGCCTCTATGGTGGCATAATAGATCCTTGCTTCTTTTGGTCGCCGTGCTGTAACAATTCATCCCTGGCCCTTTTAGGCCCATTGGTGTCACAAGGGATCATTGGATTGTCAGCCTGCATTGGGTCACAATGCTTCCTTGCTTCTCTTAACCTCTGTGGTGACACAATGCATCCCATGCCCTTTTAGGCCACTTGATGTCACAATGAATCATTTGATTCTTGGCCTCCATGGTGGCATAATTGTACCAGGTTTTAATTGGCCTCTGTGCTTTCACAATTCATCCCTGGCCCTTTTAGGCCAATTGGTGTCACAAGGGATCATTAGATTGTTAGCCTCCATTGGGTAACAATGGATCCTTTCTTCTCTTAAGCTCTGTGGTGTCACAATGCATTCCATGCACTTTTAGGCCACTTGATGTCACAATGAATCATTTGATTCTTGGCCTCCATGGTGGCATAATAGTTCCTTGTATCTAGTGGGCCCCACGCTGTCACAATTCATTCCTGGCCCTTTTACGACCCCTGGCGTCAAAAGGGATCCTGGGATTATTAGCCTCCATAGGGTCACAATGGATCCTTGCTTCTCTTAACCCCTGTGGTGTCGCAATGCATCCCATGCCCTTTTAGGCCACTTGATGTCACAATGAAACATTTGATTCTTGGCCTCCATGGTGGCATAATAGATCCTTGCTTCTATTGGTCCCCGTACTCTAACAATCCGTCCCTGGCCGTTTTTATACCCCCTGGTGCCACAAGGGATCATTAGATTGTTAGCCTGCATTGGGTCACAATGCTTCCTTGCTTCTCTTAACCCGTGTGGTGTCACAATGCATCCCATGCCCTTTTAGGCCACTTGGTGTTACAATGAATCATTTGATTCTTGGCCTCTATGGTGACATAATGTTTCCATGTTTTTATTGGGCCCCATGCTTTCACAATTCATCCCTGGCCCTTATACAACACCTTGTGTGACAAGGGATCATTAGATTGTTAGCCTCCCTTGGGTCACAATGGTTCCTTGCTTCTCTTAACCTCTGTGGTGTCACAATGCATCCCATGCCCTTTTAGGCCACTTGATGTCACAATGAATCATTTGATTCTTGGCCTCCATGGTGGCATAATAGTTCATTGTATCTATTGGGCCCCATGCTGTCACAATTCATTCCTGGCCCTTTTACGCCCCCTGGTGTCAAAAGGGGTCCTGGGATTATTAGCCTCCATAGGGTCACAATGGATCCTTGCTTCTCTTAACCCCTGTGCTGTCACAATGCATCCCATGCCCTTTTAGGCCACATGATGTCACAATGAACCATTTGATTCTTGGCCTCCATGGTGTCATAATGGTTCCTTGCTTCTATAGGTCCCCATGCTGTCACAGTTCATCCGTGGTCCTTTTACGCCCCCAGGTGTCAAAAGGGATTCGTAGATTGTTAGCCTGCATTGGGTCACAATGGATCCTTGCTTCTCTTAACCCCTGTGGTGTCACAATGCATCCCATGCCCTTTTAGGCCACTTGGTGTTACAATGAATCATTTGAGTCTTGGCCTCCATGGTGTCATAATATTTCCATGTTTTTCTTGGACCCCATGCTGTAACAATTCATCATTGGCCCTTTTACAACACCTTGTGTGACAAGGGATCATTAGATTGTTAGCCTCCCTTGGGTCACAATGGTTCCTTGCTTCTATTAACCTCTGTGGTGTCACAATGCATTCCAAGACCTTTTAGGCCACTTGGTCTTACAATGAACCATTGATTCTTGGCCTTCATGGTGTCATAATGGTTCCTTGCTT
Organism: Cinclus cinclus; assembly: GCF_963662255.1. Lineage (NCBI taxonomy): Eukaryota > Metazoa > Chordata > Aves > Passeriformes > Cinclidae > Cinclus > Cinclus cinclus. Next base: position 301,053 of record NW_026912129.1, read on the forward strand.
CTATCGGTCCCCATGCTGTCAGAGTTAATCTGTGGTCCTTTTGCGCCTCCTGTTGTCAAAAGGGATTCTTAGATTGTTAGCCTGCATTGGGTCACAATGGTGCCTTGCTTCTCTTAACCCCTGTGGTGTCACAATGCATCACATGCCCGTTTAGGCCACTTGATGTCACAATGAATCATTTGATTCTTGGCCTCCATGGTGGCATAATTGTACCAGGTTTTAATTGAGCCCAATGTTTCTCAAATCATACCTGGCCCTTTTAGGCCCATTGGTTTTCACAAGGGATCATTAGATTGTTGGCCTCCCTTGGGTCACAATGGATCCTTGCTTCTCTTAACCCCTGTGCTGTCACAATGCATCCCATGCCCTTTTAGGCCACATGATGTCACAATGAATTATTTGATTCTTGGCCTCTACGGTGGCATAATAGATCCTTGCTTCTATTGGTCCCCGTGCTGTAACAATTCATCCCTGGCCCTTTTAGGCCCATTGGTGTCACAAGGGATCATTAGATTGTTAGCCTCCATTGGGTAACAATGGTTCCTTGCTTCTCTTAACCTCTGTGGTGTCACAATGCATTCCATGCCCTTTTAGGCCACTTGGTCTTACAATGAATCATTTGATTCTTGGCCTCTATGGTGACATAATGTTTCCATGTTTTTATTGGGCCCCATGCTTTCGCAATTCATCCCTGGCCCTTATACAACTCCTTGTGTGACAAGGGATCATTAGATTGTTAGCCTGCATAGGGTCACAATGGTTCCTTGCTTCTCTTAACCTCTGTGGTGTCACAATGCATTCCAAGCCCTTTTAGGCCACTTGGTCTTACGATGAACCATTTGATTCTTGGCCTTCATGGTGTCATAATGGTTCCTTGCTTCTATAGGTCCCCATGCTGTCAGAGTCCATCCGTGGTCCTTTTGCGCCCCCTGGTATCAAAAGGGATCATTAGATTGTTAGTCTGCATTGGGTCACAATGGTTCCTTGCTTCTCTTAACCCCTGTGGTGTCACAATGCCTCCCATGCCCTTTTAGGCCACTTGATGTCGCAATGAATCATTTAATTCTTGGCCTCCATGGTGGCGTAGTTGTACCATGTTTTAATTGGGCCCCAGGCTTTCACAATACATCCCTGCCCCATTTAGGCCCATTGGTGTCAAAAGGGATCATTAGATTGTTAGCCTCCCTTGGGTCACAATGGTTCATTGCTTTTCTTAACCTCTGTGCTGTCACAATGCATCCCATGCCCTTTTAGGCCACTTGGTCTTACAATGAATCATTTGATTCTTGGCCTCCATGGTGGCATAATTGTACCAGGTTTTACTTGGGCCCCATGCTTTCACAATACATCCCTGCCCCTTTTAGGCCCATTGGTGTCACAAGGGATCATTAGATTGTTAGCCTGCATTGGGTCACAATGGTTCCTTGCTTCTATTAACCTCTGTGGTGTCACAATGCATCCCATGCCCTTTTAGGCCACTTGATGTCACAATGAATCATTTGATTTTGGCCTCCATGGTGGCATAATTGTACCAGGCTTTAATTGGGCCCCATGTTTCACAATTAATCCCTGGCCCTTTTAGGCCCATTGGTGTCACAAGGGATCATTAGATTGTCAGCCTGCATTGGGTCACAATGGTTCCTTTCTTCTCTTAACCTCTGTGGTGTCACAATGCATCCCATGCTCTTCTAGGCCACTTGATGTCACAATGAATCATTTGATTCTTGGCCTCCATGGTGGCATAATAGTTCCTTGTATCTATTGGGCCCCATGCTGTCACAATTCATTCCTGGCCCTTTTGCGCCCCCTGGTGTCAAAAGGGATCCTGGCACTATTAGCCTCCTTTGGGTCACAATGGTTCCTTGCTTCTCTTAACCCCTGTGGTGTCACAATGCATCCCATGCCCTTTTAGGCCACTTGATGTCACAATGAATCATTTGATTCTTGGCCTCTATGGTGACATAATGTTTCCATGTTTTTATCGGGCCCCATGCTTTCACAATTCATCCCTGGCCCTTTTACAACACCTTGTGTGACAAGGGATCATTAGATTGTTAGCCTGCATTGGGTCACAAAGGTTCCTTGCTTCTCTTAACCTCTGTGGTGTCACAATGCATTCCAAGCCCTTTTAGGCCACTTGGTGTTACAATGAATCATTTGATTCTTGGCCTCCATGGTGACATAATGTTTCCATGTTTTTATTGGGCCCCATGCTTTCACAATTCATCCCTGGCCTATTACAACCCCTGGTGTCACAATGGATCATTAGATTGTGTAGCCTGCATTGGGTCAAAATGGTTCCTTGCTTCTCTTAACCTGTGTGGTGTCACAATGCATCCCATGCCCTTTTAGGCCACATGATGTCACAATGAATCATTTGATTCTTGGCCTCCAGGGTGGCATAATAGATCCTTGCTTCTATTGGTCCCCGTGCTGTAACAATCCCTCCCTGGCCCTTTTTATACCCCCTGGTGCCACAAGGGATCATTAGATTGTTAGCCTGCATTGGGTCACAATGGATCCTTGCTTCTCTTAACCCCTGTGGTGTCACAATGCATCCCATGCCCTTTTATGCCACTTTATGTCACAATGAATCATTTGATTCTTGACCTCCATTGTGTCATAAGGGTTCCTTGCTTCTGAAGGTCCCCATGCTGTCAGAGTTCATCCGTGGTCCTTTTTCGCCCCCTGGTGTCAAAAGGGATTCTTAGATTGTTAGCCTGCATTGGGTCACAATGGTTCCTTGCTTCTCTTAACGCCTGTGGTGTCACAATGCATCCCATGCCCTTTTAGGCCACTTGATGTCACAATGAATCATTTGATTCTTGGCCTCCATGGTGGCATAATTGTACCAGGTTTTAATTGGGCCCCATGTTTCACAATTAATCCCTGGCCCTTTTAGGCCCATTGGTGTCACAAGGGATCATTAGATTGTCAGCCTGCATTGGGTCACAATGGTTCCTTTCTTCTCTTAACCTCTGTGGTGTCACAATGCATCCCATGCTCTTCTAGGCCACTTGATGTCACAATGAATCATTTGATTCTTGGCCTCCATGGTGGCATAATAGTTCCTTGTATCTATTGGGCCCCATGCTGTCACAATTCATTCCTGGACCTTTTGCGCCCCCTGGTGTCAAAAGGGATCCTGGCACTATTAGCCTCCTTTGGGTCACAATGCTTCCTTGCTTCTCTTAACCCCTGTGCTGTCACAATGCATCCCATGCCCTTTTAGGCCACTTGATGTCACAATGAATCATTTGATTCTTGGCCTCCATGGTGGCATAATTGTACCAGGTTTTAATTGGCCTCTGTGCTGTCACAATTCATCCCTGGCCCTTTTAGGCCAATTGGTGTCAAAAGGGATCATTAGATTGTTAGCCTCCACTGGGTCACAATGGATCCTTGCTTCTCTTAACCCCTGTGGTGTCACAATGCATCCCATGCCCTTTTAGGCCACTTGGTCTTACAATGAACCATTTGATTCTTGGCCTCCATGGTGGCATAATTGTACCAGGTTTTACTTGGGCCCCATGCTTTCACAAAACTTCCCTGGCCCTTATATAACACCTTGTGTGACAAGGGATCATTAGATTGTTAGCCTGCATTGGGTCACAATGGTTCCTTGCTTCTCTTAACCCCGGTGGTGTCACAATGCATTCCAAGCCCTTTTAGGCCACTTGGTCTCACAATGAACCATTTGATTCTTGGCCTTCATGGTGTCATAATGGTTCCTTGCTTCTATAGGTCCCCATGCTGTCACAGTTCATCCGTGGTCCTTTTTCGCCCCCTGGTGTCAAAAGGGATTCTTAGATTGTTAGCCTGCATTGGGTCACAATGGTTCCTTGCTTCTCTTAACCCCTGTGGTGTCACAATGCATCCCATGCCCTTTTAGGCCACTTGATGTCACAATGAATCATTTGATTCTTGGCCTCTATGGTGACATAATGTTTCCATGTTTTTATCGGGCCCCATGCTTTCACAATTCATCCCTGGCCCTTATACAACACCTTGTGTGACAAGGGATCATTAGATTGTTAGCCTGCATTGGGTCACAAAGGTTCCTTGCTTCTCTTAACCTCTGTGGTGTCACAATGCATTCCAAGCCCTTTTAGGCCACTTGGTCTTACAATGAACCATTTGATTCTTGGCCTTCATGGTGTCATAATGGTTCCTTGCTTCTATCGGTCCCCATGCTGTCACAGTTCATCCGTGGTCCTTTTCAGCCCCCTGGTGTCAAAAGGGATTCTTAGATTGTTAGCCTGCATTGGGTCACAATGCTTCCTTGCTTCTCTTAACCCCTGTGGTGTCACAATGCATCCCATGCCCTTTTAGTCCACTTGGTGTTACAATGAATCATTTGATTCTTGGCCTCCATGGTGTCATAATGTTTCCAGGTTTTTCTTGGGCCCCATGCTGTAACAATTCATCCCTGGACCATTCACAACACCTTGTGTGACAAGGGATCATTAGATTGTTAGCCTCCCTTGGGTCACAATGGTTCCTTGCTTCTCTTAACCTCTGTGGTGTCACAATGCATTCCAAGCCCTTTTAGGCCACTTGGTATTACAATGAACCATTGATTCTTGGCCTTCATGGTGTCATAATGGTTCCTTGCTTCTATAGGTCCCCATGCTGTCAGAGTTCATCTGTGGTCCTTTTGCGCCTCCTGTTGTCAAAAGGGATTCTTAGATTGTTAGCCTGCATTGGGTCACAATGGTTCCTTGCTTCTCTTAACCCCTGTGGTGTCACAATGCATCCCATGCCCTTTTAGGCCACTTGATGTCACAATGAATCATTTGATTCTTGGCCTCTATGGTGGCATAATTGTACCAGGTTTTAATTGGGCCCCATGTTTCACAATTAATCCCTGGCCCTTTTAGGCCCATTGGTGTCAAAAGGGATCATTGGATTGTCAGCCTGCATTGGGTCACAATGGTTCCTTTCTTCTCTTAACCTCTGTGGTGTCACAATGCATCCCATGCTCTTCTAGGCCACTTGATGTCACAATGAATCATTTGATTCTTGGCCTCCATGGTGGCATAATAGTTCCTTGTATCTATTGGGCCCCATGCTGTCACAATTCATTCCTGGCCCTTTTGCGCCCCCTGGTGTCAAAAGGGATCCTGGCACTATTAGCCTCCTTTGGGTCACAATGGTTCCTTGCTTCTCTTAACCCCTGTGGTGTCACAATGCATTCCAAGCCCTTTTAGGCCACTTGGTGTTACAATGAATCATTTGATTCTTGGCCTCCATGGTGACATAATGTTTCCATGTTTTTATTGGGCCCCATGCTTTCACAATTCATCCCTGGCCCTATTACAACCCCTGGTGTCACAATGTATCATTAGATTGTATAGCCTGCATTGGGTCAAAATGGTTCCTTGCTTCTCTTAACCTCTGTGGTGTCACAATGCATCCCATGCCCTTTTAGGCCACATGATGTCACAATGAATCATTTGATTCTTGGCCTCCAGGGTGGCATAATAGATCCTTGCTTCTATTGGTCCCCGTGCTGTAACAATCCCTCCCTGGCCCTTTTTATACCCCCTGGTGCCACAAGGGATCATTAGATTGTTAGCCTGCATTGGGTCACAATGGATCCTTGCTTCTCTTAACCCCTGTGCTGTCACAATGCATCCCATGCCCTTTTATGCCACTTTATTTCACAATGAATCATTTGATTCTTGACCTCCATGGTGTCATAAGGGTTCCTTGCTTCTGTAGGTCCCCATGCTGTCAGAGTTCATCCGTGGTCCTTTTGCGCCCCCTGTTGTCAAAAGGGATTCTTAGATTGTTAGCCTGCATTGGGTCACAATGGTTCCTTGCTTCTCTTAACGCCTGTGGTGTCACAATGCATCCCATGCCCTTTTAGGCCACTTGATGTCACAATGAATCATTTGATTCTTGGCCTCCATGGTGGCATAATTGTACCAGGTTTTAATTGGGCCCCATGTTTCACAATTCATCCCTGGCCCTTTTAGGCCCATTGGTGTCACAAGGGATCATTAGATTGTCAGCCTGCATTGGGTCACAATGGTTCCTTTCTTCTCTTAACCTCTGTGGTGTCACAATGCATCCCATGCTCTTCTAGGCCACTTGATGTCACAATGAATCATTTGATTCTTGGCCTCCATGGTGGCATAATAGTTCCTTGTATCTATTGGGCCCCATGCTGTCACAATTCATTCCTGGCCCTTTTGCGCCCCCTGGTGTCAAAAGGGATCCTGGCACTATTAGCCTCCTTTGGGTCACAATGCTTCCTTGCTTCTCTTAACCCCTGTGGTGTCACAATGCATCCCATGCCCTTTTAGGCCACTTGATGTCACAATGAATCATTTGATTCTTGGCCTCCATGGTGGCATAATTGTACCAGGTTTTAATTGGCCTCTGTGCTTTCACAATTCATCCCTGGCCCTTTTAGGCCAATTGGTGTCAAAAGGGATCATTAGATTGTTAGCCTCCATTGGGTCACAATGGATCCTTGCTTCTCTTAACCCCTGTGCTGTCACAATGCATCCCATGGCCTTTTAGGCCACTTGGTCTTACAATGAATCATTTGATTCTTGGCCTCCATGGTGACATAATTGTACCAGGTTTACTTGGGCCCCATGCTTTCACAAAACATCCCTGCCCCCTTTAGGCCCATTGGTGTCACAAGGGATCATTAGATTGTTAGCCTCCATTGGGTAACAATGGTTCCTTGCTTCTCTTAACCCCTGTGGTGTCACAATGCATCCCATGCCCTTTTAGGCCACTTGATGTCACAATGAATCATTTGATTCTTGGCCTCTATGGTGACATAATGTTTCCATGTTTTTATCGGGCCCCATGCTTTCACAATTCATCCCGGGCCCTTATACAACACCTTGTGTGACAAGGGATCATTAGATTGTTAGCCTGCATTGGGTCACAAAGGTTCCTTGCTTCTCTTAACCCCTGTGGTGTCACAATGCATCCCATGCCCTTTTAGGCCACTTGATGTCACAATGAATCATTTGATTCTTGGCCTCTATGGTGGCATAATAGATCCTTGCTTCTTTTGGTCGCCGTGCTGTAACAATTCATCCCTGGCCCTTTTAGGCCCATTGGTGTCACAAGGGATCATTGGATTGTTAGCCTGCATTGGGTCACAATGGTTCCTTGCTTCTCTTAACCTCTGTGGTGACACAATGCATCCCATGCCCTTTTAGGCCACTTGATGTCACAATGAATCATTTGATTCTTGGCCTCCATGGTGGCATAATTGTACCAGGTTTTAATTGGCCTCTGTGCTTTCACAATTCATCCCTGGCCCTTTTAGGCCAATTGGTGTCACAAGGGATCATTAGATTGTTAGCCTCCATTGGGTAACAATGGATCCTTTCTTCTCTTAAGCTCTGTGGTGTCACAATGCATTCCATGCACTTTTAGGCCACTTGATGTCACAATGAATCATTTGATTCTTGGCCTCCATGGTGGCATAATAGTTCCTTGTATCTAGTGGGCCCCACGCTGTCACAATTCATTCCTGGCCCTTTTACGACCCCTGGCGTCAAAAGGGATCCTGGGATTATTAGCCTCCATAGGGTCACAATGGATCCTTGCTTCTCTTAACCCCTGTGGTGTCGCAATGCATCCCATGCCCTTTTAGGCCACTTGATGTCACAATGAAACATTTGATTCTTGGCCTCCATGGTGGCATAATAGATCCTTGCTTCTATTGGTCCCCGTACTCTAACAATCCGTCCCTGGCCGTTTTTATACCCCCTGGTGCCACAAGGGATCATTAGATTGTTAGCCTGCATTGGGTCACAATGGTTCCTTGCTTCTCTTAACCTCTGTGGTGTCACAATGCATTCCAAGCCCTTTTAGGCCACTTGGTCTTACAATGAACCATTTGATTCTTGGCCTTCATGGTGTCATAATGGTTCCTTGCTTCTGTAGGTCCCCATGCTGTCACAGTTCATCCGTGTTCCTTTTACGCCCATTGGTGTCAAAAGCGTTTCTTAGATTGTTAGCCTGCATTGGGTCACAATGGTTCCTTGCTTCTCTTAACCCCTGTGGTGTCACAATGCATCCCATGCCCTTTTAGGCCACTTGGTGTTACAATGAATCATTTGATTCTTGGCCTCTATGGTGACATAATGTTTCCATGTTTTTATTGGGCCCCATGCTTTCACAATTCATCCCTGGCCCTTATACAACACCTTGTGTGACAAGGGATCATTAGATTGTTAGCCTGCATTGGGTCACAAAGGTTCCTTGCTTCTCTTAACCTCTGTGGTGTCACAATGCATCCCATGCCCTTTTAGGCCACTTGATGTCACAATGAATCATTTGATTCTTGGCCTCCATGGTGGCATAATAGTTCATTGTATCTATTGGGCCCCATGCTGTCACAATTCATTCCTGGCCCTTTTACGCCCCCTGGTGTCAAAAGGGGTCCTGGGATTATTAGCCTCCATAGGGTCACAATGGATCCTTGCTTCTCTTAACCTTTGTGGTGTCACAATGCATTCCAAGCCCTTTTAGGCCACTTGGTCTTACAATGAACCATTTGATTCTTGGCCTCCATGGTGTCATAATGGTTCCTTGCTTCTATAGGTCCCCATGCTGTCACAGTTCATCCGTGGTCCTTTTACGCCCCCTGGTGTCAAAAGGGATTCTTAGATTGTTAGCCTGCATTGGGTCACAATGGATCCTTGCTTCTCTTAACCCCTGTGGTGTCACAATGCATCCCATGCCCTTTTAGGCCACTTGGTGTTACAATGAATCATTTGAGTCTTGGCCTCCATGGTGTCATAATATTTCCATGTTTTTCTTGGACCCCATGCTGTAACAATTCATCATTGGCCCTTTTACAACACCTTGTGTGACAAGGGATCATTAGATTGTTAGCCTCCCTTGGGTCACAATGGTTCCTTGCTTCTATTAACCTCTGTGGTGTCACAATGCATTCCAAGACCTTTTAGGCCACTTGGTCTTACAATGAACCATTGATTCTTGGCCTTCATGGTGTCATAATGGTTCCTTGCTTCTATCGGTCCCCATGCTGTCAGAGTTAATCTGTGGTCCTTTTGCGCCTCCTGTTGTCAAAAGGGATTCTTAGATTGTTAGCCTGCATTGGGTCACAATGGTGCCTTGCTTCTCTTAACCCCTGTGGTGTCACAATGCATCACATGCCCGTTTAGGCCACTTGATGTCACAATGAATCATTTGATTCTTGGCCTCCATGGTGGCATAATTGTACCAGGTTTTAATTGAGCCCAATGTTTCTCAAATCATACCTGGCCCTTTTAGGCCCATTGGTTTTCACAAGGGATCATTAGATTGTTAGCCCCCCTTGGGTCACAATGGATCCTTGCTTCTCTTAACCCCTGTGCTGTCACAATGCATCCCATGCCTTTTTAGGCCACATGATGTCACAATGAATTATTTGATTCTTGGCCTCTACGGTGGCATAATAGATCCTTGCTTCTATTGGTCCCCGTGCTGTAACAATTCATCCCTGGCCCTTTTAGGCCCATTGGTGTCACAAGGGATCATTAGATTGTTAGCCTCCATTGGGTAACAATGGTTCCTTGCTTCTCTTAACCTCTGTGGTGTCACAATGCATCCCATGCCCTTTTAGGCCACTTGGTCTTACAATGAATCATTTGATTCTTGGCCTCTATGGTGACATAATGTTTCCATGTTTTTATTGGGCCCCATGCTTTCGCAATTCATCCCTGGCCCTTATACAACTCCTTGTATGACAAGGGATCATTAGATTGTTAGCCTGCATAGGGTCACAATGGTTCCTTGCTTCTCTTAACCTCTGTGGTGTCACAATGCATTCCAAGCCCTTTTAGGCCACTTGGTCTTACGATGAACCATTTGATTCTTGGCCTTCATGGTGTCATAATGGTTCCTTGCTTCTATAGGTCCCCATGCTGTCAGAGTCCATCCGTGGTCCTTTTGCGCCCCCTGGTGTCAAAAGGGATCATTAGATTGTTAGTCTGCATTGGGTCACAATGGTTCCTTGCTTCTCTTAACCCCTGTGGTGTCACAATGCCTCCCATGCCCTTTTAGGCCACTTGATGTCGCAATGAATCATTTAATTCTTGGCCTCCATGGTGGCGTAGTTGTACCATGTTTTAATTGGGCCCCAGGCTTTCACAATACATCCCTGCCCCATTTAGGCCCATTGGTGTCAAAAGGGATCATTAGATTGTTAGCCTCCCTTGGGTCACAATGGTTCATTGCTTTTCTTAACCTCTGTGCTGTCACAATGCATCCCATGCCCTTTTAGGCCACTTGGTCTTACAATGAATCATTTGATTCTTGGCCTCCATGGTGGCATAATTGTACCAGGTTTTACTTGGGCCCCATGCTTTCACAATACATCCCTGCCCCTTTTAGGCCCATTGGTGTCACAAGGGATCATTAGATTGTTAGCCTCCATTGGGTCACAATGGTTCCTTGCTTCTATTAACCTCTGTGGTGTCACAATGCATCCCATGCCCTTTTAGGCCACTTGATGTCACAATGAATCATTTGATTCTGGCCTCCATGGTGGCATAATTGTACCAGGTTTTAATTGGGCCCCATGTTTCACAATTAATCCCTGGCCCTTTTAGGCCCATTGGTGTCACAAGGGATCATTAGATTGTCAGCCTGCATTGGGTCACAATGGTTCCTTTCTTCTCTTAATCTCTGTGGTGTCACAATGCATCCCATGCTCTTCTAGGCCACTTGATGTCACAATGAATCATTTGATTCTTGGCCTCCATGGTGGCATAATAGTTCCTTGTATCTATTGGGCCCCATGCTGTCACAATTCATTCCTGGCCCTTTTGCGCCCCCTGGTGTCAAAAGGGATCCTGGCACTATTAGCCTCCTTTGGGTCACAATGGTTCCTTGCTTCTCTTAACCCCTGTGGTGTCACAATGCATCCCATGCCCTTTTAGGCCACTTGATGTCACAATGAATCATTTGATTCTTGGCCTCTATGGTGACATAATATTTGCATGTTTTTATCGGGCCCCATGCTTTCACAATTCATCCCTGGCCCTTTTACAACACCTTGTGTGACAAGGGATCATTAGATTGTTAGCCTGCATTGGGTCACAAAGGTTCCTTGCTTCTCTTAACCTCTGTGGTGTCACAATGCATTCCAAGCCCTTTTAGGCCACTTGGTGTTACGATGAATCATTTGATTCTTGGCCTCCATGGTGACATAATGTTTCCATGTTTTTATTGGGCCCCATGCTTTCACAATTCATCCCTGGCCCTATTACAACCCCTGGTGTCACAATGGATCATTAGATTGTGTAGCCTGCATTGGGTCAAAATGGTTCCTTGCTTCTCTTAACCTCTGTGGTGTCACAATGCATCCCATGCCCTTTTAGGCCACATGATGTCACAATGAATCATTTGATTCTTGGCCTCCAGGGTGGCATAATAGATCCTTGCTTCTATAGGTCCCCGTGCTGTAACAATCCCTCCCTGGCCCTTTTTATACCCCCTGGTTCCACAAGGGATCATTAGATTGTTAGCCTGCATTGGGTCACAATGGATCCTTGCTTCTCTTAACCCCTGTGGTGTCACAATGCATCCCATGCCCTTTTATGCCACTTTATGTCACAATGAATCATTTGATTCTTGACCTCCATTGTGTCATAAGGGTTCCTTGCTTCTGAAGGTCCCCATGCTGTCAGAGTTCATCCGTGGTCCTTTTTCGCCCCCTGGTGTCAAAAGGGATTCTTAGATTGTTAGCCTGCATTGGGTCACAATGGTTCCTTGCTTCTCTTAACGCCTGTGGTGTCACAATGCATCCCATGCCCTTTTAGGCCACTTGATGTCACAATGAATCATTTGATTCTTGGCCTCCATGGTGGCATAATTGTACCAGGTTTTAATTGGGCCCCATGTTTCACAATACATCCCTGGCCCTTTTAGGCCCATTGGTGTCACAAGGGATCATTAGATTGTCAGCCTGCATTGGGTCACAATGGTTCCTTTCTTCTCTTAACCTCTGTGGTGTCACAATGCATCCCATGCTCTTCTAGGCCACTTGATGTCACAATGAATCATTTGATTCTTGGCCTCCATGGTGGCATAATAGTTCCTTGTATCTATTGGGCCCCATGCTGTCACAATTCATTCCTGGCCCTTTTGCGCCCCCTGGTGTCAAAAGGGATCCTGGCACTATTAGCCTCCTTTGGGTCACAATGCTTCCTTGCTTCTCTTAACCCCTGTGCTGTCACAATGCATCCCATGCCCTTTTAGGCCACTTGATGTCACAATGAATCATTTGATTCTTGGCCTCTATGGTGACATAATGTTTCCATGTTTTTATCGGGCCCCATGCTTTCACAATTCATCCCTGGCCCTTATACAACACCTTGTGTGACAAGGGATCATTAGATTGTTAGCCTGCATTGGGTCACAAAGGTTCCTTGCTTCTCTTAACCTCTGTGGTGTCACATTGCATTCCAAGCCCTTTTAGGCCACTTGGTCTTACAATGAACCATTTGATTCTTGGCCTTCATGGTGTCATAATGGTTCCTTGCTTCTATCGGTCCCCATGCTGTCACAGTTCATCCGTGGTCCTTTTCAGCCCCCTGGTGTCAAAAGGGATTCTTAGATTGTTAGCCTGCATTGGGTCACAATGCTTCCTTGCTTCTCTTAACCCCTGTGGTGTCACAATGCATCCCATGCCCTTTTAGTCCACTTGGTGTTACAATGAATCATTTGATTCTTGGCCTCTGTGGTGTCATAATGTTTCCAGGTTTTTCTTGGGCCCCATGCTTTCGCAATTCATCCCTGGCCCATTCACAACACCTTGTGTGACAAGGGATCATTAGATTGTTAGCCTCCCTTGGGTCACAATGGTTCCTTGCTTCTCTTAACCTCTGTGGTGTCACAATGCATTCCAAGCCCTTTTAGGCCACTTGGTATTACAATGAACCATTGATTCTTGGCCTTCATGGTGTCATAATGGTTCCTTGCTTCTATAGGTCCCCATGCTGTCAGAGTTCATCTGTGGTCCTTTTGCGCCTCCTGTTGTCAAAAGGGATTCTTAGATTGTTAGCCTGCATTGGGTCACAATGGTTCCTTGCTTCTCTTAACCCCTGTGGTGTCACAATGCATCCCATGCCCTTTTAGGCCACTTGATGTCACAATGAATCATTTGATTCTTGGCCTCTATGGTGGCATAATAGATCCTTGCTTCTTTTGGTCGCCGTGCTGTAACAATTCATCCCTGGCCCTTTTAGGCCCATTGGTGTCAAAAGGGATCATTGGATTGTCAGCCTGCATTGGGTCACAATGCTTCCTTGCTTCTCTTAACCTCTGTGGTGACACAATGCATCCCATGCCCTTTTAGGCCACTTGATGTCACAATGAATCATTTGATTCTTGGCCTCCATGGTGGCATAATTGTACCAGGTTTTAATTGGCCTCTGTGCTTTCACAATTCATCCCTGGCCCTTTTAGGCCCATTGGTGTCACAAGGGATCATTAGATTGTTAGCCTCCATTGGGTAACAATGGTTCCTTGCTTCTCTTAACCTCTGTGGTGTCACAATGCATCCCATGCCCTTTTAGGCCACTTGATGTCACAATGAATCATTTGAATCTTGGCGTCTATGGTTTCATAATAGTTCATTGTATCTATTGGGCCCCAGGCTGTCACAATTCATTCCTGGCCCTTTTGCGCCCCCTGGTGTCTAAAGGGATTCTTAGATTGTTAGCCTCCATTGGGTCACACTGGATCCTTGCTTCTCTTAACCCCTGTGCTGTCACAATGCATTCCATGCCCTTTTAGGCCACATGATGTCACAATGAATTATTTGATTCTTGGCCTCCACGGTGGCATAATAGATTCTAGATTCTATCGGTCCCCGTGCTGTAACACTTCATCCCTGGCCCTTTTAGGCCCATTGGTGTCACAAGGGATCATTAGATTGTTAGCCTCCATTGGGTAACAATGGTTCCTTGCTTCTCTTAACCTCTGTGGTGTCACAATGCATTCCATGCCCTTTTAGGCCACATGATGTCACAATGAATCATTTGATTCTTGGCCTCTATGGTGACATAATTTTTCCATGTTTTAATTGGGCCCCATGCTTTCACAATTCATCCCTGGCCCTTATATAACACCTTGTGTGACAAGGGATCATTAGATTGTTAGCCTGCATTGGGTCACAATGGTTACTTGCTTCTCTTAACCCCGGTGGTGTCACAATGCATTGCAAGCCCTTTTAGGCCACTTGGTCTCACAATGAACCATTTGATTCTTGGCCTTCATGGTGTCATAATGGTTCCTTGCTTCTATAGGTCCCCATGCTGTCACAGTTCATCCGTGGTCCTTTTTCGCCCCCTGGTGTCAAAAGGGATTCTTAGATTGTTAGCCTGCATTGGGTCACAATGGTTCCTTGCTTCTCTTAACCCCTGTGGTGACACAATGCATCCCATGCCCTTTTAGGCCACTTGATGTCACAATGAATCATTTGATTCTTGGCCTCCATGGTGGCATAATTGTACCAGGTTTTAATTGGCCTCTGTGCTTTCACAATTCATCCCTGGCCCTTTTAGGCCAATTGGTGTCAAAAGGGATCATTAGATTGTTAGCCTCCATTGGGTCACAATGGATCCTTGCTTCTCTTAACCCCTGTGCTGTCACAATGCATCCCATGCCCTTTTAGGCCACTTGGTCTTACAATGAACCATTTGATTCTTGGCCTCCATGGTGACATAATTGTACCAGGTTTTACTTGGGCCCCATGCTTTCACAAAACATCCCTGCCCCTTTTAGGCCCATTGGTGTCACAAGGGATTCTTAGATTGTTAGCCTCCATTGGGTAACAATGGTTCCTTGCTTCTCTTAACCCCTGTGGTGTCACAATGCATCCCATGCCCTTTTAGGCCACTTGATGTCACAATGAATCATTTGATTCTTGGCCTTTATGGTGACATAATGTTTCCATGTTATTATCGGGCCCCATGTTTTCACAATTCATCCCTGGCCCTTATACAACACCTTGTGTGACAAGGGATCATTAGATTGTTAGCCTGCATTGGGTCACAAAGGTTCCTTGCTTCTCTTAACCTCTGTGGTGTCACAATGCATTCCAAGCCCTTTTAGGCCACTTGGTCTTACAATGAACCATTTGATTCTTGGCCTTCATGGTGTCATAATGGTTCCTTGCTTCTATCGGTCCCCATGCTGTCACAGTTCATCCGTGGTCCTTTTCAGCCCCCTGGTGTCAAAAGGGATTCTTAGATTGTTATCCTTCATTGGGTCACAATGCTTCCTTGCTTCTCTTAACCCCTGTGGTGTCACAATGCATCCCATGCCCTTTTAGGCCACTTGATGTCACAATGAATCATTTGATTCTTGGCCTCTATGGTGGCATAATAGATCCTTGCTTCTTTTGGTCGCCGTGCTGTAACAATTCATCCCTGGCCCTTTTAGGCCCATTGGTGTCACAAGGGATCATTTGATTGTCAGCCTGCATTGGGTCACAATGGTTCCTTGCTTCTCTTAACCTCTGTGGTGACACAATGCATCCCATGCCCTTTTAGGCCACTTGATGTCACAATGAATCATTTGATTCTTGGCCTCCATGGTGGCATAATTGTACCAGGTTTTAATTGGCCTCTGTGCTTTCACAATTCATCCCTGGCCCTTTTAGGCCAATTGGTGTCACAAGGGATCATTAGATTGTTAGCCTCCATTGGGTAACAATGGATCCTTTCTTCTCTTAAGCTCTGTGGTGTCACAATGCATTCCATGCACTTTTAGGCCACTTGATGTCACAATGAATCATTTGATTCTTGGCCTCCATGGTGGCATAATAGTTCCTTGTATCTAGTGGGCCCCACGCTGTCACAATTCATTCCTGGCCCTTTTACGACCCCTGGCGTCAAAAGGGATCCTGGGATTATTAGCCTCCATAGGGTCACAATGGATCCTTGCTTCTCTTAACCCCTGTGGTGTCGCAATGCATGCCATGCCCTTTTAGGCCACTTGATGTCACAATGAAACATTTGATTCTTGGCCTCCATGGTGGCATAATAGATCCTTGCTTCTATTGGTCCCCGTACTCTAACAATCCGTCCCTGGCCGTTTTTATACCCCCTGGTGCCACAAGGGATCATTAGATTGTTAGCCTGCATTGGGTCACAATGGTTCCTTGCTTCTCTTAACCTCTGTGGTGTCACAATGCATTCCAAGCCCTTTTAGGCCACTTGGTCTTACAATGAACCATTTGATTCTTGGCCTTCATGGTGTCATAATGGTTCCTTGCTTCTGTAGGTCCCCATGCTGTCACAGTTCATCCGTGTTCCTTTTACGCCCATTGGTGTCAAAAGCGTTTCTTAGATTGTTAGCCTGCATTGGGTCACAATGCTTCCTTGCTTCTCTTAACCCCTGTGGTGTCACAATGCATCCCATGCCCTTTTAGGCCACTTGGTGTTACAATGAATCATTTGATTCTTGGCCTCTATGGTGACATAATGTTTCCATGTTTTTATTGGGCCCCATGCTTTCACAATTCATCCCTGGCCCTTATACAACACCTTGTGTGACAAGGGATCATTAGATTGTTAGCCTCCCTTGGGTCACAATGGTTCCTTGCTTCTCTTAACCTCTGTGGTGTCACAATGTATCCCAGGCCCTTTTAGGCCACTTGATGTCACAATGAATCATTTGATTCTTGGCCTCCATGGTGGCATAATAGTTCATTGTATCTATTGGGCCCCATGCTGTCACAATTCATTCCTGGCCCTTTTACGCCCCCTGGTGTCAAAAGGGGTCCTGGGATTATTAGCCTCCATAGGGTCACAATGGATCCTTGCTTCTCTTAACCTTTGTGGTGTCACAATGCATTCCAAGCCCTTTTAGGCCACTTGGTCTTACAATGAACCATTTGATTCTTGGCCTCCATGGTGTCATAATGGTTCCTTGCTTCTATAGGTCCCCATGCTGTCACAGTTCATCCGTGGTCCTTTTACGCCCCCTGGTGTCAAAAGGGATTCTTAGATTGTTAGCCTGCATTGGGTCACAATGGATCCTTGCTTCTCTTAACCCCTGTGGTGTCACAATGCATCCCATGCCCTTTTAGGCCACTTGATGTCACAATGAATCATTTGAGTCTTGGCCTCCATGGTGTCATAATATTTCCATGTTTTTCTTGGACCCCATGCTGTAACAATTCATCATTGGCCCTTTTACAACACCTTGTGTGACAAGGGATCATTAGATTGTTAGCCTGCATAGGGTCACAATGGTTCCTTGCTTCTATTAACCTCTGTGGTGTCACAATGCATTCCAAGACCTTTTAGGCCACTTGGTCTTACAATGAACCATTGATTCTTGGCCTTCATGGTGTCATAATGGTTCCTTGCTTCTATCGGTCCCCATGCTGTCAGAGTTAATCTGTGGTCCTTTTGCGCCTCCTGTTGTCAAAAGGGATTCTTAGATTGTTAGCCTGCATTGGGTCACAATGGTGCCTTGCTTCTCTTAACCCCTGTGGTGTCACAATGCATCACATGCCCGTTTAGGCCACTTGATGTCGCAATGAATCATTTGATTCTTGGCCTCCATGGTGGCATAATTGTACCAGGTTTTAATTGAGCCCAATGTTTCTCAAATCATACCTGGCCCTTTTAGGCCCATTGGTTTTCACAAGGGATCATTAGATTGTTAGCCCCCCTTGGGTCACAATGGATCCTTGCTTCTCTTAACCCCTGTGCTGTCACAATGCATCCCATGCCCTTTTAGGCCACATGATGTCACAATGAATTATTTGATTCTTGGCCTCTACGGTGGCATAATAGATCCTTGCTTCTATTGGTCCCTGTGCTGTAACAATTCATCCCTGGCCCTTTTAGGCCCATTGGTGTCACAAGGGATCATTAGATTGTTAGCCTCCATTGGGTAACAATGGTTCCTTGCTTCTCTTAACCTCTGTGGTGTCACAATGCATCCCATGCCCTTTTAGGCCACTTGGTCTTACAATGAATCATTTGATTCTTGGCCTCTATGGTGACATAATGTTTCCATGTTTTTATTGGGCCCCATGCTTTCGCAATTCATCCCTGGCCCTTATACAACTCCTTGTATGACAAGGGATCATTAGATTGTTAGCCTGCATAGGGTCACAATGGTTCCTTGCTTCTCTTAACCTCTGTGGTGTCACAATGCATTCCAAGCCCTTTTAGGCCACTTGGTCTTACGATGAACCATTTGATTCTTGGCCTTCATGGTGTCATAATGGTTCCTTGCTTCTATAGGTCCCCATGCTGTCAGAGTCCATCCGTGGTCCTTTTGCGCCCCCTGGTGTCAAAAGGGATCATTAGATTGTTAGTCTGCATTGGGTCACAATGGTTCCTTGCTTCTCTTAACCCCTGTGGTGTCACAATGCATCCCATGCCCTTTTAGGCCACTTGATGTCGCAATGAATCATTTAATTCTTGGCCTCCATGGTGGCGTAGTTGTACCATGTTTTAATTGGGCCCCAGGCTTTCACAATACATCCCTGCTCCATTTAGGCCCATTGGTGTCAAAAGGGATCATTAGATTGTTAGCCTCCCTTGGGTCACAATGGTTCATTGATTTTCTTAACCTCTGTGCTGTCACAATGCATCCCATGCCCTTTTAGGCCACTTGGTCTTACAATGAATCATTTGATTCTTGGCCTCCATGGTGGCATAATTGTACCAGGTTTTACTTGGGCCCCATGCTTTCACAATACATCCCTGCCCCTTTTAGGCCCATTGGTGTCACAAGGGATCATTAGATTGTTAGCCTGCATTGGGTCACAATGGTTCCTTGCTTCTATTAACCCCTGTGGTGTCACAATGCATCCCATGCCCTTTTAGGCCACTTGGTGTTACAATGAATCATTTGATTCTTGGCCTCTATGGTGACATAATGTTTCCATGTTTTTATTGGGCCCCATGCTTTCACAATTCATCCCTGGCCCTTATACAACACCTTGTGTGACAAGGGATCATTAGATTGTTAGCCTCCCTTGGGTCACAATGGTTCCTTGCTTCTCTTAACCTCTGTGGTGTCACAATGTATCCCAGGCCCTTTTAGGCCACTTGATGTCACAATGAATCATTTGATTCTTGGCCTCCATGGTGGCATAATAGTTCATTGTATCTATTGGGCCCCATGCTGTCACAATTCATTCCTGGCCCTTTTACGCCCCCTGGTGTCAAAAGGGGTCCTGGGATTATTAGCCTCCATAGGGTCACAATGGATCCTTGCTTCTCTTAACCTTTGTGGTGTCACAATGCATTCCAAGCCCTTTTAGGCCACTTGGTCTTACAATGAACCATTTGATTCTTGGCCTCCATGGTGTCATAATGGTTCCTTGCTTCTATAGGTCCCCATGCTGTCACAGTTCATCCGTGGTCCTTTTACGCCCCCTGGTGTCAAAAGGGATTCTTAGATTGTTAGCCTGCATTGGGTCACAATGGATCCTTGCTTCTCTTAACCCCTGTGGTGTCACAATGCATCCCATGCCCTTTTAGGCCACTTGATGTCACAATGAATCATTTGAGTCTTGGCCTCCATGGTGTCATAATATTTCCATGTTTTTCTTGGACCCCATGCTGTAACAATTCATCATTGGCCCTTTTACAACACCTTGTGTGACAAGGGATCATTAGATTGTTAGCCTGCATAGGGTCACAATGGTTCCTTGCTTCTATTAACCTCTGTGGTGTCACAATGCATTCCAAGACCTTTTAGGCCACTTGGTCTTACAATGAACCATTGATTCTTGGCCTTCATGGTGTCATAATGGTTCCTTGCTTCTATCGGTCCCCATGCTGTCAGAGTTAATCTGTGGTCCTTTTGCGCCTCCTGTTGTCAAAAGGGATTCTTAGATTGTTAGCCTGCATTGGGTCACAATGGTGCCTTGCTTCTCTTAACCCCTGTGGTGTCACAATGCATCACATGCCCGTTTAGGCCACTTGATGTCGCAATGAATCATTTGATTCTTGGCCTCCATGGTGGCATAATTGTACCAGGTTTTAATTGAGCCCAATGTTTCTCAAATCATACCTGGCCCTTTTAGGCCCATTGGTTTTCACAAGGGATCATTAGATTGTTAGCCCCCCTTGGGTCACAATGGATCCTTGCTTCTCTTAACCCCTGTGCTGTCACAATGCATCCCATGCCCTTTTAGGCCACATGATGTCACAATGAATTATTTGATTCTTGGCCTCTACGGTGGCATAATAGATCCTTGCTTCTATTGGTCCCTGTGCTGTAACAATTCATCCCTGGCCCTTTTAGGCCCATTGGTGTCACAAGGGATCATTAGATTGTTAGCCTCCATTGGGTAACAATGGTTCCTTGCTTCTCTTAACCTCTGTGGTGTCACAATGCATCCCATGCCCTTTTAGGCCACTTGGTCTTACAATGAATCATTTGATTCTTGGCCTCTATGGTGACATAATGTTTCCATGTTTTTATTGGGCCCCATGCTTTCGCAATTCATCCCTGGCCCTTATACAACTCCTTGTATGACAAGGGATCATTAGATTGTTAGCCTGCATAGGGTCACAATGGTTCCTTGCTTCTCTTAACCTCTGTGGTGTCACAATGCATTCCAAGCCCTTTTAGGCCACTTGGTCTTACGATGAACCATTTGATTCTTGGCCTTCATGGTGTCATAATGGTTCCTTGCTTCTATAGGTCCCCATGCTGTCAGAGTCCATCCGTGGTCCTTTTGCGCCCCCTGGTGTCAAAAGGGATCATTAGATTGTTAGTCTGCATTGGGTCACAATGGTTCCTTGCTTCTCTTAACCCCTGTGGTGTCACAATGCATCCCATGCCCTTTTAGGCCACTTGATGTCGCAATGAATCATTTAATTCTTGGCCTCCATGGTGGCGTAGTTGTACCATGTTTTAATTGGGCCCCAGGCTTTCACAATACATCCCTGCTCCATTTAGGCCCATTGGTGTCAAAAGGGATCATTAGATTGTTAGCCTCCCTTGGGTCACAATGGTTCATTGATTTTCTTAACCTCTGTGCTGTCACAATGCATCCCATGCCCTTTTAGGCCACTTGGTCTTACAATGAATCATTTGATTCTTGGCCTCCATGGTGGCATAATTGTACCAGGTTTTACTTGGGCCCCATGCTTTCACAATACATCCCTGCCCCTTTTAGGCCCATTGGTGTCACAAGGGATCATTAGATTGTTAGCCTGCATTGGGTCACAATGGTTCCTTGCTTCTATTAACCTCTGTGGTGTCACAATGCATCCCATGCCCTTTTAGGCCACTTGATGTCACAATGAATCATTTGATTCTGGCCTCCATGGTGGCATAATTGTACCAGGTTTTAATTGGGCCCCATGTTTCACAATTAATCCCTGGCCCTTTTAGGCCCATTGGTGTCACAAGGGATCATTAGATTGTCAGCCTGCATTGGGTCACAATGGTTCCTTTCTTCTCTTAACCTCTGTGGTGTCACAATGCATCCCATGCTCTTCTAGGCCACTTGATGTCACAATGAATCATTTGATTCTTGGCCTCCATGGTGGCATAATAGTTCCTTGTATCTATTGGGCCCCATGCTGTCACAATTCATTCCTGGCCCTTTTGCGCCCCCTGGTGTCAAAAGGGATCCTGGCACTATTAGCCTCCTTTGGGTCACAATGGTTCCTTGCTTCTCTTAACCCCTGTGGTGTCACAATGCATCCCATGCCCTTTTAGGCCACTTGATGTCACAATGAATCATTTGATTCTTGGCCTCTATGGTGACATAATGTTTCCATGTTTTTATCGGGCCCCATGCTTTCACAATTCATCCCTGGCCCTTTTACAACACCTTGTGTGACAAGGGATCATTAGATTGTTAGCCTGCATTGGGTCACAAAGGTTCCTTGCTTCTCTTAACCTCTGTGGTGTCACAATGCATTCCAAGCCCTTTTAGGCCACTTGGTGTTACGATGAATCATTTGATTCTTGGCCTCCATGGTGACATAATGTTTCCATGTTTTTATTGGGCCCCATGCTTTCACAATTCATCCCTGGCCCTATTACAACCCCTGGTGTCACAATGGATCATTAGATTGTGTAGCCTGCATTGGGTCAAAATGGTTCCTTGCTTCTCTTAACCTCTGTGCTGTCACAATGCATCCCATGCCCTTTTAGGCCACATGATGTCACAATGAATCATTTGATTCTTGGCCTCCAGGGTGGCATAATAGATCCTTGCTTCTATTGGTCCCCGTGCTGTAACAATCCCTCCCTGGCCCTTTTTATACCCCCTGGTGCCACAAGGGATCATTAGATTGTTAGCCTGCATTGGGTCACAATGGATCCTTGCTTCTTTTAACCCCTGTGGTGTCACAATGCATCCCATGCCCTTTTATGCCACTTTATGTCACAATGAATCATTTGATTCTTGACCTCCATTGTGTCATAAGGGTTCCTTGCTTCTGAAGGTCCCCATGCTGTCAGAGTTCATCCGTGGTCCTTTTTCGCCCCCTGGTGTCAAAAGGGATTCTTAGATTGTTAGCCTGCATTGGGTCACAATGGTTCCTTGCTTCTCTTAACGCCTGTGGTGTCACAATGCATCCCATGCCCTTTTAGGCCACTTGATGTCACAATGAATCATTTGATTCTTGGCCTCCATGGTGGCATAATTGTACCAGGTTTTAATTGGGCCCCATGTTTCACAATTAATCCCTGGCCCTTTTAGGCCCATTGGTGTCACAAGGGATCATTAGATTGTCAGCCTGCATTGGGTCACAATGGTTCCTTTCTTCTCTTAACCTCTGTGGTGTCACAATGCATCCCATGCTCTTCTAGGCCACTTGATGTCACAATGAATCATTTGATTCTTGGCCTCCATGGTGGCATAATAGTTCCTTGTATCTATTGGGCCCCATGCTGTCACAATTCATTCCTGGACCTTTTGCGCCCCCTGGTGTCAAAAGGGATCCTGGCACTATTAGCCTCCTTTGGGTCACAATGCTTCCTTGCTTCTCTTAACCCCTGTGCTGTCACAATGCATCCCATGCCCTTTTAGGCCACTTGATGTCACAATGAATCATTTGATTCTTGGCCTCCATGGTGGCATAATTGTACCAGGTTTTAATTGGCCTCTGTGCTGTCACAATTCATCCCTGGCCCTTTTAGGCCAATTGGTGTCAAAAGGGATCATTAGATTGTTAGCCTCCATTGGGTCACAATGGATCCTTGCTTCTCTTAACCCCTGTGCTGTCACAATGCATCCCATGCCCTTTTAGGCCACTTGGTCTTACAATGAACCATTTGATTCTTGGCCTCCATGGTGGCATAATTGTACCAGGTTTTACTTGGGCCCCATGCTTTCACAAAACATCCCTGGCCCTTATATAACACCTTGTGTGACAAGGGATCATTAGATTGTTAGCCTGCATTGGGTCACAATGGTTCCTTGCTTCTCTTAACCCCGGTGGTGTCACAATGCATTCCAAGCCCTTTTAGGCCACTTGGTCTCACAAAGAACCGTTTGATTCTTGGCCTTCATGGTGTCATAATGGTTCCTTGCTTCTATAGGTCCCCATGCTGTCACAGTTCATCCGTGGTCCTTTTTCGCCCCCTGGTGTCAAAAGGGATTCTTAGATTGTTAGCCTGCATTGGGTCACAATGGTTCCTTGCTTCTCTTAACCCCTGTGGTGTCACAATGCATCCCATGCCCTTTTAGGCCACTTGATGTCACAATGAATCATTTGATTCTTGGCCTCTATGGTGACATAATGTTTCCATGTTTTTATCGGGCCCCATGCTTTCACAATTCATCCCTGGCCCTTATACAACACCTTGTGTGACAAGGGATCATTAGATTGTTAGCCTGCATTGGGTCACAAAGGTTCCTTGCTTCTCTTAACCTCTGTGGTGTCACAATGCATTCCAAGCCCTTTTAGGCCACTTGGTCTTACAATGAACCATTTGATTCTTGGCCTTCATGGTGTCATAATGGTTCCTTGCTTCTATCGGTCCCCATGCTGTCACAGTTCATCCGTGGTCCTTTTCAGCCCCCTGGTGTCAAAAGGGATTCTTAGATTGTTAGCCTGCATTGGGTCACAATGCTTCCTTGCTTCTCTTAACCCCTGTGGTGTCACAATGCATCCCATGCCCTTTTAGTCCACTTGGTGTTACAATGAATCATTTGATTCTTGGCCTCTGTGGTGTCATAATGTTTCCAGGTTTTTCTTGGGCCCCATGCTGTAACAATTCATCCCTGGCCCATTCACAACACCTTGTGTGACAAGGGATCATTAGATTGTTAGCCTCCCTTGGGTCACAATGGTTCCTTGCTTCTCTTAACCTCTGTGGTGTCACAATGCATTCCAAGGCCTTTTAGGCCACTTGGTATTACAATGAACCATTGATTCTTGGCCTTCATGGTGTCATAATGGTTCCTTGTTTCTATAGGTCCCCATGCTGTCAGAGTTCATCTGTGGTCCTTTTGCGCCTCCTGTTGTCAAAAGGGATTCTTAGATTGTTAGCCTGCATTGGGTCACAATGGTTCCTTGCTTCTCTTAACCCCTGTGGTGTCACAATGCATCCCATGCCCTTTTAGGCCACTTGATGTCACAATGAATCATTTGATTCTTGGCCTCTATGGTGGCATAATAGATCCTTGCTTCTTTTGGTCGCCGTGCTGTAACAATTCATCCCTGGCCCTTTTAGGCCCATTGGTGTCAAAAGGGATCATTGGATTGTCAGCCTGCATTGGGTCACAATGCTTCCTTGCTTCTCTTAACCTCTGTGGTGACACAATGCATCCCATGCCCTTTTAGGCCACTTGATGTCACAATGAATCATTTGATTCTTGGCCTCCATGGTGGCATAATTGTACCAGGTTTTAATTGGCCTCTGTGCTTTCACAATTCATCCCTGGCCCTTTTAGGCCAATTGGTGTCACAAGGGAACATTAGATTGTTAGCCTCCATTGGGTAACAATGGATCCTTGCTTCTCTTAAGCTCTGTGGTGTCACAATGCATTCCATGCACTTTTAGGCCACTTGATGTCACAATGAATCATTTGATTCTTGGCCTCCATGGTGGCATAATAGTTCCTTGTATCTAGTGGGCCCCACGCTGTCACAATTCATTCCTGGCCCTTTTACGACCCCTGGCGTCAAAAGGGATCCTGGGATTATTAGCCTCCATAGGGTCACAATGGATCCTTGCTTCTCTTAACCCCTGTGGTGTCACAATGCATCCCATGCCCTTTTAGGCCACTTGATGTCACAATGAATCATTTGATTCTTGGCCTCCATGGTGGCATAATAGATCCTTGCTTCTATTGGTCCCCGTACTCTAACAATCCGTCCCTGGCGGTTTTTATACCCCCTGGTGCCACAAGGGATCATTAGATTGTTAGCCTCCCTTGGGTCACAATGGTTCCTTGCTTCTCTTAACCTCTGTGGTGTCACAATGCATTCCAAGCCCTTTTAGGCCACTTGGTCTTACAATGAACCATTTGATTCTTGGCCTTCATGGTGTCAGAATGGTTCCTTGCTTCTGTAGGTCCCCATGCTGTCACAGTTCATCCGTGTTCCTTTTACGCCCATTGGTGTCAAAAGCGTTTCTTAGATTGTTAGCCTGCATTGGGTCACAATGCTTCCTTGCTTCTCTTAACCCCTGTGGTGTCACAATGCATCCCATGCCCTTTTAGGCCACTTGGTGTTACAATGAATCATTTGATTCTTGGCCTCTATGGTGACATAATGTTTCCATGTTTTTATTGGGCCCCATGTTTTCACAATTCATCCCTGGCCCTGATACAACACATTGTGTGACAAGGGATCATTAGATTGTTAGCCTCCCTTGGGTCACAATGGTTCCTTGCTTCTCTTAACCTCTGTGGTGTCACAATGCATCCCATGCCCTTTTAGGCCACTTGATGTCACAATGAATCATTTGATTCTTGGCCTCCATGGTGGCATAATAGTTCATTGTATCTATTGGGCCCCATGCTGTCACAATTCATTCCTGGCCCTTTTACGCCCCCTGGTGTCAAAAGGGGTCCTGGGATTATTAGCCTCCATAGGGTCACAATGGATCCTTGCTTCTCTTAACCTTTGTGGTGTCACAATGCATTCCAAGCCCTTTTAGGCCACTTGGTCTTACAATGAACCATTTGATTCTTGGCCTTCATGGTGTCATAATGGTTCCTTGATTCTATAGGTCCCCATGCTGTCACAGTTCATCCGTGGTCCTTTTACGCCCCCTGGTGTCAAAAGGGATTCTTAGATTGTTAGCCTGCTTTGGGTCACAATGGATCCTTGCTTCTCTTAACCCCTGTGGTGTCACAATGCATCCCATGCCCTTTTTGGCCACTTGGTGTTACAATGAATCATTTGAGTCTTGGCCTCTATGGTGTCATAATATTTCCATGTTTTTCTTGGACCCCATGCTGTAACAATTCATCATTGGCCCTTTTACAACACCTTGTGTAACAAGGGATCATTAGATTGTTAGCCTCCCTTGGGTCACAATGGTTCCTTGCTTCTATTAACCTCTGTGGTGTCACAATGCATTCCAAGACCTTTTAGGCCACTTGGTCTTACAATGAACCATTGATTCTTGGCCTTCATGGTGTCATAATGGTTCCTTGCTTCTATCGGTCCCCATGCTGTCAGAGTTCATCTGTGGTCCTTTTGCGCCTCCTGTTGTCAAAAGGGATTCTTAGATTGTTAGCCTGCATTGGGTCACAATGGTGCCTTGCTTCTCTTAACCCCTGTGTTGTCACAATGCATCCCATGCCCGTTTAGGCCACTTGATGTCACAATGAATCATTTGATTCTTGGCCTCCATGGTGGCATAATTCTACCAGGTTTTAATTGTGCCCAATGTTTCTCAATTCATACCTGGCCCTTTTAGGCCCATTGGTTTTCACAAGGGATCATTAGATTGTTAGCCCCCCTTGGGTCACAATGGATCCTTGCTTCTCTTAACCCCTGTGCTGTCACAATGCATCCCATGCCCTTTTAGGCCACATGATGTCACAATGAATTATTTGATTCTTGGCCTCTACGGTGGCATAATAGATCCTTGCTTCTATTGGTCCCCGTGCTGTAACAATTCATCCCTGGCCCTTTTAGGCCCATTGGTGTCACAAGGGATCATTAGATTGTTAGCCTCCATTGGGTCACAATGGTTCCTTGTTTCTCTTAACCTCTGTGGTGTCACAATGCATCCCATGCCCTTTTAGGCCACTTGATGTCACAATGAATCATTTGAATCTTGGCCTCTATGGTTTCATAATAGTTCATTGTATCTATTGGGCCCCATGCTGTCACAATTCATTCCTGGCCCTTTTGCGCCCCCTGGTGTCTAAAGGGATTCTTAGATTGTTAGCCTCCATTGGGTCACACTGGATCCTTGCTTCTCTTAACCCCTGTGCTGTCACAATGCATTCCATGCCCTTTTAGGCCACATGATGTCAAATTGAATTATTTGATTCTTGGCCACCACGGTGGCATAATAGATCCTAGATTCTATCGGTCCCCGTGCTGTAACACTTCATCCCTGGCCCTTTTAGGCCCATTGGTGTCACAAGGGATCAGTAGATTGTTAGCCTCCATTGGGTAACAATGGTTCCTTGCTTCTCTTAACCTCTGTGGTGTCACAATGCATCCCATGCCCTTTTAGGCCACATGATGTCACAATGAATCATTTGATTCTTGGCCTCTATGGTGACATAATGTTTCCAGGTTTTAATTGGGCCCCATGCTTTCACAATTCATCCCTGGCCCTTATAGAACACCTTGTGTGACAAGGGATCATTAGATTGTTAGCCTGCATTGGGTCACAATGGTTCCTTGCTTCTCTTAACCCCGGTGGTGTCACAATGCATTCCAAGCGCTTTTAGGCCAGTTGGTCTCACAATGAACCATTTGATTCTTGGCCTTCATGGTGTCGTAATGGTTCCTTGTTTCTATAGGTCCCCATGCTGTCACAGTTCATCCGTGGTCCTTTTGCGCCCCCTGGTGTCAAAAGGGATTCTTAGATTGTTAGCCTGCATTGGGTCACAATGGTTCCTTGCTTCTCTTAACCCCTGTGGTGTCACAATGCATCCCATGCCCTTTTAGGCCACTTGGTGTTACAATGTATCATTTGATTCTTGGCCTCTATGGTGACATAATGTTTCCATGTTTTTATTGGGCCCCATGCTTTCACAATTCATCCCTGGCCCTTATACAACACCTTGTGTGACAAGGGATCATTAGATTGTTAGCCTGCATTGGGTCACAAAGGTTCCTTGCTTCTCTTAACCTCTGTGGTGTCACAATGCATTCCAAGCCCTTTTAGGCCACTTGGTCTTACAATGAGCCATTTGATTCTTGGCCTTCATGGTGTCATAATGGTTCCTTGCTTCTATCGGTCCCCATGCTGTCACAGTTCATCCGTGGTCCTTTTCAGCCCCCTGGTGTCAAAAGGGATTCTTAGATTGTTATCCTTCATTGGGTCACAATGCTTCCTTGCTTCTCTTAACCCCTGTGGTGTCAAAATGCATCCCATGCCCTTTTAGTCCACTTGGTGTTACAATGAATCATTTGATTCTTGGCCTCTGTGGTGTCATAATGTTTCCAGGTTTTTCTTGGGCCCCATGCTGTAACAATTCATCCCTGGCCCATTCACAACACCTTGTGTGACAAGGGATCATTAGATTGTTAGCCTCCCTTGGGTCACAATGGTTCCTTGCTTCTCTTAACCTCTGTGGTGTCACAATGCATTCCAAGCCCTTTTAGGCCACTTGGTATTACAATGAACCATTGATTCTTGGCCTTCATGGTGTCATAATGGTTCCTTGCTTCTATAGGTCCCCATGCTGTCAGAGTTCATCTGTGGTCCTTTTGCGCCTCCTGCTGTCAAAAGGGATTCTTAGATTGTTAGCCTGCATTGGGTCACAATGGTTCCTTGCTTCTCTTAACCCCTGTGGTGTCACAATGCATCCCATGCCCTTTTAGGCCACTTGATGTCACAATGAATCATTTGATTCTTGGCCTCTATGGTGGCATAATAGATCCTTGCTTCTTTTGGTCGCCGTGCTGTAACAATTCATCCCTGGCCCTTTTAGGCCCATTGGTGTCAAAAGGGATCATTGGATTGTCAGCCTGCATTGGGTCACAATGCTTCCTTGCTTCTCTTAACCCCTGTGGTGTCACAATGCATCCCATGCCCTTTTAGGCCACATGATGTCACAATGAATCATTTGATTCTTGGCCTCCATGGTGGCATAATAGTTCCTTGTATCTATTGGGCCCCATGCTGTCACAATTCATTCCTGGCCCTTTTGCGCCCCCTGGTGTCAAAAGGGATCCTGGCACTATTAGCCTCCTTTGGGTCACAATGGTTCCTTGCTTCTCTTAACCCCTGTGGTGTCACAATGCATTCCAAGCCCTTTTAGGCCACTTGGTGTTACAATGAATCATTTGATTCTTGGCCTCCATGGTGACATAATGTTTCCATGTTTTTATTGGGCCCCATGCTTTCACAATTCATCCCTGGCCCTATTACAACCCCTGGTGTCACAATGGATCATTAGATTGTATAGCCTGCATTGGGTCAAAATGGTTCCTTGCTTCTCTTAACCTCTGTGGTGTCACAATGCATCCCATGCCCTTTTAGGCCACATGATGTCACAATGAATCATTTGATTCTTGGCCTCCAGGGTGGCATAATAGATCCTTGCTTCTATTGGTCCCCGTGCTGTAACAATCCCTCCCTGGCCCTTTTTATACCCCCTGGTGCCACAAGGGATCATTAGATTGTTAGCCTGCATTGGGTCACAATGGTTCCTTGCTTCTCTTAACCCCTGTGCTGTCACAATGCATCCCATGCCCTTTTATGCCACTTTATGTCACAATGAATCATTTGATTCTTGACCTCCATGGTGTCATAAGGGTTCCTTGCTTCTGTAGGTCCCCATGCTGTCAGAGTTCATCCGTGGTCCTTTTGCGCCCCCTGTTGTCAAAAGGGATTCTTAGATTGTTAGCCTGCATTGGGTCACAATGGTTCCTTGCTTCTCTTAACCTCTGTGGTGTCACAATGCATCCCATGCCCTTTTAGGCCACTTGATGTCACAATGAATCATTTGATTCTTGGCCTCCATGGTGGCATAATTGTACCAGGTTTTAATTGGGCCCCATGTTTCACAATTAATCCCTGGCCCTTTTAGGCCCATTGGTGTCACAAGGGATCATTAGATTGTCAGCCTGCATTGGGTCACAATGGTTCCTTTCTTCTCTTAACCTCTGTGGTGTCACAATGCATCCCATGCTCTTCTAGGCCACTTGATGTCACAATGAATCATTTGATTCTTGGCCTCCATGGTGGCATAATAGATCCTTGTATCTATTGGGCCCCATGCTGTCACAATTCATTCCTGGCCCTTTTGCGCCCCCTGGTGTCAAAAGGGATCCTGGCACTATTAGCCTCCTTTGGGTCACAATGCTTCCTTGCTTCTCTTAACCCCTGTGGTGTCACAATGCATCCCATGCCCTTTTAGGCCACTTGATGTCACAATGAATCATTTGATTCTTGGCCTCCATGGTGGCATAATTGTACCAGGTTTTAATTGGCCTCTGTGCTTTCACAATTCATCCCTGGCCCTTTTAGGCCAATTGGTGTCAAAAGGGATCATTAGATTGTTAGCCTCCATTGGGTCACAATGGATCCTTGCTTCTCTTAACCCCTGTGCTGTCACAATGCATCCCATGCCCTTTTAGGCCACTTGGTCTTACAATGAACCATTTGATTCTTGGCCTCCATGGTGACATAATTGTACCAGGTTTTACTTGGGCCCCATGCTTTCACAAAACATCCCTGCCCCTTTTAGGCCCATTGGTGTCACAAGGGATCATTAGATTGTTAGCCTCCATTGGGTAACAATGGTTCCTTGCTTCTCTTAACCCCTGTGGTGTCACAATGCATCCCATGCCCTTTTAGGCCACTTGATGTCACAATGAATCATTTGATTCTTGGCCTCTATGGTGACATAATGTTTCCATGTTTTTATCGGGCCCCATGCTTTCACAATTCATCCCTGGCCCTTATACAACACCTTGTGTGACAAGGGATCATTAGATTGTTAGCCTGCATTGGGTCACAAAGGTTCCTTGCTTCTCTTAACCTCTGTGGTGTCACAATGCATTCCAAGCCCTTTTAGGCCACTTGGTCTTACAATGAACCATTTGATTCTTGGCCTTCATGGTGTCATAATGGTTCCTTGCTTCTATCGGTCCCCATGCTGTCACAGTTCATCCGTGGTCCTTTTCAGCCCCCTGGTGTCAAAAGGGATTCTTAGATTGTTATCCTTCATTGGGTCACAATGCTTCCTTGCTTCTCTTAACCCCTGTGGTGTCACAATGCATCCCATGCCCTTTTAGGCCACTTGATGTCACAATGAATCATTTGATTCTTGGCCTCTATGGTGGCATAATAGATCCTTGCTTCTTTTGGTCGCCGTGCTGTAACAATTCATCCCTGGCCCTTTTAGGCCCATTGGTGTCACAAGGGATCATTGGATTGTCAGCCTGCATTGGGTCACAATGGTTCCTTGCTTCTCTTAACCTCTGTGGTGACACAATGCATCCCATGCCCTTTTAGGCCACTTGATGTCACAATGAATCATTTGATTCTTGGCCTCCATGGTGGCATAATTGTACCAGGTTTTAATTGGCCTCTGTGCTTTCACAATTCATCCCTGGCCCTTTTAGGCCAATTGGTGTCACAAGGGATCATTAGATTGTTAGCCTCCATTGGGTAACAATGGATCCTTTCTTCTCTTAAGCTCTGTGGTGTCACAATGCATTCCATGCACTTTTAGGCCACTTGATGTCACAATGAATCATTTGATTCTTGGCCTCCATGGTGGCATAATAGTTCCTTGTATCTAGTGGGCCCCACGCTGTCACAATTCATTCCTGGCCCTTTTACGACCCCTGGCGTCAAAAGGGATCCTGGGATTATTAGCCTCCATAGGGTCACAATGGATCCTTGCTTCTCTTAACCCCTGTGGTGTCGCAATGCATCCCATGCCCTTTTAGGCCACTTGATGTCACAATGAATCATTTGATTCTTGGCCTCCATGGTGGCATAATAGATCCTTGCTTCTATTGGTCCCCGTACTCTAACAATCCGTCCCTGGCCGTTTTTATACCCCCTGGTGCCACAAGGGATCATTAGATTGTTAGCCTGCATTGGGTCACAATGGTTCCTTGCTTCTCTTAACCTCTGTGGTGTCACAATGCATTCCAAGCCCTTTTAGGCCACTTGGTCTTACAATGAACCATTTGATTCTTGGCCTTCATGGTGTCATAATGGTTCCTTGCTTCTGTAGGTCCCCATGCTGTCACAGTTCATCCGTGTTCCTTTTACGCCCATTGGTGTCAAAAGCGTTTCTTAGATTGTTAGCCTGCATTGGGTCACAATGCTTCCTTGCTTCTCTTAACCCCTGTGGTGTCACAATGCATCCCATGCCCTTTTAGGCCACTTGGTGTTACAATGAATCATTTGATTCTTGGCCTCTATGGTGACATAATGTTTCCATGTTTTTATTGGGCCCCATGCTTTCACAATTCATCCCTGGCCCTTTTACGGCCCCTGGTGTCAAAAGGGGTCCTGGGATTATTAGCCTCCATAGGGTCACAATGGATCCTTGCTTCTCTTAACCTTTGTGGTGTCACAATGCATTCCAAGCCCTTTTAGGCCACTTGGTCTTACAATGAACCATTTGATTCTTGGCCTCCATGGTGTCATAATGGTTCCTTGCTTCTATAGGTCCCCATGCTGTCACAGTTCATCCGTGGTCCTTTTACGCCCCCTGGTGTCAAAAGGGATTCTTAGATTGTTAGCCTGCATTGGGTCACAATGGATCCTTGCTTCTCTTAACCCCTGTGGTGTCACAATGCATCCCATGCCCTTTTAGGCCACTTGGTGTTACAATGAATCATTTGAGTCTTGGCCTCCATGGTGTCATAATATTTCCATGTTTTTCTTGGACCCCATGCTGTAACAATTCATCATTGGCCCTTTTACAACACCTTGTGTGACAAGGGATCATTAGATTGTTAGCCTCCCTTGGGTCACAATGGTTCCTTGCTTCTATTAACCTCTGTGGTGTCACAATGCATTCCAAGACCTTTTAGGCCACTTGGTCTTACAATGAACCATTGATTCTTGGCCTTCATGGTGTCATAATGGTTCCTTGCTTCTATCGGTCCCCATGCTGTCAGAGTTAATCTGTGGTCCTTTTGCGCCTCCTGTTGTCAAAAGGGATTCTTAGATTGTTAGCCTGCATTGGGTCACAATGGTGCCTTGCTTCTCTTAACCCCTGTGGTGTCACAATGCATCACATGCCCGTTTAGGCCACTTGATGTCACAATGAATCATTTGATTCTTGGCCTCCATGGTGGCATAATTGTACCAGGTTTTAATTGAGCCCAATGTTTCTCAAATCATACCTGGCCCTTTTAGGCCCATTGGTTTTCACAAGGGATCATTAGATTGTTAGCCCCCCTTGGGTCACAATGGATCCTTGCTTCTCTTAACCCCTGTGCTGTCACAATGCATCCCATGCCCTTTTAGGCCACATGATGTCACAATGAATTATTTGATTCTTGGCCTCTACGGTGGCATAATAGATCCTTGCTTCTATTGGTCCCCGTGCTGTAACAATTCATCCCTGGCCCTTTTAGGCCCATTGGTGTCACAAGGGATCATTAGATTGTTAGCCTCCATTGGGTAACAATGGTTCCTTGCTTCTCTTATCCTCTGTGGTGTCACAATGCATCCCATGCCCTTTTAGGCCACTTGGTCTTACAATGAATCATTTGATTCTTGGCCTCTATGGTGACATAATGTTTCCATGTTTTTATTGGGCCCCATGCTTTCGCAATTCATCCCTGGCCCTTATACAACTCCTTGTGTGACAAGGGATCATTAGATTGTTAGCCTGCATAGGGTCACAATGGTTCCTTGCTTCTCTTAACCTCTGTGGTGTCACAATGCATTCCAAGCCCTTTTAGGCCACTTGGTCTTACGATGAACCATTTGATTCTTGGCCTTCATGGTGTCATAATGGTTCCTTGCTTCTATACGTCCCCATGCTGTCAGAGTCCATCCGTGGTCCTTTTGCGCCCCCTGGTGTCAAAAGGGATCATTAGATTGTTAGTCTGCATTGGGTCACAATGGTTCCTTGCTTCTCTTAACCCCTGTGGTGTCACAATGCATCCCATGCCCTTTTAGGCCACTTGATGTCGCAATGAATCATTTAATTCTTGGCCTCCATGGTGGCGTAGTTGTACCATGTTTTAATTGGGCCCCAGGCTTTCACAATACATCCCTGCCCCATTTAGGCCCATTGGTGTCAAAAGGGATCATTAGATTGTTAGCCTCCCTTGGGTCACAATGGTTCATTGCTTTTCTTAACCTCTGTGCTGTCACAATGCATCCCATGCCCTTTTAGGCCACTTGGTCTTACAATGAATCATTTGATTCTTGGCCTCCATGGTGGCATAATTGTACCAGGTTTTACTTGGGCCCCATGCTTTCACAATACATCCCTGCCCCTTTTAGGCCCATTGGTGTCACAAGGGATCATTAGATTGTTAGCCTGCATTGGGTCACAATGGTTCCTTGCTTCTATTAACCTCTGTGGTGTCACAATGCATCCCATGCCCTTTTAGGCCACTTGATGTCACAATGAATCATTTGATTCTGGCCTCCATGGTGGCATAATTGTACCAGGTTTTAATTGGGCCCCATGTTTCACAATTAATCCCTGGCCCTTTTAGGCCCATTGGTGTCACAAGGGATCATTAGATTGTCAGCCTGCATTGGGTCACAATGGTTCCTTTCTTCTCTTAACCTCTGTGGTGTCACAATGCATCCCATGCTCTTCTAGGCCACTTGATGTCACAATGAATCATTTGATTCTTGGCCTCCATGGTGGCATAATAGTTCCTTGTATCTATTGGGCCCCATGCTGTCACAATTCATTCCTGGCCCTTTTGCGCCCCCTGGTGTCAAAAGGGATCCTGGCACTATTAGCCTCCTTTGGGTCACAATGGTTCCTTGCTTCTCTTAACCCCTGTGGTGTCACAATGCATCCCATGCCCTTTTAGGCCACTTGATGTCACAATGAATCATTTGATTCTTGGCCTCTATGGTGACATAATGTTTCCATGTTTTTATCGGGCCCCATGCTTTCACAATTCATCCCTGGCCCTTTTACAACACCTTGTGTGACAAGGGATCTTTAGATTGTTAGCCTGCATTGGGTCACAAAGGTTCCTTGCTTCTCTTAACCTCTGTGGTGTCACAATGCATTCCAAGACCTTTTAGGCCACTTGGTGTTACGATGAATCATTTGATTCTTGGCCTCCATGGTGACATAATGTTTCCATGTTTTTATTGGGCCCCATGCTTTCACAATTCATCCCTGGCCCTATTACAACCCCTGGTGTCACAATGGATCATTAGATTGTGTAGCCTGCATTGGGTCAAAATGGTTCCTTGCTTCTCTTAACCTCTGTGGTGTCACAATGCATCCCATGCCCTTTTAGGCCACATGATGTCACAATGAATCATTTGATTCTTGGCCTCCAGGGTGGCATAATAGATCCTTGCTTCTATTGGTCCCCGTGCTGTAACAATCCCTCCCTGGCCCTTTTTATACCCCCTGGTGCCACAAGGGATCATTAGATTGTTAGCCTGCATTGGGTCACAATGGATCCTTGCTTCTCTTAACCCCTGTGGTGTCACAATGCATCCCATGCCCTTTTATGCCACTTTATGTCACAATGAATCATTTGATTCTTGACCTCCATTGTGTCATAAGGGTTCCTTGCTTCTGAAGGTCCCCATGCTGTCAGAGTTCATCCGTGGTCCTTTTTCGCCCCCTGGTGTCAAAAGGGATTCTTAGATTGTTAGCCTGCATTGGGTCACAATGGTTCCTTGCTTCTCTTAACGCCTGTGGTGTCACAATGCATCCCATGCCCTTTTAGGCCACTTGATGTCACAATGAATCATTTGATTCTTGGCCTCCATGGTGGCATAATTGTACCAGGTTTTAATTGGGCCCCATGTTTCACAATTAATCCCTGGCCCTTTTAGGCCCATTGGTGTCACAAGGGATCATTAGATTGTCAGCCTGCATTGGGTCACAATGGTTCCTTGCTTCTCTTAACCCCTGTGGTGTCACAATGCATCCCATGCCCTTTTAGGCCACTTGATGTCACAATGAATCATTTGATTCTTGGCCTCTATGGTGACATAATGTTTCCATGTTTTTATCGGGCCCCATGCTTTCACAATTCATCCCTGGCCCTTATACAACACCTTGTGTGACAAGGGATCATTAGATTGTTAGCCTGCATTGGGTCACAAAGGTTCCTTGCTTCTCTTAACCTCTGTGGTGTCACAATGCATTCCAAGCCCTTTTAGGCCACTTGGTCTTACAATGAACCATTTGATTCTTGGCCTTCATGGTGTCATAATGGTTCCTTGCTTCTATCGGTCCCCATGCTGTCACAGTTCATCCGTGGTCCCTTTCAGCCCCCTGGTGTCAAAAGGGATTCTTAGATTGTTATCCTTCATTGGGTCACAATGCTTCCTTGCTTCTCTTAACCCCTGTGGTGTCACAATGCATCCCATGCCCTTTTAGGCCACTTGGTGTTACAATGAATCATTTGATTCTTGGCCTCTATGGTGGCATAATAGATCCTTGCTTCTTTTGGTCGCCGTGCTGTAACAATTCATCCCTGGCCCTTTTAGGCCCATTGGTGTCACAAGGGATCATTGGATTGTCAGCCTGCATTGGGTCACAATGGTTCCTTGCTTCTCTTAACCTCTGTGGTGACACAATGCATCCCATGCCCTTTTAGGCCACTTGATGTCACAATGAATCATTTGATTCTTGGCCTCCATGGTGGCATAATTGTACCAGGTTTTAATTGGCCTCTGTGCTTTCACAATTCATCCCTGGCCCTTTTAGGCCAATTGGTGTCACAAGGGATCATTAGATTGTTAGCCTCCATTGGGTAACAATGGATCCTTTCTTCTCTTAAGCTCTGTGGTGTCACAATGCATTCCATGCACTTTTAGGCCACTTGATGTCACAATGAATCATTTGATTCTTGGCCTCCATGGTGGCATAATAGTTCCTTGTATCTAGTGGGCCCCACGCTGTCACAATTCATTCCTGGCCCTTTTACGACCCCTGGCGTCAAAAGGGATCCTGGGATTATTAGCCTCCATAGGGTCACAATGGATCCTTGCTTCTCTTAACCCCTGTGGTGTCGCAATGCATCCCATGCCCTTTTAGGCCACTTGATGTCACAATGAATCATTTGATTCTTGGCCTCCATGGTGGCATAATAGATCCTTGCTTCTATTGGTCCCCGTACTCTAACAATCCGTCCCTGGCCGTTTTTATACCCCCTGGTGCCACAAGGGATCATTAGATTGTTAGCCTGCATTGGGTCACAATGGTTCCTTGCTTCTCTTAACCTCTGTGGTGTCACAATGCATTCCAAGCCCTTTTAGGCCACTTGGTCTTACAATGAACCATTTGATTCTTGGCCTTCATGGTGTCATAATGGTTCCTTGCTTCTGTAGGTCCCCATGCTGTCACAGTTCATCCGTGTTCCTTTTACGCCCATTGGTGTCAAAAGCGTTTCTTAGATTGTTAGCCTGCATTGGGTCACAATGCTTCCTTGCTTCTCTTAACCCCTGTGGTGTCACAATGCATCCCATGCCCTTTTAGGCCACTTGGTGT
Source organism: Cinclus cinclus (assembly GCF_963662255.1). Classification (NCBI taxonomy): domain Eukaryota; kingdom Metazoa; phylum Chordata; class Aves; order Passeriformes; family Cinclidae; genus Cinclus; species Cinclus cinclus. Next base: position 338,830 of record NW_026912129.1, read on the forward strand.
TACAATGAATCATTTGATTCTTGGCCTCTATGGTGACATAATGTTTCCATGTTTTTATTGGGCCCCATGCTTTCACAATTCATCCCTGGCCCTTTTACGGCCCCTGGTGTCAAAAGGGGTCCTGGGATTATTAGCCTCCATAGGGTCACAATGGATCCTTGCTTCTCTTAACCTTTGTGGTGTCACAATGCATTCCAAGCCCTTTTAGGCCACTTGGTCTTACAATGAACCATTTGATTCTTGGCCTCCATGGTGTCATAATGGTTCCTTGCTTCTATAGGTCCCCATGCTGTCACAGTTCATCCGTGGTCCTTTTACGCCCCCTGGTGTCAAAAGGGATTCTTAGATTGTTAGCCTGCATTGGGTCACAATGGATCCTTGCTTCTCTTAACCCCTGTGGTGTCACAATGCATCCCATGCCCTTTTAGGCCACTTGGTGTTACAATGAATCATTTGAGTCTTGGCCTCCATGGTGTCATAATATTTCCATGTTTTTCTTGGACCCCATGCTGTAACAATTCATCATTGGCCCTTTTACAACACCTTGTGTGACAAGGGATCATTAGATTGTTAGCCTCCCTTGGGTCACAATGGTTCCTTGCTTCTATTAACCTCTGTGGTGTCACAATGCATTCCAAGACCTTTTAGGCCACTTGGTCTTACAATGAACCATTGATTCTTGGCCTTCATGGTGTCATAATGGTTCCTTGCTTCTATCGGTCCCCATGCTGTCAGAGTTAATCTGTGGTCCTTTTGCGCCTCCTGTTGTCAAAAGGGATTCTTAGATTGTTAGCCTGCATTGGGTCACAATGGTGCCTTGCTTCTCTTAACCCCTGTGGTGTCACAATGCATCACATGCCCGTTTAGGCCACTTGATGTCACAATGAATCATTTGATTCTTGGCCTCCATGGTGGCATAATTGTACCAGGTTTTAATTGAGCCCAATGTTTCTCAAATCATACCTGGCCCTTTTAGGCCCATTGGTTTTCACAAGGGATCATTAGATTGTTAGCCCCCCTTGGGTCACAATGGATCCTTGCTTCTCTTAACCCCTGTGCTGTCACAATGCATCCCATGCCCTTTTAGGCCACATGATGTCACAATGAATTATTTGATTCTTGGCCTCTACGGTGGCATAATAGATCCTTGCTTCTATTGGTCCCCGTGCTGTAACAATTCATCCCTGGCCCTTTTAGGCCCATTGGTGTCACAAGGGATCATTAGATTGTTAGCCTCCATTGGGTAACAATGGTTCCTTGCTTCTCTTATCCTCTGTGGTGTCACAATGCATCCCATGCCCTTTTAGGCCACTTGGTCTTACAATGAATCATTTGATTCTTGGCCTCTATGGTGACATAATGTTTCCATGATTTTATTGGGCCCCATGCTTTCGCAATTCATCCCTGGCCCTTATACAACTCCTTGTGTGACAAGGGATCATTAGATTGTTAGCCTGCATAGGGTCACAATGGTTCCTTGCTTCTCTTAACCTCTGTGGTGTCACAATGCATTCCAAGCCCTTTTAGGCCACTTGGTCTTACGATGAACCATTTGATTCTTGGCCTTCATGGTGTCATAATGGTTCCTTGCTTCTATACGTCCCCATGCTGTCAGAGTCCATCCGTGGTCCTTTTGCGCCCCCTGGTGTCAAAAGGGATCATTAGATTGTTAGTCTGCATTGGGTCACAATGGTTCCTTGCTTCTCTTAACCCCTGTGGTGTCACAATGCATCCCATGCCCTTTTAGGCCACTTGATGTCGCAATGAATCATTTAATTCTTGGCCTCCATGGTGGCGTAGTTGTACCATGTTTTAATTGGGCCCCAGGCTTTCACAATACATCCCTGCCCCATTTAGGCCCATTGGTGTCAAAAGGGATCATTAGATTGTTAGCCTCCCTTGGGTCACAATGGTTCATTGCTTTTCTTAACCTCTGTGCTGTCACAATGCATCCCATGCCCTTTTAGGCCACTTGGTCTTACAATGAATCATTTGATTCTTGGCCTCCATGGTGGCATAATTGTACCAGGTTTTACTTGGGCCCCATGCTTTCACAATACATCCCTGCCCCTTTTAGGCCCATTGGTGTCACAAGGGATCATTAGATTGTTAGCCTGCATTGGGTCACAATGGTTCCTTGCTTCTATTAACCTCTGTGGTGTCACAATGCATCCCATGCCCTTTTAGGCCACTTGATGTCACAATGAATCATTTGATTCTGGCCTCCATGGTGGCATAATTGTACCAGGTTTTAATTGGGCCCCATGTTTCACAATTAATCCCTGGCCCTTTTAGGCCCATTGGTGTCACAAGGGATCATTAGATTGTCAGCCTGCATTGGGTCACAATGGTTCCTTTCTTCTCTTAACCTCTGTGGTGTCACAATGCATCCCATGCTCTTCTAGGCCACTTGATGTCACAATGAATCATTTGATTCTTGGCCTCCATGGTGGCATAATAGTTCCTTGTATCTATTGGGCCCCATGCTGTCACAATTCATTCCTGGCCCTTTTGCGCCCCCTGGTGTCAAAAGGGATCCTGGCACTATTAGCCTCCTTTGGGTCACAATGGTTCCTTGCTTCTCTTAACCCCTGTGGTGTCACAATGCATCCCATGCCCTTTTAGGCCACTTGATGTCACAATGAATCATTTGATTCTTGGCCTCTATGGTGACATAATGTTTCCATGTTTTTATCGGGCCCCATGCTTTCACAATTCATCCCTGGCCCTTTTACAACACCTTGTGTGACAAGGGATCTTTAGATTGTTAGCCTGCATTGGGTCACAAAGGTTCCTTGCTTCTCTTAACCTCTGTGGTGTCACAATGCATTCCAAGACCTTTTAGGCCACTTGGTGTTACGATGAATCATTTGATTCTTGGCCTCCATGGTGACATAATGTTTCCATGTTTTTATTGGGCCCCATGCTTTCACAATTCATCCCTGGCCCTATTACAACCCCTGGTGTCACAATGGATCATTAGATTGTGTAGCCTGCATTGGGTCAAAATGGTTCCTTGCTTCTCTTAACCTCTGTGGTGTCACAATGCATCCCATGCCCTTTTAGGCCACATGATGTCACAATGAATCATTTGATTCTTGGCCTCCAGGGTGGCATAATAGATCCTTGCTTCTATTGGTCCCCGTGCTGTAACAATCCCTCCCTGGCCCTTTTTATACCCCCTGGTGCCACAAGGGATCATTAGATTGTTAGCCTGCATTGGGTCACAATGGATCCTTGCTTCTCTTAACCCCTGTGGTGTCACAATGCATCCCATGCCCTTTTATGCCACTTTATGTCACAATGAATCATTTGATTCTTGACCTCCATTGTGTCATAAGGGTTCCTTGCTTCTGAAGGTCCCCATGCTGTCAGAGTTCATCCGTGGTCCTTTTTCGCCCCCTGGTGTCAAAAGGGATTCTTAGATTGTTAGCCTGCATTGGGTCACAATGGTTCCTTGCTTCTCTTAACGCCTGTGGTGTCACAATGCATCCCATGCCCTTTTAGGCCACTTGATGTCACAATGAATCATTTGATTCTTGGCCTCCATGGTGGCATAATTGTACCAGGTTTTAATTGGGCCCCATGTTTCACAATTAATCCCTGGCCCTTTTAGGCCCATTGGTGTCACAAGGGATCATTAGATTGTCAGCCTGCATTGGGTCACAATGGTTCCTTTCTTCTCTTAACCTCTGTGGTGTCACAATGCATCCCATGCTCTTCTAGGCCACTTGATGTCACAATGAATCATTTGATTCTTGGCCTCCATGGTGGCATAATAGTTCCTTGTATCTATTGGGCCCCATGCTGTCACAATTCATTCCTGGACCTTTTGCGCCCCCTGGTGTCAAAAGGGATCCTGGCACTATTAGCCTCCTTTGGGTCACAATGCTTCCTTGCTTCTCTTAACCCCTGTGCTGTCACAATGCATCCCATGCCCTTTTAGGCCACTTGATGTCACAATGAATCATTTGATTCTTGGCCTCCATGGTGGCATAATTGTACCAGGTTTTAATTGGCCTCTGTGCTGTCACAATTCATCCCTGGCCCTTTTAGGCCAATTGGTGTCAAAAGGGATCATTAGATTGTTAGCCTCCATTGGGTCACAATGGATCCTTGCTTCTCTTAACCCCTGTGCTGTCACAATGCATCCCATGCCCTTTTAGGCCACTTGGTCTTACAATGAACCATTTGATTCTTGGCCTCCATGGTGGCATAATTGTACCAGGTTTTACTTGGGCCCCATGCTTTCAGAAAACATCCCTGGCCCTTATATAACACCTTGTGTGACAAGGGATCATTCGATTGTTAGCCTGCATTGGGTCACAATGGTTCCTTGCTTCTCTTAACCCCGGTGGTGTCACAATGCATTCCAAGCCCTTTTAGGCCACTTGGTCTCACAATGAACCATTTGATTCTTGGCCTTCATGGTGTCATAATGGTTCCTTGCTTCTATAGGTCCCCATGCTGTCACAGTTCATCCGTGGTCCTTTTTCGCCCCCTGGTGTCAAAAGGGATTCTTAGATTGTTAGCCTGCATTGGGTCACAATGGTTCCTTGCTTCTCTTAACCCCTGCGGTGTCACAATGCATCCCATGCCCTTTTAGGCCACTTGATGTCACAATGAATCATTTGATTCTTGGCCTCTATGGTGACATAATGTTTCCATGTTTTTATCGGGCCCCATGCTTTCACAATTCATCCCTGGCCCTTATACAACACCTTGTGTGACAAGGGATCATTAGATTGTTAGCCTGCATTGGGTCACAAAGGTTCCTTGCTTCTCTTAACCTCTGTGGTGTCACAATGCATTCCAAGCCCTTTTAGGCCACTTGGTCTTACAATGAACCATTTGATTCTTGGCCTTCATGGTGTCATAATGGTTCCTTGCTTCTATCGGTCCCCATGCTGTCACAGTTCATCCGTGGTCCTTTTCAGCCCCCTGGTGTCAAAAGGGATTCTTAGATTGTTAGCCTGCATTGGGTCACAATGCTTCCTTGCTTCTCTTAACCCCTGTGGTGTCACAATGCATCCCATGCCCTTTTAGTCCACTTGGTGTTACAATGAATCATTTGATTCTTGGCCTCTGTGGTGTCATAATGTTTCCAGGTTTTTCTTGGGCCCCATGCTGTAACAATTCATCCCTGGCCCATTCACAACACCTTGTGTGACAAGGGATCATTAGATTGTTAGCCTCCCTTGGGTCACAATGGTTCCTTGCTTCTCTTAACCTCTGTGGTGTCACAATGCATTCCAAGCCCTTTTAGGCCACTTGGTATTACAATGAACCATTGATTCTTGGCCTTCATGGTGTCATAATGGTTCCTTGCTTCTATAGGTCCCCATGCTGTCAGAGTTCATCTGTGGTCCTTTTGCGCCTCCTGTTGTCAAAAGGGATTCTTAGATTGTTAGCCTGCATTGGGTCACAATGGTTCCTTGCTTCTCTTAACCCCTGTGGTGTCACAATGCATCCCATGCCCTTTTAGGCCACTTGATGTCACAATGAATCATTTGATTCTTGGCCTCTATGGTGGCATAATAGATCCTTGCTTCTTTTGGTCGCCGTGCTGTAACAATTCATCCCTGGCCCTTTTAGGCCCATTGGTGTCAAAAGGGATCATTGGATTGTCAGCCTGCATTGGGTCACAATGCTTCCTTGCTTCTCTTAACCTCTGTGGTGACACAATGCATCCCATGCCCTTTTAGGCCACTTGATGTCACAATGAATCATTTGATTCTTGGCCTCCATGGTGGCATAATTGTACCAGGTTTTAATTGGCCTCTGTGCTTTCACAATTCATCCCAGGCCCTTTTAGGCCCATTGGTGTCACAAGGGATCATTAGATTGTTAGCCTCCATTGGGTAACAATGGTTCCTTGCTTCTCTTAACCTCTGTGGTGTCACAATGCATCCCATGCCCTTTTAGGCCACTTGATGTCACAATGAATCATTTGAATCTTGGCGTCTATGGTTTCATAATAGTTCATTGTATCTATTGGGCCCCATGCTGTCACAATTCATTCCTGGCCCTTTTGCGCCCCCTGGTGTCTAAAGGGATTCTTAGATTGTTAGCCTCCATTGGGTCACACTGGATCCTTGCTTCTCTTAACCCCTGTGCTGTCACAATGCATTCCATGCCCTTTTAGGCCACATGATGTCACAATGAATTATTTGATTCTTGGCCTTCATGGTGTCATAATGGTTCCTTGCTTCTATAGGTCCCCATGCTGTCACAGTTCATCCGTGGTCCTTTTTCGCCCCCTGGTGTCAAAAGGGATTCTTAGATTGTTAGCCTGCATTGGGTCACAATGGTTCCTTGCTTCTCTTAACCCCTGTGGTGACACAATGCATCCCATGCCCTTTTAGGCCACTTGAAGTCACAATGAATCATTTGATTCTTGGCCTCCATGGTGGCATAATTGTACCAGGTTTTAATTGGCCTCTGTGCTTTCACAATTCATCCCTGGCCCTTTTAGGCCAATTGGTGTCACAAGGGAACATTAGATTGTTAGCCTCCATTGGGTAACAATGGATCCTTGCTTCTCTTAACCTCTGTGGTGTCACAATGCATTCCATGCACTTTTAGGCCACTTGATGTCACAATGAATCATTTGATTCTTGGCCTCCATGGTGGCATAATAGTTCCTTGTATCTAGTGGGCCCCACGCTGTCACAATTCATTCCTGGCCCTTTTACGACCCCTGGCGTCAAAAGGGATCCTGGGATTATTAGCCTCCATAGGGTCACAATGGATCCTTGCTTCTCTTAACCCCTGTGGTGTCACAATGCATCCCATGCCCTTTTAGGCCACTTGATGTCACAATGAATCATTTGATTCTTGGCCTCCATGGTGGCATAATTGTACCAGGTTTTAATTGGGCCCCATGTTTCACAATTAATCCCTGGCCCTTTTAGGCCCATTGGTGTCACAAGGGATCATTAGATTGTCAGCCTGCATTGGGTCACAATGGTTCCTTTCTTCTCTTAACCTCTGTGGTGTCACAATGCATCCCATGCTCTTCTAGGCCACTTGATGTCACAATGAATCATTTGATTCTTGGCCTCCATGGTGGCATAATAGTTCCTTGTATCTATTGGGCCCCATGCTGTCACAATTCATTCCTGGACCTTTTGCGCCCCCTGGTGTCAAAAGGGATCCTGGCACTATTAGCCTCCTTTGGGTCACAATGCTTCCTTGCTTCTCTTAACCCCTGTGCTGTCACAATGCATCCCATGCCCTTTTAGGCCACTTGATGTCACAATGAATCATTTGATTCTTGGCCTCCATGGTGGCATAATTGTACCAGGTTTTAATTGGCCTCTGTGCTGTCACAATTCATCCCTGGCCCTTTTAGGCCAATTGGTGTCAAAAGGGATCATTAGATTGTTAGCCTCCATTGGGTCACAATGGATCCTTGCTTCTCTTAACCCCTGTGCTGTCACAATGCATCCCATGCCCTTTTAGGCCACTTGGTCTTACAATGAACCATTTGATTCTTGGCCTCCATGGTGGCATAATTGTACCAGGTTTTACTTGGGCCCCATGCTTTCACAAAACATCCCTGGCCCTTATATAACACCTTGTGTGACAAGGGATCATTCGATTGTTAGCCTGCATTGGGTCACAATGGTTCCTTGCTTCTCTTAACCCCGGTGGTGTCACAATGCATTCCAAGCTCTTTTAGGCCACTTGGTCTCACAATGAACCATTTGATTCTTGGCCTTCATGGTGTCATAATGGTTCCTTGCTTCTATAGGTCCCCATGCTGTCACAGTTCATCCGTGGTCCTTTTTCGCCCCCTGGTGTCAAAAGGGATTCTTAGATTGTTAGCCTGCATTGGGTCACAATGGTTCCTTGCTTCTCTTAACCCCTGCGGTGTCACAATGCATCCCATGCCCTTTTAGGCCACTTGATGTCACAATGAATCATTTGATTCTTGGCCTCTATGGTGACATAATGTTTCCATGTTTTTATCGGGCCCCATGCTTTCACAATTCATCCCTGGCCCTTATACAACACCTTGTGTGACAAGGGATCATTAGATTGTTAGCCTGCATTGGGTCACAAAGGTTCCTTGCTTCTCTTAACCTCTGTGGTGTCACAATGCATTCCAAGCCCTTTTAGGCCACTTGGTCTTACAATGAACCATTTGATTCTTGGCCTTCATGGTGTCATAATGGTTCCTTGCTTCTATCGGTCCCCATGCTGTCACAGTTCATCCGTGGTCCTTTTCAGCCCCCTGGTGTCAAAAGGGATTCTTAGATTGTTAGCCTGCATTGGGTCACAATGCTTCCTTGCTTCTCTTAACCCCTGTGGTGTCACAATGCATCCCATGCCCTTTTAGTCCACTTGGTGTTACAATGAATCATTTGATTCTTGGCCTCTGTGGTGTCATAATGTTTCCAGGTTTTTCTTGGGCCCCATGCTGTAACAATTCATCCCTGGCCCATTCACAACACCTTGTGTGACAAGGGATCATTAGATTGTTAGCCTCCCTTGGGTCACAATGGTTCCTTGCTTCTCTTAACCTCTGTGGTGTCACAATGCATTCCAAGCCCTTTTAGGCCACTTGGTATTACAATGAACCATTGATTCTTGGCCTTCATGGTGTCATAATGGTTCCTTGCTTCTATAGGTCCCCATGCTGTCAGAGTTCATCTGTGGTCCTTTTGCGCCTCCTGTTGTCAAAAGGGATTCTTAGATTGTTAGCCTGCATTGGGTCACAATGGTTCCTTGCTTCTCTTAACCCCTGTGGTGTCACAATGCATCCCATGCCCTTTTAGGCCACTTGATGTCACAATGAATCATTTGATTCTTGGCCTCTATGGTGGCATAATAGATCCTTGCTTCTTTTGGTCGCCGTGCTGTAACAATTCATCCCTGGCCCTTTTAGGCCCATTGGTGTCAAAAGGGATCATTGGATTGTCAGCCTGCATTGGGTCACAATGCTTCCTTGCTTCTCTTAACCTCTGTGGTGACACAATGCATCCCATGCCCTTTTAGGCCACTTGATGTCACAATGAATCATTTGATTCTTGGCCTCCATGGTGGCATAATTGTACCAGGTTTTAATTGGCCTCTGTGCTTTCACAATTCATCCCAGGCCCTTTTAGGCCCATTGGTGTCACAAGGGATCATTAGATTGTTAGCCTCCATTGGGTAACAATGGTTCCTTGCTTCTCTTAACCTCTGTGGTGTCACAATGCATCCCATGCCCTTTTAGGCCACTTGATGTCACAATGAATCATTTGAATCTTGGCGTCTATGGTTTCATAATAGTTCATTGTATCTATTGGGCCCCATGCTGTCACAATTCATTCCTGGCCCTTTTGCGCCCCCTGGTGTCTAAAGGGATTCTTAGATTGTTAGCCTCCATTGGGTCACACTGGATCCTTGCTTCTCTTAACCCCTGTGCTGTCACAATGCATTCCATGCCCTTTTAGGCCACATGATGTCACAATGAATTATTTGATTCTTGGCCTTCATGGTGTCATAATGGTTCCTTGCTTCTATAGGTCCCCATGCTGTCACAGTTCATCCGTGGTCCTTTTTCGCCCCCTGGTGTCAAAAGGGATTCTTAGATTGTTAGCCTGCATTGGGTCACAATGGTTCCTTGCTTCTCTTAACCCCTGTGGTGACACAATGCATCCCATGCCCTTTTAGGCCACTTGAAGTCACAATGAATCATTTGATTCTTGGCCTCCATGGTGGCATAATTGTACCAGGTTTTAATTGGCCTCTGTGCTTTCACAATTCATCCCTGGCCCTTTTAGGCCAATTGGTGTCACAAGGGAACATTAGATTGTTAGCCTCCATTGGGTAACAATGGATCCTTGCTTCTCTTAACCTCTGTGGTGTCACAATGCATTCCATGCACTTTTAGGCCACTTGATGTCACAATGAATCATTTGATTCTTGGCCTCCATGGTGGCATAATAGTTCCTTGTATCTAGTGGGCCCCACGCTGTCACAATTCATTCCTGGCCCTTTTACGACCCCTGGCGTCAAAAGGGATCCTGGGATTATTAGCCTCCATAGGGTCACAATGGATCCTTGCTTCTCTTAACCCCTGTGGTGTCACAATGCATCCCATGCCCTTTTAGGCCACTTGATGTCACAATGAATCATTTGATTCTTGGCCTCCATGGTGGCATAATTGTACCAGGTTTTAATTGGGCCCCATGTTTCACAATTAATCCCTGGCCCTTTTAGGCCCATTGGTGTCACAAGGGATCATTAGATTGTCAGCCTGCATTGGGTCACAATGGTTCCTTTCTTCTCTTAACCTCTGTGGTGTCACAATGCATCCCATGCTCTTCTAGGCCACTTGATGTCACAATGAATCATTTGATTCTTGGCCTCCATGGTGGCATAATAGTTCCTTGTATCTATTGGGCCCCATGCTGTCACAATTCATTCCTGGACCTTTTGCGCCCCCTGGTGTCAAAAGGGATCCTGGCACTATTAGCCTCCTTTGGGTCACAATGCTTCCTTGCTTCTCTTAACCCCTGTGCTGTCACAATGCATCCCATGCCCTTTTAGGCCACTTGATGTCACAATGAATCATTTGATTCTTGGCCTCCATGGTGGCATAATTGTACCAGGTTTTAATTGGCCTCTGTGCTGTCACAATTCATCCCTGGCCCTTTTAGGCCAATTGGTGTCAAAAGGGATCATTAGATTGTTAGCCTCCATTGGGTCACAATGGATCCTTGCTTCTCTTAACCCCTGTGCTGTCACAATGCATCCCATGCCCTTTTAGGCCACTTGGTCTTACAATGAACCATTTGATTCTTGGCCTCCATGGTGGCATAATTGTACCAGGTTTTACTTGGGCCCCATGCTTTCACAAAACATCCCTGGCCCTTATATAACACCTTGTGTGACAAGGGATCATTCGATTGTTAGCCTGCATTGGGTCACAATGGTTCCTTGCTTCTCTTAACCCCGGTGGTGTCACAATGCATTCCAAGCTCTTTTAGGCCACTTGGTCTCACAATGAACCATTTGATTCTTGGCCTTCATGGTGTCATAATGGTTCCTTGCTTCTATAGGTCCCCATGCTGTCACAGTTCATCCGTGGTCCTTTTTCGCCCCCTGGTGTCAAAAGGGATTCTTAGATTGTTAGCCTGCATTGGGTCACAATGGTTCCTTGCTTCTCTTAACCCCTGCGGTGTCACAATGCATCCCATGCCCTTTTAGGCCACTTGATGTCACAATGAATCATTTGATTCTTGGCCTCTATGGTGACATAATGTTTCCATGTTTTTATCGGGCCCCATGCTTTCACAATTCATCCCTGGCCCTTATACAACACCTTGTGTGACAAGGGATCATTAGATTGTTAGCCTGCATTGGGTCACAAAGGTTCCTTGCTTCTCTTAACCTCTGTGGTGTCACAATGCATTCCAAGCCCTTTTAGGCCACTTGGTCTTACAATGAACCATTTGATTCTTGGCCTTCATGGTGTCATAATGGTTCCTTGCTTCTATCGGTCCCCATGCTGTCACAGTTCATCCGTGGTCCTTTTCAGCCCCCTGGTGTCAAAAGGGATTCTTAGATTGTTAGCCTGCATTGGGTCACAATGCTTCCTTGCTTCTCTTAACCCCTGTGGTGTCACAATGCATCCCATGCCCTTTTAGTCCACTTGGTGTTACAATGAATCATTTGATTCTTGGCCTCTGTGGTGTCATAATGTTTCCAGGTTTTTCTTGGGCCCCATGCTGTAACAATTCATCCCTGGCCCATTCACAACACCTTGTGTGACAAGGGATCATTAGATTGTTAGCCTCCCTTGGGTCACAATGGTTCCTTGCTTCTCTTAACCTCTGTGGTGTCACAATGCATTCCAAGCCCTTTTAGGCCACTTGGTATTACAATGAACCATTGATTCTTGGCCTTCATGGTGTCATAATGGTTCCTTGCTTCTATAGGTCCCCATGCTGTCAGAGTTCATCTGTGGTCCTTTTGCGCCTCCTGTTGTCAAAAGGGATTCTTAGATTGTTAGCCTGCATTGGGTCACAATGGTTCCTTGCTTCTCTTAACCCCTGTGGTGTCACAATGCATCCCATGCCCTTTTAGGCCACTTGATGTCACAATGAATCATTTGATTCTTGGCCTCTATGGTGGCATAATAGATCCTTGCTTCTTTTGGTCGCCGTGCTGTAACAATTCATCCCTGGCCCTTTTAGGCCCATTGGTGTCAAAAGGGATCATTGGATTGTCAGCCTGCATTGGGTCACAATGCTTCCTTGCTTCTCTTAACCTCTGTGGTGACACAATGCATCCCATGCCCTTTTAGGCCACTTGATGTCACAATGAATCATTTGATTCTTGGCCTCCATGGTGGCATAATTGTACCAGGTTTTAATTGGCCTCTGTGCTTTCACAATTCATCCCAGGCCCTTTTAGGCCCATTGGTGTCACAAGGGATCATTAGATTGTTAGCCTCCATTGGGTAACAATGGTTCCTTGCTTCTCTTAACCTCTGTGGTGTCACAATGCATCCCATGCCCTTTTAGGCCACTTGATGTCACAATGAATCATTTGAATCTTGGCGTCTATGGTTTCATAATAGTTCATTGTATCTATTGGGCCCCATGCTGTCACAATTCATTCCTGGCCCTTTTGCGCCCCCTGGTGTCTAAAGGGATTCTTAGATTGTTAGCCTCCATTGGGTCACACTGGATCCTTGCTTCTCTTAACCCCTGTGCTGTCACAATGCATTCCATGCCCTTTTAGGCCACATGATGTCACAATGAATTATTTGATTCTTGGCCTCCACGGTGGCATAATAGATTCTAGATTCTATCGGTCCCCGTGCTGTAACACTTCATCCCTGGCCCTTTTAGGCCCATTGGTGTCACAAGGGATCATTAGATTGTTAGCCTCCATTGGGTAACAATGGTTCCTTGCTTCTCTTAACCTCTGTGGTGTCACAATGCATTCCATGCCCTTTTAGGCCACATGATGTCACAATGAATCATTTGATTCTTGGCCTCTATGGAGACATAATGTTTCCATGTTTTACTTGGGCCCCATGCTTTCACAATTCATCCCTGGCCCTTATATAACACCTTGTGTGACAAGGGATCATTAGATTGTTAGCCTGCATTGGGTCACAATGGTTCCTTGCTTCTCTTAACCCCGGTGGTGTCACAATGCATTGCAAGCCCTTTTAGGCCACTTGGTCTCACAATGAACCATTTGATTCTTGGCCTTCATGGTGTCATAATGGTTCCTTGCTTCTATAGGTCCCCATGCTGTCACAGTTCATCCGTGGTCCTTTTTCGCCCCCTGGTGTCAAAAGGGATTCTTAGATTGTTAGCCTGCATTGGGTCACAATGGTTCCTTGCTTCTCTTAACCCCTGTGGTGACACAATGCATCCCATGCCCTTTTAGGCCACTTGAAGTCACAATGAATCATTTGATTCTTGGCCTCCATGGTGGCATAATTGTACCAGGTTTTAATTGGCCTCTGTGCTTTCACAATTCATCCCTGGCCCTTTTAGGCCAATTGGTGTCACAAGGGAACATTAGATTGTTAGCCTCCATTGGGTAACAATGGATCCTTGCTTCTCTTAACCTCTGTGGTGTCACAATGCATTCCATGCACTTTTAGGCCACTTGATGTCACAATGAATCATTTGATTCTTGGCCTCCATGGTGGCATAATAGTTCCTTGTATCTAGTGGGCCCCACGCTGTCACAATTCATTCCTGGCCCTTTTACGACCCCTGGCGTCAAAAGGGATCCTGGGATTATTAGCCTCCATAGGGTCACAATGGATCCTTGCTTCTCTTAACCCCTGTGGTGTCACAATGCATCCCATGCCCTTTTAGGCCACTTGATGTCACAATGAATCATTTGATTCTTGGCCTCCATGGTGGCATAATAGATCCTTGCTTCTATTGGTCCCCGTACTCTAACAATCCGTCCCTGGCCGTTTTTATACCCCCTGGTGCCACAAGGGATCATTAGATGGTTAGCCTGCATTGGGTCACAATGGTTCCTTGCTTCTCTTAACCTCTGTGGTGTCACAATGCATTCCAAGCCCTTTTAGGCCACTTGGTCTTACAATGAACCATTTGATTCTTGGCCTTCATGGTGTCATAATGGTTCCTTGCTTCTGTAGGTCCCCATGCTGTCACAGTTCATCCGTGTTCCATTTACGCCCATTGGTGTCAAAAGCGTTTCTTAGATTGTTAGCCTGCATTGGGTCACAATGCTTCCTTGCTTCTCTTAACCCCTGTGGTGTCACAATGCATCCCATGCCCTTTTAGGCCACTTGGTGTTACAATGAATCATTTGATTCTTGGCCTCTATGGTGACATAATGTTTCCATGTTTTTATTGGGCCCCATGCTTTCACAATTCATCCCTGGCCCTGATACAACACATTGTGTGACAAGGGATCATTAGATTGTTAGCCTCCCTTGGGTCACAATGGTTCCTTGCTTCTCTTAACCTCTGTGGTGTCACAATGCATCCCATGCCCTTTTAGGCCACTTGATGTCACAATGAATCATTTGATTCTTGGCCTCCATGGTGGCATAATAGTTCATTGTATCTATTGGGCCCCATGCTGTCACAATTCATTCCTGGCCCTTTTACGCCCCCTGGTGTCAAAAGGGGTCCTGGGATTATTAGCTTCCATAGGGTCACAATGGATCCTTGCTTCTCTTAACCTTTGTGGTGTCACAATGCATTTCAAGCCCTTTTAGGCCACTTGGTCTTACAATGAATCATTTGATTCTTGGCCTCCATGGTGACATAATGTTTCCATGTTTTTATTGGGCCCCATGCTTTCGCAATTCATCCCTGGCCCTTATACAACTCCTTGTGTGACAAGGGATCATTAGATTGTTAGGCTGCATTGGGTCACAATGGTTCCTTGCTTCTCTTAACCCCTGTGGTGTCATAATGCATCCCATGCCCTTTTAGGCCACATGATGTCACAATGAATTATTTGATTCTTGGCCTTCATGGTGTCATAATGGTTCCTTGCTTCTATAGGTCCCCATGCTGTCACAGTTCATCCGTGGTCCTTTTTCGCCCCCTGGTGTCAAAAGGGATTCTTAGATTGTTAGCCTGCATTGGGTCACAATGGTTCCTTGCTTCTCTTAACCCCTGTGGTGACACAATGCATCCCATGCCCTTTTAGGCCACTTGAAGTCACAATGAATCATTTGATTCTTGGCCTCCATGGTGGCATAATTGTACCAGGTTTTAATTGGCCTCTGTGCTTTCACAATTCATCCCTGGCCCTTTTAGGCCAATTGGTGTCACAAGGGAACATTAGATTGTTAGCCTCCATTGGGTAACAATGGATCCTTGCTTCTCTTAACCTCTGTGGTGTCACAATGCATTCCATGCACTTTTAGGCCACTTGATGTCACAATGAATCATTTGATTCTTGGCCTCCATGGTGGCATAATAGTTCCTTGTATCTAGTGGGCCCCACGCTGTCACAATTCATTCCTGGCCCTTTTACGACCCCTGGCGTCAAAAGGGATCCTGGGATTATTAGCCTCCATAGGGTCACAATGGATCCTTGCTTCTCTTAACCCCTGTGGTGTCACAATGCATCCCATGCCCTTTTAGGCCACTTGATGTCACAATGAATCATTTGATTCTTGGCCTCCATGGTGGCATAATTGTACCAGGTTTTAATTGGGCCCCATGTTTCACAATTAATCCCTGGCCCTTTTAGGCCCATTGGTGTCACAAGGGATCATTAGATTGTCAGCCTGCATTGGGTCACAATGGTTCCTTTCTTCTCTTAACCTCTGTGGTGTCACAATGCATCCCATGCTCTTCTAGGCCACTTGATGTCACAATGAATCATTTGATTCTTGGCCTCCATGGTGGCATAATAGTTCCTTGTATCTATTGGGCCCCATGCTGTCACAATTCATTCCTGGACCTTTTGCGCCCCCTGGTGTCAAAAGGGATCCTGGCACTATTAGCCTCCTTTGGGTCACAATGCTTCCTTGCTTCTCTTAACCCCTGTGCTGTCACAATGCATCCCATGCCCTTTTAGGCCACTTGATGTCACAATGAATCATTTGATTCTTGGCCTCCATGGTGGCATAATTGTACCAGGTTTTAATTGGCCTCTGTGCTGTCACAATTCATCCCTGGCCCTTTTAGGCCAATTGGTGTCAAAAGGGATCATTAGATTGTTAGCCTCCATTGGGTCACAATGGATCCTTGCTTCTCTTAACCCCTGTGCTGTCACAATGCATCCCATGCCCTTTTAGGCCACTTGGTCTTACAATGAACCATTTGATTCTTGGCCTCCATGGTGGCATAATTGTACCAGGTTTTACTTGGGCCCCATGCTTTCACAAAACATCCCTGGCCCTTATATAACACCTTGTGTGACAAGGGATCATTCGATTGTTAGCCTGCATTGGGTCACAATGGTTCCTTGCTTCTCTTAACCCCGGTGGTGTCACAATGCATTCCAAGCTCTTTTAGGCCACTTGGTCTCACAATGAACCATTTGATTCTTGGCCTTCATGGTGTCATAATGGTTCCTTGCTTCTATAGGTCCCCATGCTGTCACAGTTCATCCGTGGTCCTTTTTCGCCCCCTGGTGTCAAAAGGGATTCTTAGATTGTTAGCCTGCATTGGGTCACAATGGTTCCTTGCTTCTCTTAACCCCTGCGGTGTCACAATGCATCCCATGCCCTTTTAGGCCACTTGATGTCACAATGAATCATTTGATTCTTGGCCTCTATGGTGACATAATGTTTCCATGTTTTTATCGGGCCCCATGCTTTCACAATTCATCCCTGGCCCTTATACAACACCTTGTGTGACAAGGGATCATTAGATTGTTAGCCTGCATTGGGTCACAAAGGTTCCTTGCTTCTCTTAACCTCTGTGGTGTCACAATGCATTCCAAGCCCTTTTAGGCCACTTGGTCTTACAATGAACCATTTGATTCTTGGCCTTCATGGTGTCATAATGGTTCCTTGCTTCTATCGGTCCCCATGCTGTCACAGTTCATCCGTGGTCCTTTTCAGCCCCCTGGTGTCAAAAGGGATTCTTAGATTGTTAGCCTGCATTGGGTCACAATGCTTCCTTGCTTCTCTTAACCCCTGTGGTGTCACAATGCATCCCATGCCCTTTTAGTCCACTTGGTGTTACAATGAATCATTTGATTCTTGGCCTCTGTGGTGTCATAATGTTTCCAGGTTTTTCTTGGGCCCCATGCTGTAACAATTCATCCCTGGCCCATTCACAACACCTTGTGTGACAAGGGATCATTAGATTGTTAGCCTCCCTTGGGTCACAATGGTTCCTTGCTTCTCTTAACCTCTGTGGTGTCACAATGCATTCCAAGCCCTTTTAGGCCACTTGGTATTACAATGAACCATTGATTCTTGGCCTTCATGGTGTCATAATGGTTCCTTGCTTCTATAGGTCCCCATGCTGTCAGAGTTCATCTGTGGTCCTTTTGCGCCTCCTGTTGTCAAAAGGGATTCTTAGATTGTTAGCCTGCATTGGGTCACAATGGTTCCTTGCTTCTCTTAACCCCTGTGGTGTCACAATGCATCCCATGCCCTTTTAGGCCACTTGATGTCACAATGAATCATTTGATTCTTGGCCTCTATGGTGGCATAATAGATCCTTGCTTCTTTTGGTCGCCGTGCTGTAACAATTCATCCCTGGCCCTTTTAGGCCCATTGGTGTCAAAAGGGATCATTGGATTGTCAGCCTGCATTGGGTCACAATGCTTCCTTGCTTCTCTTAACCTCTGTGGTGACACAATGCATCCCATGCCCTTTTAGGCCACTTGATGTCACAATGAATCATTTGATTCTTGGCCTCCATGGTGGCATAATTGTACCAGGTTTTAATTGGCCTCTGTGCTTTCACAATTCATCCCAGGCCCTTTTAGGCCCATTGGTGTCACAAGGGATCATTAGATTGTTAGCCTCCATTGGGTAACAATGGTTCCTTGCTTCTCTTAACCTCTGTGGTGTCACAATGCATCCCATGCCCTTTTAGGCCACTTGATGTCACAATGAATCATTTGAATCTTGGCGTCTATGGTTTCATAATAGTTCATTGTATCTATTGGGCCCCATGCTGTCACAATTCATTCCTGGCCCTTTTGCGCCCCCTGGTGTCTAAAGGGATTCTTAGATTGTTAGCCTCCATTGGGTCACACTGGATCCTTGCTTCTCTTAACCCCTGTGCTGTCACAATGCATTCCATGCCCTTTTAGGCCACATGATGTCACAATGAATTATTTGATTCTTGGCCTCCACGGTGGCATAATAGATTCTAGATTCTATCGGTCCCCGTGCTGTAACACTTCATCCCTGGCCCTTTTAGGCCCATTGGTGTCACAAGGGATCATTAGATTGTTAGCCTCCATTGGGTAACAATGGTTCCTTGCTTCTCTTAACCTCTGTGGTGTCACAATGCATTCCATGCCCTTTTAGGCCACATGATGTCACAATGAATCATTTGATTCTTGGCCTCTATGGAGACATAATGTTTCCATGTTTTACTTGGGCCCCATGCTTTCACAATTCATCCCTGGCCCTTATATAACACCTTGTGTGACAAGGGATCATTAGATTGTTAGCCTGCATTGGGTCACAATGGTTCCTTGCTTCTCTTAACCCCGGTGGTGTCACAATGCATTGCAAGCCCTTTTAGGCCACTTGGTCTCACAATGAACCATTTGATTCTTGGCCTTCATGGTGTCATAATGGTTCCTTGCTTCTATAGGTCCCCATGCTGTCACAGTTCATCCGTGGTCCTTTTTCGCCCCCTGGTGTCAAAAGGGATTCTTAGATTGTTAGCCTGCATTGGGTCACAATGGTTCCTTGCTTCTCTTAACCCCTGTGGTGACACAATGCATCCCATGCCCTTTTAGGCCACTTGAAGTCACAATGAATCATTTGATTCTTGGCCTCCATGGTGGCATAATTGTACCAGGTTTTAATTGGCCTCTGTGCTTTCACAATTCATCCCTGGCCCTTTTAGGCCAATTGGTGTCACAAGGGAACATTAGATTGTTAGCCTCCATTGGGTAACAATGGATCCTTGCTTCTCTTAACCTCTGTGGTGTCACAATGCATTCCATGCACTTTTAGGCCACTTGATGTCACAATGAATCATTTGATTCTTGGCCTCCATGGTGGCATAATAGTTCCTTGTATCTAGTGGGCCCCACGCTGTCACAATTCATTCCTGGCCCTTTTACGACCCCTGGCGTCAAAAGGGATCCTGGGATTATTAGCCTCCATAGGGTCACAATGGATCCTTGCTTCTCTTAACCCCTGTGGTGTCACAATGCATCCCATGCCCTTTTAGGCCACTTGATGTCACAATGAATCATTTGATTCTTGGCCTCCATGGTGGCATAATAGATCCTTGCTTCTATTGGTCCCCGTACTCTAACAATCCGTCCCTGGCCGTTTTTATACCCCCTGGTGCCACAAGGGATCATTAGATGGTTAGCCTGCATTGGGTCACAATGGTTCCTTGCTTCTCTTAACCTCTGTGGTGTCACAATGCATTCCAAGCCCTTTTAGGCCACTTGGTCTTACAATGAACCATTTGATTCTTGGCCTTCATGGTGTCATAATGGTTCCTTGCTTCTGTAGGTCCCCATGCTGTCACAGTTCATCCGTGTTCCATTTACGCCCATTGGTGTCAAAAGCGTTTCTTAGATTGTTAGCCTGCATTGGGTCACAATGCTTCCTTGCTTCTCTTAACCCCTGTGGTGTCACAATGCATCCCATGCCCTTTTAGGCCACTTGGTGTTACAATGAATCATTTGATTCTTGGCCTCTATGGTGACATAATGTTTCCATGTTTTTATTGGGCCCCATGCTTTCACAATTCATCCCTGGCCCTGATACAACACATTGTGTGACAAGGGATCATTAGATTGTTAGCCTCCCTTGGGTCACAATGGTTCCTTGCTTCTCTTAACCTCTGTGGTGTCACAATGCATCCCATGCCCTTTTAGGCCACTTGATGTCACAATGAATCATTTGATTCTTGGCCTCCATGGTGGCATAATAGTTCATTGTATCTATTGGGCCCCATGCTGTCACAATTCATTCCTGGCCCTTTTACGCCCCCTGGTGTCAAAAGGGGTCCTGGGATTATTAGCTTCCATAGGGTCACAATGGATCCTTGCTTCTCTTAACCTTTGTGGTGTCACAATGCATTTCAAGCCCTTTTAGGCCACTTGGTCTTACAATGAATCATTTGATTCTTGGCCTCCATGGTGACATAATGTTTCCATGTTTTTATTGGGCCCCATGCTTTCGCAATTCATCCCTGGCCCTTATACAACTCCTTGTGTGACAAGGGATCATTAGATTGTTAGGCTGCATTGGGTCACAATGGTTCCTTGCTTCTCTTAACCCCTGTGGTGTCATAATGCATCCCATGCCCTTTTAGGCCACTTGATGTCACAATGAATCATTTGATTCTTGGCCTCCATGGTGTCATAATGGTTCCTTGTTTCTATTGGGACCCATGCTGTCACAATTCATCCCTGGCCCTTTTACGCCCCCTGGTGTCAAATGGGATCCTGGGATTATTAGCCTCCATTGGGTCACAATGGATCCTTGCTTCTCTTAACCCCTGTGCTGTCACAATGCATCCCATGCCCTTTTAGGCCCATTGGTGTCACAAGGGATCATTAGATTTTTAGCTTCCATTGGGTCACAATGTTTCCATTGCTTCTCTTAACCTCTGTGGTGTCACAATTCATCCCATGCCCTTTTAGGCCACTTGATGTCACAATGAATCATTTGATTCTTGGCCTCCATGGTGTCATAATGGTTCCTTGTTTCTATTGGGACCCATGCTGTCACAATTCATCCCTGGCCCTTTTCCGCCCCCTGGTGTCAAATGGGATCCTGGGATTATTAGCCTCCATTGGGTCACAATGGATCCTTGCTTCTCTTAACCCCTGTGCTGTCACAATGCATCCCATGCCCTTTTAGGCCCATTGGTGTCACAAGGGATCATTAGATTGTTAGCTTCCATTGGGTCACAATGTTTCCTTGCTTCTCTTAACCTCTGTGGTGTCACAATGCATCCCATGCCCGTTTAGGCCACTTGATGTCACAATGAATCATATGATTCTTGGCCTCCATGGTGTCATAATTGTTCCTTGTTTCTATTGGGCCCTCTGCTGTCACAATTCATCCCTGGCCCTTTTACGCCCCCTGGTGTCAAATGGGATCCTGGGATTATTAGCCTCCATTGGGTCACAATGGATCCTTGCTTCTCTTAACCCCTGTGCTGTCACAATGCATCCCATGCCCTTTTAGGCCACTTGGTCTTACGATGAAACATTTGATTCTTGGCCTTCATGGTGTCATAATGGTTCCTTGCTTCTATAGGTCCCCATGCTGTCAGAGTCCATCCGTGGTCCTTTTGCGCCCCCTGGTGTCAAAAGGGATCATTAGATTGTTAGTCTGCATTGGGTCACAATGGTTCCTTGCTTCTCTTAACCCCTGTGGTGTCACAATGCCTCCCATGCCGTTTTAGGCCACTTGATGTCGCAATGAATCATTTAATTCTTGGCCTCCATGGTGGCGTAGTTGTACCAAGTTTTAATTGGGCCCCAGGCTTTCACAATACATCCCTGCCCCTTTTAGGCCCATTGGTGTCAAAAGGGATCATTAGATTGTTAGCCTGCATTGGGTCACAATGGTTCCTTGCTTCTCTTAACCTCTGTGGTGTCACAATGCATCCCATGCCCTTTTAGGCCACTTGATGTCACAATGAATCATTTGATTCTGGCCTCCATGGTGGCATAATTGTACCAGGTTTTAATTGGGCCCCATGTTTCACAATTAATCCCTGGCCCTTTTAGGCCCATTGGTGTCACAAGGGATCATTAGATTGTCAGCCTACATTGGGTCACAATGGTTCCTTTCTTCTCTTAACCTCTGTGGTGTCACAATGCATCCCATGCTCTTCTAGGCCACTTGATGTCACAATGAATCATTTGATTCTTGGCCTCCATGGTGGCATAATAGTTCCTTGTATCTATTGGGCCCCATGCTGTCACAATTCATTCCTGGCCCTTTTGCGCCCCCTGGTGTCAAAAGGGATCCTGGCACTATTAGCCTCCTTTGGGTCACAATGGATCCTTGCTTCTCTTAACCCCTGTGGTGTCACAATGCATCCCACGCCCTTTTAGGCCACTTGATGTCACAATGAATCATTTGATTCTTGGCCTCCATGGTGGCATAATTGTACCAGGTTTTAATTGGCCTCTGTGCTGTCACAATTCATCCCTGGCCCTTTTAGGCCAATTGGTGTCAAAAGGGATCATTAGATTGTTAGCCTCCATTGGGTCACAATGGATCCTTGCTTCTCTTAACCCCTGTGCTGTCACAATGCATCCCATGCCCTTTTAGGCCACTTGGTCTTACAATGAACCATTTGATTCTTGGCCTCCATGGTGGCATAATTGTACCAGGTTTTACTTGGGCCCCATGCTTTCACAATACATCCCTGCCCCTTTTAGGCCCATTGGTGTCACAAGGGATCATTAGATTGTTAGCCTGCATTGGGTCAAAATGGTTCCTTGCTTCTCTTAACCTCTGTGGTGTCACAATGCATCCCATGCCCTTTTAGGCCACTTGATGTCACAATGAATCATTTGAATCTTGGCGTCTATGGTTTCATAATAGTTCATTGTATCTATTGGGCCCCATGCTGTCACAATTCATTCCTGGCCCTTTTGCGCCCCCTGGTGTCTAAAGGGATTCTTAGATTGTTAGCCTCCATTGGGTCACACTGGATCCTTGCTTCTCTTAACCCCTGTGCTGTCACAATGCATTCCATGCCCTTTTAGGCCACATGATGTCACAATGAATTATATGATTCTTGGCCTCCACGGTGGCATAATAGATTCTAGATTCTATCGGTCCCCGTGCTGTAACACTTCATCCCTGGCCCTTTTAGGCCCATTGGTGTCACAAGGGATCATTAGATTGTTAGCCTCCATTGGGTAACAATGGTTCCTTGCTTCTCTTAACCTCTGTGGTGTCACAATGCATTCCATGCCCTTTTAGGCCACATGATGTCACAATGAATCATTTGATTCTTGGCCTCTATGGTGACATAATGTTTCCATGTTTTAATTGGGCCCCATGCTTTCACAATTCATCCCTGGCCCTTATATAACACCTTGTGTGACAAGGGATCATTAGATTGTTAGCCTGCATTGGGTCACAATGGTTCCTTGCTTCTCTTAACCCCGGTGGTGTCACAATGCATTGCAAGCCCTTTTAGGCCACTTGGTCTCACAATGAACCATTTGATTCTTGGCCTTCATGGTGTCATAATGGTTCCTTGCTTCTATAGGTCCCCATGCTGTCACAGTTCATCCGTGGTCCTTTTTCGCCCCCTGGTGTCAAAAGGGATTCTTAGATTGTTAGCCTGCATTGGGTCTCAATGGTTCCTTGCTTCTCTTAACCCCTGTGGTGACACAATGCATCCCATGCCCTTTTAGGCCACTTGATGTCACAATGAATCATTTGATTCTTGGCCTCCATGGTGGCATAATTGTACCAGGTTTTAATTGGCCTCTGTGCTTTCACAATTCATCCCTGGCCCTTTTAGGCCAATTGGTGTCACAAGGGAACATTAGATTGTTAGCCTCCATTGGGTAACAATGGATCCTTGCTTCTCTTAAGCTCTGTGGTGTCACAATGCATTCCATGCACTTTTAGGCCACTTGATGTCACAATGAATCATTTGATTCTTGGCCTCCATGGTGGCATAATAGTTCCTTGTATCTAGTGGGCCCCACGCTGTCACAATTCATTCCTGGCCCTTTTACGACCCCTGGCGTCAAAAGGGATCCTGGGATTATTAGCCTCCATAGGGTCACAATGGATCCTTGCTTCTCTTAACCCCTGTGGTGTCACAATGCATCCCATGCCCTTTTAGGCCACTTGATGTCACAATGAATCATTTGATTCTTGGCCTCCATGGTGGCATAATAGATCCTTGCTTCTATTGGTCCCCGTACTCTAACAATCCGTCCCTGGCCGTTTTTATACCCCCTGGTGCCACAAGGGATCATTAGATTGTTAGCCTGCATTGGGTCACAATGGTTCCTTGCTTCTCTTAACCTCTGTGGTGTCACAATGCATTCCAAGCCCTTTTAGGCCACTTGGTCTTACAATGAACCATTTGATTCTTGGCCTTCATGGTGTCATAATGGTTCCTTGCTTCTGTAGGTCCCCATGCTGTCACAGTCCATCCGTGTTCCATTTACGCCCATTGGTGTCAAAAGCGTTTCTTAGATTGTTAGCCTGCATTGGGTCACAATGCTTCCTTGCTTCTCTTAACCCCTGTGGTGTCACAATGCATCCCATGCCCTTTTAGGCCACTTGGTGTTACAATGAATCATTTGATTCTTGGCCTCTATGGTGACATAATGTTTCCATGTTTTTATTGGGCCCCATGCTTTCACAATTCATCCCTGGCCCTGATACAACACATTGTGTGACAAGGGATCATTAGATTGTTAGCCTGCATTGGGTCACAATGGTTCCTTGCTTCTCTTAACCTCTGTGGTGTCACAATGCATCCCATGCCCTTTTAGGCCACTTGATGTCACAATGAATCATTTGATTCTTGGCCTCCATGGTGGCATAATAGTTCATTGTATCTATTGGGCCCCATGCTGTCACAATTCATTCCTGGCCCTTTTACGCCCCCTGGTGTCAAAAGGGGTCCTGGGATTATTAGCTTCCATAGGGTCACAATGGATCCTTGCTTCTCTTAACCTTTGTGGTGTCACAATGCATTCCAAGCCCTTTTAGGCCACTTGGTCTTACAATGAACCATTTGATTCTTGGCCTTCATGGTGTCATAATGGTTCCTTGATTCTATAGGTCCCCATGCTGTCACAGTTCATCCGTGGTCCTTTTACGCCCCCTGGTGTCAAAAGGGATTCTTAGATTGTTAGCCTGCATTGGGTCACAATGGATCCTTGCTTCTCTTAACCCCTGTGGTGTCACAATGCATCCCATGCCCTTTTAGGCCACTTGGTCTTACAATGAATCATTGGAGTCTTGGCCTCTATGGTGTCATAATATTTCCATGTTTTTCTTGGACCCCATGCTGTAACAATTCATCATTGGCCCTTTTACAACACCTTGTGTGACAAGGGATCATTAGATTGTTAGCCTCCCTTGGGTCACAATGATTCCTTGCTTCTCTTAACCTCTGTGGTGTCACAATGCATCCCATGCCCTTTTAGGCCACTTGATGTCACAATGAATCATTTGATTCTTGGCCTCCATGGTGGCATAATAGTTCATTGTATCTATTGGGCCCCATGCTGTCACAATTCATTCCTGGCCCTTTTACGCCCCCTGGTGTCAAAAGGGGTCCTGGGATTATTAGCCTCCATAGGGTCACAATGGATCCTTGCTTCTCTTAACCTCTGTGCTGTCACAATGCATCCCATGCCCTTTTAGGCCACTTGGTCTTACAATGAATCATTTGATTCTTGGCCTCCATGGTGGCATAATTGTACCAGGTTTTACTTGGGCCCCATGCTTTCACAATACATCCCTGCCCCTTTTAGGCCCATTGGTGTCACAAGGGATCATTAGATTGTTAGCCTGCATTGGGTCACAATGGTTCCTTGCTTCTCTTAACCTCTGTGGTGTCACAATGCATCCCATGCCCTTTTAGGCCACTTGATGTCACAATGAATCATTTGATTCTTGGCCTACATGGTGGCATAATTGTACCAGGTTTTAATTGGGCCCCATGTTTCACAATTAATCCCTGGCCCTTTTAGGCCCATTGGTGTCACAAGGGATCATTAGATTGTCAGCCTGCATTGGGTCACAATGGTTCCTTTCTTCTCTTAACCTCTGTGGTGTCACAATGCATCCCATGCTCTTCTAGGCCACTTGATGTCACAATGAATCATTTGATTCTTGGCCTCCATGGTGGCATAATAGTTCCTTGTATCTATTGGGCCCCATGCTGTCACAATTCATTCCTGGCCCTTTTGCGCCCCCTGGTGTCAAAAGGGATCCTGGCACTATTAGCCTCCTTTGGGTCACAATGCTTCCTTGCTTCTCTTAACCCCTGTGCTGTCACAATGCATCCCATGCCCTTTTAGGCCACTTGATGTCACAATGAATCATTTGATTCTTGGCCTCCATGGTGGCATAATTGTACCAGGTTTTAATTGGCCTCTGTGCTGTCACAATTCATCCCTGGCCCTTTTAGGCCAATTGGTGCCAAAAGGGATCATTAGATTGTTAGCCTCCATTGGGTCACAATGGATCCTTGCTTCTCTTAACCCCTGTACTGTCACAATGCATCCCATGCCCTTTTAGGCCACTTGGTCTTACAATGAACCATTTGATTCTTGGCCTCCATGGTGGCATAATTGTACCAGGTTTTACTTGGGCCCCATGCTTTCACAAAACATCCCTGCCCCTTTTAGGCCCATTGGTGTCACAAGGGATCATTAGATTATTAGCCTCCATTGGGTAACAATGGTTCCTTGCTTCTCTTAACCTCTGTGGTGTCACAATGCAGTCCATGCCCTTTTAGGCCACATGATGTCACAATGAATCATTTGATTCTTGGCCTCTATGGTGACATAATGTTTCCATGTTTTAATTGGGCCCCATGCTTTCGCAATTCATCCCTGGCCCTTATAGAACACCTTGTGTGACAAGGGATCATTAGATTGTTAGCCTGCATTGGGTCACAATGGTTCCTTGCTTCTCTTAACCCCGGTGGTGTCACAATGCATTCCAAGCCCTTTTAGGCCACTTGGTCTCACAATGAACCATTTGATTCTTGGCCTTCATGGTGTCATAATGGTTCCTTGGTTCTATAGGTCCCCATGCTGTCACAGTTCATCCGTGGTCCTTTTTCGCCCCCTGGTGTCAAAAGGGATTCTTAGATTGTTAGCCTGCATTGGGTCACAATGGTTCCTTGCTTCTCTTAACCCCTGTGGTGTCACAATGCATCCCATGCCCTTTTAGGCCACTTGATGTCACAATGAATCATTTGATTCTTGGCCTCTATGGTGACATAATGTTTCCATGTTTTTATCGGGCCCCATGCTTTCACAATTCATCCCTGGCCCTTATACAACACCTTGTGTGACAAGGGATCATTAGATTGTTAGCCTGCATTGGGTCACAATGGTTCCTTGCTTCTCTTAACCTCGGTGGTGTCACAATGCATTCCAAGCGCTTTTAGGCCAGTTGGTCTCACAATGAACCATTTGATTCTTGGCCTTCATGGTGTCGTAATGGTTCCTTGTTTCTATAGGTCCCCATGCTGTCACAGTTCATCCGTGGTCCTTTTTCGCCCCCTGGTGTCAAAAGGGATTCTTAGATTGTTAGCCTGCATTGGGTCACAATGGTTCCTTGCTTCTCTTAACCCCTGTGGTGTCACAATGCATCCCATGCCCTTTTAGGCCACTTGATGTCACAATGAATCATTTGATTCTTGGCCTCTGTGGTGTCATAATGTTTCCAGGTTTTTCTTGGGCCCCATGCTGTAACAATTCATCCCTGGCCCATTCACAACACCTTGTGTGACAAGGGATCATTAGATTGTTAGCCTCCCTTGGGTCACAATGGTTCCTTGCTTCTCTTAACCTCTGTGGTGTCACAATGCATTCCAAGCCCTTTTAGGCCACTTGGTATTACAATGAACCATTGATTCTTCGCCTTCATGGTGTCATAATGGTTCCTTGCTTCTATAGGTCCCCATGCTGTCAGAGTTCATCTGTGGTCCTTTTGCGCCTCCTGTTGTCAAAAGGGATTCTTAGATTGTTAGCCTGCATTGGGTCACAATGGTTCCTTGCTTCTCTTAACCCCTGTGGTGTCACAATGCATCCCATGCCCTTTTAGGCCACTTGATGTCACAATGAATCATTTGATTCTTGGCCTCTATGGTGGCATAATAGATCCTTGCTTCTTTTGGTCGCCGTGCTGTAACAATTCATCCCTGGCCCTTTTAGGCCCATTGGTGTCACAAGGGATCATTGGATTGTCAGCCTGCATTGGGTCACAATGGTTCCTTGCTTCTCTTAACCTCTGTGGTGACACAATGCATCCCATGCCCTTTTAGGCCACTTGATGTCACAATGAATCATTTGATTCTTGGCCTCCATGGTGGCATAATTGTACCAGGTTTTAATTGGCCTCTGTGCTTTCACAATTCATCCCTGGCCCTTTTAGGCCAATTGGTGTCACAAGGGAACATTAGATTGATAGCCTCCATTGGGTAACAATGGATCCTTGCTTCTCTTAAGCTCTGTGGTGTCACAATGCATTCCATGCACTTTTAGGCCACTTGATGTCACAATGAATCATTTGATTCTTGGCCTCCATGGTGGCATAATAGTTCCTTGTATCTAGTGGGCCCCACGCTGTCACAATTCATTCCTGGCCCTTTTACGACCCCTGGCGTCAAAAGGGATCCTGGGATTATTAGCCTCCATAGGGTCACAATGGATCCTTGCTTCTCTTAACCCCTGTGGTGTCACAATGCATCCCATGCCCTTTTAGGCCACTTGATGTCACAATGAATCATTTGATTCTTGGCCTCCATGGTGGCATAATAGATCCTTGCTTCTATTGGTCCCCGTACTCTAACAATCCGTCCCTGGCCGTTTTTATACCCCCTGGTGCCACAAGGGATCATTAGATTGTTAGCCTGCATTGGGTCACAATGGTTCCTTGCTTCTCTTAACCTCTGTGGTGTCACAATGCATTCCAAGCCCTTTTAGGCCACTTGGTCTTACAATGAACCATTTGATTCTTGGCCTTCATGGTGTCATAATGGTTCCTTGCTTCTGTAGGTCCCCATGCTGTCACAGTTCATCCGTGTTCCATTTACGCCCATTGGTGTCAAAAGCGTTTCTTAGATTGTTAGCCTGCATTGGGTCACAATGCTTCCTTGCTTCTCTTAACCCCTGTGGTGTCACAATGCATCCCATGCCCTTTTAGGCCACTTGGTGTTACAATGAATCATTTGATTCTTGGCCTCTATGGTGACATAATGTTTCCATGATTTTATTGGGCCCCATGCTTTCACAATTCATCCCTGGCCCTGATACAACACATTGTGTGACAAGGGATCATTAGATTGTTAGCCTGCATTGGGTCACAATGGTTCCTTGCTTCTCTTAACCTCTGTGGTGTCACAATGCATCCCATGCCCTTTTAGGCCACTTGATGTCACAATGAATCATTTGATTCTTGGCCTCCATGGTGGCATAATAGTTCATTGTATCTATTGGGCCCCATGCTGTCACAATTCATTCCTGGCCCTTTTACGCCCCCTGGTGTCAAAAGGGGTCCTGGGATTATTAGCTTCCATAGGGTCACAATGGATCCTTGCTTCTCTTAACCTTTGTGGTGTCACAATGCATTCCAAGCCCTTTTAGGCCACTTGGTCTTACAATGAACCATTTGATTCTTGGCCTTCATGGTGTCATAATGGTTCCTTGATTCTATAGGTCCCCATGCTGTCACAGTTCATCCGTGGTCCTTTTACGCCCCCTGGTGTCAAAAGGGATTCTTAGATTGTTAGCCTGCATTGGGTCACAATGGATCCTTGCTTCTCTTAACCCCTGTGGTGTCACAATGCATCCCATGCCCTTTTAGGCCACTTGGTCTTACAATGAATCATTGGAGTCTTGGCCTCTATGGTGTCATAATATTTCCATGTTTTTCTTGGACCCCATGCTGTAACAATTCATCATTGGCCCTTTTACAACACCTTGTGTGACAAGGGATCATTAGATTGTTAGCCTCCCTTGGGTCACAATGGTTCCTTGCTTCTCTTAACCTCTGTGCTGTCACAATGCATCCCATGCCCTTTTAGGCCACTTGGTCTTACAATGAATCATTTGATTCTTGGCCTCCATGGTGGCATAATTGTACCAGGTTTTACTTGGGCCCCATGCTTTCACAATACATCCCTGCCCCTTTTAGGCCCATTGGTGTCACAAGGGATCATTAGATTGTTAGCCTGCATTGGGTCACAATGGTTCCTTGCTTCTCTTAACCTCTGTGGTGTCACAATGCATCCCATGCCCTTTTAGGCCACTTGAGGTCACAATGAATCATTTGATTCTGGCCTCCATGGTGGCATAATTGTACCAGGTTTTAATTGGGCCCCATGTTTCACAATTAATCCCTGGCCCTTTTAGGCCCATTGGTGTCACAAGGGATCATTAGATTGTCAGCCTGCATTGGGTCACAATGGTTCCTTTCTTCTCTTAACCTCTGTGGTGTCACAATGCATCCCATGCTCTTCTAGGCCACTTGATGTCACAATGAATCATTTGATTCTTGGCCTCCATGGTGGCATAATAGTTCCTTGTATCTAGTGGGCCCCATGCTGTCACAATTCATTCCTGGCCCTTTTGCGCCCCCTGGTGTCAAAAGGGATCCTGGCACTATTAGCCTCCTTTGGGTCACAATGCTTCCTTGCTTCTCTTAACCCCTGTGCTGTCACAATGCATCCCATGCCCTTTTAGGCCACTTGATGTCACAATGAATCATTTGATTCTTGGCCTCTATGGTGACATAATGTTTCCATGTTTTTATCGGGCCCCATGCTTTCACAATTCATCCCTGGCCCTTTTACAACACCTTGTGTGACAAGGGATCATTAGATTGTTAGCCTGCATTGGGTCACAAAAGTTCCTTGCTTCTCTTAACCTCTGTGGTGTCACAATGCATTCCAAGCCCTTTTAGGCCACTTGGTGTTACAATGAATCATTTGATTCTTGGCCTCCATGGTGACATAATGTTTCCATGTTTTTATTGGGCCCCATGCTTTCACAATTCATCCCTGGCCCTATTACAACCCCTGGTGTCACAATGTATCATTATATTGTATAGCCTGCATTGGGTCAAAATGGTTCCTTGCTTCTCTTAACCTCTGTGGTGTCACAATGCATCCCATGCCCTTTTAGGCCACATGATGTCACAATGAATCATTTCATTCTTGGCCTCCAGGGTGGCATAATAGATCCTTGCTTCTATTGGTCCCCGTGCTGTAACAATCCCTCCCTGGCCCTTTTTATACCCCCTGGTGCCACAAGGGATCATTAGATTGTTAGCCTGCATTGGGTCACAATGGATCCTTGCTTCTCTTAACCCCTGTGCTGTCACAATGCATCCCATGCCCTTTTATGCCACTTTATGTCACAATGAATCATTTGATTCTTGACCTCCATGGTGTCATAAGGGTTCCTTGCTTCTGTAGGTCCCCATGCTGTCAGAGTTCATCCGTGGTCCTTTTGCGCCCCCTGTTGTCAAAAGGGATTCTTAGATTGTTAGCCTGCATTGGGTCACAATGGTTCCTTGCTTGTCTTAACGCCTGTGGGGTCACAATGCATCCCATGCCCTTTTAGGCCACTTGATGTCACAATGAATCATTTGATTCTTGGCCTCCATGGTGGCATAATTGTACCAGGTTTTAATTGGGCCCCATGTTTCACAATTAATCCCTGGCCCTTTTAGGCCCATTGGTGTCACAAGGGATCATTAGATTGTCAGCCTGCATTGGGTCACAATGGTTCCTTTCTTCTCTTAACCTCTGTGGTGTCACAATGCATCCCATGCTCTTCTAGGCCACTTGATGTCACAATGAATCATTTGATTCTTGGCCTCCATGGTGGCATAATAGTTCCTTGTATCTATTGGGCCCCATGCTGTCACAATTCATTCCTGGCCCTTTTGCGCCCCCTGGTGTCAAAAGGGATCCTGGCACTATTAGCCTCCTTTGGGTCACAATGCTTCCTTGCTTCTCTTATCCCCTGTGCTGTCACAATGCATCCCATGCCCTTTTAGGCCACTTGATGTCACAATGAATCATTTGATTCTTGGCCTCCATGGTGGCATAATTGTACCAGGTTTTAATTGGCCTCTGTGCTGTCACAATTCATCCCTGGCCCTTTTAGGCCAATTGGTGTCAAAAGGGATCATTAGATTGTTGGCCTCCATTGGGTCACAATGGATCCTTGCTTCTCTTAACCCCTGTACTGTCACAATGCATCCCATGCCCTTTTAGGCCACTTGGTCTTACAATGAACCATTTGATTCTTGGCCTCCATGGTGGCATAATTGTACCAGGTTTTACTTGGGCCCCATGCTTTCACAAAACATCCCTGCCCCTTTTAGGCCCATTGGTGTCACAAGGGATCATTAGATTGTTAGCCTCCATTGGGTAACAATGGTTCCTTGCTTCTCTTAACCTCTGTGGTGTCACAATGCAGTCCATGCCCTTTTAGGCCACATGATGTCACAATGAATCATTTGATTCTTGGCCTCTATGGTGACATAATGTTTCCATGTTTTAATTGGGCCCCATGCTTTCACAATTCATCCCTGGCCCTTATATAACACCTTGTGTGACAAGGGATCATTAGATTGTTAGCCTGCATTGGGTCACAATGGTTCCTTGCTTCTCTTAACCCCGGTGGTGTCACAATGCATTCCAAGCCCTTTTAGGCCACTTGGTCTCACAATGAACCATTTGATTCTTGGCCTTCATGGTGTCATAATGGTTCCTTGCTTCTATAGGTCCCCATGCTGTCACAGTTCATCCGTGGTCCTTTT
This sequence comes from Cinclus cinclus, assembly GCF_963662255.1. Lineage (NCBI taxonomy): Eukaryota > Metazoa > Chordata > Aves > Passeriformes > Cinclidae > Cinclus > Cinclus cinclus. The sequence continues at coordinate 371,477 of NW_026912129.1, forward strand.
TCGCCCTCTGGTGTCAAAAGGGATTCTTAGATTGTTAGCCTGCATTGGGTCACAATGGTTCCTTGCTTCTCTTAACCCCTGTGGTGTCACAATGCATCCCATGCCCTTTTAGGCCACTTGATGTCACAATGAATCATTTGATTCTTGGCCTCTATGGTGACATAATGTTTCCATGTTTTTATTGGGCCCCATGTTTTCACAATTCATCCCTGGCCCTGATACAACACATTGTGTGACAAGGGATCATTAGATTGTTAGCCTCCCTTGGGTCACAATGGTTCCTTGCTTCTCTTAACCTCTGTGGTGTCACAATGCATCCCATGCCCTTTTAGGCCACTTGATGTCACAATGAATCATTTGATTCTTGGCCTCCATGGTGGCATAATAGTTCATTGTATCTATTGGGCCCCATGCTGTCACAATTCATTCCTGGCCCTTTTACGCCCCCTGGTGTCAAAAGGGGTCCTGGGATTATTAGCCTCCATAGGGTCACAATGGATCCTTGCTTCTCTTAACCTTTGTGGTGTCACAATGCATTCCAAGCCCTTTTAGGCCACTTGGTCTTACAATGAACCATTTGATTCTTGGCCTTCATGGTGTCATAATGGTTCCTTGATTCTATAGGTCCCCATGCTGTCACAGTTCATCCGTGGTCCTTTTACGCCCCCTGGTGTCAAAAGGGATTCTTAGGTTGTTAGCCTGCTTTGGGTCACAATGGTTCCTTGCTTCTCTTAACCCCTGTGGTGTCACAATGCATCCCATGCCCTTTTAGGCCACTTGGTGTTACAATGAATCATTTGAGTCTTGGCCTCTATGGTGTCATAATATTTCCATGTTTTTCTTGGACCCCATGCTGTAACAATTCATCATTGGCCCTTTTACAACACCTTGTGTAACAAGGGATCATTAGATTGTTAGCCTCCCTTGGGTCACAATGGTTCCTTGCTTCTATTAACCTCTGTGGTGTCACAATGCATTCCAAGACCTTTTAGGCCACTTGGTCTTACAATGAACCATTGATTCTTGGCCTTCATGGTGTCATAATGGTTCCTTGCTTCTATCGGTCCCCATGCTGTCAGAGTTCATCTGTGGTCCTTTTGCGCCTCCTGTTGTCAAAAGGGATTCTTAGATTGTTAGCCTGCATTGGGTCACAATGGTGCCTTGCTTCTCTTAACCCCTGTGTTGTCACAATGCATCCCATGCCCGTTTAGGCCACTTGATGTCACAATGAATCATTTGATTCTTGGCCTCCATGGTGGCATAATTGTACCAGGTTTTAATTGAGCCCAATGTTTCTCAATTCATACCTGGCCCTTTTAGGCCCATTGGTTTTCACAAGGGATCATTAGATTGTTAGCCCCCCTTGGGTCACAATGGATCCTTGCTTCTCTTAACCTCTGTGGTGTCACAATGCATCCCATGCCCTTTTAGGCCACTTGGTCTTACAATGAATCATTTGATTCTTGGCCTCTATGGTGACATAATGTTTCCATGTTTTTATTGGGCCCCATGCTTTCGCAATTCATCCCTGGCCCTTATACAACTCCTTGTGTGACAAGGGATCATTAGATTGTTAGCCTGCATTGGGTCACAATGGTTCCTTGCTTCTCTTAACCCCTGTGGTGTCATAATGCATCCCATGCCCTTTTAGGCCACTTGATGTCACAATGAATCATTTGATTCTTGGCCTCCATGGTGTCATAATGGTTCCTTGTTTCTATTGGGACCCATGCTTTCACAATTCATCCCTGGCCCTTTTACGCCCCCTGGTGACAAATGGGATCCTGGGATTATTAGCCTCCATTGGGTCACAATGGATCCTTGCTTCTCTTAACCCCTGTGCTGTCACAATGCATCCCATGCCCTTTTAGGCCCATTGGTGTCACAAGGGATCATTAGATTGTTAGCTTCCATTGGGTCACAATGTTTCCTTGCTTCTCTTAACCTCTGTGGTGTCACAATGCATCCCATGTCCTTTTAGGCCACTTGATGTCACAATGAATCATTTCATTCTTGGCCTCCATGGTGTCATAATGGTTCCTTGTTTCTATTGGGCCCCATGCTGTCACAATTCATCCCTAGCACTTTTACGCCCCCTGGTGTCAAATGGGATCCTGGGATTATTAGCCTCCATTGGGTCACAATGGATCCTTGCTTCTCTTAACCCCTGTGGTGTCACAATGCATCCCATGCCCTTTTAGGCCACTTGATGTCACAATGAATCATTTGATTCTTGGCCTCCATGGTGGCATAATTGTACCAGGTTTTAATTGGCCTCTGTGCTTTCACAATTCATCCCTGGCCCTTTTAGGCCAATTGGTGTCAAAAGGGATCATTAGATTGTTAGCCTCCATTGGGTCACAATGGATCCTTGCTTCTCTTAACCCCTGTGCTGTCATAATGCATCCCATGCCCTTTTAGGCCACTTGGTCTTACAATGAACCATTTGATTCTTGTCCTCCATGGTGGCATAATTGTACCAGGTTTTACTTGGGCCCCATGCTTTCACAATACATCCCTGCCCCTTTTAGGCCCATTGGTGTCACAAGGGATCATTAGATTGTTAGCCTGCATTGGGTCACAATGGTTCCTTGTTTCTCTTAACCTCTGTGGTGTCACAATGCATCCCATGCCCTTTTAGGCCACTTGATGTCACAATGAATCATTTGAATCTTGGCCTCTATGGTTTCATAATAGTTCATTGTATCTATTGGGCCCCATGCTGTCACAATTCATTCCTGGCCCTTTTGCGCCCCCTGGTGTCTAAAGGGATTCTTAGATTGTTAGCCTCCATTGGGTCACACTGGATCCTTGCTTCTCTTAACCCCTGTGCTGTCACAATGCATTCCATGCCCTTTTAGGCCACATGATGTCAAATTGAATTATTTGATTCTTGGCCACCACGGTGGCATAATAGATCCTAGATTCTATCGGTCCCTGTGCTGTAACACTTCATCCCTGGCCCTTTTAGGCCCATTGGTGTCACAAGGGATCATTAGATTGTTAGCCTCCATTGGGTAACAATGGTTCCTTGCTTCTCTTAACCTCTGTGGTGTCACAATGCATCCCATGCCCTTTTAGGCCACATGATGTCACAATGAATCATTTGATTCTTGGCCTCTATGGTGACATAATGTTTCCATGTTTTAATTGGGCCCCATGCTTTCACAATTCTTCCCTGGCCCTTATAGAACACCTTGTGTGACAAGGGATCATTAGATTGTTAGCCTGCATTGGGTCACAATGGTTCCTTGCTTCTCTTAACCCCGGTGGTGTCACAATGCATTCCAAGCGCTTTTAGGCCAGTTGGTCTCACAATGAACCATTTGATTCTTGGCCTTCATGGTGTCGTAATGGTTCCTTGTTTCTATAGGTCCCCATGCTGTCACAGTTCATCCGTGGTCCTTTTTCGCCCCCTGGTGTCAAAAGGGATTCTTAGATTGTTAGCCTGCATTGGGTCACAATGGTTCCTTGCTTCTCTTAACCCCTGTGGTGTCACAATGCATCCCATGCCCTTTTAGGCCACTTGATGTCACAATGAATCATTTGATTCTTGGCCTCTATGGTGACATAATGTTTCCATGTTTTTATCGGGCCCCATGCTTTCACAATTCATCCCTGGCCCTTATACAACACCTTGTGTGACAAGGGATCATTAGATTGTTAGCCTGCATTGGGTCACAAAGGTTCCTTGCTTCTCTTAACCTCTGTGGTGTCACAATGCATTCCAAGCCCTTTTAGGCCACTTGGTCTTACAATGAACCATTTGATTCTTGGCCTTCATGGTGTCATAATGGTTCCTTGCTTCTATCGGTCCCCATGCTGTCACAGTTCATCCGTGGTCCTTTTCAGCCCCCTGGTGTCAAAAGGGATTCTTAGATTGTTAGCCTGCATTGGGTCACAATGCTTCCTTGCTTCTCTTAACCCCTGTGGTGTCAAAATGCATCCCATGCCCTTTTAGTCCACTTGGTGTTACAATGAATCATTTGATTCTTGGCCTCTGTGGTGTCATAATGTTTCCAGGTTTTTCTTGGGCCCCATGCTGTAACAATTCATCCCTGGCCCATTCACAACACCTTGTGTGACAAGGGATCATTAGATTGTTAGCCTCCCTTGGGTCACAATGGTTCCTTGCTTCTCTTAACCTCTGTGGTGTCACAATGCATTCCAAGCCCTTTTAGGCCACTTGGTATTACAATGAACCATTGATTCTTGGCCTTCATGGTGTCATAATGGTTCCTTGCTTCTATAGGTCCCCATGCTGTCAGAGTTCATCTGTGGTCCTTTTGCGCCTCCTGTTGTCAAAAGGGATTCTTAGATTGTTAGCCTGCATTGGGTCACAATGGTTCCTTGCTTCTCTTAACCCCTGTGGTGTCACAATGCATCCCATGCCCTTTTAGGCCACTTGATGTCACAATGAATCATTTGATTCTTGGCCTCTATGGTGGCATAATAGATCCTTGCTTCTTTTGGTCGCCGTGCTGTAACAATTAATCCCTGGCCCTTTTAGGCCCATTGGTGTCACAAGGGATCATTGGATTGTCAGCCTGCATTGGGTCACAATGGTTCCTTGCTTCTCTTAACCTCTGTGGTGACACAATGCATCCCATGCCCTTTTAGGCCACTTGATGTCACAATGAATCATTTGATTCTTGGCCTCCATGGTGGCATAATTGTACCAGGTTTTAATTGGCCTCTGTGCTTTCACAATTCATCCCTGGCCCTTTTAGGCCAATTGGTGTCACAAGGGAACATTAGATTGTTAGCCTCCATTGGGTAACAATGGATCCTTGCTTCTCTTAAGCTCTGTGGTGTCACAATGCATTCCATGCACTTTTAGGCCACTTGATGTCACAATGAATCATTTGATTCTTGGCCTCCATGGTGGCATAATAGTTCCTTGTATCTAGTGGGCCCCACGCTGTCACAATTCATTCCTGGCCCTTTTACGACCCCTGGCGTCAAAAGGGATCCTGGGATTATTAGCCTCCATAGGGTCACAATGGATCCTTGCTTCTCTTAACCCCTGTGGTGTCACAATGCATCCCATGCCCTTTTAGGCCACTTGATGTCACAATGAATCATTTGATTCTTGGCCTCCATGGTGGCATAATAGATCCTTGCTTCTATTGGTCCCCGTACTCTAACAATCCGTCCCTGGCGGTTTTTATACCCCCTGGTGCCACAAGGGATCATTAGATTGTTAGCCTCCCTTGGGTCACAATGGTTCCTTGCTTCTCTTAACCTCTGTGGTGTCACAATGCATTCCAAGCCCTTTTAGGCCACTTGGTCTTACAATGAACCATTTGATTCTTGGCCTTCATGGTGTCATAATGGTTCCTTGCTTCTGTAGGTCCCCATGCTGTCACAGTTCATCCGTGTTCCTTTTACGCCCATTGGTGTCAAAAGCGTTTCTTAGATTGTTAGCCTGCATTGGGTCACAATGCTTCCTTGCTTCTCTTAACCCCTGTGGTGTCACAATGCATCCCATGCCCTTTTAGGCCACTTGATGTCACAATGAATCATTTGATTCTTGGCCTCTATGGTGACATAATGTTTCCATGTTTTTATTGGGCCCCATGTTTTCACAATTCATCCCTGGCCCTGATACAACACATTGTGTGACAAGGGATCATTAGATTGTTAGCCTCCCTTGGGTCACAATGGTTCCTTGCTTCTATTAACCTCTGTGGTGTCACAATGCATCCCATGCCCTTTTAGGCCACTTGATGTCACAATGAATCATTTGATTCTTGGCCTCCATGGTGGCATAATAGTTCATTGTATCTATTGGGCCCCATGCTGTCACAATTCATTCCTGGCCCTTTTACGACCCCTGGTGTCAAAAGGGGTCCTGGGATTATTAGCCTCCATAGGGTCACAATGGATCCTTGCTTCTCTTAACCTTTGTGGTGTCACAATGCATTCCAAGCCCTTTTAGGCCACTTGGTCTTACAATGAACCATTTGATTCTTGGCCTTCATGGTGTCATAATGGTTCCTTGATTCTATAGGTCCCCATGCTGTCACAGTTCATCCGTGGTCCTTTTACGCCCCCTGGTGTCAAAAGGGATTCTTAGATTGTTAGCCTGCTTTGGGTCACAATGGATCCTTGCTTCTCTTAACCCCTGTGGTGTCACAATGCATCCCATGCCCTTTTAGGCCACTTGGTGTTACAATGAATCATTTGAGTCTTGGCCTCTATGGTGTCATAATATTTCCATGTTTTTCTTGGACCCCATGCTGTAACAATTCATCATTGGCCCTTTTACAACACCTTGTGTGACAAGGGATCATTAGATTGTTAGCCTCCCTTGGGTCACAATGGTTCCTTGCTTCTATTAACCTCTGTGGTGTCACAATGCATTCCAAGACCTTTTAGGCCACTTGGTCTTACAATGAACCATTGATTCTTGGCCTTCATGGTGTCATAATGGTTCCTTGCTTCTATCGGTCCCCATGCTGTCAGAGTTCATCTGTGGTCCTTTTGCGCCTCCTGTTGTCAAAAGGGATTCTTAGATTGTTAGCCTGCATTGGGTCACAATGGTGCCTTGCTTCTCTTAACCCCTGTGTTGTCACAATGCATCCCATGCCCGTTTAGGCCACTTGATGTCACAATGAATCATTTGATTCTTGGCCTCCATGGTGGCATAATTGTACCAGGTTTTAATTGAGCCCAATGTTTCTCAATTCATACCTGGCCCTTTTAGGCCCATTGGTTTTCACAAGGGATCATTAGATTGTTAGCCCCCCTTGGGTCACAATGGTTCCTTGCTTCTCTTAACCCCTGTGCTGTCACAATGCATCCCATGCCCTTTTAGGCCACATGATGTCACAATGAATTATTTGATTCTTGGCCTCTACGGTGGCATAAGAGATCCTTGCTTCTATTGGTCCCCGTGCTGTAACAATTCATCCCGGACCCTTTTAGGCCCATTGGTGTCACAAGGGATCATTAGATTGTTAGCCTCCATTGGGTAACAATGGTTCCTTGCTTCTCTTAACCTCTGTGGTGTCACAATGCATCCCATGCCCTTTTAGGCCACTTGGTCTTACAATGAATCATTTGATTCTTGGCCTCTATGGTGACATAATGTTTCCATGTTTTTATTGGGCCCCATGTTTTCGCAATTCATCCCTGGCCCTTATACAACTCCTTGTGTGACAAGGGATCATTAGATTGTTAGCCTGCATTGGGTCACAATGGTTCCTTGCTTCTCTTAACCCCTGTGGTGTCATAATGCATCCCATGCCCTTTTAGGCCACTTGATGTCACAATGAATCATTTGATTCTTGGCCTCCATGGTGTCATAATGGTTCCTTGTTTCTATTGGGACCCATGCTGTCACAATTCATCCCTGGCCCTTTTACGCCCCCTGGTGTCAAATGGGATCCTGGGATTATTAGCCTCCATTGGGTCACAATGGATCCTTGCTTCTCTTAACCCCTGTGCTGTCACAATGCATCCCATGCCCTTTTAGGCCCATTGGTGTCACAAGGGATCATTAGATTGTTAGCTTCCATTGGGTCACAATGTTTCCTTGCTTCTCTTAACCCCTGTGGTGTCACAATGCATCCCATGCCCTTTTAGGCCACTTGATGTCACAATGAATCATTTCATTCTTGGCCTCCATGGTGTCATAATGGTTCCTTGTTTCTATTGGGCCCCATGCTGTCACAATTCATCCCTGGCACTTTTACGCCCCCTGGTGTCAAATGGGATCCTGGGATTATTAGCCTCCATTGGGTCACAATGGATCCTTGCTTCTCTTAACCCCTGTGGTGTCACAATGCATCCCATGCCCTTTTAGGCCACTTGATGTCACAATGAATCATTTGATTCTTGGCCTCCATGGTGGCATAATTGTACCAGGTTTTAATTGGCCTCTGTGCTTTCACAATTCATCCCTGGCCCTTTTAGGCCAATTGGTGTCAAAAGGGATCATTAGATTGTTAGCCTCCATTGGGTCACAATGGATCCTTGCTTCTCTTAACCCCTGTGCTGTCATAATGCATCCCATGCCCTTTTAGGCCACTTGGTCTTACAATGAACCATTTGATTCTTGTCCTCCATGGTGGCATAATTGTACCAGGTTTTACTTGGGCCCCATGCTTTCACAATACATCCCTGCCCCTTTTAGGCCCATTGGTGTCACAAGGGATCATTATATTGTTAGCCTGCATTGGGTCACAATGGTTCCTTGTTTCTCTTAACCTCTGTGGTGTCACAATGCATCCCATGCCCTTTTAGGCCACTTGATGTCACAATGAATCATTTGAATCTTGGCCTCTATGGTTTCATAATAGTTCATTGTATCTATTGGGCCCCATGCTGTCACAATTCATTCCTGGCCCTTTTGCGCCCCCTGGTGTCTAAAGGGATTCTTAGATTGTTAGCCTCCATTGGGTCACACTGGATCCTTGCTTCTCTTAACCTCTGTGCTGTCACAATGCATTCCATGCCCTTTTAGGCCACATGATGTCACAATGAATTATTTGATTCTTGGCCACCACGGTGGCATAATAGATCCTAGATTCTATCGGTCCCCGTGCTGTAACACTTCATCCCTGGCCCTTTTAGGCCCATTGGTGTCACAAGGGATCATTAGATTGTTAGCCTCCATTGGGTAACAATGGTTCCTTGCTTCTCTTAACCTCTGTGGTGTCACAATGCATCCCATGCCCTTTTAGGCCACATGATGTCACAATGAATCATTTGATTCTTGGCCTCTATGGTGACATAATGTTTCCATGTTTTAATTGGGCCCCATGCTTTCACAATTCATCCCTGGCCCTTATATAACACCTTGTGTGACAAGGGATCATTAGATTGTTAGCCTGCATTGGGTCACAATGGTTCCTTGCTTCTCTTAACCCCTGTGGTGTCACAATGCATCCCATGCCCTTTTAGGCCACCTGATGTCACAATGAATCATTTGATTCTTGGCCTCCATGGTGGCATAATTGTACCAGGTTTTAATTGGGCCCCATGCTTTCACAATACATCCCTGCCCCTTTTAGGCCCATTGGTGTCACAAGGGATCATTAGATTGTTAGCCTGCATTGGGTCACAATGGTTCCTTGTTTCTCTTAACCTCTGTGCTGTCACAATGCATCCCATGCCCTTTTAGGCCACTTGATGTCACAATGAATCATTTGATTCTTGGCCTCCAATGTGGCGTAATTGTACGAGATTTCTATTGGCCCCCATGCTTTCACAATACATCCCTGCACCTTTTAGGCCCATTGGTGTCAAAAGGGATCATTAGATTGTTAGCCTCCATTGGGTCACAATGGATCCCTGCTTCTCTTAACCTCTGTGGTGTCACAATGTTTCCCATGCCCTTTTAGGCCACATGATGTCACAATGAATTATTTGATTCTTGGCCTCCATGGTGGCATAATAGATCCTTGCATCTCTTGGTCCCCGTGCTGTAACAATTCATCCCTGCCCCTTTTAGGCCCATTGGTGTCACAAGGGATCATTAGATTGTCAGCCTGCATTGGGTCACCATGTTTCCTTGCTTCTCTTAACCTCTGTGGTGTCACAATGCATCCCATGCCCTTTTAGGCAACTTGATGTCACAATGAATTATTTGATTCTTGGCCTCCATGGTGTCATAATGGTTCCTTGATTCTATTGGGCCCCATGCTGTCACAATTCATCCCTGGCCCTTTTACGCCCCCTGGTGTCAAAAGGGATTCGTAGATTGTTACCCTGCATTGGATCACAATGGTTCCTTGCTTCTCTTAACCCCTGTGGTGTCACAATGCATCCCATGCCCTTTTAGGCCACTTGATGTCACAATGAATCATTTGATTCTTGGCCTCCATGGTGGCATAATAGATCCTTGCTTCTATTGGTCCCCGTGCTGTAACAATCCATCCCTGGCCCTTTTTATACCCCCTGGTGCCACAAGGGATCATTAGATTGTTAGCCTGCATTGGGTCACAATGGTTCCTTGCTTCTCTTAACCTCTGTGGTGTCACAATGCATTCCAAGCCCTTTTAGGCCACTTGGTCTTACAATGAACCATTTGATTCTTGGCCTTCATGGTGTCATAATGGTTCCTTGCTTCTATAGGTCCCCATGCTGTCTGAGTTCATCCGTGGTCCTTTTCCGCCCCCTGGTGACAAAAGGGATTCTTAGAGTGTTAGCCTGCATTGGGTCACAATGGTTCCTTGCTTCTCTTAACCTCTGTGGTGTAACAATGCATCCCATGAACTTTTAGGCCACTTGATGTCACAATGAATCACTTGATTCTTGGCCTCCATGGTGTCATAATGGTTCCTTGTTTCTATTGGGCCCCATGCTCTCACAATACATCCCTGGCCCATTTTATACCCCCTGGTGCCACAAGGGATCATTAGATTGTTAGCCTGCATTGGGTCACAATGGTTCCTTGCTTCTCTTAACCCCTGTGGTGTCACAATGCATCCCATGCCCTTTTAGGCCACTTGATGTCACAATGAATCATTTGATTCTTGGCCTCCACGGTTGCATAATAGATCCTTGCTTCTATTGGTCCCCGTGCTGTAACAATACATCCCTGGCCCTTTTTATACCCCCTGGTGCCACAAGGGATCATTAGATTGCAAGCCTGCATTGGGTCACACTGGTTCCTTGCTTCTCTTAACCCCTGTGGTGTCACAATGCATCCCATGACATTTTAGGCCACTTGATGTCAAAATGAATGATTTGATTCTTGGCCTCCATGGTGGTGTAATTGTACCAGGTTTTAATTGGGCCCCATGCTTTCACAATACATCCCTGCCCCTTTTAGGCCCATTGGTGTCACAAGGGATCATTAGATGTTTAGCCTGCATTGGGTCACAATGGTTCCTTGCTTCTCTTAGCCCCTGTGGTGTAACAATGCATCCCATGCCCTTTTAGGCAACTTGATGTCACAATGAATCTTTTGATTCTTGGCCTCCATGGTGTCATAATGGTTCCTTGTTTCTATTGGGCCCCATGCTGTCTCAATTCATCCCTGGTCCTTTTACGACCCCTGGTGTCAAATGGGATCCTGGGATTATTAGCCTCCATTGGGTCACAATGGATCCTTGCTTCTCTTAACCCCTGTGGTGTCACAATGCATCCCATGCCCTTTTAGGCCACTTGATGTCACAATGAATCATTTGATTCTTGGCCTCCACGGTTGCATAATAGATCCTTGCTTCTATTGGTCCCCGTGCTGTAACAACCCATCCCTGGCCCTTTTTATACCCCCTGGTGCCACAAGGGATCATTAGATTGCTAGCCTGCATTGGGTCACAATGGTTCCTTGCTTCTCTTAACCCCTGTGGTGTCACAATGCATCCCATGCCCTTTTAGGCCACTTGATGTCAAAATGAATCATTTGATTCTTGGCCTCCATGGTGGTGTAATTGTACCAGGTTTTAATTGGGCCCCATGCTTTCACAATACATCCCTGCCCCTTTTAGGCCCATTGGTGTCACAAGGGATCATTAGATGTTTAGCCTGCATTGGGTCACAATGGTTCCTTGCTTCTCTTAGCCCCTGTGGTGTCACAATGCATCCCATGCCCTTTTAGGCCACTTGGTGTTACAATGAATCATTTGAGTCTTGGCTTCTATGGCGTCATAATATTTCCAAGTTTTTATTGTGCACCATGCTGTCACAATGCATCCCTGGCCCTATTACAAGCCCTGGTGTCAAAAGGGATCATTAGATTGTTAGCCTCCATTGGGTCACAATGGTTCCTTGCTTCTCTTAGCCCCTGTGGTGTCACAATGCTTCCCATGCCCTTTTAGGCCACTTGATGTCACAATGAATCATTTGATTCTTGGCTTCCATGGTGGCATAATTGTACCAGGTTTTACTGGGGCCCCATGCTTTCACAATACATCTCTGCACCTTTTAGGACCATTGGTGTCAAAAGGGATTATTAGATAGTTAGCCTGCATTGGGTCACAATGGATCCTTGCTTCTCTTCACCCCTGTGCTGTCACAATGCATCCCATGCCCTTTTTGGCCACTTGATGTCACAATGAATCATTTGATTCTTGGCCTCCATGGTTGCATAATAGATCCTTGCTTCTATTGGTCTCCGTGCTGTAACAATTCATCCCTGGCCCTTTTAGGCCCATTGGTGTCACAAGGGATCATTAGATTGTTAGCCTGCATTGGGTCACAATGGTTCCTTGCTTCTTTAAGCTCTGTGGTGTCACAATGCATCCCATGCTGTTTTAGGCCACTTGATGTCTCAATGAATCACTTGATTCTTGGCCTCCATGGTGTCATAATGGTTCCTTGTTTCTATTGGGCCTCATGCTGTCACAATTCATCCCTGGCCCTTTTACGCCCCCTGGTGTCAAATGGGATCCTGGGATTATTAGCCTGCATTGGGTCACAATGGATCCTTGCTTCTCTTAACCCCTGTGGTGTCACAATGCATCCCATGCCCTTTTAGGCCACTTGATGTCACAATGAATCATTTGATTCTTGGCCTCAATGGAGGCGTAATTGTACCAAGTTTTAATTGGGCCCCATGCTTTCACAATACATCCCTGCCCCTTTTAGGCCCATTGGTGTCACAAGGGATCATTAGATTGTTAGCCTGCATTGGGTCACAATGGTTCCTTGCTTCTCTTAACCCCTGTGGTGTCACAATGCATCCCATGCCCTTTTAGGCCACCTGATGTCACAATGAATCATTTGATTCTTGGCCTCCATGGTGGCATAATTGTACCAGGTTTTAATTGGGCCCCATGCTTTCACAATACATCCCTGCCCCTTTTAGGCCCATTGGTGTCACAAGGGATCATTAGATTGTTAGCCTGCATTGGGTCACAATGGTTCCTTGTTTCTCTTAACCTCTGTGCTGTCACAATGCATCCCATGCCCTTTTAGGCCACTTGATGTCACAATGAATCATTTGATTCTTGGCCTCCAATGTGGCGTAATTGTACGAGATTTCTATTGGCCCCCATGCTTTCACAATACATCCCTGCACCTTTTAGGCCCATTGGTGTCAAAAGGGATCATTAGATTGTTAGCCTCCATTGGGTCACAATGGATCCCTGCTTCTCTTAACCTCTGTGGTGTCACAATGTTTCCCATGCCCTTTTAGGCCACATGATGTCACAATGAATTATTTGATTCTTGGCCTCCATGGTGGCATAATAGATCCTTGCATCTCTTGGTCCCCGTGCTGTAACAATTCATCCCTGCCCCTTTTAGGCCCATTGGTGTCACAAGGGATCATTAGATTGTCAGCCTGCATTGGGTCACCATGTTTCCTTGCTTCTCTTAACCTCTGTGGTGTCACAATGCATCCCATGCCCTTTTAGGCAACTTGATGTCACAATGAATTATTTGATTCTTGGCCTCCATGGTGTCATAATGGTTCCTTGATTCTATTGGGCCCCATGCTGTCACAATTCATCCCTGGCCCTTTTACGCCCCCTGGTGTCAAAAGGGATTCGTAGATTGTTACCCTGCATTGGATCACAATGGTTCCTTGCTTCTCTTAACCCCTGTGGTGTCACAATGCATCCCATGCCCTTTTAGGCCACTTGATGTCACAATGAATCATTTGATTCTTGGCCTCCATGGTGGCATAATAGATCCTTGCTTCTATTGGTCCCCGTGCTGTAACAATCCATCCCTGGCCCTTTTTATACCCCCTGGTGCCACAAGGGATCATTAGATTGTTAGCCTGCATTGGGTCACAATGGTTCCTTGCTTCTCTTAACCTCTGTGGTGTCACAATGCATTCCAAGCCCTTTTAGGCCACTTGGTCTTACAATGAACCATTTGATTCTTGGCCTTCATGGTGTCATAATGGTTCCTTGCTTCTATAGGTCCCCATGCTGTCTGAGTTCATCCGTGGTCCTTTTCCGCCCCCTGGTGACAAAAGGGATTCTTAGAGTGTTAGCCTGCATTGGGTCACAATGGTTCCTTGCTTCTCTTAACCTCTGTGGTGTAACAATGCATCCCATGAACTTTTAGGCCACTTGATGTCACAATGAATCACTTGATTCTTGGCCTCCATGGTGTCATAATGGTTCCTTGTTTCTATTGGGCCCCATGCTCTCACAATACATCCCTGGCCCATTTTATACCCCCTGGTGCCACAAGGGATCATTAGATTGTTAGCCTGCATTGGGTCACAATGGTTCCTTGCTTCTCTTAACCCCTGTGGTGTCACAATGCATCCCATGCCCTTTTAGGCCACTTGATGTCACAATGAATCATTTGATTCTTGGCCTCCACGGTTGCATAATAGATCCTTGCTTCTATTGGTCCCCGTGCTGTAACAATACATCCCTGGCCCTTTTTATACCCCCTGGTGCCACAAGGGATCATTAGATTGCAAGCCTGCATTGGGTCACACTGGTTCCTTGCTTCTCTTAACCCCTGTGGGGTCACAATGCATCCCATGACATTTTAGGCCACTTGATGTCAAAATGAATGATTTGATTCTTGGCCTCCATGGTGGTGTAATTGTACCAGGTTTTAATTGGGCCCCATGCTTTCACAATACATCCCTGCCCCTTTTAGGCCCATTGGTGTCACAAGGGATCATTAGATGTTTAGCCTGCATTGGGTCACAATGGTTCCTTGCTTCTCTTAGCCCCTGTGGTGTAACAATGCATCCCATGCCCTTTTAGGCAACTTGATGTCACAATGAATCTTTTGATTCTTGGCCTCCATGGTGTCATAATGGTTCCTTGTTTCTATTGGGCCCCATGCTGTCTCAATTCATCCCTGGTCCTTTTACGACCCCTGGTGTCAAATGGGATCCTGGGATTATTAGCCTCCATTGGGTCACAATGGATCCTTGCTTCTCTTAACCCCTGTGGTGTCACAATGCATCCCATGCCCTTTTAGGCCACTTGATGTCACAATGAATCATTTGATTCTTGGCCTCCACGGTTGCATAATAGATCCTTGCTTCTATTGGTCCCCGTGCTGTAACAACCCATCCCTGGCCCTTTTTATACCCCCTGGTGCCACAAGGGATCATTAGATTGCTAGCCTGCATTGGGTCACAATGGTTCCTTGCTTCTCTTAACCCCTGTGGTGTCACAATGCATCCCATGCCCTTTTAGGCCACTTGATGTCAAAATGAATCATTTGATTCTTGGCCTCCATGGTGGTGTAATTGTACCAGGTTTTAATTGGGCCCCATGCTTTCACAATACATCCCTGCCCCTTTTAGGCCCATTGGTGTCACAAGGGATCATTAGATGTTTAGCCTGCATTGGGTCACAATGGTTCCTTGCTTCTCTTAGCCCCTGTGGTGTCACAATGCATCCCATGCCCTTTTAGGCCACTTGGTGTTACAATGAATCATTTGAGTCTTGGCTTCTATGGCGTCATAATATTTCCAAGTTTTTATTGTGCACCATGCTGTCACAATGCATCCCTGGCCCTATTACAAGCCCTGGTGTCAAAAGGGATCATTAGATTGTTAGCCTCCATTGGGTCACAATGGTTCCTTGCTTCTCTTAGCCCCTGTGGTGTCACAATGCTTCCCATGCCCTTTTAGGCCACTTGATGTCACAATGAATCATTTGATTCTTGGCTTCCATGGTGGCATAATTGTACCAGGTTTTACTGGGGCCCCATGCTTTCACAATACATCTCTGCACCTTTTAGGACCATTGGTGTCAAAAGGGATTATTAGATAGTTAGCCTGCATTGGGTCACAATGGATCCTTGCTTCTCTTCACCCCTGTGCTGTCACAATGCATCCCATGCCCTTTTTGGCCACTTGATGTCACAATGAATCATTTGATTCTTGGCCTCCATGGTTGCATAATAGATCCTTGCTTCTATTGGTCTCCGTGCTGTAACAATTCATCCCTGGCCCTTTTAGGCCCATTGGTGTCACAAGGGATCATTAGATTGTTAGCCTGCATTGGGTCACAATGGTTCCTTGCTTCTTTAAGCTCTGTGGTGTCACAATGCATCCCATGCTGTTTTAGGCCACTTGATGTCTCAATGAATCACTTGATTCTTGGCCTCCATGGTGTCATAATGGTTCCTTGTTTCTATTGGGCCTCATGCTGTCACAATTCATCCCTGGCCCTTTTACGCCCCCTGGTGTCAAATGGGATCCTGGGATTATTAGCCTGCATTGGGTCACAATGGATCCTTGCTTCTCTTAACCCCTGTGGTGTCACAATGCATCCCATGCCCTTTTAGGCCACTTGATGTCACAATGAATCATTTGATTCTTGGCCTCAATGGAGGCGTAATTGTACCAAGTTTTAATTGGGCCCCATGCTTTCACAATACATCCCTGCCCCTTTTAGGCCCATTGGTGTCACAAGGGATCATTAGATTGTTAGCCTGCATTGGGTCACAATGGTTCCTTGCTTCTCTTAACCCCTGTGGTGTCACAATGCATCCCATGCCCTTTTAGGCCACCTGATGTCACAATGAATCATTTGATTCTTGGCCTCCATGGTGGCATAATTGTACCAGGTTTTAATTGGGCCCCATGCTTTCACAATACATCCCTGCCCCTTTTAGGCCCATTGGTGTCACAAGGGATCATTAGATTGTTAGCCTGCATTGGGTCACAATGGTTCCTTGTTTCTCTTAACCTCTGTGCTGTCACAATGCATCCCATGCCCTTTTAGGCCACTTGATGTCACAATGAATCATTTGATTCTTGGCCTCCAATGTGGCGTAATTGTACGAGATTTCTATTGGCCCCCATGCTTTCACAATACATCCCTGCACCTTTTAGGCCCATTGGTGTCAAAAGGGATCATTAGATTGTTAGCCTCCATTGGGTCACAATGGATCCCTGCTTCTCTTAACCTCTGTGGTGTCACAATGTTTCCCATGCCCTTTTAGGCCACATGATGTCACAATGAATTATTTGATTCTTGGCCTCCATGGTGGCATAATAGATCCTTGCATCTCTTGGTCCCCGTGCTGTAACAATTCATCCCTGCCCCTTTTAGGCCCATTGGTGTCACAAGGGATCATTAGATTGTCAGCCTGCATTGGGTCACCATGTTTCCTTGCTTCTCTTAACCTCTGTGGTGTCACAATGCATCCCATGCCCTTTTAGGCAACTTGATGTCACAATGAATTATTTGATTCTTGGCCTCCATGGTGTCATAATGGTTCCTTGATTCTATTGGGCCCCATGCTGTCACAATTCATCCCTGGCCCTTTTACGCCCCCTGGTGTCAAAAGGGATTCGTAGATTGTTACCCTGCATTGGATCACAATGGTTCCTTGCTTCTCTTAACCCCTGTGGTGTCACAATGCATCCCATGCCCTTTTAGGCCACTTGATGTCACAATGAATCATTTGATTCTTGGCCTCCATGGTGGCATAATAGATCCTTGCTTCTATTGGTCCCCGTGCTGTAACAATCCATCCCTGGCCCTTTTTATACCCCCTGGTGCCACAAGGGATCATTAGATTGTTAGCCTGCATTGGGTCACAATGGTTCCTTGCTTCTCTTAACCTCTGTGGTGTCACAATGCATTCCAAGCCCTTTTAGGCCACTTGGTCTTACAATGAACCATTTGATTCTTGGCCTTCATGGTGTCATAATGGTTCCTTGCTTCTATAGGTCCCCATGCTGTCTGAGTTCATCCGTGGTCCTTTTCCGCCCCCTGGTGACAAAAGGGATTCTTAGAGTGTTAGCCTGCATTGGGTCACAATGGTTCCTTGCTTCTCTTAACCTCTGTGGTGTAACAATGCATCCCATGAACTTTTAGGCCACTTGATGTCACAATGAATCACTTGATTCTTGGCCTCCATGGTGTCATAATGGTTCCTTGTTTCTATTGGGCCCCATGCTCTCACAATACATCCCTGGCCCATTTTATACCCCCTGGTGCCACAAGGGATCATTAGATTGTTAGCCTGCATTGGGTCACAATGGTTCCTTGCTTCTCTTAACCCCTGTGGTGTCACAATGCATCCCATGCCCTTTTAGGCCACTTGATGTCACAATGAATCATTTGATTCTTGGCCTCCACGGTTGCATAATAGATCCTTGCTTCTATTGGTCCCCGTGCTGTAACAATACATCCCTGGCCCTTTTTATACCCCCTGGTGCCACAAGGGATCATTAGATTGCAAGCCTGCATTGGGTCACACTGGTTCCTTGCTTCTCTTAACCCCTGTGGGGTCACAATGCATCCCATGACATTTTAGGCCACTTGATGTCAAAATGAATGATTTGATTCTTGGCCTCCATGGTGGTGTAATTGTACCAGGTTTTAATTGGGCCCCATGCTTTCACAATACATCCCTGCCCCTTTTAGACCCATTGGTGTCACAAGGGATCATTAGATGTTTAGCCTGCATTGGGTCACAATGGTTCCTTGCTTCTCTTAGCCCCTGTGGTGTAACAATGCATCCCATGCCCTTTTAGGCAACTTGATGTCACAATGAATCTTTTGATTCTTGGCCTCCATGGTGTCATAATGGTTCCTTGTTTCTATTGGGCCCCATGCTGTCTCAATTCATCCCTGGTCCTTTTACGACCCCTGGTGTCAAATGGGATCCTGGGATTATTAGCCTCCATTGGGTCACAATGGATCCTTGCTTCTCTTAACCCCTGTGGTGTCACAATGCATCCCATGCCCTTTTAGGCCACTTGATGTCACAATGAATCATTTGATTCTTGGCCTCCACGGTTGCATAATAGATCCTTGCTTCTATTGGTCCCCGTGCTGTAACAACCCATCCCTGGCCCTTTTTATACCCCCTGGTGCCACAAGGGATCATTAGATTGCTAGCCTGCATTGGGTCACAATGGTTCCTTGCTTCTCTTAACCCCTGTGGTGTCACAATGCATCCCATGCCCTTTTAGGCCACTTGATGTCAAAATGAATCATTTGATTCTTGGCCTCCATGGTGGTGTAATTGTACCAGGTTTTAATTGGGCCCCATGCTTTCACAATACATCCCTGCCCCTTTTAGGCCCATTGGTGTCACAAGGGATCATTAGATTGTTAGCCTGCATTGGGTCACAATGGTTCCTTGCTTCTCTTAACCTCTGTGGTGTCACAATGCATTCCAAGCCCTTTTAGGCCACTTGGTCTTACAATGAACCATTTGATTCTTGGCCTTCATGGTGTCATAATGGTTCCTTGCTTCTATAGGTCCCCATGCTGTCTGAGTTCATCCGTGGTCCTTTTCCGCCCCCTGGTGACAAAAGGGATTCTTAGAGTGTTAGCCTGCATTGGGTCACAATGGTTCCTTGCTTCTCTTAACCTCTGTGGTGTAACAATGCATCCCATGAACTTTTAGGCCACTTGATGTCACAATGAATCACTTGATTCTTGGCCTCCATGGTGTCATAATGGTTCCTTGTTTCTATTGGGCCCCATGCTCTCACAATACATCCCTGGCCCATTTTATACCCCCTGGTGCCACAAGGGATCATTAGATTGTTAGCCTGCATTGGGTCACAATGGTTCCTTGCTTCTCTTAACCCCTGTGGTGTCACAATGCATCCCATGCCCTTTTAGGCCACTTGATGTCACAATGAATCATTTGATTCTTGGCCTCCACGGTTGCATAATAGATCCTTGCTTCTATTGGTCCCCGTGCTGTAACAATACATCCCTGGCCCTTTTTATACCCCCTGGTGCCACAAGGGATCATTAGATTGCAAGCCTGCATTGGGTCACACTGGTTCCTTGCTTCTCTTAACCCCTGTGGTGTCACAATGCATCCCATGACATTTTAGGCCACTTGATGTCAAAATGAATGATTTGATTCTTGGCCTCCATGGTGGTGTAATTGTACCAGGTTTTAATTGGGCCCCATGCTTTCACAATACATCCCTGCCCCTTTTAGGCCCATTGGTGTCACAAGGGATCATTAGATGTTTAGCCTGCATTGGGTCACAATGGTTCCTTGCTTCTCTTAGCCCCTGTGGTGTAACAATGCATCCCATGCCCTTTTAGGCAACTTGATGTCACAATGAATCTTTTGATTCTTGGCCTCCATGGTGTCATAATGGTTCCTTGTTTCTATTGGGCCCCATGCTGTCTCAATTCATCCCTGGTCCTTTTACGACCCCTGGTGTCAAATGGGATCCTGGGATTATTAGCCTCCATTGGGTCACAATGGATCCTTGCTTCTCTTAACCCCTGTGGTGTCACAATGCATCCCATGCCCTTTTAGGCCACTTGATGTCACAATGAATCATTTGATTCTTGGCCTCCACGGTTGCATAATAGATCCTTGCTTCTATTGGTCCCCGTGCTGTAACAACCCATCCCTGGCCCTTTTTATACCCCCTGGTGCCACAAGGGATCATTAGATTGCTAGCCTGCATTGGGTCACAATGGTTCCTTGCTTCTCTTAACCCCTGTGGTGTCACAATGCATCCCATGCCCTTTTAGGCCACTTGATGTCAAAATGAATCATTTGATTCTTGGCCTCCATGGTGGTGTAATTGTACCAGGTTTTAATTGGGCCCCATGCTTTCACAATACATCCCTGCCCCTTTTAGGCCCATTGGTGTCACAAGGGATCATTAGATGTTTAGCCTGCATTGGGTCACAATGGTTCCTTGCTTCTCTTAGCCCCTGTGGTGTCACAATGCATCCCATGCCCTTTTAGGCCACTTGGTGTTACAATGAATCATTTGAGTCTTGGCTTCTATGGCGTCATAATATTTCCAAGTTTTTATTGTGCACCATGCTGTCACAATGCATCCCTGGCCCTATTACAAGCCCTGGTGTCAAAAGGGATCATTAGATTGTTAGCCTCCATTGGGTCACAATGGTTCCTTGCTTCTCTTAGCCCCTGTGGTGTCACAATGCTTCCCATGCCCTTTTAGGCCACTTGATGTCACAATGAATCATTTGATTCTTGGCTTCCATGGTGGCATAATTGTACCAGGTTTTACTGGGGCCCCATGCTTTCACAAATCATCCCTGCCCCTTTTAGGCCCATTGGAGCCACAAGGGATCATTAGATTGTTAGCCTGCATTGGGTCACAATGGTTCCTTGCTTCTCTTAACCTCTGTGGTGTCACAATGCATCCCATGCCCTTTTAGGCCACTTGATGTCACAATGAATTATTTGATTCTTGGCCTCCATGGTGTCATAATGCTTCATTGTTTCTATTGGGCCCCATGCTGTCACAATTCATCCCTGGCCCTTTTACGCACCCTGGTGTCAAATGGGATCTCGGGATTACTAGCCTCCATTGGGTCACAATGGATCCTTGATTTTCTTAACCCCTGTGCTGTCACAATGCATCCCATGCCCTTTTAGGCCACATGATGTCACAATGAGTCATTTGATTCTTGGCCTCCATGGTGGCATAATTGTACCAGGTTTTAATTGGGCCCCTTGCTTTCACAATACATCCCTGCCCCTTTTAGGCCCATTGGTGTCACAAGGGATCATTAGATTGTTAGCTTCCATTGGGTCACAATGGATCCTTGCTTCTCTTAACTCCTGTGGTGTCACAATGCATCCCATGCCCTTGTAGGCCACTTGATGTCACAATGAATCATTTGATTCTTGGCCTCCATGGTGGCATAATTGATCCTTGCTTCTATTGGTCCCCGTGCTGTAACAATCCATCCCTGTCCATTTTAGGCCCCCTGGTGTCACAAGGGATCATTAGATTGTTAGCCTGCATTGGGTCACAATGGTTCCTTGCTTCTCTTAACCTCTGTGGTGTCACAATGCATCCCATGCCATTTTTGGCCACTTGGTGTTACAATGAATCATTTGATTCTTGGCCTCTATGGTGTCATAATATTTCCATGATTTTATTGTGCCCCATGCTTTCACAATTCATCCCTTGCCGTATTACAACCCCTGGTGTCACAATGGATCATTAGATTGTTAGCCTGCATTGTGTCACAATGGTTCCTTGCTTCTCTTAACCTCTGTGGTGTCACAATGCATTCCAAGCCCTTTTAGGCCACTTGATGTCACAATGAATCATTTGATTCTTGGCCTCCATGGTGTCATAATGGTTCCTTGTATCTATTGGGCCCCATGCTTTCACAATTCATTCCTGGCCCTTTTACGCCCCCTGGTGTCAAAAGGGATCCTGGGATTATTAACCTCCTTTGGGTCACACTGGTTCCTTGCTTCTCTTAACCCCTGTGGTGTCACAATGCATCCCATCCCCTTTTAGGCCACTTGGTGTTAAAATGAATCATTAGATTCTTGGCCTCTATGGTGTCATAATGTTTCCATGATTTTCTTGGTCCCCGTGCTGTAACAATCCATCCCTGGCCCAGTTACACCACCTTGTGTGACAAGCGATCATTAGATTTTTAGCCTCCATTGGGTCACAATGGATCCTTGCTTCTCTTAACCCCTGTGCTGTCACAATGCATCCCATGCCCTTTTAGGCCACTTGATGTCACAATGAATCATTTGATTCTTGGCCTCTATGGTGACATAACAGATCCTGGCTTCTATTGTTCCCCGTGCTGTAACAATCCATCCCTTGCCCGTTTAAAATCCCTGGTGCCACAAGGGATCATTAGATTGTTAGCCTGCATTGGGTCACAATGGTTCCTTGCTTCTCTAAACCTCTGTGGTGTCACAATGCATTCCTAGAACTTTTAGGCCACTTGGTCTTACAATGAGCCATTTGATTCTTGACCTTCATGGTGTCATAATGGTTCCTTGCTTCTATAGGTCCCCATGCTGTCAGAGTCCATCCGTGGTCGTTTTGCGCCCCCTGGTGTCAAAAGGGATTCTTAGATTGTTAGCCTGCATTGGGTCACAATGGTACCTTGCTTCTCTTAACCCCTGTGGTGTCACAATGCATCCCATGCCCTTTTAGGCCACTTGATGTCACAATGAATCATTTGATTCTTGGCCTCCATGGTGGCATAATTGAACCAGGTTTAATTGGGCCCCGTGCATTCACAATTCATCCCTGGCCCTTTTAGGCCCATTGGTGTCACAAGGGACCATTAGATTGTTAGCCTCCATTGGGTAACAATGGATCCTTGTTTCTCTTAACCTCTGTGGTGGCAAAATGCATTCCATGCCATTTTAGGCCACTTGATGTCACAATGAATCATTTGATTCTTGGCCTCCATGGTGTCATAATGGTTCCTTGTTTGTATTGGGCCCCATGCTGTCACAATTATTCCCTGGCACTTTTATGCCCCCTGGTTTCAAATGGGATCCTGGGATTATTAGCCTCCATTGGGTCACAATGGATCCTTGCTTCTCTTAACCCCTGTGCTGTCACAATGCATCCCATGCCCTTTTAGGCCCCTTGGTGTTAAAATGAATCATTTGATTCTTGGCCTCTATGGTGTCATAATGTTTCCATGTTTTTCTTGGGCCCCATGCTTTCACAATCCATCCCTGGCCCTGTTACACCACCTTGTGTGACAAGGGATCATTAGATTGTTAGCCTCCATTGGGTGACAATGGTTCCTTGCTTCTCTTAACCCCTGTGGTGTCACAATGCATTCCATGCCATTTTAGGCCACTTGATGTCACAATGAATCATTTGATTCTTGGCCTTCATGGTGTCATAATGGTTCCTTGTTTCAATTGGGCCCCATGCGGTCACAATTCATCCCTGGCCCTTTTACGCCCCATGGTGTCAAATGGGATCCTGGGATTATTAGCCTCCATTGGGTCACAATGGATCCTTGCTTCTCTTAACCCCTGTGCTGTCACAATGCATTCCATGCCATTTTAGGCCACTTGATGTCACAATGAATCATTTGATTCTTGGCCTCTATGGTGTCATAATATTTCCATGATTTTATTGTGCCCCATGCTTTCACAATTCATCCCTGCCCCTATTACAACCCCTGGTGTCACAATGGATCATTAGATTGTTAGCCTGCATTGGGTCACAATGGTTCCTTGCTTCTCTTTACCTCTGTGGTGTCACAATGCATTCCAAGCCCTTTTACGCCACTTGGTCTTACAATGAACCTTTTGATTCTTGGCCTTCATGGTGTCATAATGGTTCCTTGCTTCTATAGGTCCCCATGCTGTCAGAGTTCATCCGTGGTCCTTTTTTCGCCCACTGGTGTCAAAAGGGATTCTTAGATTGTTAGCCTGCATTGGGTCACAATGGTTCCTTGCTTCTCTTAAGCCCTTTGGTGTCACAATGCATCCCATGCCCTTTTAGGCCACTTGATGCCGCAATGAATCATTTGATTCTTGGCCTCCATGTTGGCATAATTGTACCAGGTTTTAATTGGGCCCCATGCTTTCACAATTCATCCCTGGACCTTTTAGGCCCATTGGTGTCACAAGGGTCCATTAGATTGTTAGCCTCCATTCGGTAACAATGGATCCTTGCTTCTCTTAACCTCTGTGGTGTCACAATGCATTCCATGCCATTTTAGGCCACTTGATGTCACAATGAATCATTTGATTCTTGGCCTCCATGGTGTCATAATGGTTCCTTGTTTTTATTGGGCCCCATGCTGTCACAATCCTTCACTGGCCCTTTTATGCACCCTGGTGTCAAATGGGATCCTGGGATTATTAGCCTCCTTTGGGTCACAATGGATCCTTGCTTCTCTTAACCCCTGTGGTGTCACAATGCATCCCATGCCCTTTTAAGCCACTTGGTGTTACAATGAATCATTTGATTCTTGGCCTCCATGGTGTCATAATGTTTCCATGTTTTTCTTGGGCCCCATGCTGCAACAATCCATCCCTGGCCCTGTTACACCATCTTGCGTGACAAGGGATCATTAGATTGTTAGCCTGCATTGGGTCACAATGGTTCCTTGCTTCTCTTAACCCCTGTGGTGTCACAATGCATCCCATGCCCTTTTAGGCCACTTGGTCTTACAATGAACCATTTGATTCTTGGCCTCCATGGTGGCATAATTGTACCAGGTTTTACTTGGGCCCCATGCTTTCACAAAGCATCCCTGCCCCTTTTAGGCCCATTGGTGTCACAAGGGGTCATTAGATTGTTAGCCTCCATTGGGTAACAATGGTTCCTTGCTTCTCTTAACCTCTGTGGTGTCACAATGCAGTCCATGCCCTTTTAGGCCACATGATGTCACAATGAATCATTTGATTCTTGGCCTCTATGGTGACATAATGTTTCCATGTTTTAATTGGGCCCCATGCTTACACAATTCATCCCTGGCCCTTATATAACACCTTGTGTGACAAGGGATCATTAGATTGTTAGCCTG
The DNA here is from genome assembly GCF_963662255.1 of Cinclus cinclus. Classification (NCBI taxonomy): domain Eukaryota; kingdom Metazoa; phylum Chordata; class Aves; order Passeriformes; family Cinclidae; genus Cinclus; species Cinclus cinclus. The sequence continues at coordinate 396,610 of NW_026912129.1, forward strand.
CATTGGGTCACAATGGTTCCTTGCTTCTCTTAACCCCGGTGGTGTCACAATGCATTCCAAGCGCTTTTAGGCCACTTGGTCTCACAATGAACCATTTGATTCTTGGCCTTCATGGTGTCATAATGGTTCCTTGCTTCTATAGGTCCCCATGCTGTCACAGTTCATCCGTGGTCCTTTTACGCCCCCTGGTGTCAAAAGGGATTCTTAGATTGTTAGCCTGCATTGGGTCACAATGGTTCCTTGCTTCTCTTAACCCCTGTGGTGTCACAATGCATCCCATGCCCTTTTAGGCCACTTGATGTCACAATGAATCATTTGATTCTTGGCCTCTATGGTGACATAATGTTTCCATGTTTTTATCGGGCCCCATGCTTTCACAATTCATCCCTGGCCCTTATACAACACCTTGTTTGACAAGGGATCATTAGATTGTTAGCCTGCATTGGGTCACAAAGGTTCCTTGCTTCTCTTAACCTCTGTGGTGTCACAATGCATTCCAAGCCCTTTTAGGCCACTTGGTCTTACAATGAACCATTTGATTCTTGGCCTTCATGGTGTCATAATGGTTCCTTGCTTCTATCGGTCCCCATGCTGTCACAGTTCATCCGTGGTCCTTTTCAGCCCCCTGGTGTCAAAAGGGATTCTTAGATTGTTATCCTTCATTGGGTCACAATGCTTCCTTGCTTCTCTTAACCCCTGTGGTGTCACAATGCATCCCATGCCCTTTTAGTCCACTTGGTGTTACAATGAATCATTTGATTCTTGGCCTCTGTGGTGTCATAATGTTTCCAGGTTTTTCTTGGGCCCCATGCTGTAACAATTCATCCCTGGCCCATTCACAACACCTTGTGTGACAAGGGATCATTAGATTGTTAGCTTCCCTTGGGTCACAATGGTTCCTTGCTTCTCTTAACCTCTGTGGTGTCACAATGCATTCCAAGCCCTTTTAGGCCACTTGGTATTACAATGAACCATTGATTCTTGGCCTTCATGGTGTCATAATGGTTCCTTGCTTCTATAGGTCCCCATGCTGTCAGAGTTCATCTGTGGTCCTTTTGCGCCTCCTGTTGTCAAAAGGGATTCTTAGATTGTTAGCCTGCATTGGGTCACAATGGTTCCTTGCTTCTCTTAACCCCTGTGGTGTCACAATGCATCCCATGCCCTTTTAGGCCACTTGATGTCACAATGAATCATTTGATTCTTGGCCTCCATGGTGGCATAATAGATCCTTGCTTCTTTTGGTCGCCGTGCTGTAACAATTCATCCCTGGCCCTTTTAGGCCCATTGGTGTCACAAGGGATCATTGGATTGTCAGCCTGCATTGGGTCACAATGCTTCCTTGCTTCTCTTAACCTCTGTGGTGACACAATGCATCCCATGCCCTTTTAGGCCACTTGATGTCACAATGAACCATTTGATTCTTGGCCTCCATGGTGGCATAATTGTACCAGGTTTTAATTGGCCTCTGTGCTTTCACAATTCATCCCTGGCCCTTTTAGGCCAATTGGTGTCACAAGGGAACATTAGATTGTTAGCCTCCATTGGGTAACAATGGATCCTTGCTTCTCTTAAGCTCTGTGGTGTCACAATGCATTCCATGCACTTTTAGGCCACTTGATGTCACAATGAATCATTTGATTCTTGGCCTCCATGGTGGCATAATAGTTCCTTGTATCTAGTGGGCCCCACGCTGTCACAATTCATTCCTGGCCCTTTTACGACCCCTGGCGTCAAAAGGGATCCTGAGATTATTAGCCTCCATAGGGTCACAATGGATCCTTGCTTCTCTTAACCCCTGTGGTGTCACAATGCATCCCATGCCCTTTTAGGCCACTTGATGTCACAATGAATCTTTTGATTCTTGGCCTCCATGGTTTCATAATAGTTCATTGTATCTATTGGGCCCCATGCTGTCACAATTCATTCCTGGCCCTTTTGCGCCCCCTGGTGTCTAAAGGGATTCTTAGATTGTTAGCCTCCATTGGGTCACACTGGATCCTTGCTTCTCTTAACCCCTGTGCTGTCACAATGCATTCCATGCCCTTTTAGGCCACATGATGTCACAATGAATTATTTGATTCTTGGCCACCACGGTGGCATAATAGATCCTAGATTCTATCGGTCCCCGTGCTGTAACACTTCATCCCTGGCCCTTTTAGGACCATTGGTGTCACAAGGGATCATTAGATTGTTAGCCTCCATTGGGTAACAATGGTTCCTTGCTTCTCTTAACCTCTGTGGTGTCACAATGCATCCCATGCCCTTTTAGGCCACATGATGTCACAATGAATCATTTGATTCTTGGCCTCTATGGTGACATAATGTTTCCATGTTTTAATTGGGCCCCATGCTTTCACAATTCATCCCTGGCCCTTATACAACACCTTGTGTGACAAGGGATCATTAGATTGTTAGCCTGCATTGGGTCACAATGGTTCCTTGCTTCTCTTAACCCCGGTGGTGTCACAATGCATTCCAAGCGCTTTTAGGCCAGTTGGTCTCACAATGAACCATTTGATTCTTGGCCTTCATGGTGTCATAATGGTTCCTTGCTTCTATAAGTCCCCATGCTGTCACAGTTCATCCGTGGTCCTTTTTCGCCCCCTGGTGTCAAAAGGGATTCTTAGATTGTTAGCCTGCATTGGGTCACAATGGTTCCTTGCTTCTCTTAACCCCTGTGGTGTCACAATGCATCCCATGCCCTTTTAGGCCACTTGATGTCACAATGAATCATTTGATTCTTGGCCTCTATGGTGACATAATGTTTCCATGTTTTTATCGGGCCCCATGCTTTCACAATTCATCCCTGGCCCTTATACAACACCTTGTTTGACAAGGGATCATTAGATTGTTAGCCTGCATTGGGTCACAAAGGTTCCTTGCTTCTCTTAACCTCTGTGGTGTCACAATGCATTCCAAGCCCTTTTAGGCCACTTGGTCTTACAATGAACCATTTGATTCTTGGCCTTCATGGTGTCATAATGGTTCCTTGCTTCTATCGGTCCCCATGCTGTCACAGTTCATCCGTGGTCCTTTTCAGCCCCCTGGTGTCAAAAGGGATTCTTAGATTGTTATCCTTCATTGGGTCACAATGCTTCCTTGCTTCTCTTAACCCCTGTGGTGTCACAATGCATCCCATGCCCTTTTAGTCCACTTGGTGTTACAATGAATCATTTGATTCTTGGCCTCTGTGGTGTCATAATGTTTCCAGGTTTTTCTTGGGCCCCATGCTGTAACAATTCATCCCTGGCCCATTCACAACACCTTGTGTGACAAGGGATCATTAGATTGTTAGCTTCCCTTGGGTCACAATGGTTCCTTGCTTCTCTTAACCTCTGTGGTGTCACAATGCATTCCAAGACCTTTTAGGCCACTTGGTATTACAATGAACCATTGATTCTTGGCCTTCATGGTGTCATAATGGTTCCTTGCTTCTATAGGTCCCCATGCTGTCAGAGTTCATCTGTGGTCCTTTTGCGCCTCCTGTTGTCAAAAGGGATTCTTAGATTGTTAGCCTGCATTGGGTCACAATGGTTCCTTGCTTCTCTTAACCCCTGTGGTGTCACAATGCATCCCATGCCCTTTTAGGCCACTTGATGTCACAATGAATCATTTGATTCTTGGCCTCTATGGTGGCATAATAGATCCTTGCTTCTTTTGGTCGCCGTGCTGTAACAATTCATCCCTGGCCCTTTTAGGCCCATTGGTGTCACAAGGGATCATTGGATTGTCAGCCTGCATTGGGTCACAATGCTTCCTTGCTTCTCTTAACCTCTGTGGTGACACAATGCATCCCATGCCCTTTTAGGCCACTTGATGTCACAATGAACCATTTGATTCTTGGCCTCCATGGTGGCATAATTGTACCAGGTTTTAATTGGCCTCTGTGCTTTCACAATTCATCCCTGGCCCTTTTAGGCCAATTGGTGTCACAAGGGAACATTAGATTGTTAGCCTCCATTGGGTAACAATGGATCCTTGCTTCTCTTAAGCTCTGTGGTGTCACAATGCATTCCATGCACTTTTAGGCCACTTGATGTCACAATGAATCATTTGATTCTTGGCCTCCATGGTGGCATAATAGTTCCTTGTATCTAGTGGGCCCCACGCTGTCACAATTCATTCCTGGCCCTTTTACGACCCCTGGCGTCAAAAGGGATCCTGGGATTATTAGCCTCCATAGGGTCACAATGGATCCTTGCTTCTCTTAACCCCTGTGGTGTCACAATGCATCCCATGCCCTTTTAGGCCACTTGATGTCACAATGAATCATTTGATTCTTGGCCTCCATGGTGGCATAATAGATCCTTGCTTCTATTGGTCCCCGTACTCTAACAATCCGTCCCTGGCCGTTTTTATACCCCCTGGTGCCACAAGGGATCATTAGATTGTTAGCCTGCATTGGGTCACAATGGTTCCTTGCTTCTCTTAACCTCTGTGGTGTCACAATGCATTCCAAACCCTTTTAGGCCACTTGGTATTACAATGAACCATTTGATTCTTGGCCTTCATGGTGTCATAATGGTTCCTTGCTTCTGTAGGTCCCCATGCTGTCACAGTTCATCCGTGTTCCTTTTACGCCCATTGGTGTCAAAAGCGTTTCTTAGATTGTTAGCCTGCATTGGGTCACAATGCTTCCTTGCTTCTCTTAACCCCTGTGGTGTCACAATGCATCCCATGCCCTTTTAGGCCACTTGGTGTTACAATGAATCATTTGATTCTTGGCCTCTATGGTGACATAATGTTTCCATGTTTTTATTGGGCCCCATGTTTTCACAATTCATCCCTGGCCCTGATACAACACATTGTGTGACAAGGGATCATTAGATTGTTAGCCTCCCTTGGGTCACAATGGTTCCTTGCTTCTCTTAACCTCTGTGGTGTCACAATGCATCCCATGCCCTTTTAGGCCACTTGATGTCACAATGAATCATTTGATTCTTGGCCTCCATGGTGGCATAATAGTTCATTGTATCTATTGGGCCCCATGCTGTCACAATTCATTCCTGGCCCTTTTACGACCCCTGGTGTCAAAAGGGGTCCTGGGATTATTAGCCTCCATAGGGTCACAATGGATCCTTGCTTCTCTTAACCTTTGTGGTGTCACAATGCATTCCAAGCCCTTTTAGGCCACTTGGTCTTAAAATGAACCATTTAATTCTTGGCCTTCATGGTGTCATAATGGTTCCTTGATTCCATAGGTCCCCATGCTGTCACAGTTCATCCGTGGTCCTTTTACGCCCCCTGGTGTCAAAAGGGATTCTTAGGTTGTTAGCCTGCTTTGGGTCACAATGGATCCTTGCTTCTCTTAACCCCTGTGGTGTCACAATGCATCCCATGCCCTTTTAGGCCACTTGGTGTTACAATGAATCATTTGAGTCTTGGCCTCTATGGTGTCATAATATTTCCATGTTTTTCTTGGACCCCATGCTGTAACAATTCATCATTGGCCCTTTTACAACACCTTGTGTGACAAGGGATCATTAGATTGTTAGCCTCCCTTGGGTCACAATGGTTCCTTGCTTCTATTAACCTCTGTGGTGTCACAATGCATTCCAAGACCTTTTACGCCACTTGGTCTTACAATGAACCATTGATTCTTGGCCTTCATGGTGTCATAATGGTTCCTTGCTTCTATCGGTCCCCATGCTGTCAGAGTTCATCTGTGGTCCTTTTGCGCCTCCTGTTGTCAAAAGGGATTCTTAGATTGTTAGCCTCCATTGGGTCACAATGGATCCTTGCTTCTCTTAACCCCTGTGCTGTCACAATGCATCCCATGCCCTTTTAGGCCACATGATGTCACAATGAATTATTTGATTCTTGGCCTCTACGGTGGCATAATAGATCCTTGCTTCTATTGGTCCCCGTGCTGTAACAATTCATCCCGGGCCCTTTTAGGCCCATTGGTGTCACAAGGGATCATTAGATTGTTAGCCTCCATTGGGTAACAATGGTTCCTTGCTTCTCTTAACCTCTGTGGTGTCACAATGCATCCCATGCCCTTTTAGGCCACTTGGTCTTACAATGAATCATTTGATTCTTGGCCTCTATGGTGACATAATGTTTCCATGTTTTTATTGGGCCCCATGTTTTCGCAATTCATCCCTGGCCCTTATACAACTCCTTGTGTGACAAGGGATCATTAGATTGTTAGCCTGCATTGGGTCACAATGGTTCCTTGCTTCTCTTAACCCCTGTGGTGTCATAATGCATCCCATGCCCTTTTAGGCCACTTGATGTCACAATGAATCATTTGATTCTTGGCCTCCATGGTGTCATAATGGTTCCTTGTTTCTATTGGGACCCATGCTGTCACAATTCATCCCTGGCCCTTTTACGCCCCCTGGTGTCAAATGGGATCCTGGGATTATTAGCCTCCATTGGGTCACAATGGATCCTTGCTACTCTTAACCCCTGTGCTGTCACAATGCATCCCATGCCCTTTTAGGCCCATTGGTGTCACAAGGGATCATTAGATTGTTAGCTTCCATTGGGTCACAATGTTTCCTTGCTTCTCTTAACCTCTGTGGTGTCACAATGCATCCCATGCCCTTTTAGGCCACTTGATGTCACAATGAATCATTTCATTCTTGGCCTCCATGGTGTCATAATGGTTCCTTGTTTCTATTGGGCCCCATGCTGTCACAATTCATCCCTGGCACTTTTACGCCCCCTGGTGTCAAATGGGATCCTGGGATTATTAGCCTCCATTGGGTCACAATGGATCCTTGCTTCTCTTAACCCCTGTGGTGTCACAATGCATCCCATGCCCTTTTAGGCCACTTGATGTCACAATGAATCATTTGATTCTTGGCCTCCATGGTGGCATAATTGTACCAGGTTTTAATTGGCCTCTGTGCTTTCACAATTCATCCCTGGCCCTTTTAGGCCAATTGGTGTCAAAAGGGATCATTAGATTGTTAGCCTCCATTGGGTCACAATGGATCCTTGCTTCTCTTAACCCCTGTGCTGTCATAATGCATCCCATGCCCTTTTAGGCCACTTGGTCTTACAATGAACCATTTGATTCTTGTCCTCCATGGTGGCATAATTGTACCAGGTTTTACTTGGGCCCCATGCTTTCACAATACATCCCTGCCCCTTTTAGGCCCATTGGTGTCACAAGGGATCATTATATTGTTAGCCTGCATTGGGTCACAATGGTTCCTTGTTTCTCTTAACCTCTGTGGTGTCACAATGCATCCCATGCCCTTTTAGGCCACTTGATGTCACAATGAATCATTTGAATCTTGGCCTCTATGGTTTCATAATAGTTCATTGTATCTATTGGGCCCCATGCTGTCACAATTCATTCCTGGCCCTTTTGCGCCCCCTGGTGTCTAAAGGGATTCTTAGATTGTTAGCCTCCATTGGGTCACACTGGATCCTTGCTTCTCTTAACCTCTGTGCTGTCACAATGCATTCCATGCCCTTTTAGGCCACATGATGTCACAATGAATTATTTGATTCTTGGCCACCACGGTGGCATAATAGATCCTAGATTCTATCGGTCCCCGTGCTGTAACACTTCATCCCTGGCCCTTTTAGGCCCATTGGTGTCACAAGGGATCATTAGATTGTTAGCCTCCATTGGGTAACAATGGTTCCTTGCTTCTCTTAACCTCTGTGGTGTCACAATGCATCCCATGCCCTTTTAGGCCACATGATGTCACAATGAATCATTTGATTCTTGGCCTCTATGGTGACATAATGTTTCCATGTTTTAATTGGGCCCCATGCTTTCACAATTCATCCCTGGCCCTTATATAACACCTTGTGTGACAAGGGATCATTAGATTGTTAGCCTGCATTGGGTCACAATGGTTCCTTGCTTCTCTTAACCCCGGTGGTGTCACAATGCATTCCAAGCCCTTTTAGGCCACTTGGTCTCACAATGAACCATTTGATTCTTGGCCTTCATGGTGTCATAATGGTTCCTTGCTTCTATAGGTCCCCATGCTGTCACAGTTCATCCGTGGTCCTTTTTCGCCCCCTGGTGTCAAAAGGGATTCTTAGATTGTTAGCCTGCATTGGGTCACAATGGTTCCTTGCTTCTCTTAACCCCTGTGGTGTCACAATGCATCCCATGCCCTTTTAGGCCACTTGATGTCACAATGAATCATTTGATTCTTGGCCTCTATGGTGACATAATGTTTCCATGTTTTTATCGGGCCCCATGCTTTCACAATTCATCCCTGGCCCTTATACAACACCTTGTGTGACAAGGGATCATTAGATTGTTAGCCTGCATTGGGTCACAAAGGTTCCTTGCTTCTCTTAACCTCTGTGGTGTCACAATGCATTCCAAGCCCTTTTAGGCCACTTGGTCTTACAATGAACCATTTGATTCTTGGCCTTCATGGTGTCATAATGGTTCCTTGCTTCTATCGGTCCCCATGCTGTCACAGTTCATCCGTGGTCCTTTTCAGCCCCCTGGTGTCAAAAGGGATTCTTAGATTGTTATCCTTCATTGGGTCACAATGCTTCCTTGCTTCTCTTAACCCCTGTGGTGTCACAATGCATCCCATGCCCTTTTAGGCCACTTGGTGTTACAATGAATCATTTGATTCTTGGCCTCTGTGGTGTCATAATGTTTCCAGGTTTTTCTTGGGCCCCATGCTGTAACAATTCATCCCTGGCCCATTCACAACACCTTGTGTGACAAGGGATCATTAGATTGTTAGCTTCCCTTGGGTCACAATGGTTCCTTGCTTCTCTTAACCTCTGTGGTGTCACAATGCATTCCAAGCCCTTTTAGGCCACTTGGTATTACAATGAACCATTGATTCTTGGCCTTCATGGTGTCATAATGGTTCCTTGCTTCTATAGGTCCCCATGCTGTCAGAGTTCATCTGTGGTCCTTTTGCGCCTCCTGTTGTCAAAAGGGATTCTTAGATTGTTAGCCTGCATTGGGTCACAATGGTTCCTTGCTTCTCTTAACCCCTGTGGTGTCACAATGCATCCCATGCCCTTTTAGGCCACTTGATGTCACAATGAATCATTTGATTCTTGGCCTCCATGGTGGCATAATAGATCCTTGCTTCTTTTGGTCGCCGTGCTGTAACAATTCATCCCTGGCCCTTTTAGGCCCATTGGTGTCACAAGGGATCATTGGATTGTCAGCCTGCATTGGGTCACAATGCTTCCTTGCTTCTCTTAACCTCTGTGGTGACACAATGCATCCCATGCCCTTTTAGGCCACTTGATGTCACAATGAACCATTTGATTCTTGGCCTCCATGGTGGCATAATTGTACCAGGTTTTAATTGGCCTCTGTGCTTTCACAATTCATCCCTGGCCCTTTTAGGCCAATTGGTGTCACAAGGGAACATTAGATTGTTAGCCTCCATTGGGTAACAATGGATCCTTGCTTCTCTTAAGCTCTGTGGTGTCACAATGCATTCCATGCACTTTTAGGCCACTTGATGTCACAATGAATCATTTGATTCTTGGCCTCCATGGTGGCATAATAGTTCCTTGTATCTAGTGGGCCCCACGCTGTCACAATTCATTCCTGGCCCTTTTACGACCCCTGGCGTCAAAAGGGATCCTGAGATTATTAGCCTCCATAGGGTCACAATGGATCCTTGCTTCTCTTAACCCCTGTGGTGTCACAATGCATCCCATGCCCTTTTAGGCCACTTGATGTCACAATGAATCTTTTGATTCTTGGCCTCCATGGTTTCATAATAGTTCATTGTATCTATTGGGCCCCATGCTGTCACAATTCATTCCTGGCCCTTTTGCGCCCCCTGGTGTCTAAAGGGATTCTTAGATTGTTAGCCTCCATTGGGTCACACTGGATCCTTGCTTCTCTTAACCCCTGTGCTGTCACAATGCATTCCATGCCCTTTTAGGCCACATGATGTCACAATGAATTATTTGATTCTTGGCCACCACGGTGGCATAATAGATCCTAGATTCTATCGGTCCCCGTGCTGTAACACTTCATCCCTGGCCCTTTTAGGACCATTGGTGTCACAAGGGATCATTAGATTGTTAGCCTCCATTGGGTAACAATGGTTCCTTGCTTCTCTTAACCTCTGTGGTGTCACAATGCATCCCATGCCCTTTTAGGCCACATGATGTCACAATGAATCATTTGATTCTTGGCCTCTAGGGTGACATAATGTTTCCATGTTTTAATTGGGCCCCATGCTTTCACAATTCATCCCTGGCCCTTATACAACACCTTGTGTGACAAGGGATCATTAGATTGTTAGCCTGCATTGGGTCACAATGGTTCCTTGCTTCTCTTAACCCCGGTGGTGTCACAATGCATTCCAAGCGCTTTTAGGCCAGTTGGTCTCACAATGAACCATTTGATTCTTGGCCTTCATGGTGTCATAATGGTTCCTTGCTTCTATAAGTCCCCATGCTGTCACAGTTCATCCGTGGTCCTTTTTCGCCCCCTGGTGTCAAAAGGGATTCTTAGATTGTTAGCCTGCAATGGGTCACAATGGTTCCTTGCTTCTCTTAACCCCTGTGGTGTCACAATGCATCCCATGCCCTTTTAGGCCACTTGATGTCACAATGAATCATTTGATTCTTGGCCTCTATGGTGACATAATGTTTCCATGTTTTTATCGGGCCCCATGCTTTCACAATTCATCCCTGGCCCTTATACAACAGCTTGTGTGACAAGGGATCATTAGATTGTTAGCCTGCATTGGGTCACAAAGGTTCCTTGCTTCTCTTAACCTCTGTGGTGTCACAATGCATTCCAAGCCCTTTTAGGCCACTTGGTCTTACAATGAACCATTTGATTCTTGGCCTTCATGGTGTCATAATGGTTCCTTGCTTCTATCGGTCCCCATGCTGTCACAGTTCATCCGTGGTCCTTTTCAGCCCCCTGGTGTCAAAAGGGATTCTTAGATTGTTATCCTTCATTGGGTCACAATGCTTCCTTGCTTCTCTTAACCCCTGTGGTGTCACAATGCATCCCATGCCCTTTTAGTCCACTTGGTGTTACAATGAATCATTTGATTCTTGGCCTCTGTGGTGTCATAATGTTTCCAGGTTTTTCTTGGGCCCCATGCTGTAACAATTCATCCCTGGCCCATTCACAACACCTTGTGTGACAAGGGATCATTAGATTGTTAGCTTCCCTTGGGTCACAATGGTTCCTTGCTTCTCTTAACCTCTGTGGTGTCACAATGCATTCCAAGACCTTTTAGGCCACTTGGTATTACAATGAACCATTGATTCTTGGCCTTCATGGTGTCATAATGGTTCCTTGCTTCTATAGGTCCCCATGCTGTCAGAGTTCATCTGTGGTCCTTTTGCGCCTCCTGTTGTCAAAAGGGATTCTTAGATTGTTAGCCTGCATTGGGTCACAATGGTTCCTTGCTTCTCTTAACCCCTGTGGTGTCACAATGCATCCCATGCCCTTTTAGGCCACTTGATGTCACAATGAATCATTTGATTCTTGGCCTCTATGGTGGCATAATAGATCCTTGCTTCTTTTGGTCGCCGTGCTGTAACAATTCATCCCTGGCCCTTTTAGGCCCATTGGTGTCACAAGGGATCATTGGATTGTCAGCCTGCATTGGGTCACAATGCTTCCTTGCTTCTCTTAACCTCTGTGGTGACACAATGCATCCCATGCCCTTTTAGGCCACTTGATGTCACAATGAACCATTTGATTCTTGGCCTCCATGGTGGCATAATTGTACCAGGTTTTAATTGGCCTCTGTGCTTTCACAATTCATCCCTGGCCCTTTTAGGCCAATTGGTGTCACAAGGGAACATTAGATTGTTAGCCTCCATTGGGTAACAATGGATCCTTGCTTCTCTTAAGCTCTGTGGTGTCACAATGCATTCCATGCACTTTTAGGCCACTTGATGTCACAATGAATCATTTGATTCTTGGCCTCCATGGTGGCATAATAGTTCCTTGTATCTAGTGGGCCCCACGCTGTCACAATTCATTCCTGGCCCTTTTACGACCCCTGGCGTCAAAAGGGATCCTGGGATTATTAGCCTCCATAGGGTCACAATGGATCCTTGCTTCTCTTAACCCCTGTGGTGTCACAATGCATCCCATGCCCTTTTAGGCCACTTGATGTCACAATGAATCATTTGATTCTTGGCCTCCATGGTGGCATAATAGATCCTTGCTTCTATTGGTCCCCGTACTCTAACAATCCGTCCCTGGCCGTTTTTATACCCCCTGGTGCCACAAGGGATCATTAGATTGTTAGCCTGCATTGGGTCACAATGGTTCCTTGCTTCTCTTAACCTCTGTGGTGTCACAATGCATTCCAAACCCTTTTAGGCCACTTGGTATTACAATGAACCATTTGATTCTTGGCCTTCATGGTGTCATAATGGTTCCTTGCTTCTGTAGGTCCCCATGCTGTCACAGTTCATCCGTGTTCCTTTTACGCCCATTGGTGTCAAAAGCGTTTCTTAGATTGTTAGCCTGCATTGGGTCACAATGCTTCCTTGCTTCTCTTAACCCCTGTGGTGTCACAATGCATCCCATGCCCTTTTAGGCCACTTGGTGTTACAATGAATCATTTGATTCTTGGCCTCTATGGTGACATAATGTTTCCATGTTTTTATTGGGCCCCATGTTTTCACAATTCATCCCTGGCCCTGATACAACACATTGTGTGACAAGGGATCATTAGATTGTTAGCCTCCCTTGGGTCACAATGGTTCCTTGCTTCTCTTAACCTCTGTGGTGTCACAATGCATCCCATGCCCTTTTAGGCCACTTGATGTCACAATGAATCATTTGATTCTTGGCCTCCATGGTGGCATAATAGTTCATTGTATCTATTGGGCCCCATGCTGTCACAATTCATTCCTGGCCCTTTTACGACCCCTGGTGTCAAAAGGGGTCCTGGGATTATTAGCCTCCATAGGGTCACAATGGATCCTTGCTTCTCTTAACCTTTGTGGTGTCACAATGCATTCCAAGCCCTTTTAGGCCACTTGGTCTTAAAATGAACCATTTAATTCTTGGCCTTCATGGTGTCATAATGGTTCCTTGATTCCATAGGTCCCCATGCTGTCACAGTTCATCCGTGGTCCTTTTACGCCCCCTGGTGTCAAAAGGGATTCTTAGGTTGTTAGCCTGCTTTGGGTCACAATGGATCCTTGCTTCTCTTAACCCCTGTGGTGTCACAATGCATCCCATGCCCTTTTAGGCCACTTGGTGTTACAATGAATCATTTGAGTCTTGGCCTCTATGGTGTCATAATATTTCCATGTTTTTCTTGGACCCCATGCTGTAACAATTCATCATTGGCCCTTTTACAACACCTTGTGTGACAAGGGATCATTAGATTGTTAGCCTCCCTTGGGTCACAATGGTTCCTTGCTTCTATTAACCTCTGTGGTGTCACAATGCATTCCAAGACCTTTTACGCCACTTGGTCTTACAATGAACCATTGATTCTTGGCCTTCATGGTGTCATAATGTTTCCTTGCTTCTATAGGTCCCCATGCTGTCAGAGTTCATCTGTGGTCCTTTTGCGCCTCCTGTTGTCAAAAGGGATTCTTAGATTGTTAGCCTCCATTGGGTCACAATGGATCCTTGCTTCTCTTAACCCCTGTGCTGTCACAATGCATCCCATGCCCTTTTAGGCCACATGATGTCACAATGAATTATTTGATTCTTGGCCTCTACGGTGGCATAATAGATCCTTGCTTCTATTGGTCCCCGTGCTGTAACAATTCATCCCGGGCCCTTTTAGGCCCATTGGTGTCACAAGGGATCATTAGATTGTTAGCCTCCATTGGGTAACAATGGTTCCTTGCTTCTCTTAACCTCTGTGGTGTCACAATGCATCCCATGCCCTTTTAGGCCACTTGGTCTTACAATGAATCATTTGATTCTTGGCCTCTATGGTGACATAATGTTTCCATGTTTTTATTGGGCCCCATGTTTTCGCAATTCATCCCTGGCCCTTATACAACTCCTTGTGTGACAAGGGATCATTAGATTGTTAGCCTGCATTGGGTCACAATGGTTCCTTGCTTCTCTTAACCCCTGTGGTGTCATAATGCATCCCATGCCCTTTTAGGCCACTTGATGTCACAATGAATCATTTGATTCTTGGCCTCCATGGTGTCATAATGGTTCCTTGTTTCTATTGGGACCCATGCTGTCACAATTCATCCCTGGCCCTTTTACGCCCCCTGGTGTCAAATGGGATCCTGGGATTATTAGCCTCCATTGGGTCACAATGGATCCTTGCTTCTCTTAACCCCTGTGCTGTCACAATGCATCCCATGCCCTTTTAGGCCCATTGGTGTCACAAGGGATCATTAGATTGTTAGCTTCCATTGGGTCACAATGTTTCCTTGCTTCTCTTAACCTCTGTGGTGTCACAATGCATCCCATGCCCTTTTAGGCCACTTGATGTCACAATGAATCATTTCATTCTTGGCCTCCATGGTGTCATAATGGTTCCTTGTTTCTATTGGGCCCCATGCTGTCACAATTCATCCCTGGCACTTTTACGCCCCCTGGTGTCAAATGGGATCCTGGGATTATTAGCCTCCATTGGGTCACAATGGATCCTTGCTTCTCTTAACCCCTGTGGTGTCACAATGCATCCCATGCCCTTTTAGGCCACTTGATGTCACAATGAATCATTTGATTCTTGGCCTCCATGGTGGCATAATTGTACCAGGTTTTAATTGGCCTCTGTGCTTTCACAATTCATCCCTGGCCCTTTTAGGCCAATTGGTGTCAAAAGGGATCATTAGATTGTTAGCCTCCATTGGGTCACAATGGATCCTTGCTTCTCTTAACCCCTGTGCTGTCATAATGCATCCCATGCCCTTTTAGGCCACTTGGTCTTACAATGAACCATTTGATTCTTGTCCTCCATGGTGGCATAATTGTACCAGGTTTTACTTGGGCCCCATGCTTTCACAATACATCCCTGCCCCTTTTAGGCCCATTGGTGTCACAAGGGATCATTATATTGTTAGCCTGCATTGGGTCACAATGGTTCCTTGTTTCTCTTAACCTCTGTGGTGTCACAATGCATCCCATGCCCTTTTAGGCCACTTGATGTCACAATGAATCATTTGAATCTTGGCCTCTATGGTTTCATAATAGTTCATTGTATCTATTGGGCCCCATGCTGTCACAATTCATTCCTGGCCCTTTTGCGCCCCCTGGTGTCTAAAGGGATTCTTAGATTGTTAGCCTCCATTGGGTCACACTGGATCCTTGCTTCTCTTAACCTCTGTGCTGTCACAATGCATTCCATGCCCTTTTAGGCCACATGATGTCACAATGAATTATTTGATTCTTGGCCACCACGGTGGCATAATAGATCCTAGATTCTATCGGTCCCCGTGCTGTAACACTTCATCCCTGGCCCTTTTAGGCCCATTGGTGTCACAAGGGATCATTAGATTGTTAGCCTCCATTGGGTAACAATGGTTCCTTGCTTCTCTTAACCTCTGTGGTGTCACAATGCATCCCATGCCCTTTTAGGCCACATGATGTCACAATGAATCATTTGATTCTTGGCCTCTATGGTGACATAATGTTTCCATGTTTTAATTGGGCCCCATGCTTTCACAATTCATCCCTGGCCCTTATATAACACCTTGTGTGACAAGGGATCATTAGATTGTTAGCCTGCATTGGGTCACAATGGTTCCTTGCTTCTCTTAACCCCGGTGGTGTCACAATGCATTCCAAGCCCTTTTAGGCCACTTGGTCTCACAATGAACCATTTGATTCTTGGCCTTCATGGTGTCATAATGGTTCCTTGCTTCTATAGGTCCCCATGCTGTCACAGTTCATCCGTGGTCCTTTTTCGCCCCCTGGTGTCAAAAGGGATTCTTAGATTGTTAGCCTGCATTGGGTCACAATGGTTCCTTGCTTCTCTTAACCCCTGTGGTGTCACAATGCATCCCATGCCCTTTTAGGCCACTTGATGTCACAATGAATCATTTGATTCTTGGCCTCTATGGTGACATAATGTTTCCATGTTTTTATCGGGCCCCATGCTTTCACAATTCATCCCTGGCCCTTATACAACACCTTGTGTGACAAGGGATCATTAGATTGTTTGCCTGCATTGGGTCACAAAGGTTCCTTGCTTCTCTTAACCTCTGTGGTGTCACAATGCATTCCAAGCCCTTTTAGGCCACTTGGTCTTACAATGAACCATTTGATTCTTGGCCTTCATGGTGTCATAATGGTTCCTTGCTTCTATCGGTCCCCATGCTGTCACAGTTCATCCGTGGTCCTTTTCAGCCCCCTGGTGTCAAAAGGGATTCTTAGATTGTTATCCTTCATTGGGTCACAATGCTTCCTTGCTTCTCTTAACCCCTGTGGTGTCACAATGCATCCCATGCCCTTTTAGGCCACTTGATGTCACAATGAATCATTTGATTCTTGGCCTCTATGGTGGCATAATAGATCCTTGCTTCTTTTGGTCGCCGTGCTGTAACAATTCATCCCTGGCCCTTTTAGGCCCATTGGTGTCACAAGGGATCATTGGATTGTCAGCCTGCATTGGGTCACAATGCTTCCTTGCTTCTCTTAACCTCTGTGGTGACACAATGCATCCCATGCCCTTTTAGGCCACTTGATGTCACAATGAATCATTTGATTCTTGGCCTCCATGGTGGCATAATTTTACCAGGTTTTAATTGGCCTCTGTGCTTTCACAATTCATCCCTGGCCCTTTTAGGCCCATTGGTGTCACAAGGGAACATTAGATTGTTAGCCTCCATTGGGTAACAATGGATCCTTGCTTCTCTTAACCCCTGTGCTGTCACAATGCATTCCTTGCACTTTTAGGCCACTTGATGTCACAATGAATCATTTGATTCTTGGCCTCCATGGTGGCATAATAGTTCCTTGTATCTAGTGGGCCCCACGCTGTCACAATTCATTCCTGGCCCTTTTACGACCCCTGGCGTCAAAAGGGATCCTGGGATTATTAGCCTCCATAGGGTCACAATGGATCCTTGCTTCTCTTAACCCCTGTGGTGTCACAATGCATCCCATGCCCTTTTAGGCCACTTGATGTCACAATGAATCATTTGATTCTTGGCCTCCATGGTGGCATAATAGATCCTTGCTTCTATTGGTCCCCGTACTCTAACAATCCGTCCCTGGCCGTTTTTATACCCCCTGGTGCCACAAGGGATCATTAGATTGTTAGCCTGCATTGGGTCACAATGGTTCCTTGCTTCTCTTAACCTCTGTGGTGTCACAATGCATTCCAAGCCCTTTTAGGCCACTTGGTCTTACAATGAACCATTTGATTCTTGGCCTTCATGGTGTCATAATGGTTCCTTGCTTCTGTAGGTCCCCATGCTGTCACGGTTCATCCGTGTTCCTTTTACGCCCATTGGTGTCAAAAGCGTTTCTTAGATTGTTAGCCTGCATTGGGTCACAATGCTTCCTTGCTTCTCT
Organism: Cinclus cinclus; assembly: GCF_963662255.1. Classification (NCBI taxonomy): domain Eukaryota; kingdom Metazoa; phylum Chordata; class Aves; order Passeriformes; family Cinclidae; genus Cinclus; species Cinclus cinclus. Next base: position 414,017 of record NW_026912129.1, read on the forward strand.
TAACCCCTGTGGTGTCACAATGCATCCCATGCCCTTTTAGGCCACTTGGTGTTACAATGAATCATTTGATTCTTGGCCTCTATGGTGACATAATGTTTCCATGTTTTTATTGGGCCCCATGTTTTCACAATTCATCCCTGGCCCTGATACAACACATTGTGTGACAAGGGATCATTAGATTGTTAGCCTCCCTTGGGTCACAATGGTTCCTTGCTTCTCTTAACCTCTGTGGTGTCACAATGCATCCCATGCCCTTTTAGGCCACTTGATGTCACAATGAATCATTTGATTCTTGGCCTCCATGGTGGCATAATATTTCATTGTATCTATTGGGCCCCATGCTGTCACAATTCATTCCTGGCCCTTTTTACGCCCCCTGGTGTCAAAAGGGGTCCTGGGATTATTAGCCTCCATAGGGTCACAATGGATCCTTGCTTCTCTTAACCTTTGTGGTGTCACAATGCATTCCAAGCCCTTTTAGGCCACTTGGTCTTACAATGAACCATTTGATTCTTGGCCTTCATGGTGTCATAATGGTTCCTTGATTCTATAGGTCCCCATGCTGTCACAGTTCATCCGTGGTCCTTTTACGCCCCCTGGTGTCAAAAGGGATTCTTAGATTGTTAGCCTGCTTTGGGTCACAATGGATCCTTGCTTCTCTTAACCCCTGTGGTGTTACAATGCATCCCATGCCCTTTTAGGCCACTTGATGTCACAATGAATCATTTGATTCTTGGCCTCCATGGTGGCGTAATTGTACCAGGTTTTAATAGGGCCCCATGCTTTCACAATGCATCACTGCACCTTTTAGGCCCATTGGTGTCACAAGGGATCATTAGATTGTTAGACTCCATTGGGTCACAATGGATCCTTGCTTCTCTTAACCCCTGTGCTGTCACAATGCATCCCATGCCCTTTTAGGCCACTTGATGTCACAATGAATCATTTGATTCTTGGCCTCCACGGTGGCATAATAGATCCTTGCTTCTATTGGTCCCCGTGCTGTAACAATCCATCACTGGCCCTTTTTATACACCCTGGTGCCACAAGGGATCATTAGATTGTTAGCCTGCATTGGGTCACAATGGTTCCTTGCTTCTCTTAACCTCTGTGGTGTCACAATGCATCCCATGCCCTTTTAGGCCACTTGATGTCACAATGAATCATTTCATTCTTGGCCTCCATGGTGGCATAATAGATCCTTGCTTCTATTGGTCCCCGTGCTGTAACAATTCATCCCTGGCCCTTTTAGGCCCATTGGTGTCACAAGGGATCATTAGATTGTTAGCCTGCATTGGGTCACAATGGTTCCTTGCTTCTCTTAACCCCTGTGGTGTCACAATGCATCCCATGCCCCTTTAGGCCACTTGATGTCACAATGAATCATTTGATTCTTGGCCTCCATGGTGGCATAATAGATCCTTGCTTCTATTGGTCCCCGTACTCTAACAATCCGTCCCTGGCGGTTTTTATACCCCCTGGTGCCACAAGGGATCATTGGATTGTCAGCCTGCATTGGGTCACAATGGTTCCTTGCTTCTCTTAACCTCTGTGGTGTCACAATGCATTCCAAGCCCTTTTAGGCCACTTGGTGTTACAATGAATCATTTGATTCTTGGCCTCTATGGTGACATAATGTTTCCATGTTTTTATTGGGCCCCATGTTTTCACAATTCATCCCTGGCCCTGATACAACACATTGTGTGACAAGGGATCATTAGATTGTTAGCCTCCCTTGGGTCACAATGGTTCCTTGCTTCTCTTAACCTCTGTGGTGTCACAATGCATCCCATGCCCTTTTAGGCCACTTGATGTCACAATGAATCATTTGATTCTTGGCCTCCATGGTGGCATAATAGTTCATTGTATCTATTGGGCCCCATGCTGTCACAGTTCATTCCTGGCCCTTTTACGCCCCCTGGTGTCAAAAGGGGTCCTGGGATTATTAGCCTCCATAGGGTCACAATGGATCCTTGCTTCTCTTAACCTTTGTGGTGTCACAATGCATTCCAAGCCCTTTTAGGCCACATGGTCTTACAATGAACCATTTAATTCTTGGCCTTCATGGTGTCATAATGGTTCCTTGATTCTATAGGTCCCCATGCTGTCACAGTTCATCCGTGGTCCTTTTACGCCCCCTGGTGTCAAAAGGGATTCTTAGATTGTTAGCCTGCTTTGGGTCACAATGGATCCTTGCTTCTCTTAACCCCTGTGGTGTCACAATGCATCCCATGCCCTTTTAGGCCACTTGGTGTTACAATGAATCATTTGAGTCTTGGCCTCTATGGTGTCATAATATTTCCATGTTTTTCTTGGACCCCATGCTGTAACAATTCATCATTGGCCCTTTTACAACACCTTGTGTGACAAGGGATCTTTAGATTGTTAGCCTCCCTTGGGTCACAATGGTTCCTTGCTTCTCTTAACCTCTGTGGTGTCACAATGCATTCCAAGCCCTTTTAGGCCACTTGGTCTTACAATGAACCATTGATTCTTGGCCTTCATGGTGTCATAATGGTTCCTTGCTTCTATCGGTCCCCATGCTGTCAGAGTTCATCTGTGGTCCTTTTGCGCCTCCTGTTGTCAAAAGGGATTCTTAGATTGTTAGCCTGCATTGTGTCACAATGGTGCCTTGCTTCTCTTAACCCCTGTGTTGTCACAATGCATCCCATGCCCGTTTAGGCCACTTGATGTCACAATGAATCATTTGATTCTTGGCCTTCATGGTGGCATAATTGTACCAGGTTTTAATTGAGCCCAATGTTTCTCAATTCATACCTGGCCCTTTTAGGCCCATTGGTTTTCACAAGGGATCATTAGATTGTTAGCCCCCCTTGGGTCACAATGGATCCTTGCTTCTCTTAACCCCTGTGCTGTCACAATGCATCCCATGCCCTTTTAGGCCACATGATGTCAGAATGAATTATTTGATTCTTGGCCTCTACGGTGGCATAATAGATCCTTGCTTCTATTGGTCCCCGTGCTGTAACAATTCATCCCTGGCCCTTTTAGGCCCATTGGTGTCACAAGGGATCATTAGATTGTTAGCCTCCATTGGGTAACAATGGTTCCTTGCTTCTCTTAACCTCTGTGGTGTCACAATGCATCCCATGCCCTTTTAGGCCACTTGGTCTTACAATGAATCATTTGATTCTTGGCCTCCATGGTGACATAATGTTTCCATGTTTTTATTGGGCCCCATGCTTTCGCAATTCATCCCTGGCCCTTATACAACTCCTTGTGTGACAAGGGATCATTAGATTGTTAGCCTGCATTGGGTCACAATGGTTCCTTGCTTCTCTTAACCCCTGTGGTGTCATAATGCATCCCATGCCCTTTTAGGCCACTTGATGTCACAATGAATCATTTGATTCTTGGCCTCCATGGTGTCATAATAGTTCCTTGTTTCTATTGGGACCCATGCTGTCACAATTCATCCCTGGCCCTTTTACGCCCCCTGGTGTCAAATGGGATCCTGGGATTATTAGCCTCCATTGGGTCACAATGGATCCTTGCTTCTCTTAACCCCTGTGGTGTCACAATGCATCCCATGCCCTTTTAGGCCCATTGGTGTCACAAGGGATCATTAGATTGTTAGCTTCCATTGGGTCACAATGTTTCCTTGCTTCTCTTAACCTCTGTGGTGTCACAATGCATTCCAAGCCCTTTTAGGCCACTTGGTCTTACAATGAATCATTTCATTCTTGGCCTTCATGGTGTCATAATGGTTCCTTGTTTCTATAGGTCCCCATGCTGTCACAGTTCATCCGTGGTCCTTTTTCGCCCCCTGGTGTCAAAAGGGATTCTTAGATTGTTATCCTTCATTGGGTCACAATGCTTCCTTGCTTCTCTTAACCCCTGTGGTGTCAAAATGCATCCCATGCCCTTTTAGTCCACTTGGTGTTACAATGAATCATTTGATTCTTGGCCTCTGTGGTGTCATAATGTTTCCAGGTTTTTCTTGGGCCCCATGCTGTAACAATTCATCCCTGGCCCATTCACAACACCTTGTGTGACAAGGGATCATTAGATTGTTAGCCTCCCTTGGGTCACAATGGTTCCTTGCTTCTCTTAACCTCTGTGGTGTCACAATGCATTCCAAGCCCTTTTAGGCCACTTGGTATTACAATGAACCATTGATTCTTGGCCTTCATGGTGTCATAATGTTTCCTTGCTTCTATAGGTCCCCATGCTGTCAGAGTTCATCTGTGGTCCTTTTGCGCCTCCTGTTGTCAAAAGGGATTCTTAGATTGTTAGCCTGCATTGGGTCACAATGGTTCCTTGCTTCTCTTAACCCCTGTGGTGTCACAATGCATCCCATGCCCTTTTAGGCCACTTGATGTCACAATGAATCATTTGATTCTTGGCCTCTATGGTGGCATAATAGATCCTTGCTTCTTTTGGTCGCCGTGCTGTAACAATTCATCCCTGGCCCTTTTAGGCCCATTGGTGTCACAAGGGATCATTGGATTGTCAGCCTGCATTGGGTCACAATGCTTCCTTGCTTCTCTTAACCTCTGTGGTGACACAATGCATCCCATGCCCTTTTAGGCCACTTGATGTCACAATGAATCATTTGATTCTTGGCCTCCATGGTGGCATAATTTTACCAGGTTTTAATTGGCCTCTGTGCTTTCACAATTCATCCCTGGCCCTTTTAGGCCCATTGGTGTCACAAGGGAACATTAGATTGTTAGCCTCCATTGGGTCACAATGGATCCTTGCTTCTCTTAACCCCTGTGCTGTCACAATGCATTCCTTGCACTTTTAGGCCACTTGATGTCACAATGAATCATTTCATTCTTGGCCTCCATGGTGGCATAATAGTTCCTTGTATCTAGTGGGCCCCACGCTGTCACAATTCATTCCTGGCCCTTTTACGACCCCTGGCGTCAAAAGGGATCCTGGGATTATTAGCCTCCATAGGGTCACAATGGATCCTTGCTTCTCTTAACCCCTGTGGTGTCACAATGCATCCCATGCCCTTTTAGGCCACTTGATGTCACAATGAATCATTTGATTCTTGGCCTCCATGGTGGCATAATAGATCCTTGCTTCTATTGGTCCCCGTACTCTAACAATCCGTCCCTGGCCGTTTTTATACCCCCTGGTGCCACAAGGGATCATTAGATTGTTAGCCTGCATTGGGTCACAATGGTTCCTTGCTTCTCTTAACCTCTGTGGTGTCACAATGCATTCCAAGCCCTTTTAGGCCACTTGGTCTTACAATGAACCATTTGATTCTTGGCCTTCATGGTGTCATAATGGTTCCTTGCTTCTGTAGGTCCCCATGCTGTCACAGTTCATCCGTGTTCCTTTTACGCCCATTGGTGTCAAAAGCGTTTCTTAGATTGTTAGCCTGCATTGGGTCACAATGCTTCCTTGCTTCTCTTAACCCCTGTGGTGTCACAATGCATCCCATGCCCTTTTAGGCCACTTGGTGTTACAATGAATCATTTGATTCTTGGCCTCTATGGTGACATAATATTTCCATGTTTTTATTGGGCCCCATGTTTTCACAATTCATCCCTGGCCCTGATACAACACATTGTGTGACAAGGGATCATTAGATTGTTAGCCTCCCTTGGGTCACAATGGTTCCTTGCTTCTCTTAACCTCTGTGGTGTCACAATGCATCCCATGCCCTTTTAGGCCACTTGATGTCACAATGAATCATTTGATTCTTGGCCTCCATGGTGGCATAATATTTCATTGTATCTATTGGGCCCCATGCTGTCACAATTCATTCCTGGCCCTTTTTACGCCCCCTGGTGTCAAAAGGGGACCTGGAATTATTAGCCTCCATAGGGTCACAATGGATCCTTGCTTCTCTTAACCTTTGTGGTGTCACAATGTATTCCAAGCCCTTTTAGGCCACTTGGTCTTACAATGAACCATTTGATTCTTGGCCTTCATGGTGTCATAATGGTTCCTTGATTCTATAGGTCCCCATGCTGTCACAGTTCATCCGTGGTCCTTTTACGCCCCCTGGTGTCAAAAGGGATTCTTAGATTGTTAGCCTGCTTTGGGTCACAATGGATCCTTGCTTCTCTTAACCCCTGTGGTGTTACAATGCATCCCATGCCCTTTTAGGCCACTTGATGTCACAATGAATCATTTGATTCTTGGCCTCCATGGTGGCGTAATTGTACCAGGTTTTAATAGGGCCCCATGCTTTCACAATACATCACTGCACCTTTTAGGCCCATTGGTGTCACAAGGGATCATTAGATTGTTAGACTCCATTGGGTCACAATGGATCCTTGCTTCTCTTAACCCCTGTGCTGTCACAATGCATCCCATGCCCTTTTAGGCCACTTGATGTCACAATGAATCATTTGATTCTTGGCCTCCACGGTGGCATAATAGATCCTTGCTTCTATTGGTCCCCGTGCTGTAACAATCCATCCCTGGCCCTTTTTATACACCCTGGTGCCACAAGGGATCATTAGATTGTTAGCCTGCATTGGGTCACAATGGTTCCTTGCTTCTCTTAACCTCTGTGGTGTCACAATGCATCCCATGCCCTTTTAGGCCACTTGATGTCACAATGAATCATTTCATTCTTGGCCTCCATGGTGGCATAATAGATCCTTGCTTCTATTGGTCCCCGTGCTGTAACAATTCATCCCTGGCCCTTTTAGGCCCATTGGTGTCACAAGGGATCATTAGATTGTTAGCCTGCATTGGGTCACAATGGTTCCTTGCTTCTCTTAACCCCTGTGGTGTCACAATGCATCCCATGCCCTTTTAGGCCACTTGATGTCACAATGAATCATTTGATTCTTGGCCTCCATGGTGGCATAATAGATCCTTGCTTCTATTGGTCCCCGTACTCTAACAATCCGTCCCTGGCGGTTTTTATACCCCCTGGTGCCACAAGGGATCATTGGATTGTCAGCCTGCATTGGGTCACAATGGTTCCTTGCTTCTCTTAACCTCTGTGGTGTCACAATGCATTCCAAGCCCTTTTAGGCCACTTGGTCTTACAATGAACCATTTGATTCTTGGCCTTCATGGTGTCATAATGGTTCCTTGCTTCTGTAGGTCCCCATGCTGTCACAGTTCATCCGTGTTCCTTTTACGCCCATTGGTGTCAAAAGCGTTTCTTAGATTGTTAGCCTGCATTGGGTCACAATGCTTCCTTGCTTCTCTTAACCCCTGTGGTGTCACAATGCATCCCATGCCCTTTTAGGCCACTTGGTGTTACAATGAATCATTTGATTCTTGGCCTCTATGGTGACATAATGTTTCCATGTTTTTATTGGGCCCCATGTTTTCACAATTCATCCCTGGCCCTGATACAACACATTGTGTGACAAGGGATCATTAGATTGTTAGCCTCCCTTGGGTCACAATGGTTCCTTGCTTCTCTTAACCTCTGTGGTGTCACAATGCATCCCATGCCCTTTTAGGCCACTTGATGTCACAATGAATCATTTGATTCTTGGCCTCCATGGTGGCATAATAGTTCATTGTATCTATTGGGCCCCATGCTGTCACAGTTCATTCCTGGCCCTTTTACGCCCCCTGGTGTCAAAAGGGGTCCTGGGATTATTAGCCTCCATAGGGTCACAATGGATCCTTGCTTCTCTTAACCTTTGTGGTGTCACAATGCATTCCAAGCCCTTTTAGGCCACATGGTCTTACAATGAACCATTTAATTCTTGGCCTTCATGGTGTCATAATGGTTCCTTGATTCTATAGGTCCCCATGCTGTCACAGTTCATCCGTGGTCCTTTTACGCCCCCTGGTGTCAAAAGGGATTCTTAGATTGTTAGCCTGCTTTGGGTCACAATGGATCCTTGCTTCTCTTAACCCCTGTGGTGTCACAATGCATCCCATGCCCTTTTAGGCCACTTGGTGTTACAATGAATCATTTGAGTCTTGGCCTCTATGGTGTCATAATATTTCCATGTTTTTCTTGGACCCCATGCTGTAACAATTCATCATTGGCCCTTTTACAACACCTTGTGTGACAAGGGATCTTTAGATTGTTAGCCTCCCTTGGGTCACAATGGTTCCTTGCTTCTCTTAACCTCTGTGGTGTCACAATGCATTCCATGCCCTTTTAGGCCACATGATGTCACAATGAATTATTTGATTCTTGGCCACCACGGTGGCATAATAGATCCTAGATTCTATCGGTCCCCGTGCTGTAACACTTCATCCCTGGCCCTTTTAGGACCATTGGTGTCACAAGGGATCATTAGATTGTTAGCCTCCATTGGGTAACAATGGTTCCTTGCTTCTCTTAACCTCTGTGGTGTCACAATGCATCCCATGCCCTTTTAGGCCACATGATGTCACAATGAATCATTTGATTCTTGGCCTCTATGGTGACATAATGTTTCCATGTTTTAATTGGGGCCCATGCTTTCACAATTCATCCCTGGCCCTTATACAACACCTTGTGTGACAAGGGATCATTAGATTGTTAGCCTGCATTGGGTCACAATGGTTCCTTGCTTCTCTTAACCCCGGTGGTGTCACAATGCATTCCAAGCGCTTTTAGGCCAGTTGGTCTCACAATGAACCATTTGATTCTTGGCCTTCATGGTGTCATAATGGTTCCTTGTTTCTATAAGTCCCCATGCTGTCACAGTTCATCCGTGGTCCTTTTTCGCCCCCTGGTGTCAAAAGGGATTCTTAGATTGTTAGCCTGCATTGGGTCACAATGGTTCCTTGCTTCTCTTAACCCCTGTGGTGTCACAATGCATCCCATGCCCTTTTAGGCCACTTGATGTCACAATGAAACATTTGATTCTTGGCCTCTATGGTGACATAATGTTTCCATGTTTTTATCGGGCCCCATGCTTTCACAATTCATCCCTGGCCCTTATACAACTGCTTGTGTGACAAGGGATCATTAGATTGTTAGCCTGCATTGGGTCACAAAGGTTCCTTGCTTCTCTTAACCTCTGTGGTGTCACAATGCATTCCAAGCCCTTTTAGGCCACTTGGTCTTACAATGAACCATTTGATTCTTGGCCTTCATGGTGTCATAATGGTTCCTTGCTTCTATCGGTCCCCATGCTGTCACAGTTCATCCGTGGTCCTTTTCAGCCCCCTGGTGTCAAAAGGGATTCTTAGATTGTTATCCTTCATTGGGTCACAATGCTTCCTTGCTTCTCTTAACCCCTGTGGTGTCACAATGCATCCCATGCCCTTTTAGTCCACTTGGTGTTACAATGAATCATTTGATTCTTGGCCTCTGTGGTGTCATAATGTTTCCAGGTTTTTCTTGGGCCCCATGCTGTAACAATTCATCCCTGGCCCATTCACAACACCTTGTGTGACAAGGGATCATTAGATTGTTAGCTTCCCTTGGGTTACAATGGTTCCTTGCTTCTCTTAACCTCTGTGGTGTCACAATGCATTCCAAGACCTTTTAAGCCACTTGGTATTACAATGAACCATCGATTCTTGGCCTTCATGGTGTCATAATGGTTCCTTGCTTCTATAGGTCCCCATGCTGTCAGAGTTCATCTGTGGTCCTTTTGCGCCTCCTGTTGTCAAAAGGGATTCTTAGATTGTTAGCCTGCATTGGGTCACAATGGTTCCTTGCTTCTCTTAACCCCTGTGGTGTCACAATGCATCCCATGCCCTTTTAGGCCACTTGATGTCACAATGAATCATTTGATTCTTGGCCTCTATGGTGGCATAATAGATCCTTGCTTCTTTTGGTCGCCGTGCTGTAACAATTCATCCCTGGCCCTTTTAGGCCCATTGGTGTCACAAGGGATCATTGGATTGTCAGCCTGCATTGGGTCACAATGCTTCCTTGCTTCTCTTAACCTCTGTGGTGACACAATGCATCCCATGCCCTTTTAGGCCACTTGATGTCACAATGAACCATTTGATTCTTGGCCTCCATGGTGGCATAATTGTGCCAGGTTTTAATTGGCCTCTGTGCTTTCACAATTCATCCCTGGCCCTTTTAGGCCAATTGGTGTCACAAGGGAACATTAGATTGTTAGCCTCCATTGGGTCACAATGGATCCTTGCTTCTCTTAACCCCTGTGCTGTCACAATGCATTCCTTGCACTTTTAGGCCACTTGATGTCACAATGAATCATTTCATTCTTGGCCTCCATGGTGGCATAATAGTTCCTTGTATCTAGTGGGCCCCACGCTGTCACAATTCATTCCTGGCCCTTTTACGACCCCTGGCGTCAAAAGGGATCCTGGGATTATTAGCCTCCATAGGGTCACAATGGATCCTTGCTTCTCTTAACCCCTGTGGTGTCACAATGCATCCCATGCCCTTTTAGGCCACTTGATGTCACAATGAATCATTTGATTCTTGGCCTCCATGGTGGCATAATAGATCCTTGCTTCTATTGGTCCCCGTACTCTAACAATCCGTCCCTGGCCGTTTTTATACCCCCTGGTGCCACAAGGGATCATTAGATTGTTAGCCTGCATTGGGTCACAATGGTTCCTTGCTTCTCTTAACCTCTGTGGTGTCACAATGCATTCCAAACCCTTTTAGGCCACTTGGTCTTACAATGAACCATTTGATTCTTGGCCTTCATGGTGTCATAATGGTTCCTTGCTTCTGTAGGTCCCCATGCTGTCACAGTTCATCCGTGTTCCTTTTACGCCCATTGGTGTCAAAAGCGTTTCTTAGATTGTTAGCCTGCTTTGGGTCACAATGGATCCTTGCTTCTCTTAACCCCTGTGGTGTTACAATGCATCCCATGCCCTTTTAGGCCACTTGATGTCACAATGAATCATTTGATTCTTGGCCTCTATGGTGACATAATGTTTCCATGTTTTTATTGGGCCCCATGTTTTCACAATTCATCCCTGGCCCTGATACAACACATTGTGTGACAAGGGATCATTAGATTGTTAGCCTCCCTTGGGTCACAATGGTTCCTTGCTTCTCTTAACCTCTGTGGTGTCACAATGCATCCCATGCCCTTTTAGGCCACTTGATGTCACAATGAATCATTTGATTCTTGGCCTCCATGGTGGCATAATAGTTCATTGTATCTATTGGGCCCCATGCTGTCACAATTCATTCCTGGCCCTTTTACGACCCCTGGTGTCAAAAGGGGTCCTAGGATTATTAGCCTCCATAGGGTCACAATGGATCCTTGCTTCTCTTAACCTTTGTGGTGTCACAATGCATTCCAAGCCCTTTTAGGCCACATGGTCTTACAATGAACCATTTAATTCTTGGCCTTCATGGTGTCATAATGGTTCCTTGATTCTATAGGTCCCCATGCTGTCACAGTTCATCCGTGGTCCTTTTACGCCCCCTGGTGTCAAAAGGGATTCTTAGGTTGTTAGCCTGCTTTGGGTCACAATGGATCCTTGCTTCTCTTAACCCCTGTGGTGTCACAATGCATCCCATGCCCTTTTAGGCCACCTGGTGTTACAATGAATCATTTGAGTCTTGGCCTCTATGGTGTCATAATATTTCCATGTTTTTCTTGGACCCCATGCTGTAACAATTCATCATTGGCCCTTTTACAACACCTTGTGTGACAAGGGATCATTAGATTGTTAGCCTCCCTTGGGTCACAATGGTTCCTTGCTTCTATTAACCTCTGTGGTGTCACAATGCATTCCAAGCCCTTTTAGGCCACTTGGTCTTACAATGAACCATTGATTCTTGGCCTTCATGGTGTCATAATGGTTCCTTGCTTCTATCGGTCCCCATGCTGTCAGAGTTCATCTGTGGTCCTTTTGCGCCTCCTGTTGTCAAAAGGGATTCTTAGATTGTTAGCCTGCATTGGGTCACAATGGTGCCTTGCTTCTCTTAACCCCTGTGTTGTCACAATGCATCCCCTGCCCGTTTAGGCCACTTGATGTCACAATGAATCATTTGATTCTTGGCCATCATGGTGGCATAATTGTACCAGGTTTTAATTGAGCCCAATGTTTCTCAATTCATACCTGGCCCTTTTAGGCCCATTGGTTTTCACAAGGGATCATTAGATTGTTAGCCCCCCTTGGGTCACAATGGATCCTTGCTTCTCTTAACCCCTGTGCTGTCACAATGCATCCCATGCCCTTTTAGGCCACATGATGTCAGAATGAATTATTTGATTCTTGGCCTCTACGGTGGCATAATAGATCCTTGCTTCTATTGGTCCCCGTGCTGTAACAATTCATCCCTGGCCCTTTTAGGCCCATTGGTGTCACAAGGGATCATTAGATTGTTAGCCTCCATTGGGTAACAATGGTTCCTTGCTTCTCTTAACCTCTGTGGTGTCACAATGCATCCCATGCCCTTTTAGGCCACTTGGTCTTACAATGAATCATTTGATTCTTGGCCTCTATGGTGACATAATGTTTCCATGTTTTTATTGGGCCCCATGCTTTCGCAATTCATCCCTGGCCCTTATACAACTCCTTGTGTGACAAGGGATCATTAGATTGTTAGCCTGCATTGGGTCACAATGGTTCCTTGCTTCTCTTAACCCCTGTGGTGTCATAATGCATCCCATGCCCTTTTAGGCCACTTGATGTCACAATGAATCATTTGATTCTTGGCCTCCATGGTGTCATAATGGTTCCTTGTTTCTATTGGGACCCATGCTGTCACAATTCATCCCTGGCCCTTTTACGCCCCCTGGTGTCAAATGGGATCCTGGGATTATTAGCCTCCATTGGGTCACAATGGATCCTTGCTTCTCTTAACCCCTGTGGTGTCACAATGCATCCCATGCCCTTTTAGGCCCATTGGTGTCACAAGGGATCATTAGATTGTTAGCTTCCATTGGGTCACAATGTTTCCTTGCTTCTCTTAACCTCTGTGGTGTCACAATGCATCCCATGTCCTTTTAGGCCACTTGATGTCACAATGAATCATTTCATTCTTGGCCTTCATGGTGTCATAATGGTTCCTTGTTTCTATAGGTCCCCATGCTGTCACAGTTCATCCGTGGTCCTTTTTCGCCCCCTGGTGTCAAAAGGGATTCTTAGATTGTTAGCCTGCATTGGGTCACAATGGTTCCTTGCTTCTCTTAACCCCTGTGGTGTCACAATGCATCCCATGCCCTTTTAGGCCACTTGATGTCACAATGAATCATTTGATTCTTGGCCTCTATGGTGACATAATGTTTCCATGTTTTTATTGGGCCCCATGCTTTCGCAATTCATCCCTGGCCCTTATACAACTCCTTGTGTGACAAGGGATCATTAGATTGTTAGCCTGCATTGGGTCACAATGGATCCTTGCTTCTCTTAACCCCTGTGCTGTCATAATGCATCCCATGCCCTTTTAGGCCACTTGGTCTTACAATGAATCATTTGATTCTTGTCCTCCATGGTGGCATAATTGTACCAGGTTTTACTTGGGCCCCATGCTTTCACAATACATCCCTGCCCCTTTTAGGCCCATTGGTGTCACAAGGGATCATTAGATTGTTAGCCTGCATTGGGTCACAATGGTTCCTTGTTTCTCTTAACCTCTGTGGTGTCACAATGCATCCCATGCCCTTTTAGGCCACTTGATGTCACAATGAATCATTTGAATCTTGGCCTCTATGGTTTCATAATAGTTCATTGTATCTATTGGGCCCCATGCTGTCACAATTCATTCCTGGCCCTTTTGCGCCCCCTGGTGTCTAAAGGGATTCTTAGATTGTTAGCCTCCATTGGGTCACACTGGATCCTTGCTTCTCTTAACCCCTGTGCTGTCACAATGCATTCCATGCCCTTTTAGGCCACATGATGTCACAATGAATTATTTGATTCTTGGCCATCACGGTGGCATAATAGATCCTAGATTCTATCGGTCCCCGTGCTGTAACACTTCATCCCTGGCCCTTTTAGGACCATTGGTGTCACAAGGGATCATTAGATTGTTAGCCTCCATTGGGTAACAATGGTTCCTTGCTTCTCTTAACCTCTGTGGTGTCACAATGCATCCCATGCCCTTTTAGGCCACATGATGTCACAATGAATCATTTGATTCTTGGCCTCTATGGTGACATAATGTTTCCATGTTTTAATTGGGGCCCATGCTTTCACAATTCATCCCTGGCCCTTATACAACACCTTGTGTGACAAGGGATCATTAGATTGTTAGCCTGCATTGGGTCACAATGGTTCCTTGCTTCTCTTAACCCCGGTGGTGTCACAATGCATTCCAAGCGCTTTTAGGCCAGTTGGTCTCACAATGAACCATTTGATTCTTGGCCTTCATGGTGTCATAATGGTTCCTTGTTTCTATAAGTCCCCATGCTGTCACAGTTCATCCGTGGTCCTTTTTCGCCCCCTGGTGTCAAAAGGGATTCTTAGATTGTTAGCCTGCATTGGGTCACAATGGTTCCTTGCTTCTCTTAACCCCTGTGGTGTCACAATGCATCCCATGCCCTTTTAGGCCACTTGATGTCACAATGAATCATTTGATTCTTGGCCTCTATGGTGACATAATGTTTCCATGTTTTTATCGGGCCCCATGCTTTCACAATTCATCCCTGGCCCTTATACAACACCTTGTGTGACAAGGGATCATTAGATTGTTAGCCTGCATTGGGTCACAAAGGTTCCTTGCTTCTCTTAACCTCTGTGGTGTCACAATGCATTCCAAGCCCTTTTAGGCCACTTGGTCTTACAATGAACCATTTGATTCTTGGCCTTCATGGTGTCATAATGGTTCCTTGCTTCTATCGGTCCCCATGCTGTCACAGTTCATCCGTGGTCCTTTTCAGCCCCCTGGTGTCAAAAGGGATTCTTAGATTGTTATCCTTCATTGGGTCACAATGCTTCCTTGCTTCTCTTAACCCCTGTGGTGTCACAATGCATCCCATGCCCTTTTAGTCCACTTGGTGTTACAATGAATCATTTGATTCTTGGCCTCTGTGGTGTCATAATGTTTCCAGGTTTTTCTTGGGCCCCATGCTGTAACAATTCATCCCTGGCCCATTCACAACACCTTGTGTGACAAGGGATCATTAGATTGTTAGCTTCCCTTGGGTTACAATGGTTCCTTGCTTCTCTTAACCTCTGTGGTGTCACAATGCATTCCAAGACCTTTTAGGCCACTTGGTATTACCATGAACCATTGATTCTTGGCCTTCATGGTGTCATAATGGTTCCTTGCTTCTATAGGTCCCCATGCTGTCAGAGTTCATCTGTGGTCCTTTTGCGCCTCCTGTTGTCAAAAGGGATTCTTAGATTGTTAGCCTGCATTGGGTCACAATGGTTCCTTGCTTCTCTTAACCCCTGTGGTGTCACAATGCATCCCATGCCCTTTTAGGCCACTTGATGTCACAATGAATCATTTGATTCTTGGCCTCTATGGTGGCATAATAGATCCTTGCTTCTTTTGGTCGCCGTGCTGTAACAATTCATCCCTGGCCCTTTTAGGCCCATTGGTGTCACAAGGGATCATTGGATTGTCAGCCTGCATTGGGTCACAATGCTTCCTTGCTTCTCTTAACCTCTGTGGTGACACAATGCATCCCATGCCCTTTTAGGCCACTTGATGTCACAATGAACCATTTGATTCTTGGCCTCCATGGTGGCATAATTGTGCCAGGTTTTAATTGGCCTCTGTGCTTTCACAATTCATCCCTGGCCCTTTTAGGCCAATTGGTGTCACAAGGGAACATTAGATTGTTAGCCTCCATTGGGTAACAATGGATCCTTGCTTCTCTTAAGCTCTGTGGTGTCACAATGCATTCCATGCACTTTTAGGCCACTTGATGTCACAATGAATCATTTGATTCTTGGCCTCCATGGTGGCATAATAGTTCCTTGTATCTAGTGGGCCCCACGCTGTCACAATTCATTCCTGGCCCTTTTACGACCCCTGGCGTCAAAAGGGATCCTGGGATTATTAGCCTCCATAGGGTCACAATGGATCCTTGCTTCTCTTAACCCCTGTGGTGTCACAATGCATCCCATGCCCTTTTAGGCCACTTGATGTCACAATGAATCATTTGATTCTTGGCCTCCATGGTGGCATAATAGATCCTTGCTTCTATTGGTCCCCGTACTCTAACAATCCGTCCCTGGCCGTTTTTATACACCCTGGTGCCACAAGGGATCATTAGATTGTTAGCCTGCATTGGGTCACAATGGTTCCTTGCTTCTCTTAACCTCTGTGGTGTCACAATGCATTCCAAACCCTTTTAGGCCACTTGGTCTTACAATGAACCATTTGATTCTTGGCCTTCATGGTGTCATAATGGTTCCTTGCTTCTGTAGGTCCCCATGCTGTCACAGTTCATCCGTGTTCCTTTTACGCCCATTGGTGTCAAAAGCGTTTCTTAGATTGTTAGCCTGCATTGGGTCACAATGCCTCCTTGCTTCTCTTAACCCCTGTGGTGTCACAATGCATCCCATGCCCTTTTAGGCCACTTGGTGTTACAATGAATCATTTGATTCTTGGCCTCTATGGTGACATAATGTTTCCATGTTTTTATTGGGCCCCATGTTTTCACAATTCATCCCTGGCCCTGATACAACACATTGTGTGACAAGGGATCATTAGATTGTTAGCCTCCCTTGGGTCACAATGGTTCCTTGCTTCTCTTAACCTCTGTGGTGTCACAATGCATCCCATGCCCTTTTAGGCCACTTGATGTCACAATGAATCATTTGATTCTTGGCCTCCATGGTGGCATAATAGTTCATTGTATCTATTGGGCCCCATGCTGTCACAATTCATTCCTGGCCCTTTTACGACCCCTGGTGTCAAAAGGGGTCCTAGGATTATTAGCCTCCATAGGGTCACAATGGATCCTTGCTTCTCTTAACCTTTGTGGTGTCACAATGCATTCCAAGCCCTTTTAGGCCACTTGGTCTTACAATGAACCATTTAATTCTTGGCCTTCATGGTGTCATAATGGTTCCTTGATTCTATAGGTCCCCATGCTGTCACAGTTCATCCGTGGTCCTTTTACGCCCCCTGGTGTCAAAAGGGATTCTTAGGTTGTTAGCCTGCTTTGGGTCACAATGGATCCTTGCTTCTCTTAACCCCTGTGGTGTCACAATGCATCCCATGCCCTTTTAGGCCACCTGGTGTTGCAATGAATCATTTGAGTCTTGGCCTCTATGGTGTCATAATATTTCCATGTTTTTCTTGGACCCCATGCTGTAACAATTCATCATTGGCCCTTTTACAACACCTTGTGTGACAAGGGATCATTAGATTGTTAGCCTCCCTTGGGTCACAATGGTTCCTTGCTTCTATTAACCTCTGTGGTGTCACAATGCATTCCAAGACCTTTTAGGCCACTTGGTCTTACAATGAACCATTGATTCTTGGCCTTCATGGTGTCATAATGGTTCCTTGCTTCTATCGGTCCCCATGCTGTCAGAGTTCATCTGTGGTCCTTTTGCGCCTCCTGTTGTCAAAAGGGATTCTTAGATTGTTAGCCTGCATTGGGTCACAATGGTGCCTTGCTTCTCTTAACCCCTGTGTTGTCACAATGCATCCCATGCCCGTTTAGGCCACTTGATGTCACAATGAATCATTTGATTCTTGGCCTCCATGGTGGCATAATTGTACCAGGTTTTAATTGAGCCCAATGTTTCTCAATTCATACCTGGCCCTTTTAGGCCCATTGGTTTTCACAAGGGATCATTAGATTGTTAGCCCCCCTTGGGTCACAATGGATCCTTGCTTCTCTTAACCCCTGTGCTGTCACAATGCATCCCATGCCCTTTTAGGCCACATGATGTCACAATGAATTATTTGATTCTTGGCCTCTACGGTGGCATAATAGATCCTTGCTTCTATTGGTCCCCGTGCTGTAACAATTCATCCCGGGCCCTTTTAGGCCCATTGGTGTCACAAGGGATCATTAGATTGTTAGCCTCCATTGGGTAACAATGGTTCCTTGCTTCTCTTAACCTCTGTGGTGTCACAATGCATCCCATGCCCTTTTAGGCCACTTGGTCTTACAATGAATCATTTGATTCTTGGCCTCTATGGTGACATAATGTTTCCATGTTTTTATTGGGCCCCATGTTTTCGCAATTCATCCCTGGCCCTTATACAACTCCTTGTGTGACAAGGGATCATTAGATTGTTAGCCTGCATTGGGTCACAATGGTTCCTTGCTTCTCTTAACCCCTGTGGTGTCATAATGCATCCCATGCCCTTTTAGGCCACTTGATGTCACAATGAATCATTTGATTCTTGGCCTCCATGGTGTCATAATGGTTCCTTGTTTCTATTGGGACCCATGCTGTCACAATTCATCCCTGGCCCTTTTACGCCCCCTGGTGTCAAATGGGATCCGGGGATTATTAGCCTCCATTGGGTCACAATGGATCCTTGCTTCTCTTAACCCCTGTGCTGTCACAATGCATCCCATGCCCTTTTAGGCCCATTGGTGTCACAAGGGATCATTAGATTGTTAGCTTCCATTGGGTCACAATGTTTCCTTGCTTCTCTTAACCTCTGTGGTGTCACAATGCATCCCATGCCCTTTTAGGCCACTTGATGTCACAATGAATCATTTCATTCTTGGCCTCCATGGTGTCATAATGGTTCCTTGTTTCTATTGGGCCCCATGCTGTCACAATTCATCCCTGGCCCTTTTACGCCCCCTGGTGTCAAATGGGATCCTGGGATTATTAGCCTCCATTGGGTCACAATGGATCCTTGCTTCTCTTAACCCATGTGGTGTCACAATGCATCCCATGCCCTTTTAGGCCACTTGATGTCACAATGAATCATTTGATTCTTGGCCTCCATGGTGGCATAATTGTACCAGGTTTTAATTGGCCTCTGTGCTTTCACAATTCATCCCTGGCCCTTTTAGGCCAATTGGTGTCAAAAGGGATCATTAGATTGTTAGCCTCCATTGGGTCACAATGGATCCTTGCTTCTCTTAACCCCTGTGCTGTCATAATGCATCCCATGCCCTTTTAGGCCACTTGGTCTTACATTGAACCATTTGATTCTTGTCCTCCATGGTGGCATAATTGTACCAGGTTTTACTTGGGCCCCATGCTTTCACAATACATCCCTGCCCCTTTTAGGCGCATTGGTGTCACAAGGGATCATTAGATTGTTAGCCTGCATTGGGTCACAATGGTTCCTTGTTTCTCTTAACCTCTGTGGTGTCACAATGCATCCCATGCCCTTTTAGGCCACTTGATGTCACAATGAATCATTTGAATCTTGGCCTCTATGGTTTCATAATAGTTCATTGTATCTATTGGGCCCCATGCTGTCACAATTCATTCCTGGCCCTTTTGCGCCCCCTGGTGTCTAAAGGGATTCTTAGATTGTTAGCCTCCATTGGGTCACACTGGATCCTTGCTTCTCTTAACCTCTGTGCTGTCACAATGCATTCCATGCCCTTTTAGGCCACATGATGTCACAATGAATTATTTGATTCTTGGCCACCACGGTGGCATAATAGATCCTAGATTCTATCGGTCCCCGTGCTGTAACACTTCATCCCTGGCCCTTTTAGGCCCATTGGTGTCACAAGGGATCATTAGATTGTTAGCCTCCATTGGGTAACAATGGTTCCTTGCTTCTCTTAACCTCTGTGGTGTCACAATGCATCCCATGCCCTTTTAGGCCACATGATGTCACAATGAATCATTTGATTCTTGGCCTCTATGGTGACATAATGTTTCCATGTTTTAATTGGGCCCCATGCTTTCACAATTCATCCCTGGCCCTTATATAACACCTTGTGTGACAAGGGATCATTAGATTGTTAGCCTGCATTGGGTCACAATGGTTCCTTGCTTCTCTTAACCCCGGTGGTGCCACAATGCATTCCAAGCCCTTTTAGGCCACTTGGTCTCACAATGAACCATTTGATTCTTGGCCTTCATGGTGTCATAATGGTTCCTTGCTTCTATAGGTCCCCATGCTGTCACAGTTCATCCGTGGTCCTTTTTCGCCCCCTGGTGTCAAAAGGGATTCTTAGATTGTTAGCCTGCATTGGGTCACAATGGTTCCTTGCTTCTCTTAACCCCTGTGGTGTCACAATGCATCCCATGCCCTTTTAGGCCACTTGATGTCACAATGAATCATTTGATTCTTGGCCTCTATGGTGACATAATGTTTCCATGTTTTTATCGGGCCCCATGCTTTCACAATTCATCCCTGGCCCTTATACAACACCTTGTGTGACAAGGGATCATTAGATTGTTAGCCTGCATTGGGTCACAAAGGTTCCTTGCTTCTCTTAACCTCTGTGGTGTCACAATGCATTCCAAGCCCTTTTAGGCCACTTGGTCTTACAATGAACCATTTGATTCTTGGCCTTCATGGTGTCATAATGGTTCCTTGCTTCTATCGGTCCCCATGCTGTCACAGTTCATCCGTGGTCCTTTTCAGCCCCCTGGTGTCAAAAGGGATTCTTAGATTGTTATCCTTCATTGGGTCACAATGCTTCCTTGCTTCTCTTAACCCCTGTGGTGTCAAAATGCATCCCATGCCCTTTTAGTCCACTTGGTGTTACAATGAATCATTTGATTCTTGGCCTCTGTGGTGTCATAATGTTTCCAGGTTTTTCTTGGGCCCCATGCTGTAACAATTCATCCCTGGCCCATTCACAACACCTTGTGTGACAAGGGATCATTAGATTGTTAGCCTCCCTTGGGTCACAATGGTTCCTTGCTTCTCTTAACCTCTGTGGTGTCACAATGCATTCCAAGCCCTTTTAGGCCACTTGGTATTACAATGAACCATTGATTCTTGGCCTTCATGGTGTCATAATGTTTCCTTGCTTCTATAGGTCCCCATGCTGTCAGAGTTCATCTGTGGTCCTTTTGCGCCTCCTGTTGTCAAAAGGGATTCTTAGATTGTTAGCCTGCATTGGGTCACAATGGTTCCTTGCTTCTCTTAACCCCTGTGGTGTCACAATGCATCCCATGCCCTTTTAGGCCACTTGATGTCACAATGAATCATTTGATTCTTGGCCTCTATGGTGGCATAATAGATCCTTGCTTCTTTTGGTCGCCGTGCTGTAACAATTCATCCCTGGCCCTTTTAGGCCCATTGGTGTCACAAGGGATCATTGGATTGTCAGCCTGCATTGGGTCACAATGCTTCCTTGCTTCTCTTAACCTCTGTGGTGTCACAATGCATCCCATGCCCTTTTAGGCCACTTGATGTCACAATGAATCATTTGATTCTTGGCCTCCATGGTGGCATAATTTTACCAGGTTTTAATTGGCCTCTGTGCTTTCACAATTCATCCCTGGCCCTTTTAGGCCCATTGGTGTCACAAGGGAACATTAGATTGTTAGCCTCCATTGGGTAACAATGGATCCTTGCTTCTCTTAAGCTCTGTGGTGTCACAATGCATTCCTTGCACTTTTAGGCCACTTGATGTCACAATGAATCATTTGATTCTTGGCCTCCATGGTGGCATAATAGTTCCTTGTATCTAGTGGGCCCCACGCTGTCACAATTCATTCCTGGCCCTTTTACGACCCCTGGCGTCAAAAGGGATCCTGGGATTATTAGCCTCCATAGGGTCACAATGGATCCTTGCTTCTCTTAACCCCTGTGCTGTCACAATGCATCCCATGCCCTTTTAGGCCACTTGATGTCACAATGAATCATTTGATTCTTGGCCTCCATGGTGGCATAATAGATCCTTGCTTCTATTGGTCCCCGTACTCTAACAATCCGTCCCTGGCCGTTTTTATACCCCCTGGTGCCACAAGGGATCATTAGATTGTTAGCCTGCATTGGGTCACAATGGTTCCTTGCTTCTCTTAACCTCTGTGGTGTCACAATGCATTCCAAGCCCTTTTAGGCCACTTGGTCTTACAATGAACCATTTGATTCTTGGCCTTCATGGTGTCATAATGGTTCCTTGCTTCTGTAGGTCCCCATGCTGTCACAGTTCATCCGTGTTCCATTTACGCCCATTGGTGTCAAAAGCGTTTCTTAGATTGTTAGCCTGCATTGGGTCACAATGCTTCCTTGCTTCTCTTAACCCCTGTGGTGTCACAATGCATCCCATGCCCTTTTAGGCCACTTGGTGTTACAATGAATCATTTGATTCTTGGCCTCTATGGTGACATAATGTTTCCATGTTTTTATTGGGCCCCATGTTTTCACAATTCATCCCTGGCCCTGATACAACACATTGTGTGACAAGGGATCATTAGATTGTTAGCCTCCCTTGGGTCACAATGGTTCCTTGCTTCTCTTAACCTCTGTGGTGTCACAATGCATCCCATGCCCTTTTAGGCCACTTGATGTCACAATGAATCATTTGATTCTTGGCCTCCATGGTGGCATAATAGTTCATTGTATCTATTGGGCCCCATGCTGTCACAATTCATTCCTGGCCCTTTTTACGCCCCCTGGTGTCAAAAGGGGTCCTGGGATTATTAGCCTCCATAGGGTCACAATGGATCCTTGCTTCTCTTAACCTTTGTGGTGTCACAATGCATTCCAAGCCCTTTTAGGCCACTTGGTCTTACAATGAACCATTTGATTCTTGGCCTTCATGGTGTCATAATGGTTCCTTGATTCTATAGGTCCCCATGCTGTCACAGTTCATCCGTGGTCCTTTTACGCCCCCTGGTGTCAAAAGGGATTCTTAGATTGTTAGCCTGCTTTGGGTCACAATGGATCCTTGCTTCTCTTAACCCCTGTGCTGTCACAATGCATCCCATGCCCTTTTAGGCCACTTGATGTCACAATGAATCATTTGATTCTTGGCCTCCACGGTGGCATAATAGATCCTTGCTTCTATTGGTCCCCGTGCTGTAACAATCCATCCCTGGCCCTTTTTATACACCCTGGTGCCACAAGGGATCATTAGATTGTTAGCCTGCATTGGGTCACAATGGTTCCTTGCTTCTCTTAACCTCTGTGGTGTCACAATGCATCCCATGCCCTTTTAGGCCACTTGATGTCACAATGAATCATTTGATTCTTGGCCTCCATGGTGGCATAATAGATCCTTGCTTCTATTGGTCCCCGTGCTGTAACAATTCATCCCTGGCCCTTTTAGGCCCATTGGTGTCACAAGGGATCATTAGATTGTTAGCCTGCATTGGGTCACAATGGTTCCTTGCTTCTCTTAACCTCTGTGGTGTCACAATGCATCCCATGCCCTTTTAGGCCACTTGATGTCACAATGAATCATTTGATTCTTGGCCTCCATGGTGTCATAATGGTTCCGGGTTTCTAATGGGCCCCATGCTGTCACAATACATCCCTGGCCCTTTTACGCACCCTGGTGTCAAATGGGATCCTGGGATTATTTGCCTCCATTGGGTCACAATGGATCCTTGCTTCTCTTAACCCCTGTGCTGTCACAATGCATCCCATGCCCTTTTAGGCCACTTGATGTCACAATGAATCATTTGATTCTTGGCCTCCACGGTGGCATAATAGATCCTTGCTTCTATTGGTCCCCGTGCTGTAACAATCCATCCCTGGCCCTTTTTATACCCCCTGGTGCCACAAGGGATCATTAGATTGTTAGCCTGCATTGGGTCACAATGGTTCCTTGCTTCTCTTAACCTCTGTGGTGTCACAATGCATTCCAAGCCCTTTTAGGCCACTTTATGTCACAATGAACCATTTGATTCTTGGCCTTCATGGTGTCATAATGGTTCCTTGCTTCTATAGTTCCCCATGCTGTCAGAGTTCATCCGTGGTCATTTTGCGCCCCCTGGTTTCAAAAGGGATTCTTAGATTGTTAGCCTGCATTGGGTCACAATGGTTCCTTGCTTCTCTTAACCTCTGTGGTGTCACAATGCATTCCAAGCCTTTTAGGCCACTTGATGTCACAATGAATCATTTGATTCTTGGCCTCCATGGAGGCGTAATTGTACCAGGTTTTAATTGGGCCCCATGATTTCACAATACATTCCTGCACCTTTTAGGACCATTGGTGTCACAAGGGATCATTAGATTGTTAGCCTCCATTGGGTCACAATGGATCCTTACTTCTCTTAACCCCTGTGCTGTCACAATGCATCCCATGCCCTTTTAGGCCACATGATGTCACAATGAATTATTTGATTTTGGCCTCCATGGTGGCATAATAGATCCTTGCTTCTATTGGTCCCCGTGCTGTAACAATTCATCCCTGGCCCTTTTAGGCCCATTGGTGTCACAAGGGATCATTAGATTGTTATCCTGCAATGGGTCACAATGATTCCTAGCTTCTCTTAACCTCTGTGGTGTCACAATGCATCCCATGCCCTTTTAGGCCACTTGATGTCACAATGAATCACTTGATTCTTGGCCTCCATGGTGTCATAATGCTTCCTTGTTTCTTTTGGGCCCCATGCTGTCACAATTCATCCCTGGCCCATTTTATACCCCCTGGTGCCACAAGGGATCATTAGATTGTTAGCCTGCATTGGGTCACAATGGTTCCTTGTTTCTCTTAACCTCTGTGGTGTCACAATGCATCCCATGCCCTTTTAGGCCACTTGATGTCACAATGAATCATTTGATTCTTGGCCTCCATGGTGGCATAATAGATCCTTGCTTCTATTGGTCCCCGTGCTGTAACAATCCATTCCTGGCCCTTTTTATTCCCCATGGTGCCACAAGGGATCATTAGATTGTTAGCCTGCCTTGGGTCACAATGGTTCCTTGCTTCTCTTAACCTCTGTGGTGTCACAATGCATTCCAAGCCCTTTTAGGCCACTTGGTCTTACAATGAATCATTTGATTCTTGGCATTCATGGTGTCATAATGGTTCCTTGCTTCTATAGGTTCCCATGCTGGCAGAGTTCATCCGTGGTCATTTTGCGCCCCCTGGTGTCAAAAGGGATTGTTAGATTGTTAGCTTACTTTGGGTCACAATGGTTCCTTGCTTCTCTTAACCCCTGTGGTGTCACAATGCATCCCATGCCCTTTTAGGCCACTTGATGTCACAATGAACCATTTGATTCTTGGCCTCCATGGTGGCGTAATTGTACCAGGTTTTAATTGGGCCCCACGCTTTCACAATACATCCCTGCCCCCTTTAGGCCCATTGGTTTCACAAGGGATCATTAGATTGTTAGCCTGCATTGGGTCACAATGGTTCCTTGCTTCTCTTAACCTCTGTGGTGTCACAATGCATCCCATGCCCTTTTAGGCCACTTGATGTCACAATGAATCATTTGATTCTTGGCCTCCATGGAGGCGTAATTGTACCAGGTTTTAATTGGGCCCCATGCTGTCACAATACATCCCTGCCCCTTTTAGGCCCATTGGTGTCAAAAGGGATTATTAGATTGTTAGCCTCCATTGGGTCACAATGGATCCTTGCTTCTCTTCACCCCTGTGCTGTCACAATGCATCCCATGCCCTTTTAGGCCACTTGATGTCACAATGAATCACTTGATTCTTGGCCTCCACGGGGGCATAATAGATCCTTGCTTCTATTGGTCCCCGTGCTGTAACAATCCATCCCTGGCCCTTTTTATACCCCCTGGTGACACAAGGGATCATTAGATTGTTAGCCTGCATTGGGTCACAATGGTTCCTTGCTTCTCTTAACCCCTGTGCTGTCACAATGCATCCCATGCCCTTTTAGGCCACTTGATGTCACAATGAATCATTTGATTCTTGGCCTCTATGGTGGCGTAATTGTACCAGGTTTTAATTGGGCCCCATGCTTTCACAATACATCCCTGCCCCTTTTAGGCCCATTGGTGTCACAAGGGATCATTGGATTGTTAGACTCCATTGGGTCACAATGGATCCTTGCTTCTCTTAACCCCTGTGCTGTCACAATGCATCCCATGCCCTTTTAGGCCACTTGATGTCACAATGAATCATTTGATTCTTGGCCTCCACGGTGGAATAATAGATCCTTGCTTCTATTGGTCCCCGTGCTGTAACAATCCATCCCTGGCCCTTTTTATACCCCATGGTGCCACAAGGGATCATTAGATGGTTAGCCTGCATTGGGTCACAATGGTTCCTTGCTTCTCTTAACCTCTGTGGTATCACAATGCATTCCAAGCCCTTTTAGGCCACTTGATGTCACAATGAATCACTTGATTCTTGGCCTCCATGGTGTCATAATGGTTCCTTGTTTCTATTGGGCCCCATGCTGTCACAATTCATCCCTGGCCCTTTTACGCCCCCTGGTGTCAAATGGGATCCTGGGATTATTAGCCTCCATTGGGTCACAATGGATCCTTGTTTCTCTTAACCCCTGTGCTGTCACAATGCATCCCATGCCCTTTTAGGCCACTTGATGTCACAATGAATCATTTGATTCTTGGCCTCCACGGTGGCATAATAGATCCTTCATTCTATTGGTCCCCGTGCTGTAACAATCCATCCCTGGCCCTTTTTATACCCCCTGCTGCCACAAGGGATCATTAGATTGTTAGCCTGCATTGGGTCACAATGGTTCCTTGCTTCTCTTAACCTCTGTGGTGTTACAATGCATTCCAAGCCTTTCAGGCCGCTTGATGTCACAATGAACCATTTGATTCTTGGCCTTCATGGCGGCGTAATTCTATCAGGTTTTAATTGGGCCCCATGCTTTCACAATACATCCCTGCCCCTTTTAGGCCCATTGTTGTCCCAAGGGATCATTAGATTGTTAGCCTCCATTGGGTCACAATGGATCCTTGCTTCTCTTAACCCCTGTGGTGTCACAATGCATCCCATGCCCTTTTAGGCCACTTGATGTCACAATGAATTATTTGATTTTGGCCTCCATGGTGGCAGAATAGATCCTTGCTTCTATTGCTCCCCGTGCTGTAACTATTCATCCCTGGCCCTTTTAGGCCCATTGGTGTCACAAGGGATCATTAGATTGTTAGCCTGCAATGGGTCACAATGGTTCCTTGCTTCTCTTAACCTCTGTGGTGTCACAATGCATCCCATGCCCTTTTAGGCCACTTGATGTCACAATGAACCATTTGATTCTTCGCCTTCACGGTGTCATAATGGTTCTTTGCTTCTATAGGTCCCCATGCTGTCAGAGTTCATCCGTGGTCCTTTTGCGCCAACCTGGTGTCAAAAGGGATTCTTGGAATGTTAGTCTGCATTGGGTCACAATGGATCCTTGCTTCTCCTTACACCTGTGGTGTCATAATGCATCCCATGCCCTTTTAGGCCACTTGATGTCACAATGAATCATTTGATTCTTGGCCTCCATGGTGGCGTAATTGGACCAGGTTTTAATTGGGCCCCATGCTTTCACAATACATCCCTGCCCCTTTTAGGCCCATTGGAGTCAAAAGGGATCATTAGATTGTCAGCCTCCATTGGGGCACAATGGATCCTTGCTTCTCTTAACCCCTGTGGCGTCACAATGCATCCCATGCCCTTTTAGGCCACTTGATGTCACAATGAATCATTTGATTCTTGGCCTCCATGGTGGCATAATTGTACCAGGTTTTACTTGGGCTCCATG
The DNA here is from genome assembly GCF_963662255.1 of Cinclus cinclus. NCBI lineage: Eukaryota > Metazoa > Chordata > Aves > Passeriformes > Cinclidae > Cinclus > Cinclus cinclus. Next base: position 441,316 of record NW_026912129.1, read on the forward strand.
CTTTCACAATTCATCCCTGCCCCTTTTAGGCCCATTGGTGTCACAAGGGATCATTAGATTGTTAGCCTGCATTGGGTCACAATGGTTCCTTGCTTCTCTTAACCTCTGTGGTGTCACAATGCATCCCATGCCCTTTTAGTCCACTTGATGTCACAATGAATCATTTGATTCTTGGCCTCCATGGTGTCATAATGGTTCCTTGTTTCTAATGGGCCCCATGCTCTCACAATACATCCCTGGGCCTTTTACGCCCCCTGGTGTCAAATGGGATCCTGGGATTATTAGCCTCCATTGGGTCACAATGGATCCTTGCTTCTCTTAACCCCTGTGGTGTCACAATGCATCCCATGCCCTTTTAGGCCACTTGATGTCACAATGAATCATTTGATTCTTGGCCTCCATGGTGGCATAATAGATCCTTGCTTCTATTGGTCCCCGTGCTGTAACAATCCATCCCTGTCCCTTTTTATACCCCCTGGTGCCACAAGGGATCATTAGATTGTTAGCCTGCATTGGGTCACAATGGTTCCTTGCTTCTCTTAACCTCTGTGGTGTCACAATGCATTCCAAGCCCTTTTAGGCCGCTTGGTCTTACAATGAACCATTTGATTCTTGGCCTTCATGGTGTCATAATGGTTCCTTGCTTCTATAGGTCCCCATGCTGTCAGAGTCCATCCGTGGTCGTTTTGCGCCCCCTGGTGTCAAAAGGGATTCTTAGATTGTTAGGCTGCATTGGGTCACAATGGATCCTTGCTTCTCTTAACCCCTGTGGTGTCACAATGCATCCCATGCCCTTTTAGGCCACTTGATGTCACAATGAATCATTTGATTCTTGGCCTCCATGGTGGCATAATAGATCCTTGCTTCTATTGGTCCCCGTGCTGTAACAATTCATCCCTGGATTTTAGACCCATTGGTGTCACAAGGGATCATTAGATTGTTAGCCTGCATTGGGTCACAATGGTTCCTTGCTTCTCTTAACCTCTGTGGTGTCACAATGCATCCCATGCCCTTTTAGGCCACTTGATGTCACAATGAATCACTTGATTCTTGGCCTCCATGGTGTCATAATGGTTCCTTGTTTCTATTGGGCCCCATGCTGTCACAATTCATCCCTGGCCCTTTTACGCACCCTGGTGTCAAATGGGATCCTGGGATTATTAGCCTCCATTGGGTCACAATGGATCCTTGCTTCTCTTAACCCCTGTGGTGTTACAATGCATCCCATGACCTTTTAGGCCACTTGATGTCACAATGAATCATTTGATTCTTGGCCTCCATGGTGGCGTAATTGTACCAGGTTTTAATTGGGCCCCATGCTTTCACAATACATCCCTGCCCCTTTTAGGCCCATTGGTGTCACAAGGGATCATTAGATTGTTAGACTCCATTGGGTCACAATGGATCCTTGCTTCTCTTAACCCCTGTGCTGTCACAATGCATCCCATGCCCTTTTAGGCCACTTGATGTCACAATGAATCATTTGATTCTTGGCCTCCACGGTGGCATAATAGATCCTTGCTTCTATTGGTCCCCGTGCTGTAACAATCCATCCCTGGCCCTTTTTATACACCCTGGTGCCACAAGGGATCATTAGATTGTTAGGCTGCATTGGGTCACAATGAATCCTTGCTTCTCTTAACCTCTGTGGTGTCACAATGCATCCCATGCCCGTTTAGGCCACTTGATGTCACAATGAATCATTTGATTCTTGGCCTCCATGGTGGCATAATAGATCCTTGCTTCTATAGGTCCCCATGCTGTCACAGTTCATCCGTGGTCCTTTTGCGCCCCCTGGTGTCAAAAGGGATTGTTAGATTGTGAGCCTGCATTGGGTCACAATGGTTCCTTGCTTCTCTTAACCCCGGTGGTGTCACAATGCATTCCAAGCGCTTTTAGGCCAGTTGGTCTCACAATGAACCATTTGATTCTTGGCCTTCATGGTGTCATAATGGTTCCTTGTTTCTATAAGTCCCCATGCTGTCACAGTTCATCCGTGGTCCTTTTTCGCCCCCTGGTGTCAAAAGGGATTCTTAGATTGTTAGCCTGCATTGGGTCACAATGGTTCCTTGCTTCTCTTAACCTCTGTGGTGTCACAATGCATCCCATGCCCTTTTAGGCCACTTGATGTCACAATGAATCACTTGATTCTTGGCCTCCATGGTGTCATAATGGTTCCTTGTTTCTATTGGGCCCCATGCTGTCACAATTCATCCCTGGCCCATTTTATACCCCCTGGTGCCACAAGGGATCATTAGATTGTTAGCCTGCTTTGGGTCACAATGGTTCCTTGCTTCTCTTAACCTCTGTGGTGTCACAATGCATTCCAAGCCCTTTTAGGCCGCTTGGTCTTACAATGAACCATTTGATTCTTGGCCTTCATGGTGTCATAATGGTTCCTTGCTTCTATAGGTCCCCATGCTGTCACAGTTCATCCGTGGTCCTTTTGCGCCCCCTGGTGTCAAAAGGGATTGTTAGATTGTGAGCCTGCATTGGGTCACAATGGTTCCTTGCTTCTCTTAACCCCTGTGGTGTCACAATGCATCCCATGCCCTTTTAGGCCACTTGATGTCACAATGAATCATTTGATTCTTGGCCTCAATGGAGGCGTAATTGTACCAGGTTTTAATTGGGCCCCATGCTTTCACAATACATCCCTGCACCTTTTAGGACCATTGGTTTCAAAAGGGATTATTAGATTGTTAGCCTGCATTGGGTCACAATGGATCCTTGCTTCTCTTCACCCCTGTGCTGTCACAATGCATCCCATGCCCTTTTAGGCCACTTGATGTCACAATGAATCACTTGATTCTTGGCCTCCACGGGGGCATAATAGATCCTTGTTTCTATTGGTCCCCGTGCTGTAACAATCCATCCCTGGCCCTTTTTATACACCCTGGTGCCACAAGGGATCATTAGATTGTTAGCCTGCATTGGGTCACAATGGTTCCTTGCTTCTCTTAACCTCTGTGGTGTCACAATGCATTCCAAGCCCTTTTAGGCCACTTGATGTCACAATGAACCATTTGATTCTTGGCCTTCATGGTGTCATAATGGTTCCTTGCTTCCATAGGTCCCTATGCTGTCAGAGTTCATCCGTGGTCCTTTTGCGCCGCCTGGTGTCAAAAGGGATTCTTAGATTGTGAGCCTGCATTGGGTCACAATGGTTCCTTGCTTCTCTTAACCTCCGTGGTGTCACAATGCATCCCATGCCCTTTTTGGCCACTTGATGTCACAATGAATCATTTGATTCTTGGCCTCCATGGTTGCATAATAGATCCTTGCTTCTATTGGTCTCCGTGCTGTAACAATTCATCCCTGGCCCTTTTAGGCCCATTGGTGTCACAAGGGATCATTAGATTGTTAGCCTGCATTGGGTCACAATGGTTCCTTGCTTCTTTAAGCTCTGTGGTGTCACAATGCATCCCATGCTCTTTTAGGCCACTTGATGTCTCAATGAATCACTTGATTCTTGGCCTCCATGGTGTCATAAAGGTTCCTTGTTTCTATTGGGCCTCATGCTGTCACAATTCATCCCTGGCCCTTTTACGCCCCCTGGTGTCAAATGGGATCCTGGGATTATTAGCCTCCATTGGGTCACAATGGATCCTTGCTTCTCTTAACCCCTGTGGTGTCACAATGCATCCCATGCCCTTTTAGGCCACTTGATGTCACAATGAATCATTTGATTCTTGGCCTCAATGGAGGCGTAATTGTACCAGGTTTTAATTGGGCCCCATGCTTTCACAATACATCCCTGCCCCTTTTAGGCCCATTGGTGTCACAAGGGATCATTAAATTGTTAGACTCCATTGGGTTACAATGGATCCTTGCTTCTCTTAACCCCTGTGCTGTCACAATGCATCCCATGCCCTTTTAGGCCACATGATGTCACAATGAATCATTTGATTCTTGGCCTCCACGGTGGCATAATAGATCCTTGCTTCTATTGGTCCCCGTGCTGTAACAATCCATCCCTGGCCCTTTTTATACCCCCTGGTGCCACAAGGGATCATTAGATTGTTAGCCTGCATTGGGTCACAATGGTTCCTTGCTTCTCTTAACCTCTGTGGTGTCACAATGCATTCCAAGCCCTTTTAGGCCACTTGGTCTTACAATGAACCATTTGATTCTTGGCCTCCATGGTGTCATAATGGTTCCTTGCTTCTATAGGTCCCCATGCTGTCAGAGTTCATCCGTGGTACTTTTGCGCCCCCTGGTGTCAAAAGGGATTCTTAGATTGTTAGCCTGCCTTGGGTCACAATGGTTCCTTGCTTCTCCTTACCCCTGTGGTGTCATAATGCATCCCATGCCCTTTTAGGCCACTTGATGTCGCAATGAACCATTTGATTCCTGGCCTCCATGGTGGCGTAATTGTACCAGGTTTTCATTGGTCCCCATGCTTTCAAAATACATCCCTGCCCCTTTTAGGCCCATTGGTGTCAAAAGGGATCATTAGATTGTTAGCCTCCATTGGGTCACAATGGATCCTTGCTTCTCTTAACCCCTGTGCTGTCACAATGCATCCCATGCTCTTTTAGGCCACTTGATGTCACAATGAATCTTTTGATTCTTGGCCTCCATGGTATCATAATGGTTCCTTGATTCTATTGGGCCCCATGCTGTCACAATTCATCCCTGGCCCTTTTACGCCCCCTGGTGTCAAATGGGATCCTGGGATTATTAGCCTCCATTGGGTCACAATGGATCCTTGCTTCTCTTCACCCCTGTGCTGTCACAATGCATCCCGTGCCCTTTTAGGCCACTTGATGTCACAATGAATTATTTGATTTTGGCCTCCATGGTGGCATAATAGATCCTTGCATCTATTGGTCCCCATGCTGTAACAATTCATCCCTGGCCCTTTTAGGCCCATTGGTGTCACAAGGGATCATTAGATTGTTAGCCTGCATTGGGTCACCATGTTTCCTTGCTTCTCTTAACCTCTGTGGTGTCACAATGCATCCCATGCCCTTTTAGGCCACTTGATGTCACAATGAATCATTTGATTCTTGGCCTCCATGGTGGCATAATAGATCCTTGCTTCTATTGGTCCCCGTGCTGTAACAATCCATCCCTGGCCCTTTTTATAACCCCTGGTGCCACAAGGGATCATTAGATTGTTAGCCTGCCTTGGGTCACAATGGTTCCTTGCTTCTCTTAACCTCTGTGTTGTCACAATGCATTCCAAGCCCTTTTAGGACACTTGGTCTTACAATGAACCATTTGATTCTTGGCCTTCATGGTGTCATAATGGTTCCTTGCTTCTATAGGTCCCCATGCTGTCTGAGTTCATCCGTGGTCCTTTTCCGCCCCCTGGTGACAAAAGGGATTCTTAGAATGTTAGCCTGCATTGGGTCACAATGGTTCCTTGTTTCTCTTAACCTCTGTGGTGTAACAATGCATCCCATGAACTTTTAGGCCACTTGATGTCACAATGAATCATTTGATTCTTGGCCTCCATGGTGTCATAATGGTTCCTTGTTTCTATTGGGCCCCATGCTGTCACAATTCATCCCTGGCCCTTTTACGACCCCTGGTGTCAAATGGGATCCTGGGATTATTAGCCTCCATTGGGTCACAATGGATCCTTACTTCTCTTAACCCCTGTGGTGTCACAATGCATCCCATGCCCTTTTAGGCCACTTGATGTCACAATGAATCATTTGATTCTTGGCCTCCACGGTTGCATAATAGATCCTTGCTTCTATTGGTCCCCGTGCTGTAACAACCCATCCCTGGCCCTTTTTATACCCCCTGGTGCCACAAGGGATCATTAGATTGCTAGCCTGCATTGGGTCACAATGGTTCCTTGCTTCTCTTAACCCCTGTGGTGTCACAATGCATCCCATGCCCTTTTAGGCCACTTGATGTCAAAATGAATCATTTGATTCTTGGCCTCCATGGTGGTGTAATTGTACCAGGTTTTAATTGGGCCCCATGCTTTCACAATACATCCCTGCCCCTTTTAGGCCCATTGGTGTCACAAGGGATCATTAGATGTTTAGCCTGCATTGGGTCACAATGGTTCCTTGCTTCTCTTAGCCCCTGTGGTGTCACAATGCATCCCATGCCCTTTTAGGCCACTTGGTGTTACAATGAATCATTTGAGTCTTGGCTTCTATGGCGTCATAATATTTCCATGTTTTTATTGTGCACCATGCTCTCACAATGCATCCCTGGCCCTATTACAAGCCCTGGTGTCAAAAGGGATCATTAGATTGTTAGCCTGCATTGGGTCACAATGGTTCCTTGCTTCTCTTAACCCCTGTGGTGTCACAATGCATCCCATGCCCTTTTAGGCCACTTGATGTCACAATGAATCATTTGATTCTTGGCCTCCATGGTGGCATAATTGTACCAGGTTTTACTGGGGCCCCATGCTTTCACAAATCATCCCTGCCCCTTTTAGGCCCATTGGAGCCACAAGTGATCATTAGATTGTTAGCCTGCATTGGGTCACAATGGTTCCTTGCTTCTCTTAACCTCTGTGGTGTCACAATGCATCCCATGCCCTTTTAGGCCACTTGATGTCACAATGAATCTTTTGATTCTTGGCCTCCATGGTGTCATAATGGTTCCTTGTTTCTATTGGGCCCCATGCTGTCACAATTCATCCCTGGCCCTTTTACGCCCCCTGGTGTCAAATGGGATCTTGGGATTACTAGCCTCCATTGGGTCACAATGGATCCTTGATTTTCTTAACCCCTGTGCTGTCACAATGCATCCCATGCCCTTTTAGGCCACATGATGTCACAATGAATTATTTGATTCTTGGCCTCCATGGTGGCATAATAGATCCTTGCTTCTATTTGTCCCCGTGCTGTAACAATTCATCCCTGCCCCTTTTAGGCCCATTGGTGTCACAAGGGATCATTAGATTGTTAGCCTGCATTGGGTCACAATGGTTCCTTGTTTCTCTTAACCTCTGTGGTGTCACAATGCATCCCATGCCCTTTTAGGCCACTTGATGTCACAATGAATCATTTGATTCTTGGCCTCCTATGTGGCGTAATTGTACGAGGTTTCTATTGGGCCCCATGCTTTCACAATACATCCCTGCACCTTTTAGGCCCATTGATGTCAAAAGGGATCATTAGATTGTTAGCCTCCATTGGGTCACAATGGATCCCTGCTTCTCTTAACCTCTGTGGTGTCACAATGTTTCCCATGCCCTTTTAGGCCACATGATGTCACAATGAATTATTTGATTCTTGGCCTCCATGGTGGCATAATAGATCCTTGAATCTCTTGGTCCCCGTGCTGTAACAATTCATCCCTGGCCCTTTTAGGCCCATTGGTGTCACAAGGGATCATTAGATTGTTAGCCTGCATTGGGTCACAATGGTTCCTTCCTTCTCTTAACCCCTGTGGTGTCACAATGCATCCCATGCCCTTTTAGGCCACCTGATGTCACAATGAATCATTTGATTCTTGGCCTCCATGGTGGCATAATTGTACCAGGTTTTAATTGGGCCCCATGCTTTCACAATACATCCCTGCCCCTTTTAGGCCCATTGGTGTCACAAGGGATCATTAGATTGTTAGCCTGCATTGGGTCACAATGGTTCCTTGTTTCTCTTAACCTCTGTGCTGTCACAATGCATCCCATGCCCTTTTAGGCCACTTGATGTCACAATGAATCATTTGATTCTTGGCCTCCAATGTGGCGTAATTGTACGAGATTTCTATTGGCCCCCATGCTTTCACAATACATCCCTGCACCTTTTAGGCCCATTGGTGTCAAAAGGGATCATTAGATTGTTAGCCTCCATTGGGTCACAATGGATCCCTGCTTCTCTTAACCTCTGTGGTGTCACAATGTTTCCCATGCCCTTTTAGGCCACATGATGTCACAATGAATTATTTGATTCTTGGCCTCCATGGTGGCATAATAGATCCTTGCTTCTATTGGTCCCCGTGCTGTAACAACCCATCCCTGGCCCTTTTTATACCCCCTGGTGCCACAAGGGATCATTAGATTGCTAGCCTGCATTGGGTCACAATGGTTCCTTGCTTCTCTTAACCCCTGTGGTGTCACAATGCATCCCATGCCCTTTTAGGCCACTTGATGTCACAATGAATCATTTGATTCTTGGCCTCCATGGAGGCGTAATTGTACCAGGTTTTAATTGGGCCCCATGCTTTCACAATACATCCCTGCACCTTTTAGGACCATTGGTGTCAAAAGGGATTATTAGATAGTTAGCCTGCATTGGGTCACAATGGATCCTTGCTTCTCTTCACCCCTGTGCTGTCACAATGCATCCCATGCCCTTTTTGGCCACTTGATGTCACAATGAATCATTTGATTCTTGGCCTCCATGGTTGCATAATAGATCCTTGCTTCTATTGGTCTCCGTGCTGTAACAATTCATCCCTGGCCCTTTTAGGCCCATTGGTGTCACAAGGGATCATTAGATTGTTAGCCTGCATTGGGTCACAATGGTTCCTTGCTTCTTTAAGCTCTGTGGTGTCACAATGCATCCCATGCTCTTTTAGGCCACTTGATGTCTCAATGAATCACTTGATTCTTGGCCTCCATGGTGTCATAATGGTTCCTTTTTTCTATTGGGCCTCATGCTGTCACAATTCATCCCTGGCCCTTTTACGCCCCCTGGTGTCAAATGGGATCCTGGGATTATTAGCCTCCATTGGGTCACAATGGATCCTTGCTTCTCTTAACCCCTGTGGTGTCACAATGCATCCCATGCCCTTTTAGGCCACTTGATGTCACAATGAATCATTTGATTCTTGGCCTCAATGGAGGCGTAATTGTACCAAGTTTTAATTGGGCCCCATGCTTTCACAATACATCCCTGCCCCTTTTAGGCCCATTGGTGTCACAAGGGATCATTAGATTGTTAGCCTGCATTGGGTCACAATGGTTCCTTGCTTCTCTTAACCCCTGTGGTGTCACAATGCATCCCATGCCCTTTTAGGCCACCTGATGTCACAATGAATCATTTGATTCTTGGCCTCCATGGTGGCATAATTGTACCAGGTTTTAATTGGGCCCCATGCTTTCACAATACATCCCTGCCCCTTTTAGGCCCATTGGTGTCACAAGGGATCATTAGATTGTTAGCCTGCATTGGGTCACAATGGTTCCTTGTTTCTCTTAACCTCTGTGCTGTCACAATGCATCCCATGCCCTTTTAGGCCACTTGATGTCACAATGAATCATTTGATTCTTGGCCTCCAATGTGGCGTAATTGTACGAGATTTCTATTGGCCCCCATGCTTTCACAATACATCCCTGCACCTTTTAGGCCCATTGGTGTCAAAAGGGATCATTAGATTGTTAGCCTCCATTGGGTCACAATGGATCCCTGCTTCTCTTAACCTCTGTGGTGTCACAATGTTTCCCATGCCCTTTTAGGCCACATGATGTCACAATGAATTATTTGATTCTTGGCCTCCATGGTGGCATAATAGATCCTTGCATCTCTTGGTCCCCGTGCTGTAACAATTCATCCCTGCCCCTTTTAGGCCCATTGGTGTCACAAGGGATCATTAGATTGTCAGCCTGCATTGGGTCACCATGTTTCCTTGCTTCTCTTAACCTCTGTGGTGTCACAATGCATCCCATGCCCTTTTAGGCAACTTGATGTCACAATGAATTATTTGATTCTTGGCCTCCATGGTGTCATAATGGTTCCTTGATTCTATTGGGCCCCATGCTGTCACAATTCATCCCTGGCCCTTTTACGCCCCCTGGTGTCAAAAGGGATTCGTAGATTGTTACCCTGCATTGGATCACAATGGTTCCTTGCTTCTCTTAACCCCTGTGGTGTCACAATGCATCCCATGCCCTTTTAGGCCACTTGATGTCACAATGAATCATTTGATTCTTGGCCTCCATGGTGGCATAATAGATCCTTGCTTCTATTGGTCCCCGTGCTGTAACAATCCATCCCTGGCCCTTTTTATACCCCCTGGTGCCACAAGGGATCATTAGATTGTTAGCCTGCATTGGGTCACAATGGTTCCTTGCTTCTCTTAACCTCTGTGGTGTCACAATGCATTCCAAGCCCTTTTAGGCCACTTGGTCTTACAATGAACCATTTGATTCTTGGCCTTCATGGTGTCATAATGGTTCCTTGCTTCTATAGGTCCCCATGCTGTCTGAGTTCATCCGTGGTCCTTTTCCGCCCCCTGGTGACAAAAGGGATTCTTAGAGTGTTAGCCTGCATTGGGTCACAATGGTTCCTTGCTTCTCTTAACCTCCGTGGTGTAACAATGCATCCCATGCCCTTTTAGGCCACTTGATGTCACAATGAATCTTTTGATTCTTGGCCTCCATGGTGTCATAATGGTTCCTTGTTTCTATTGGGCCCCATGCTCTCACAATACATCCCTGGCCCATTTTATACCCCCTGGTGCCACAAGGGATCATTAGATTGTTAGCCTGCATTGGGTCACAATGGTTCCATGCTTCTCTTAACCCCTGTGGTGTCACAATGCATCCCATGCCCTTTTAGGCCACTTGATGTCACAATGAATCATTTGATTCTTGGCCTCCACGGTTGCATAATAGATCCTTGCTTCTATTGGTCCCCGTGCTGTAACAATACATCCCTGGCCCTTTTTATACCCCCTGGTGCCACAAGGGATCATTAGATTGCAAGCCTGCATTGGGTCACACTGGTTCATGCTTCTCTTAACCCCTGTGGTGTCACAATGCATCCCATGACATTTTAGGCCACTTGATGTCAAAATGAATGATTTGATTCTTGGCCTCCATGGTGGTGTAATTGTACCAGGTTTTAATTGGGCCCCATGCTTTCACAATACATCCCTGCCCCTTTTAGGCCCATTGGTGTCACAAGGGATCATTAGATGTTTAGCCTGCATTGGGTCACAATGGTTCCTTGCTTCTCTTAGCCCCTGTGGTGTAACAATGCATCCCATGCCCTTTTAGGCAACTTGATGTCACAATGAATCTTTTGATTCTTGGCCTCCATGGTGTCATAATGGTTCCTTGTTTCTATTGGGCCCCATGCTGTCTCAATTCATCCCTGGCCCTTTTACGACCCCTGGTGTCAAATGGGATCCTGGGATTATTAGCCTCCATTGGGTCACAATGGATCCTTGCTTCTCTTAACCCCTGTGGTGTCACAATGCATCCCATGCCCTTTTAGGCCACTTGATGTCACAATGAATCATTTGATTCTTGGCCTCCACGGTTGCATAATAGATCCTTGCTTCTATTGGTCCCCGTGCTGTAACAACCCATCCCTGGCCCTTTTTATACCCCCTGGTGCCACAAGGGATCATTAGATTGCTAGCCTGCATTGGGTCACAATGGTTCCTTGCTTCTCTTAACCCCTGTGGTGTCACAATGCATCCCATGCCCTTTTAGGCCACTTGATGTCACAATGAATCATTTGATTCTTGGCCTCCATGGTGTCATAGTAGTTCCTTGTATATATTGGGCCCCATGCTTTCACAATTCATTCCTGGTCCTTTTACGCCCCCTGGTGTCAAAAGGGATCCTGGGATTATTAGCCTCCTTTGGGTCACAATGGTTCCTTGCTTCTCTTAACCCCTGTGGTGTCACAATGCATCCCTTCCCCTTTTAGGCCACTTGGTGTTAAAATGAATCATTTGATTCTTGGCCTCTATGGTGTCATAATGTTTCCATGATTTTCTTGGTCCCCGTGCTGTAACAATCCATCCCTGGCCCAGTTACACCACCTTGTGTGACAAGCGATCATTAGATTTTTAGCCTCCCTTGGGTCACAATGGTTCCTTGCTTCTCTTAACCTCTGTGGTGTCACAATGCATCCCATGCCCTTTTAGGCCACTTAGTCATACAATGAACCATTTGATTGTTGGCCTTCCTGGTGTCATAATGGTTCCTTGCTTCTATAGGTCCCCATGCTGTCAGAGTTCATCCGTGGTCCTTTTGCGCCCCCTGGTGTCAAAAGGGATTCTAATATTGTTAGCCTGCCTGGGGTCACGATGGTTCCTTGCTTCTCTTAACCCTTGTGGTGTCACAATGCTTCCCATGCCCTTTTAGTCCACTTGATGTCACCATGAATCATTTCATTTTTGGCCTCAATGGCGTCATAATGGTTCCTTGTTTCTATTGTGCCCCATGCTGTCACAATGCATCCCTGGCCCTTTTAGGCCCTTTGGTGTCACAAGGGACCATTAGATTGTTAGCCTCCATTGGGTGGCAATAGTTCCTTGCTTCTCTTAACCTCTGTGGTGTCACAATGCATCCCATGCCATTTTAGGCCACTTGATGTCACAATGAATCATTTCATTCTTGGCCTCCATGGTGTCATAATGGTTCCTTGTTTCTATTGGGCCCCATGCTGTCACAATTCATCCCTGGCCCTTTTACGCCCCCTGGAGTCAAATGGGATCCTGGGATTATTAGCCTCCATTGGGTCAAAATTGATCCTTGCTTCTCTTAACCCCTGTGCTGTCACAATGCATCCCATGCCCTTTTAGGCCACTTGATGTCACAATGAATTATTTGATTCTTGGCCTCCATGGCGTCATAATGGTTCCTTGATTCAATTGGGCCCCATACTGTCACAATTCATCCCTGCCCATTTTACGCCTCCTGGTGTCAAAAGGGATTCTTAGATTGTTAGCCTGCATTGGATCACAATGGTTCCTTGCTTCTCTTAACCCCTGTGCTGTCACAATGCATCCCATGCCCTTTTAGGCCAGTTAATGTCACAATGAATCATTTGATTCTTGGCCTCCATGGTGGCATAATTGTACCAGGTTTTAATTGGGCCCCATGCTTTCACAATACATCCCTGCACCTTTTAGGCCCATTGGTGTCACAAGGGATCATTAGATTGTTAGCGTCCATTGGGTCACAATGGATCCTTGCTTCTCTTAACTCCTGTGGTGTCACAATGCATCCCATGCCCTTGTAGGCCACTTGATGTCACAATGAATCATTTGATTCTTGGCCTCCATGGTGGCATAATTGATCCTTGCTTCTATTGGTCCCCGTGCTGTAACAATCCATCCCTGTCCATTTTAGGCCCCCTGGTGTCGCAAGGGATCATTAGATTGTTAGCCTGCATTGGGTCACAATGGTTCCTTGCTTCTCTTAACCTCTGTGGTGTCACAATGCATCCCATGCCATTTTTGGCCACTTGGTGTTACAATGAATCATTTGATTCTTGGCCTCTATGGTGTCATAATATTTCCATGATTTTATTGTGCCCCATGCTTTCACAATTCATCCCTTGCCGTATTACAACCCCTGGTGTCACAATGGATCATTAGATTGTTAGCCTGCATTGTGTCACAATGGTTCCTTGCTTCTCTTAACCTCTGTGGTGTCACAATGCATTCCAAGCCCTTTTAGGCCACTTGATGTCACAATGAATCATTTGATTCTTGGCCTCCAGGTGTCATAATGGTTCCTTGTATCTATTGGGCCCCATGCTTTCACAATTCATTCCTGGCCCTTTTACGCCCCCTGGTGTCAAAAGGGATCCTGGGATTATTAGCCTCCTTTGGGTCACAATGGTTCCTTGCTTCTCTTAACCCCTGTGGTGTCACAATGCATCCCATCCCCTTTTAGGCCACTTGGTGTTAAAATGAATCATTTGATTCTTGGCCTCTATGGTGTCATAATGTTTCCATGATTTTCTTGGTCCCCGTGCTGTAACAATCCATCCCTGGCCCAGTTACACCACCTTGTGTGACAAGCGATCATTAGATTTTTAGCCTCCATTGGGTCACAATGGATCCTTGCTTCTCTTAACCCCTGTGGTGTCACAATGCATCCCATGCCCTTTTAGGCCACTTGATGTCACAATGAATCATTTGATTCTTGGCCTCTATGGTGACATAACAGATCCTGGCTTCTATTGTTCCCCGTGCTGTAACAATCCATCCCTTGCCCGTTTAAAATCCCTGGTGCCACAAGGGATCATTAGATTGTTAGCCTGCATTGGGTCACAATGGTTCCTTGCTTCTCTAAACCTCTGTGGTGTCACAATGCATTCCTAGAACTTTTAGGCCACTTGGTCTTACAATGAGCCATTTGATTCTTGACCTTCATGGTGTCATAATGGTTCCTTGCTTCTATAGGTCCCCATGCTGTCAGAGTCCATCCGTGGTCGTTTTGCGCCCCCTGGTGTCAAAAGGGATTCTTAGATTGTTAGCCTGCATTGGGTCACAATGGTACCTTGCTTCTCTTAACCCCTGTGGTGTCACAATGCATCCCATGCCCTTTTAGGCCACTTGATGTCACAATGAATCATTTGATTCTTGGCCTCCATGGTGGCATAATTGAACCAGGTTTAATTGGGCCCCGTGCATTCACAATTCATCCCTGGCCCTTTTAGGCCCATTGGTGTCACAAGGGACCATTAGATTGTTAGCCTCCATTGGGTCACAATGGATCCTTGCTTCTCTTAACCCCTGTGCTGTCACAATGCATCCCATGCCCTTTTAGGCCCCTTGGTGTTAAAATGAATCATTTGATTCTTGGCCTCTATGGTGTCATAATGTTTCCATGTTTTTCTTGGGCCCCATGCTTTCACAATCCATCCCTGGCCCTGTTACACCACCTTGTGTGACAAGGGATCATTAGATTGTTAGCCTCCATTGGGTGACAATGGTTCCTTGCTTCTCTTAACCTCTGTGGTGTCACAATGCATTCCATGCCATTTTAGGCCACTTGATGTCACAATGAATCATTTGATTCTTGGCCTTCATGGTGTCATAATGGTTCCTTGTTTCAATTGGGCCCCATGCGGTCACAATTCATCCCTGGCCCTTTTACGCCCCATGGTGTCAAATGGGATCCTGGGATTATTAGCCTCCATTGGGTCACAATGGATCCTTGCTTCTCTTAACCCCTGTGCTGTCACAATGCATTCCATGCCATTTTAGGCCACTTGATGTCACAATGAATCATTTGATTCTTGGCCTCTATGGTGTCATAATATTTCCATGATTTTATTGTGCCCCATGCTTTCACAATTCATCCCTGCCCCTATTACAACCCCTGGTGTCACAATGGATCATTAGATTGTTAGCCTGCATTGGGTCACAATGGTTCCTTGCTTCTCTTTACCTCTGTGGTGTCACAATGCATCCTATACCCTTTTACGCCACTTGGTCTTACAATGAACCATTTGATTCTTGGCCTTCATGGTGTCATAATGGTTCCTTGCTTCTATAGGTCCCCATGCTGTCAGAGTTCATCCGTGGTCCTTTTTTCGCCCACTGGTGTCAAAAGGGATTCTTAGATTGTTAGCCTGCATTGGGTCACAATGGTTCCTTGCTTCTCTTAAGCCCTTTGGTGTCACAATGCATCCCATGCCCTTTTAGGCCACTTGATGCCACAATGAATCATTTGATTCTTGGCCTCCATGTTGGCATAATTGTACCAGGTTTTAATTGGGCCCCATGCTTTCACAATTCATCCCTGGACCTTTTAGGCCCATTGGTGTCACAAGGGTCCATTAGATTGTTAGCCTCCATTCGGTAACAATGGATCCTTGCTTCTCTTAACCTCTGTGGTGTCACAATGCATTCCATGCCATTTTAGGCCACTTGATGTCACAATGAATCATTTGATTCTTGGCCTCCATGGTGTCATAATGGTTCCTTGTTTTTATTGGGCCCCATGCTGTCACAATCCTTCCCTGGCCCTTTTATGCACCCTGGTGTCAAAAGGGATCCTGGGATTATTAGCCTCTTTTGGGTCACAATGGATCCTTGCTTCTCTTAACCCCTGTGCTGTCACAATGCATCCCATGCCCTTTTAAGCCACTTGGTGTTACAATGAATCATTTGATTCTTGGCCTCCATGGTGTCATAATGTTTCCATGTTTTTCTTGGGCCCCATGCTGCAACAATCCATCCCTGGCCCTGTTACACCATCTTGCGTGACAAGGGATCATTAGATTGTTAGCCTGCATTGGGTCACAATGGTTCCTTGCTTCTCTTAACCCCTGTGGTGTCACAATGCATCCCATGCCCTTTTAGGCCACTTGATGTCACAATGAATCATTTGATTCTTGGCCTCCATGGTGACATAATAGATCCTTGCTTCTATTGGTCCCCGTGCTGTAACAATTCATCCCTGGCCCTTTTTATACACCCTGGTGCCACAAGGGATCATTAGATTGTTAGCCTGCATTGGGTCACAATGGTTCCTTGCTTCTCTTAACCCCTGTGGTGTCACAATGCATCCCATGCCCTTTTAGGCCACTTGGTGTTACAATGAATCATTTGATTCTTGGCCTCCATGGTGTCATAATATTTCCATGATTTTATTGTGCCCCATGCTTTCACATTTCATCCCTGGCCCTATTACAACCCCTGGTGCCACAAGGGATCATTAGATTATTAGCATGCATTGGGTCACAATGGTTCCTTGCTTCTCTTAACCCCTGTGGTGTCACAATGCATTCCAAGACCTTTTAGGCCACTTGGTCTTATAATGAACCATTTGATTCTTGGCCTCCATGGTGTCATAATGGTTCCTTGCTTCTATAGATCCCCATGCTGTCAGAGTTCATCCGTGGTCCTTTTGCGCCCCCTGGAGTCAAAAGGGATTCTTAGATTGTTAGCCGGCATTGGGTCACAATGGTTCCTTGCTTCTCTTAACCCCTGTGGTGTCACAATGCATCCCATACCCTTTTAGGCCACTTGATGTCACAATGAATCATTTGATTCTTGGCCTCCATGGTGGCATAATAGATCCTTGCTTCTATTGGTCCCCGTGCTGAAACAATCCATCCCTGGCCATTTTAGGCCCCCTGGTGTCACAAGGGATCATTAGATTGTTAGCCTGCATTGGGTCACAATGGTTCCTTGCTTCTCTTAACCTCTGTGGTGTCACAATGCATCCCATGCCCTTTTAGGCCACTTGGTGTTACAATGAATCATTTGAGTCTTGGCCTCTATGGTGTCATAATATTTCCATGATTTTATTTTGCCCCATGCTTTCACAATTTATCCCTGGCCCTATTACAACCCCTGGTGTCACATTGGATCATTAGATTGTTAGCCTGCATTGGGTCACAATGGTTCCTTGCTTCTCTTAACCCCTGTGGTGTCACAATGCGTTCCAAGACCTTTTAGGCCACTTGGTCTTACAATGAACCATTTGATTCTTGGCCTCCATGGTGTCATAATGGTTCCTTGCTTCTATAGGTCCCCATGCTGTCAGAGTTCATCCGTGGTCCTTTTGCGCCCCTTGGTGTCAAAAGGGATTCTTAGATTGTTAGCCTGCATTGGGTCACAATGGTTCCTTGCTTCTCTTAACCCCTGTGGTGTCACAATGCATCCCATGCCCTTTTAGGCCACTTGATATCACAATGAATCATTTCATTTTTGGCCTCCATGGTGGCATAATAGTACCAGGATTTAATTGGGCCCCATGCTTTCACAATTCATCCCTGGCCCTTTTACGCCCATTGGTGCCACAAGGGACCATTAGATTGTTAGCCTGCATTGGGTCACAATGGTTCCTTGCTTCTCTTAACCTCTGTGGTGTCACAATGCATTCCATGCCATTTTAGGCCACTTGATGTCACAATGAATCATTTGATTCTTGGCCTCCATGGTGTCATAATGGTTCCTTGTTTCTATTGGCCCCCATGCTGTCACAATTCATCCCTGGCCCTTTATGCCCCCTGGTGTCAAATGGGATCCTGGGATTATTAGCCTCCATTGGGTCACAATGGTTCCTTGCTTCTCTTAGCCCCTGTGGTGTTACAATGCATCCCATGCCTTTTTAGGCCACTTGGTGTTACAATGAATCATTTGAGGCTTGGCCTCTATTGTGTCATAATATTACCAGGATTTTATTGTGCCCCATGCTTTCACAATTCATCCCTGGCCCTTTTTATACCCCCTGGTGCCACAAGGGATCATTAGATTGTTAGCCTGCATTGGGTCACCATGGTTCCTTGCTTCTCTTAACCCCTGTGGTGTCATAATGCATTCCAAGACCTTTTAGGCCACTTGGTCTTACAATGAACCATTTGATTCTTGGCCTCCATAGTGTCAAAATGGTTCCTTGCTTCTATAGGTCCCCATGCTGTCAGAGTTCATCCGTGGTCCTTTTGCGCCCCCTGGTGTCAAACGGGATTCTTAGATTGTTAGCCTGCATTGGGTCACAATGGTTCCTTGCTTCTCTTAACCCCTGTGGTGTCACAATGCATCCCATGCCCTTTTAGGCCACTTGATATCACAATGAATCATTTCATTTTTGGCCTCCATGGTGGCATAATTGTACCAGGATTTAATTGGGCCCCATGCTTTCACAATTCATCCCTGGCCCTTTTAGGCCCATTGGTGTCACAAGGGACCATTAGATTGTTAGCCTGCATTGGGTCACAATGGTTCCTTGCTTCTCTTAACCTCTGTGGTGTCACAATGCATTCCATGGCCTTTTAGGCCACTTGGTCTTACAATGAACCATTTGATTCTTGGCCTCCATGGTGTCATAATGGTTCCTTGCTTCTATTGGCCCCCATGCTGTAACAATTCATCCCTGGCCCTTTTACGCCCCCTGGTGTCAAATGGGATCCTGGGATTATTAGCCTCCATTGGGTCACAATGGATCCTTGCTTCTCTTAACCCCTGTGGTGTCACAATGCATCCCATGCCCTTTTAGGCCACTTGATATCACAATGAATCATTTCATTTTTGGCCTCCATGGTGGCATAATTGTACCAGGATTTAATTGGGCCCCATGCTTTCACAATTCATCCCTGGCCCTTTTACGCCCATTGGTGCCACAAGGGACCATTAGATTGTTAGCCTGCATTGGGTCACAATGGTTCCTTGCTTCTCTTAACCTCTGTGGTGTCACAATGCATTCCATGCCATTTTAGGCCACTTGATGTCACAATGAATCATTTGATTCTTGGCCTCTATGGTGTCATAATATTTCCATGATTTTATTTTGCCCCATGCTTTCACAATTCATCCCTGGCCCTATTACAACCCCTGGTGTCACATTGGATCATTAGATTGTTAGCCTGCATTGGGTCACAATGGTTCCTTGCTTCTCTTAACCCCTGTGGTGTCACAATGCATTCCAAGACCTTTTAGGCCACTTGGTCTTACAATGAACCATTTGATTCTTGGCCTCCATGGTGTCATAATGGTTCCTTGCTTCTATAGGTCCCCATGCTGTCAGAGTTCATCCGTGGTCCTTTTGCGCCCCTTGGTGTCAAAAGGGATTCTTAGATTGTTAGCCTGCATTGGGTCACAATGGTTCCTTGCTTCTCTTAACCCCTGTGGTGTCACAATGCATCCCATGCCCTTTTAGGCCACTTGATATCACAATGAATCATTTCATTTTTGGCCTCCATGGTGGCATAATTGTACCAGGATTTAATTGGGCCCCATGCTTTCACAATTCATCCCTGGCCCTTTTAGGCCCATTGGTGTCACAAGGGACCATAAGATTGTTAGCCTGCATTGGGTCACAATGGTTCCTTGCTTCTCTTAACCTCTGTGGTGTCACAATGCATTCCATGCCCTTTTAGGCCACTTGGTCTTACAATGAACCATTTGATTCTTGGCCTCCATGGTGTCAT
The DNA here is from genome assembly GCF_963662255.1 of Cinclus cinclus. Classification (NCBI taxonomy): domain Eukaryota; kingdom Metazoa; phylum Chordata; class Aves; order Passeriformes; family Cinclidae; genus Cinclus; species Cinclus cinclus. The sequence goes on from NW_026912129.1 coordinate 460,872, forward strand.
AATGGTTCCTTGCTTCTATTGGCCCCCATGCTGTCACAATTCATCCCTGGCCCTTTTACGCCCCCTGGTGTCAAATGGGATCCTGGGATTATTAGCCTCCATTGGGTCACAATGGATCCTTGCTTCTCTTAACCCCTGTGGTGTCACAATGCATCCCATGCCCTTTTAGGCCACTTGATATCACAATGAATCATTTCATTTTTGGCCTCCATGGTGGCATAATTGTACCAGGATTTAGTTGTGCCCCATGCTTTCACAATTCATCCCTGGCCCTTTTACGCCCATTGGTGCCACAAGGGACCATTAGATTGTTAGCCTGCATTGGGTCACAATGGTTCCTTGCTTCTCTTAACCTCTGTGGTGTCACAATGCATTCCATGCCATTTTAGGCCACTTGATGTCACAATGAATCATTTGATTCTTGGCCTCCATGGTGTCATAATGGTTCCTTGTTTCTACTGGCCCCCATGCTGTCACAATTCATCCCTGGCCCTTTTACGCCCCCTGGTGTCAAATGGGATCCTGGGATTATTAGCCTCCATTGGGTCACAATGGATCCTTGCTTCTCTTAACCCCTGTGGTGTCACAATGCATTCCAAGCCCTTTTAGGCCACTTGATGTCACAATGAATCATTTGATTCTTGGCCTCCATGGTGGCATAATAGATCCTAGCTCCTCTTGGTCCCCGTGCTGTAACAATCCATCCCTGGCCATTTTTTGCCCCCTGGTGTCACAATGGATCATTAGATTGTTAGCCTGCATTGGGTCACAATGGTTCCTTGCTTCTCTTAGCCCCTGTGGTGTCACAATGCATCCCATGCCTTTTTAGGCCACTTGGTGTTACAATGAATCATTTGAGGCTTGGCCTCTATTGTGTCATAATATTTCCATGATTTTATTGTGCCCCATGCTTTCACAATTCATCCCTGGCCCTATTACAACCACTGGTGTCACAATGGATCATTAGATTGTTAGCCTGCATTGGGTCACAATGGTTCCTTGCTTCTATTAACCTCTGTGGTGTCACAATGCATTCCAAGACCTTTTAGGCCACTTGGTCTCACAATGAACCATTTGATTCTTGGCCTTCATGGTGTCATAATAGTTCCTTGCTTCTATAGGTCCCCATGCTGTCAGAGTTCATCCGTGGTCCTTTTGCGCCCCCTGGTGTCAAACGTGATTCTTAGATTGTTAGCCTGCATTGGGTCACAATGGTTCCTTGCTTCTCTTAACCTCTGTGGTGTCACAATGCATTCCATGCCCTTTTAGGCCACTTGGTCTTACAATGAACCATTTGATTCTTGGCCTCCATGGTGTCATAATGGTTCCTTGTTTCTATTGGCCCCCATGCTGTCACAATTCATCCCTGGCCCTTTTAGGCCCCCTGGTGTCAAATGGGATCCTGGGATTATTAGCCTCCATTGGGTCACAATGGATCCTTGCTTCTCTTAACCCCTGTGGTGTCACAATGCATCCCATGCCCTTTTAGGCCACTTGATGTCACAATGAATCATTTGATTCTTGGCCTCCATGGTGACATAATAGATCCTTGCTTCTATTGGTCCCCGTGCTGTAACAATTCATCCCTGGCCCTTTTTATACACCCTGGTGCCACAAGGGATCATTAGATTGTTAGCCTGCATTGGGTCACAATGGTTCCTTGCTTCTCTTAACCCCTGTGGTGTCACAATGCATCCCATGCCCTTTTAGGCCACTTGGTGTTACAATGAATCATTTGATTCTTGGCCTCTATGGTGTCATAATATTTCCATGATTTTATTGTTCCCCATGCTTTCACATTTCATCCCTGGCCCTATTACAACCCCTGGTGCCACAAGGGATCATTAGATTATTAGCATGCATTGGGTCACAATGGTTCCTTGCTTCTCTTAACCCCTGTGCTGTCACAATGCATCCCATGCCCTTTTAGGCCACTTGGTCTTATAATGAACCATTTGATTCTTGGCCTCCATGGTGTCATAATGGTTCCTTGCTTCTATAGGTCCCCATGCTGTCAGAGTTCATCCGTGGTCCTTTTGCGCCCCCTGGAGTCAAAAGGGATTCTTAGATTGTTAGCCGGCATTGGGTCACAATGGTTCCTTGCTTCTCTTAACCCCTGTGGTGTCACAATGCATCCCATACCCTTTTAGGCCACTTGATGTCACAATGAATCATTTGATTCTTGGCCTCCATGGTGGCATAATAGATCCTTGCTTCTATTGGTCCCCGTGCTGAAACAATCCATCCCTGGCCATTTTAGGCCCCCTGGTGTCACAAGGGATCATTAGATTGTTAGCCTGCATTGGGTCACAATGGTTCCTTGCTTCTCTTAACCTCTGTGGTGTCACAATGCATCCCATGACCTTTTAGGCCACTTGGTGTTACAATGAATCATTTGAGTCTTGGCCTCTATGGTGTCATAATATTTCCATGATTTTATTTTGCCCCATGCTTTCAGAATTCATCCCTGGCCCTATTACAACCCCTGGTGTCACATTGGATCATTAGATTGTTAGCCTGCATTGGGTCACAATGGTTCCTTGCTTCTCTTAACCTCTGTGGTGTCACAATGCATTCCAAGACCTTTTAGGCCACTTGGTCTTACAATGAACCATTTGATTCTTGGCCTCCATGGTGTCATAATGGTTCCTTGCTTCTGTAGGTCCCCATGCTGTCAGAGTTCATCCGTGGTCCTTTTGCGCCCCTTGGTGTCAAAAGGGATTCTTAGATTGTTAGCCTGCATTGGGTCACAATGGTTCCTTGCTTCTCTTAACCCCTGTGGTGTCACAATGCATCCCATGCCCTTTTAGGCCACTTGATATCACAATGAATCATTTCATTTTTGGCCTCCATGGTGGCATAATAGTACCAGGATTTAATTGGGCCCCATGCTTTCACAATTCATCCCTGGCCCTTTTAGGCCCATTGGTGCCACAAGGGACCATTAGATTGTTAGCCTGCATTGGGTCACAATGGTTCCTTGCTTCTCTTAACCTCTGTGGTGTCACAATGCATTCCATGCCATTTTAGGCCACTTGATGTCACAATGAATCATTTGATTCTTGGCCTTCATGGTGTCATAATGGTTCCTTGTTTCTATTGGCCCCCATGCTGTCACAATTCATCCCTGGCCCTTTATGCCCCCTGGTGTCAAATGGGATCCTGGGATTATTAGCCTCCATTGGGTCACAATGGTTCCTTGCTTCTCTTAGCCCCTGTGGTGTCACAATGCATCCCATGCCTTTTTAGGCCACTTGGTGTTACAATGAATCATTTGAGGCTTGGCCTCTATTGTGTCATAATATTTCCAGGATTTTATTGTGCCCCATGCTTTCACAATTCATCCCTGGCCCTTTTTATACCCCCTGGTGCCACAAGGGATCATTAGATTGTTAGCCTGCATTGGGTCACCATGGTTCCTTGCTTCTCTTAACCCCTGTGGTGTCATAATGCATTCCAAGACCTTTTAGGCCACTTGGTCTTACAATGAACCATTTGATTCTTGGCCTCCATGGTGTCATAATGGTTCCTTGCTTCTATAGGTCCCCATGCTGTCAGAGTTCATCCGTGGTCCTTTTGCGCCCCCTGGTGTCAAACGGGATTCTTAGATTGTTAGCCTGCATTGGGTCACAATGGTTCCTTGCTTCTCTTAACCCCTGTGGTGTCACAATGCATCCCATGCCCTTTTAGGCCACTTGATATCACAATGAATCATTTCATTTTTGGCCTCCATGGTGGCATAATTGTACCAGGATTTAATTGGGCCCCATGCTTTCACAATTCATCCCTGGCCCTTTTACGCCCATTGGTGCCACAAGGGACCATTAGATTGTTAGCCTGCATTGGGTCACAATGGTTCCTTGCTTCTCTTAACCCCTGTGGTGTCACAATGCATTCCATGCCCTTTTAGGCCACTTGATGTCACAATGAATCATTTGATTCTTGGCCTCCATGGTGTCATAATGTTTCCTTGTTTCTATTGGCCCCCATGCTGTCACAATTCATCCCTGGCCCTTTTACGCCCCCTGGTGTCAAATGGGATCCTGGGATTATTAGCCTCCATTGGGTCACAATGGATCCTTGCTTCTCTTAACCCCTGTGGTGTCACAATGCATTCCAAGCCCTTTTAGGCCACTTGATGTCACAATGAATCATTTGATTCTTGGCCTCCATGGTGGCATAATAGATCCTAGCTCCTATTGGTCCCCGTGCTGTAACAATCCATCCCTGGCCATTTTTTGCCCCCTGGTGTCACAATGGATCATTAGATTGTTAGCCTGCATTGGGTCACAATGGTTCCTTGCTTCTCTTAGCCCCTGTGGTGTCACAATGCATCCCATGCCTTTTTAGGCCACTTGGTGTTACAATGAATCATTTGAGGCTTGGCCTCTATTGTGTCATAATATTTCCATGATTTTATTGTGCCCCATGCTTTCACAATTCATCCCTGGCCCTATTACAACCCCTGGTGTCACAATGGATCATTAGATTGTTAGCCTGCATTGGGTCACAATGGTTCCTTGCTTCTCTTAACCCCTGTGGTGTCACAATGCATCCCATGCCCTTTTAGGCCACTTGATATCACAATGAATCATTTCATTTTTGGCCTCCATGGTGGCATAATTGTACCAGGATTTAATTGGGCCCCATGCTTTCACAATTCATCCCTGGCTCTTTTAGGCCCATTGGTGTCACAAGGGACCATTAGATTGTTAGCCTGCATTGGGTCACAATGGTTCCTTGCTTCTCTTAACCTCTGTGGTGTCACAATGCATCCCATGCCCTTTTAGGCCACTTGATGTCACAATGAATCATTTGATTCTTGGCCTCCATGGTGGCATAATAGATCCTTGCTTCTATTGGTCCCCGTGCTTTCACAATTCATCCCTGGCCCTTTTACGCCCCCTGGTGTCAAATGGGATCCTAGGATTATTAGCCTCCATTGGGTCACAATGGATCCTTGCTTCTCTTAACCCCTGTGCTGTCACAATGCATCCCATGCCCTTTTAGGCCACTTGATGTCACAATGAATCATTTGATTCTTGGCCTCCATGGTGGCATAATAGATCCTTGCTTCTATTGGTCCCCGTGCTGTAACAATCCATCCCTGTCCCTTTTTATACCCCCTGGTGCCACAAGGGATCATTAGATTGTTAGCCTGCATTGGGTCACAATGGTTCCTTGCTTCTCTTAACCCCTGTGGTGTCACCATGCATCTCGTGCCCTTTTAGGCCACTTGGTGTTACAATGAATCATTTTATTCTTGGCCTCTATGGTTTCATAATATTTCCATGATTTTATTGTGCCCCATGCTTTCACATTTCATCCCTGGCCCTATTACAGCCCCTGGTGCCACAAGGGATCATTAGATTATTAGCCTGCATTGTGTCACAATGGTTCCTTGCTTCTCTTAACCTCTGTGGTGTCACAATGCATTCCAAGACCTTTTAGGCCACTTGGTCTTATAATGAACCATTTGATTCTTGGCCTCCATGGTGTCATAATGGTTCCTTGCTTCTATAGGTCCCCATGCTGTCAGAGTTCATCCCTGGTCCTTTTGCGCACCCTGGAGTCATAAAGGATTCTTAGATTGTTAGCCTGCATTGGGTCACAATGGTTCCTTGCTTCTCTTGACCCCTGTGGTGTCACAATGCATCCCATGCCCTTTTAGGCCACTTGATGTCACAATGAACCATTTGATTCTTGGCCTCCATGGTGGCATAATTGTACCAGGTTTTAATTGGGCCCATGCTTTCACAATTCATCCCTGGCCCTTTTAGGCCCATTGGTGTCACAAGGGACCATTAGATTGTTAGCCTGCATTTGGTCACAATGGTTCCTTGCTTCTCTTAACCTCTGTGGTGTCACAATGCATTCCATGCCATTTTAGGCCACTTGATGTCACAATGAATCATTTGATTCTTGGCCTCCATGGTGTCATAATGGTTCCTGGTTTCTATTGGCCCCCATGCTGTCACAATTCATCCCTGGCCCTTTTACGCCCCCTGGTGTCAAATGGGATCCTGGGATTATTAGCCTCCATTGGGTCACAATGGATCCTTGCTTCTCTTAACCCCTGTGGTGTCACAATGCATCCCATGCCCTTTTAGGCCACTTGATGTCACAATGAATCATTTGATTCTTGGCCTCCATGGTGGCATAATTGATCCTTGCTTCTATTGGTCCCCGTGCTGTAACAATCCATCCCTGGCCATTTTAGGCCCCCTGGTGTCACAAGGGATCTTTAGATTGTTAGCCTGCATTGGGTCACAATGGTTCCTTGCTTCTCTTAACCCCTGTGGTGTCACAATGCATCCCATGCCCTTTTAGGCCACTTGGTGTTACAATGAATCATTTGAGTCTTGGCCTCTATTGTGTCATAATATTTCCAGGATTTTATTGTGCCCCATGCTTTCACAATTCATCCCTGGCCCTATTGCAACCTCTGGTGTCACAATGGATCATTAGATTGTTAGCCTGCATTGGGTCACAATGGTTCCTTGCTTCTCTTAACCCCTGTGGTGTCACAATGCATTCCAAGACCTTTTAGGCCACTTGGTCTTACAATGAACCATTTGATTCTTGGCCTCCATGGCGTCATAATGGTTCCTTGCTTCTATAGGTCCCCATGCTGTCAGAGTTCATCCGTGGTCCTTTTGCGCCCCCTGGTGTCAAAAGGGATTCTTAGATTGTTAGCCTGCCTTGGGTCACAATGGTTCCTTGCTTCTCTTAACCCCTGTGGTGTCACAATGCATCCCATGCCCTTTTAGGCCACTTGATATCACAATGAATCATTTCATTTTTGGCCTCCATGGTGGCATAATTGTACCAGGTTTTAATTGGGCCCATGCTTTCACAATTCATCCCTGGCCCTTTTAGGCCCATTGGTGTCACAAGGGACCATTAGATTGTTAGCCTGCATTTGGTCACAATGGTTCCTTGCTTCTCTTAACCTCTGTGGTGTCACAATGCATTCCATGCCATTTTAGGCCACTTGATGTCACAATGAATCATTTGATTCTTGGCCTTCATGGTGTCATAATGGTTCCTTGTTTCTATTGGCCCCCATGCTGTCACAATTCATCCCTGGCCCTTTTACGCCCCCTGGTGTCAAATGGGATCCTGGGATTATTAGCCTCCATTGGGTCACAATGGATCCTTGCTTCTCTTAACCCCTGTGGTGTCACAATGCATCCCATGCCCTTTTAGGCCACTTGATGTCACAATGGATCATTTGATTCTTGGCCTCCATGGTGGCATAATAGATCCTTGCTTCTATTGGTCCCCGTGCTGTAACAATTCATCCCTCGCCCTTTCTAAACCCCCTGGTGCCCCAAGGGATCATTAGATTGTTATCCTGCATTGGGTCACAATGGTTCCTTGCTTCTCTTAACCCCTGTGGTGTCACCATGCATCCCATGTCCTTTTAGGCCACTTGGTGTTACAATGAATCATTTGATTCTTGGCCTCTATGGTGTCATAATATTTCCATGTTTTTATTGTGCCCCATGCTTTCACATTTCATCCCTGGCCCTATTACAACCCCTGGTGCCACAACGGATCATTAGATTATTAGCCTGCATTGGGTCACAATGGTTCCTTGCTTCTCTTAACTTCTGTGATGTCACAATGCATTCCAAGACCTTTTAGGCCACTTGGTCTTATAATGAACCATTTGATTCTTGGCCTCCATGGTGTCATAATGGTTCCTTGCTTCTATAGGTCCCCATGCTGTCAGAGTTCATCCCTGGTCCTTTTGCGCCCCCTGGAGTCAAAAAGGATTCTTAGATTGTTAGCCTGCATTGGGTCACAATGGTTCCTTGCTTCTCTTAACCCCTGTGGTGTCACAATGCATCCCATGCCCTTTTAGGCCACTTGATGTCACAATGAATCATTTGATTCTTGGCCTCCATGGTGGCATAATAGATCCTTGCTTCTATTGATCCCCGTGGTGTAACAATCCATTCCTGGACATTTTAGGCCCCCTGGTGTCACAATGGATCATTAGATTGTTAGCCTGCATTGGGTCACAATGGTTCCTTGCTTCTCTTAGCCCCTGTGGTGTCACAATGCATCCCATGCCCTTTTCGGCCACTTGGTGTTACAATGAATCATTTGAGTCTTGGCCTCTATTGTGTCATAATATTTCCATGTTTTTATTGTGCCCCATGCTTTCACAATTCATCCCTGGCCCTATTACAACCCCTGGTGTCACAATGGATCATTAGATTGTTAGCCTGCATTGGGTCACAATGGATCCTTGCTTCTCACCCCCTGTGGTGTCACAATGCATCCCATGCCCTTTTAGGCCACTTGATATCACAATGAATCATTTCATTTTTGGCCTCCATGGTGGCATAATTGTACCAGGTTTTAATTGGGCCCCATGTTTTCACAATTCATCCCTGGCCCTTTTAGGCCCATTGGTGTCACAAGGGACCATTAGATTGTTAGCCTGCATTGGGTCACAATGGTTCCTTGATTCTCTTAACCTCTGTGGTGTCACAATGCATTCCATGCCATTTTAGGCCACTTGGTCTTACAATGAACCATTTGATTCCTGGCCTCCATGGTGTCATAATGGTTCCTTGCTTCTATAGGTCCCCATGGCGTCAGGGTTCATCCGTCGTCCTGTTGCGCCCCCTGGTGTCAAAAGGGATTCTTAGATTGTTAGACTGCATTGGGTCACAATGGTTCCTTGCTTCTCTTAACCCCTGTGGTGTCACAATGCATCCCATGCCCTTTTAGGCCACTTGATGTCACAATGAATCATTTCATTTTTGGCCTCCATGGTGGCATAATTGTACCAGGTTTTAATTGGGCCCCATGCTTTCACAATTCATCCCTGGCCCTTTTAGGCCCATTGGTGTCACAAGGGAACATTAGATTGTTAGCCTGCATTGGGTTACAATGGTTCCTTGTTTCTCTTAACCTCTGTGGTGTCACAATGCATCCCATGCCCTTTTAGGCCACTTGATGTCACAATGAATCATTTGATTATTGGCCTCCATGGTGGCATAATAGATCCTTGCTTCTATTGGTCCCCGTGCTGTAACAATCCCTCCCTGGAGCTTTTAGGCCCTTTGGTGTCACAAGGGATCATTAGATTGTTAGCCTGCATTGGGTCACAATGGTTCCTTGCTTCTCTTACCCTCTGTGGTGTCACAATGCATCCCATGCCCTTTTAGGCCACTTGATGTCACAATGAATCATTTGATTCCTGGCCTCCATGGTGGCATAATAGATCCTTGCTTCTATTGGTCCCCGTGCTGTAACAATCCATCACTGGGCCTTTTACGACCCCTCATGGCACAAAGGAGCATTAGATTGTTAGCCTCCATTGGGTCTCAATGGTTCCTTGCTTCTCTTAACTTCTGTGGTGTCACAATGCATCCCATGCCCTTTTAGGCCACTTGATGTCACAATGAATCATTTGATTCGTGGCCTCCATGGTGGCGTAATTGTACCAGTTTTTAATTGGGCCCCATGCTTTCACAATTCATCCCTGCCCCTTTTGGGCCCCCTGGTGGAACAAGGGATCATTATATTGTTAGCCTCAATTGGGTCACAATGGATCCTTGCTTCTCTTAACCCCTGTGGTGTCACAATGCATTCCATGCCCTTTTAGGCCACTTGATGTCACAATTAATCATTTGATTCTTGGCCTCCATTGTGGCGTAATAGTTCCTTGTATCTATTGGGCCCCATGCTGTCACAATTCATTCCTGACCCTTTTACACCCCCTGGTGTCAAAAGGGATCCTGGGATTATTAGCCTCCATTGGGTCACAATGGATCCTTGCTTCTCTTAACCCCTGTGCTGTCACAATGCATTACAAGCCCTTTTAGGCCACTTCATGTCACAATGAATCATTTGATTCTTGGCCACCATGGTGGCATAATAGATCTTTGCTTCTATTGGTCCCCGTGCTGTAACAATCCATCCCTCGCCCTTTTTGTACACACTGGTGCCACAAGGGATCATTAGATTGTTAGCCTGCATTGGGTCACAATGGTTCTTTGCTTCTCTTAACCCCTGTGGTGTCACAATGCATCCCATGCCCTTTTAGGCCACTTGATGTCACAATGAATCATTTGATTCTTGGCCTCCATGGTGTCATAATAGTTCCTTGTATCTATTGGGCCCCATGCTGTCACAATTCATTCCTGGCCCTTTTACGCCCCCTGGTGTCAAAAGGGATCCTGGGATTATTAGCCTGCATTGGGTCACAATGGATCCTTGCTTCTCTTTACCCCTGTGCTGTCACAATGCATTCCAAGCCCTTTTAGGCCACTTGATGTCACAATGAATCATTTGATTCTTGGCCTCCATGGTGGCATAATAGATCCTTGCTTCTACTGGTCCCCGTGCTGTAACAATCCATCACTGGCCCTTTTTATACGCCCTGGTGCCACAAGGGATCATTAGATTGTCAGCCTGCATTGGGTCACAATGGTTCCTTGCTTCTCTTAACCTCTGTGGTGTCACAATCCTTTCCAAGACCTTTTAGGCCACTTGGTCTTACAATGAACCATTTGATTCTTGGCCTTCATGGTGTCATAATGGTTCCTTGCTTCTATAGGTCCCCATGCTGTCACAGTTCATCCCTGGCCCTTTTAGGCCCCCTGGTGTCAAATGGGATCCTGGGATTATAAGCCTCCATTGGGTCACAATGGATCCTTGCTTCTCTTAACCCCTGTGGTGTCACAATGCATCCCATGCCCTTTTAGGCCACTTGATGTCACAATGAATCATTTGATTCTTGGCCTCCATGGTGACATAATAGATCCTTGCTTCTATTGGTCCCCGTGCTGTAACAATTCATCCCTCGCCCTTTTTATACCCCCTGGTGCCACAAGGGATCATTAGATTGTTAGCCTGCATTGGGTCACAATGGTTCCTTGCTTCTCTTAACCCCTGTGGTGTCACAATGCCTCCCATGCCCTTTTAGGCCACTTGATGTCACAATGAATCATTTGATTCTTGGCCTCCATTGTGGCATAATAGATCCTTGCTTCTATTGGTCCCCGTGCTGTAACAATCCATCCCTGGCCATTTTAGGCCCCCTGGTGTCACAATGGATCATTAGATTGTTAGCCTGCATTGGGTCACAATGGTTCCTTGCTTCTCTTAGCCCCTGTGGTTTCACAATGCATCCCATGCCCTTTTAGGCCACTTGGTGTTACAATGAATCATTTGATTCTTGGCCTCTATTGTGTCATAATATTTCCATGTTTTATTGTGCCCCATGCTTTCACAATTCATCCCTGGCCCTATTACAACCCCTGGTGTCACAATGGATCATTAGATTGTTAGCCTGCATTGGGTCACAATGGATCCTTGCTTCTCACCCCCTGTGGTGTCACAATGCATCCCATGCCCTTTTAGGCCACTTGATATCACAGTGAATCATTTCATTTTTGGCCTCCATGGTGGCATAATTGTACCAGGTTTTAATTGGGCCCCATGCTTTCACAATTCATCCCTGGCCCTTTTAGGCCCATTGGTGTCACAAGGGACCATTAGATTGTTAGCCTGCTTTGGGTCACAATGGTTCCTTGCTTCTCTTAACCTCTGTGGTGTCACAATGCATTCCATGCCATTTTAGGCCACTTGGTCTTACAATGAACCATTTGATTCTTGGCCTCCATGGTGTCATAATGGTTCCTTGCTTCTATAGGTCCCCATGGCGTCAGAGTTCATCCGTCGTCCTTTTGCGCACCCTGAAGTCAAAAGGGATTCTTAGATTGTTAGACTGCATTGGGTCACAATGGTTCCTTGCTTCTCTTACCCTCTGTGGTGTCACAATGCATCCCATGCCCTTTTAGGCCACTTGATGTCACAATGAATCATTTGATTCTTGGCCTCCATGGTGGCATAATAGATCCTTGCTTCTATTGGTCCCCGTGCTGTAACAATCCATCACTGGGCCTTTTACGACCCCTGATGGCACAAAGGAGCATTAGATTGTTAGCCTCCATTGGGTCTCAATGGTTCCTTGCTTCTCTTAACTTCTGTGGTGTCACAATGCATCCCATGCCCTCATAGGCCACTTGATGTCACAATGAATCATTTGATTCTTGGCCTCCATGGTGTCATAATGGTTCCTTGTTTCTATTGGGCCCCATGCTGTCACAGTTCATCCGTGGTCCTTTTGCGCCCCCTGGTGTCAAAAGGGATTCTTAGATTGTTAGCCTGCATTGGGTCACAATGGTTCCTTGCTTCTCTTAACCCCTGTGGTGTCACAATGCATCCCATGCCCTTTTAGGCCACTTGATGTCACAATGAATCATTTGATTCGTGGCCTCCATGGTGGCGTTATTGTACCAGTTTTTAATTGGGCCCCATGCTTTCATAATTCATCCCTGCCCCTTTTGGGCCCCCTGGTGGAACAAGGGATCATTATATTGTTAGCCTCAATTGGGTCACAATGGATCCTTGCTTCTCTTAACCCCTGTGGTGTCACAATGCATTCCATGCCGTTTTAGGCCACTTGATGTCACAATGAATCATTTGATTCTTGGCCTCCATGGTGGCGTAATAGTTCCTTGTATCTATTGGGCCCCATGCTGTCACAATTCATTCCTGGCCCTTTTATACCCCCTGGTGTCAAAAGGGATCCTGGGATTATTAGCCTGCATAGGGTCAAAATGGATCCTTGCTTCTCTTAACCCCTGTGCTGTCACAATGCATTCCAAGCCCTTTTAGGCCACTTGATGTCACAATGAATCATTTGATTCTTGGCCACCATGGTGGCATAATAGATCTTTGCTTCTATTGGTGCCCGTGCTGTAACAATCCATCCCTCGCCCTTTTTGTACACCCTGGTGCCACAAGGGATCATTAGATTGTTAGCCTGCATTGGGTCACAATGGTTCCTTGCTTCTCTTAACCTCTGTGGTGTCACAATGCATCCTATACCCTTTTAGGCCACTTGGTGTTACAATGAATCATTTGATTCTTGCCCTTCAAGTGTCATAATGGTTCCTTGCTTCTATAGGTCCCCATGCTGTCACAGTTCATCTGTGGTCCTTTTGCGCCCCCTGGTGCCAAAAGGGATTCTTAGATTGTTAGCCTGCATTGGGTCACAATGGATCCTTGCTTCTCTTAAACCCTGTGGTGTCACAATGCATCCCATGCCCTTTTAGGCCACTGGATGTCACATTGAATCATTTGATTATTGGCCTCCATGGCGTCATAATAGTTCCTTGTATCTATTGGGCCCCATGCTGTCACAATTCATTCCTGGCCCTTTTACGCCCCCTGGTGTCAAAAGGGATCCTGGGATTATTAGCCTGCATTGGGTCACAATGGATCCTTGCTTCTCTTTACCCCTGTGCTGTCACAATGCATTCCAAGCCCTTTTAGGCCACTTGATGTCACAATGAATCATTTGATTCTTGGCCTCCATGGTGTTATAATGGTTCCTTGCTTCTATTGGTCCCCGTGCTGTAACAATCCATCCCTGGCCCTTTTTATACGCCCTGGTGTCACAAGGGATCATTAGATTGTCAGCCTGCATTGGGTCACAATGGTTCCTTGCTTCTCTTAACCTCTGTGGTGTCACAATGCGTTCCAAGACCTTTTAGGCCACTTGGTCTTACAATGAACCATTTGATTCTTGGCCTTCATGGTGTCATAATGGTTCCTTGCTTCTATACGTCCCCATGCTGTCACAGTTCATCCGTCGTCCTTTTGCGCCCCCTGGTGTCAAAAGGGATTCTTAGATTGTTAGCCTGCATTGGGTCACAATGGTTCCTTGCTTCTCTTAACCCCTGTGCTGTCACAATGCATCCCATGCCCTTTTAGGCCACTTGATGTCACAATGAATCATTTGATTCTTGGCCTCCATGGTGGCGTAATTGTACCAGGTTTTAATTGGGCCCCATGCTTTCACAATTCATCCCTGCCCCTTTTAGGCCCATAGGTGTCACAAGGGATCATTAGATTGTTAGCCTCCATTGGGTCACAATGGATCCTTGCTTCTCTTAATTCTGTGGTGTCACAATGCATTCCATGCCCTTTTAGGCCACTTGGTCTTATAATGAACCATTTGATTCTTGGCCTCCATGGTGTCATAATGTTTCCTTGTTTCTATTGGCCCCCATGCTGTCACAATTCATCCCTGGCCCTTTCTAAACCCCCTGGTGGCACAAGGGATCATTAGATTGTTAGCCTGCATTGGGTCACAATGGTTCCTTGCTTCTCTTAACCCCTGTGGTGTCACAATGCATCCCATGCCCTTTTAGGCCACTTGATGTCACAATGAATCATTTGATTCTTGGCCTCCATGGTGGCATAATTGATCCTTGCTTCTATTGGTACCCGTGCTGTAACAATCCATCCCTGGCCATTTTAGGCCCCCTTGTGTCACAAGGGATATTTAGATTGTTAGCCTGCATTGGGTCTCAATGGTTCCTTGCTTCTCTTAACCCCTGTGGTGTCACAATGCATCCCATGCCCTTTTAGGACACTTGGTGTTACAATGAATCATTTGAGTCTTGGCCTCTATTGCGTCATAATATTTCCAGGATTTTATTGTGCCCCATGCTTTCACAATTCATCCCTGGCCCTATTGCAACCCCTGGTGTCACAATGGATCATTAGATTGTTAGCCTGCATTGGGTCACAATGGTTCCTTGCTTCTCTTAACCCCTGTGGTGTCACAATGCATTCCAAGACCTTTTAGGCCACTTGGTCTTACAATGAACCATTTGATTCTTGGCCTCCATGGTGTCATAATGGTTCCTTGATTCTATAGGTCCCCATGGTGTCAGAGTTCATCCGTGGTCCTTTTGCGCCCCCTGGTGTCAAAAGGGATTCTTAGATTGTTAGCCTGCATTGGGTCACAATGGATCCTTGCTTCTCTTAACCCCTGTGGTGTCACAATGCATCCCATTCCCTTTTAGGCCACTTGATATCACAATGAATCAGTTCATTTTTGGCCTCCATGGTGGCATAATTGTACCAGGATTTAATTGGGCCCCATGCTTTCACAATTCATCTCTGGCCCTTTTACGCCCATTGGTGTCACAAGGGACCTTTAGATTGTTACCCTGCATTTGGTCACAATGGTTCCTTGCTTCTCTTATCCTCTGTGGTGTCACAATGCATTCCATGCCCTTTTAGGCCACTTGATGTCACAATGAATCATTTGATTCTTGGCCTCCATGGTGTCATAATGGTTCCTTGTTTCTATTGGCCCCCATGCTTTCACAATTCATCCCTGGCCCTTTTACGCCCCCTGGTGTCAAATGGGATCCTGGGATTATTAGCCTCCATTGGGTCACAATGGATCCTTGCTTCTCTTAACCCCTGTGGTGTCACAATGCTTCCCATGCCCTTTTAGGCCACTTGATGTCACAATGAATCATTTGATTCTTGGCCTCCATGGTGACATAATAGATCCTTGCTTCTATTGGTCCCCGTGCTGTAACAATTCATCCCTGGCCCTTTTTATACCCCCTGGTGCCACAAGGGATCATTAGATTGTTAGCCTGCATTGGGTCACAATGGTTCCTTGCTTCTCTTAACCCCTGTGGTGTCACAATGCTTCCCATGCCCTTTTAGGCCACTTGATGTCACAATGAATCATTTGATTCTTGGCCTCCATTGTGGCATAATAGATCCTTGCTTCTATTGGTCCCCGTGCTGTAACAGTCCATCCCTGGCCATTTTAGGCCCCTGGTGTCACAATGGATCATTAGATTGTTAGCCTGCATTGGGTCACAATGGTTCCTTGCTTCTCTTAGCCCCTGTGGTGTCACAATGCATCCCATGCCCTTTTAGGCCACTTGGTGTTACAATGAATCATTTGAGTCTTGGCCTCTATGGTGTCATAATATTTCCATGTTTTTATTGTGCCCCATGCTTTCACAATTCATCCCTGGCCCTATTACAACCCCTGGTGTCACAATGGATCATTAGATTGTTAGCCTGCATTGGGTCACAATGGATCCTTGCTTCTCACCCCCTGTGGTGTCACAATGCATCCCATGCCCTTTTAGGCCACTTGATATCACAATGAATCATTTCATTTTTGGCCTCCATGGTGGCATAATTGTACCAGGTTTTAATTGGGCCCCATGCTTTCACAATTCATCCCTGGCCCTTTTAGGCCCATTGGTGTCACAAGGGACCATTAGATTGTTAGCCTGCATTGGGTTACAATGGTTCCTTGCTTCTCTTAACCCCTGTGGTGTCACAATGCATTCCATGCCATTTTAGGCCACTTGGTCTTACAATGAACCATTTGATTCTTGGCCTCCATGGTGTCATAATGGTTCCTTGCTTCTATAGGTCCCCATGGCGTCAGAGTTCATCCGTCGTCCTTTTGCGCCCCCTGGTGTCAAAAGGGATTCTTAGATTGTTAGACTGCATTGGGTCACAATGGTTCCTTGCTTCTCTTAACACCTGTGGTGTCACAATGCATCCCATGCCCTTTTAGGCCACTTGATGTCACAATGAATCATTTCATTTTTGGCCTCCATGGTGGCATAATTGTACCAGGTTTTAATTGGGCCCCATGCTTTCACAATTCATCCCTGGCCCTTTTAGGCCCATTGGTGTCACAAGGGAACATTAGATTGTTAGCCTGCATTGGGTTACAATGGTTCCTTGCTTCTCTTAACCTCTGTGGTGTCACAATGCATCCCATGCCCTTTTAGGCCACTTGATGTCACAATGAATCATTTGATTCTTGGCCTCCATGGTGTCATAATGGTTCCTTGCTTCTATAGGTCCCCATGCTGTCACAGTTCATCCGTGGTCCTTTTGCACCCCCTGGTGTCAAAAGGGATTTTAGATTGTTAGCCTGCCTTGGGTCACAATGGTTCCTTGCTTCTCTTAACCCCTGTGGTGTCACAATGCATTCCAAGCCCTTTTAGGCCACTTGATGTCACAATGAATCATTTGATTCTTGGCCTCCATGGTGGCATAATAGATCCTAGCTCCTATTGGTCCCCGTGCTGTAACAATCCATCTCTGGCCATTTTTTGCCCCCTGGTGTCACAATGGATCATTAGATTGTTAGCCTGCATTGGGTCACAATGGTTCCTTGCTTCTCATAGCCCCAGTGGTGTCACAATGCATCCCATGCCTTTTTAGGCCTCTTGGTGTTACAATGAATCATTTGAGGCTTGGCCTCTATTGTGTCATAATATTTCCATGATTTTATTGGGCCCCATGCTTTCACAATTCATCCCTGGCCCTATTACAACCCCTGGTGTCACAATGGATCATTAGATTGTTAGCCTGCATTGGGTCACAATGGTTCCTTGCTTCTCTTAACCCCTGTGGTGTCACAATGCATCCCATGCCCTTTTAGGCCACTTGATATCACAATGAATCATTTCATTTTTGGCCTCCATGGTGGCATAATTGTACCAGGATTTAATTGGGACCCATGCTTTCACAATTCATCCCTGGCCCTTTTAGGCCCATTGGTGTCACAAGGGACCATTAGATTGTTAGCCTGCATTGGGTCACAATGGTTCCTTGCTTCTCTTAACCTCTGTGGTGTCACAATGCATTCCATGCCCTTTTAGGCCAATTGGTCTTACAATGAACCATTTGATTCTTGGCCTCCATGGTGTCATAATGGTTCCTTGTTTCTATTGGCCCCCATGCATTCACAATTCATCCCTGGCCCTTTTACGCCCCCTGGTGTCAAATGGGATCCTAGGATTATTAGCCTCCATTGGGTCACAATGGATCCTTGCTTCTCTTAACCCCTGTGCTGTCACAATGCATCCCATGCCCTTTTAGGCCACTTGATGTCACAATGAATCATTTGATTCTTGGCCTCCATGGTGGCATAATAGATCCTTGCTTCTATTGGTCCCCGTGCTGTAACAATCCATCCCTGTCCCTTTTTATACCCCCTGGTGCCACAAGGGATCATTAGATTGTTAGCCTGCATTGGGTCACAATGGTTCCTTGCTTCTCTTAACCCCTGTGGTGTCACCATGCATCTCGTGCCCTTTTAGGCCACTTGGTGTTACAATGAATCATTTGATTCTTGGCCTCTATGGTTTCATAATATTTCCATGATTTTATTGTGCCCCATGCTTTCACATTTCATCCCTGGCCCTATTACTGCCCCTGGTGCCACAAGGGATCATTAGATTATTAGCCTGCATTGTGTCACAATGGTTCCTTGCTTCTCTTAACCCCTGTGGTGTCACAATGCATCCCATGCCCTTTTAGGCCACTTGATGTCACAATGAATCATTTGATTCTTGGCCTCCATGGTGTCATAATGGTTCCTTGCTTCTATAGGTCCCCATGCTGTCAGAGTTCATCCCTGGTCCTTTTGCGCACCCTGGAGTCATAAAGGATTCTTAGATTGTTAGCCTGCATTGGGTCACAATGGTTCCTTGCTTCTCTTAACCCCTGTGGTGTCACAATGCTTCCCATGCCCTTTTAGGCCACTTGATGTCACAATGAATCATTTGATTCTTGGCCTCCATTGTGGCATAATAGATCCTTGCTTCTATTGGTCCCCGTGCTGTAACAGTCCATCCCTGGCCATTTTAGGCCCCTGGTGTCACAATGGATCATTAGATTGTTAGCCTGCATTGGGTCACAATGGTTCCTTGCTTCTCTTAGCCCCTGTGGTGTCACAATGCATCCCATGCCCTTTTAGGCCACTTGGTGTTACAATGAATCATTTGAGTCTTGGCCTCTATGGTGTCATAATATTTCCATGTTTTTATTGTGCCCCATGCTTTCACAATTCATCCCTGGCCCTATTACAACCCCTGGTGTCACAATGGATCATTAGATTGTTAGCCTGCATTGGGTCACAATGGATCCTTGCTTCTCACCCCCTGTGGTGTCACAATGCATCCCATGCCCTTTTAGGCCACTTGATATCACAATGAATCATTTCATTTTTGGCCTCCATGGTGGCATAATTGTACCAGGTTTTAATTGGGCCCCATGCTTTCACAATTCATCCCTGGCCCTTTTAGGCCCATTGGTGTCACAAGGGACCATTAGATTGTTAGCCTGCATTGGGTTACAATGGTTCCTTGCTTCTCTTAACCCCTGTGGTGTCACAATGCATTCCATGCCATTTTAGGCCACTTGGTCTTACAATGAACCATTTGATTCTTGGCCTCCATGGTGTCATAATGGTTCCTTGCTTCTATAGGTCCCCATGGCGTCAGAGTTCATCCGTCGTCCTTTTGCGCCCCCTGGTGTCAAAAGGGATTCTTAGATTGTTAGACTGCATTGGGTCACAATGGTTCCTTGCTTCTCTTAACACCTGTGGTGTCACAATGCATCCCATGCCCTTTTAGGCCACTTGATGTCACAATGAATCATTTCATTTTTGGCCTCCATGGTGGCATAATTGTACCAGGTTTTAATTGGGCCCCATGCTTTCACAATTCATCCCTGGCCCTTTTAGGCCCATTGGTGTCACAAGGGAACATTAGATTGTTAGCCTGCATTGGGTTACAATGGTTCCTTGCTTCTCTTAACCTCTGTGGTGTCACAATGCATCCCATGCCCTTTTAGGCCACTTGATGTCACAATGAATCATTTGATTCTTGGCCTCCATGGTGTCATAATGGTTCCTTGCTTCTATAGGTCCCCATGCTGTCACAGTTCATCCGTGGTCCTTTTGCACCCCCTGGTGTCAAAAGGGATTTTAGATTGTTAGCCTGCCTTGGGTCACAATGGTTCCTTGCTTCTCTTAACCCCTGTGGTGTCACAATGCATTCCAAGCCCTTTTAGGCCACTTGATGTCACAATGAATCATTTGATTCTTGGCCTCCATGGTGGCATAATAGATCCTAGCTCCTATTGGTCCCCGTGCTGTAACAATCCATCTCTGGCCATTTTTTGCCCCCTGGTGTCACAATGGATCATTAGATTGTTAGCCTGCATTGGGTCACAATGGTTCCTTGCTTCTCATAGCCCCAGTGGTGTCACAATGCATCCCATGCCTTTTTAGGCCTCTTGGTGTTACAATGAATCATTTGAGGCTTGGCCTCTATTGTGTCATAATATTTCCATGATTTTATTGGGCCCCATGCTTTCACAATTCATCCCTGGCCCTATTACAACCCCTGGTGTCACAATGGATCATTAGATTGTTAGCCTGCATTGGGTCACAATGGTTCCTTGCTTCTCTTAACCCCTGTGGTGTCACAATGCATCCCATGCCCTTTTAGGCCACTTGATATCACAATGAATCATTTCATTTTTGGCCTCCATGGTGGCATAATTGTACCAGGATTTAATTGGGACCCATGCTTTCACAATTCATCCCTGGCCCTTTTAGGCCCATTGGTGTCACAAGGGACCATTAGATTGTTAGCCTGCATTGGGTCACAATGGTTCCTTGCTTCTCTTAACCTCTGTGGTGTCACAATGCATTCCATGCCCTTTTAGGCCAATTGGTCTTACAATGAACCATTTGATTCTTGGCCTCCATGGTGTCATAATGGTTCCTTGTTTCTATTGGCCCCCATGCATTCACAATTCATCCCTGGCCCTTTTACGCCCCCTGGTGTCAAATGGGATCCTAGGATTATTAGCCTCCATTGGGTCACAATGGATCCTTGCTTCTCTTAACCCCTGTGCTGTCACAATGCATCCCATGCCCTTTTAGGCCACTTGATGTCACAATGAATCATTTGATTCTTGGCCTCCATGGTGGCATAATAGATCCTTGCTTCTATTGGTCCCCGTGCTGTAACAATCCATCCCTGTCCCTTTTTATACCCCCTGGTGCCACAAGGGATCATTAGATTGTTAGCCTGCATTGGGTCACAATGGTTCCTTGCTTCTCTTAACCCCTGTGGTGTCACCATGCATCTCGTGCCCTTTTAGGCCACTTGGTGTTACAATGAATCATTTGATTCTTGGCCTCTATGGTTTCATAATATTTCCATGATTTTATTGTGCCCCATGCTTTCACATTTCATCCCTGGCCCTATTACTGCCCCTGGTGCCACAAGGGATCATTAGATTATTAGCCTGCATTGTGTCACAATGGTTCCTTGCTTCTCTTAACCCCTGTGGTGTCACAATGCATCCCATGCCCTTTTAGGCCACTTGATGTCACAATGAATCATTTGATTCTTGGCCTCCATGGTGTCATAATGGTTCCTTGCTTCTATAGGTCCCCATGCTGTCAGAGTTCATCCCTGGTCCTTTTGCGCACCCTGGAGTCATAAAGGATTCTTAGATTGTTAGCCTGCATTGGGTCACAATGGTTCCTTGCTTCTCTTAACCCCTGTGGTGTCACAATGCATCCCATGCCCTTTTAGGCCACTTGATGTCACAATGAACCATTTGATTCTTGACCTCCATGGTGGCATAATTGTACCAGGTTTTAATTGGGCCCATGCTTTCACAATTCATCCCTGGCCCTTTTAGGCCCATTGGTGTCACAAGGGACCATTAGATTGTTAGCCTGCATTTGGTCACAATGGTTCCTTGCTTCTCTTAACCTCTGTGGTGTCACAATGCATTCCATGCCATTTTAGGCCACTTGATGTCACAATGAATCATTTGATTCTTGGCCTCCATGGTGTCATAATGGTTCCTTGTTTCTATTGGCCCCCATGCTGTCACAATTCATCCCTGGCCCTTTTACGCCCCCTGGTGTCAAATGGGATCCTGGGATTATTAGCCTCCATTGGGTCACAATGGATCCTTGCTTCTCTTAACCCCTGTGGTGTCACAATGCATCCCATGACATTTTAGGCCACTTGATGTCTCAATGAATCATTTGATTCTTGGCCTCCATGGTGACATAATAGATCCTTGTTTCTATTGGTCCCCGTGCTGTAACAATTCATCCCTGGCCCTTTCTAAATCCCCTGGTGCCCCAAGGGATCATTAGATTGTTAGCCTGCATTGGGTCACAATGGTTCCTTGCTTCTCTTAACCCCTGTGGTGTCACAATGCATCCCATGCCCTTTTAGGCCACTTGATGTCACAATGAATCATTTGATTCTTGGCCTCCATGGTGGCATAATTGATCCTTGCTTCTATTGGTCCCCGTGCTGTAACAATCCATCCCTGGCCATTTTAGGCCCCCTGGTGTCACAAGGGATCTTTAGATTGTTAGCCTGCATTGGGTCACAATGGTTCCTTGCTTCTCTTAACCCCTGTGGTGTCACAATGCATCCCATGCCCTTTTAGGCCACTTGGTGTTACAATGAATCATTTGAGTCTTGGCCTCTATTGTGTCATAATATTTCCAGGATTTTATTGTGCCCCATGCTTTCACAATTCATCCCTGGCCCTATTGCAACCTCTGGTGTCACAATGGATCATTAGATTGTTAGCCTGCATTGGGTCACAATGGTTCCTTGCTTCTCTTAACCCCTGTGGTGTCACAATGCATTCCAAGACCTTTTAGGCCACTTGGTCTTACAATGAACCATTTGATTCTTGGCCTCCATGGCGTCATAATGGTTCCTTGCTTCTATAGGTCCCCATGCTGTCAGAGTTCATCCGTGGTCCTTTTGCGCCCCCTGGTGTCAAAAGGGATTCTTAGATTGTTAGCCTGCCTTGGGTCACAATGGTTCCTTGCTTCTCTTAACCCCTGTGGTGTCACAATGCATCCCATGCCCTTTTAGGCCACTTGATATCACAATGAATCATTTCATTTTTGGCCTCCATGGTGGCATAATTGTACCAGGTTTTAATTGGGCCCATGCTTTCACAATTCATCCCTGGCCCTTTTAGGCCCATTGGTGTCACAAGGGACCATTAGATTGTTAGCCTGCATTTGGTCACAATGGTTCCTTGCTCCTCTTAACCTCTGTGGTGTCACAATGCATTCCAAGACCTTTTAGGCCACTTGATGTCACAATGAATCATTTGATTCTTGGCCTTCATGGTGTCATAATGGTTCCTTGTTTCTATTGGCCCCCATGCTGTCACAATTCATCCCTGGCCCTTTTACGCCCCCTGGTGTCAAATGGGATCCTGGGATTATTAGCCTCCATTGGGTCACAATGGATCCTTGCTTCTCTTAACCCCTGTGGTGTCACAATGCATCCCATGCCCTTTTAGGCCACTTGATGTCACAATGGATCATTTGATTCTTGGCCTCCATGGTGGCATAATAGATCCTTGCTTCTATTGGTCCCCGTGCTGTAACAATTCATCCCTCGCCCTTTCTAAACCCCCTGGTGCCCCAAGGGATCATTAGATTGTTAGCCTGCATTGGGTCACAATGGTTCCTTGCTTCTCTTAACCCCTGTGGTGTCACCATGCATCCCATGTCCTTTTAGGCCACTTGGTGTTACAATGAATCATTTGATTCTTGGCCTCTATGGTGTCATAATATTTCCATGTTTTTATTGTGCCCCATGCTTTCACATTTCATCCCTGGCCCTATTACAACCCCTGGTGCCACAACGGATCATTAGATTATTAGCCTGCATTGGGTCACAATGGTTCCTTGCTTCTCTTAACTTCTGTGATGTCACAATGCATTCCAAGACCTTTTAGGCCACTTGGTCTTATAATGAACCATTTGATTCTTGGCCTCCATGGTGTCATAATGGTTCCTTGCTTCTATAGGTCCCCATGCTGTCAGAGTTCATCCCTGGTCCTTTTGCGCCCCCTGGAGTCAAAAAGGATTCTTAGATTGTTAGCCTGCATTGGGTCACAATGGTTCCTTGCTTCTCTTAACCCCTGTGGTGTCACAATGCATCCCATGCCCTTTTAGGCCACTTGATGTCACAATGAATCATTTGATTCTTGGCCTCCATGGTGGCATAATAGATCCTTGCTTCTATTGATCCCCGTGGTGTAACAATCCATTCCTGGACATTTTAGGCCCCCTGGTGTCACAATGGATCATTAGATTGTTAGCCTGCATTGGGTCACAATGGTTCCTTGCTTCTCTTAGCCCCTGTGGTGTCACAATGCATCCCATGCCCTTTTAGGCCACTTGGTGTTACAATGAATCATTTGAGTCTTGGCCTCTATTGTGTCATAATATTTCCATGTTTTTATTGTGCCCCATGCTTTCACAATTCATCCCTGGCCCTATTACAACCCCTGGTGTCACAATGGATCATTAGATTGTTAGCCTGCATTGGGTCACAATGGATCCTTGCTTCTCACCCCCTGTGGTGTCACAATGCATCCCATGCCCTTTTAGGCCACTTGATATCACAATGAATCATTTCATTTTTGGCCTCCATGGTGGCATAATTGTACCAGGTTTTAATTGGGCCCCATGTTTTCACAATTCATCCCTGGCCCTTTTAGGCCCATTGGTGTCACAAGGGACCATTAGATTGTTAGCCTGCATTGGGTCACAATGGTTCCTTGCTTCTCTTAACCTCTGTGGTGTCACAATGCATTCCATGCCATTTTAGGCCACTTGGTCTTACAATGAACCTTTTGATTCCTGGCCTCCATGGTGTCATAATGGTTCCTTGCTTCTATAGGTCCCCATGGCGTCAGGGTTCATCCGTCGTCCTGTTGCGCCCCCTGGTGTCAAAAGGGATTCTTAGATTGTTAGACTGCATTGGGTCACAATGGTTCCTTGCTTCTCTTAACCCCTGTGGTGTCACAATGCATCCCATGCCCTTTTAGGCCACTTGATGTCACAATGAATCATTTCATTTTTGGCCTCCATGGTGGCATAATTGTACCAGGTTTTAATTGGGCCCCATGCTTTCACAATTCATCCCTGGCCCTTTTAGGCCCATTGGTGTCACAAGGGAACATTAGATTGTTAGCCTGCATTGGGTTACAATGGTTCCTTGTTTCTCTTAACCTCTGTGGTGTCACAATGCATCCCATGCCCTTTTAGGCCACTTGATGTCACAATGAATCATTTGATTATTGGCCTCCATGGTGGCATAATAGATCCTTGCTTCTATTGGTCCCCGTGCTGTAACAATCCCTCCCTGGAGCTTTTAGGCCCTTTGGTGTCACAAGGGATCATTAGATTGTTAGCCTGCATTGGGTCACAATGGTTCCTTGCTTCTCTTACCCTCTGTGGTGTCACAATGCATCCCATGCCCTTTTAGGCCACTTGATGTCACAATGAATCATTTGATTCTTGGCCTCCATGGTGGCATAATAGATCCTTGCTTCTATTGGTCCCCGTGCTGTAACAATCCATCACTGGGCCTTTTACGACCCCTCATGGCACAAAGGAGCATTAGATTGTTAGCCTCCATTGGGTCTCAATGGTTCCTTGCTTCTCTTAACTTCTGTGGTGTCACAATGCATCCCATGCCTTCTTAGGCCACTTGATGTCACAATGAATCATTGGATTCTTGGCCTCCATGGTGTCATAATGGTTCCTTTTTTCTATTGGGCCCCATGCTTTCACAGTTCATCCGTGGTCCTTTTGCGCCCCCTGGTGTCAAAAGCGATTCTTAGATTGTTAGCCTGCATTGGGTCACAATGGTTCCTTGCTTCTCTTAACCCCTGTGGTGTCACAATGCATCCCATGCCCTTTTAGGCCACTTGATGTCACAATGAATCATTTGATTCGTGGCCTCCATGGTGGCGTAATTGTACCAGTTTTTAATTGGGCCCCATGCTTTCACAATTCATCCCTGCCCCTTTTGGGCCCCCTGGTGGAACAAGGGATCATTATATTGTTAGCCTCAATTGGGTCACAATGGATCCTTGCTTCTCTTAACCCCTGTGGTGTCACAATGCATTCCATGCCCTTTTAGGCCACTTGATGTCACAATGAATCATTTGATTCTTGGCCTCCATTGTGGCGTAATAGTTCCTTGTATCTATTGGGCCCCATGCTGTCACAATTCATTCCTGACCCTTTTACACCCCCTGGTGTCAAAAGGGATCCTGGGATTATTAGCCTCCATTGGGTCACAATGGATCCTTGCTTCTCTTAACCCCTGTGGTGTCACAATGCATTCCAAGCCCTTTTAGGCCACTTCATGTCACAATGAATCATTTGATTCTTGGCCACCATGGTGGCATAATAGATCTTTGCTTCTATTGGTCCCCGTGCTGTAACAATCCATCCCTCGCCCTTTTTGTACACCCTGGTGCCACAAGGGATCATTAGATTGTTAGCCTGCATTGGGTCACAATGGTTCTTTGCTTCTCTTAACCCCTGTGGTGTCACAATGCATCCCATGCCCTTTTAGGCCACTTGATGTCACAATGAATCATTTGATTCTTGGCCTCCATGGTGTCATAATAGTTCCTTGTATCTATTGGGCCCCATGCTGTCACAATTCATTCCTGGCCCTTTTACGCCCCCTGGTGTCAAAAGGGATCCTGGGATTATTAGCCTGCATTGGGTCACAATGGTTCCTTGCTTCTCTTAACCCCTGTGGTGTCACAATGCATCCCATGCCCTTTTAGGCCACTTGATGTCACAATGAATCATTTCATTTTTGGCCTCCATGGTGGCATAATTGTACCAGGTTTTAATTGGGCCCCATGCTTTCACAATTCATCCCTGGCCCTTTTAGGCCCATTGGTGTCACAAGGGAACATTAGATTGTTAGCCTGCATTGGGTTACAATGGTTCCTTGTTTCTCTTAACCTCTGTGGTGTCACAATGCATCCCATGCCCTTTTAGGCCACTTGATGTCACAATGAATCATTTGATTATTGGCCTCCATGGTGGCATAATAGATCCTTGCTTCTATTGGTCCCCGTGCTGTAACAATCCCTCCCTGGAGCTTTTAGGCCCTTTGGTGTCACAAGGGATCATTAGATTGTTAGCCTGCATTGGGTCACAATGGTTCCTTGCTTCTCTTACCCTCTGTGGTGTCACAATGCATCCCATGCCCTTTTAGGCCACTTGATGTCACAATGAATCATTTGATTCTTGGCCTCCATGGTGGCATAATAGATCCTTGCTTCTATTGGTCCCCGTGCTGTAACAATCCATCACTGGGCCTTTTACGACCCCTCATGGCACAAAGGAGCATTAGATTGTTAGCCTCCATTGGGTCTCAATGGTTCCTTGCTTCTCTTAACTTCTGTGGTGTCACAATGCATCCCATGCCTTCTTAGGCCACTTGATGTCACAATGAATCATTGGATTCTTGGCCTCCATGGTGTCATAATGGTTCCTTTTTTCTATTGGGCCCCATGCTTTCACAGTTCATCCGTGGTCCTTTTGCGCCCCCTGGTGTCAAAAGCGATTCTTAGATTGTTAGCCTGCATTGGGTCACCATGGTTCCTTGCTTCTCTTAACCCCTGTGGTGTCACAATGCATCCCATGCCCTTTTAGGCCATTTGATGTCACAATGAATCATTTGATTCGTGGCCTCCATGGTGGCGTAATTGTACCAGTTTTTAATTGGGCCCCATGCTTTCACAATTCATCCCTGCCCCTTTTGGGCCCCCTGGTGGAACAAGGGATCATTATATTGTTAGCCTCAATTGGGTCACAATGGATCCTTGCTTCTCTTAACCCCTGTGGTGTCACAATGCATTCCATGCCCTTTTAGGCCACTTGATGTCACAATGAATCATTTGATTCTTGGCCTCCATTGTGGCGTAATAGTTCCTTGTATCTATTGGGCCCCATGCTGTCACAATTCATTCCTGACCCTTTTACACCCCCTGGTGTCAAAAGGGATCCTGGGATTATTAGCCTCCATTGGGTCACAATGGATCCTTGCTTCTCTTAACCCCTGTGCTGTCACAATGCATTCCAAGCCCTTTTAGGCCACTTCATGTCACAATGAATCATTTGATTCTTGGCCACCATGGTGGCATAATAGATCTTTGCTTCTATTGGTCCCCGTGCTGTAACAATCCATCCCTCGCCCTTTTTGTACACCCTGGTGCCACAAGGGATCATTAGATTGTTAGCCTGCATTGGGTCACAATGGTTCTTTGCTTCTCTTAACCCCTGTGGTGTCACAATGCATCCCATGCCCTTTTAGGCCACTTGATGTCACAATGAATCATTTGATTCTTGGCCTCCATGGTGTCATAATAGTTCCTTGTATCTATTGGGCCCCATGCTGTCACAATTCATTCCTGGCCCTTTTACGCCCCCTGGTGTCAAAAGGGATCCTGGGATTATTAGCCTGCATTGGGTCACAATGGATCCTTGCTTCTCTTTACCCCTGTGCTGTCACAATGCATTCCAAGCCCTTTTAGGCCACTTGATGTCACAATGAATCATTTGATTCTTGGCCTCCATGGTGGCATAATAGATCCTTGCTTCTACTGGTCCCCGTGCTGTAACAATCCATCACTGGCCCTTTTTATACGCCCTGGTGTCACAAGGGATCATTAGATTGTCAGCCTCCATTGGGTCACAATGGTTCCTTGCTTCTCTTAACCTCTGTGGTGTCACAATTCGTTCCAAGACCTTTTAGGCCACTTGGTCTTACAATGAACCATTTGATTCTTGGCCTTCATGTTGTCATAATGGTTCCTTGCTTCTATTGGTCCCCGTGCTGTAACAATTCATCCCTGGCCCTTTTTATACCCCCTGGTGCCACAAGGGATCATTAGATTGTTAGCCTGCATTGGGTCACAATGGTTCCTTGCTTCTCTTAACCCCTGTGGTGTCACAATGCCTCCCATGCCCTTTTAGGCCACTTGATGTCACAATGAATCATTTGATTCTTGGCCTCCATTGTGGCATAATAGATCCTTGCTTCTATTGGTCCCCGTGCTGTAACAATCCATCCCTGGCCATTTTAGGCCCCCTGGTGTCACAATGGATCATTAGATTGTTAGCCTGCATTGGGTCACAATGGTTCCTTGCTTCTCTTAGCCCCTGTGGTGTCACAATGCATCCCATGCCCTTTTAGGCCACTTGGTGTTACAATGAATCATTTGATTCTTGGCCTCTATTGTGTCATAATATTTCCATGTTTTATTGTGCCCCATGCTTTCACAATTCATCCCTGGCCCTATTACAACCCCTGGTGTCACAATGGATCATTAGATTGTTAGCCTGCATTGGGTCACAATGGATCCTTGCTTCTCACCCCCTGTGGTGTCACAATGCATCCCATGCCCTTTTAGGCCACTTGATATCACAGTGAATCATTTCATTTTTGGCCTCCATGGTGGCATAATTGTACCAGGTTTTAATTGGGCCCCATGCTTTCACAATTCATCCCTGGCCCTTTTAGGCCCATTGGTGTCACAAGGGACCATTAGATTGTTAGCCTGCTTTGGGTCACAATGGTTCCTTGCTTCTCTTAACCTCTGTGGTGTCACAATGCATTCCATGCCATTTTAGGCCACTTGGTCTTACAATGAACCATTTGATTCTTGGCCTCCATGGTGTCATAATGGTTCCTTGCTTCTATAGGTCCCCATGGCGTCAGAGTTCATCCGTCGTCCTTTTGCGCCCCCTGATGTCAAAAGGGATTCTTAGATTGTTAGACTGCATTGGGTCACAATGGTTCCTTGCTTCTCTTAACCCCTGTGGTGTCACAATGCATCCCATGCCCTTTTAGGCCACTTGATGTCACAATGAATCATTTCATTTTTGGCCTCCATGGTGGCATAATTGTACCAGGTTTTAATTGGGCCCCATGCTTTCACAATTCATCCCTGGCCCTTTTAGGCCCATTGGTGTCACAAGGGAACATTAGATTGTTAGCCTGCATTGGGTTACAATGGTTCCTTGCTTCTCTTAACCTCTGTGG
Organism: Cinclus cinclus; assembly: GCF_963662255.1. Classification (NCBI taxonomy): domain Eukaryota; kingdom Metazoa; phylum Chordata; class Aves; order Passeriformes; family Cinclidae; genus Cinclus; species Cinclus cinclus. Next base: position 490,487 of record NW_026912129.1, read on the forward strand.
TGTCACAATGCATCCCATGCCATTTTAGGCCACTTGATGTCACAATGAATCATTTGATTATTGGCCTCCATGGTGGCATTATAGATCCTTGCTTCTATTGGTCCCCGTGCTGTAACAATCCCTCCCTGGACCTTTTAGGCCCTTTGGTGTCACAAGGGATCATTAGATTGTTAGCCTGCATTGGGTCACAATGGTTCCTTGCTTCTCTTAACCTCTGTGGTGTCACAATGCATCCCATGCCCTTTTAGGCCACTTGATGTCACAATGAATCATTTGATTCTTGGCCTCCATGGTGGCATAATAGATCCTTGCTTCTATTGGTCCCCGTGCTGTAACAATCCATCACTGGGCCTTTTACGACCGCTGATGGCACAAAGGAGCATTAGATTGTTAGCCTCCATTGGGTCTCAATGGTTCCTTGCTTCTCTTAACTTCTGTGGTGTCACAATGCATCCCATGCCCTCTTAGGCCACTTGATGTCACAATGAATCATTTGATTCTTGGCCTCCATGGTGTCATAATGGTTCCTTGTTTCTATTGGGCCCCATGCTGTCACAGTTCATCCGTGGTCCTTTTGCGCCCCCTGGTGTCAAAAGGGATTCTTAGATTGTTAGCCTGCATTGGGTCACAATGGTTCCTTGCTTCTCTTAACCCCTGTGGTGTCACAATGCATCCCATGCCCTTTTAGGCCACTTGATGTCACAATGAATCATTTGATTCGTGGCCTCCATGGTGGCGTTATTGTACCAGTTTTTAATTGGGCCCCATGCTTTCATAATTCATCCCTGCCCCTTTTGGGCCCCCTGGTGGAACAAGGGATCATTATATTGTTAGCCTCAATTGGGTCACAATGGATCCTTGCTTCTCTTAACCTCTGTGGTGTCACAATGCATTCCATGCCGTTTTAGGCCACTTGATGTCACAATGAATCATTTGATTCTTGGCCTCCATGGTGGCGTAATAGTTCCTTGTATCTATTGGGCCCCATGCTGTCACAATTCATTCCTGGCCCTTTTATACCCCCTGGTGTCAAAAGGGATCCTGGGATTATTAGCCTGCATAGGGTCAAAATGGATCCTTGCTTCTCTTAACCCCTGTGCTGTCACAATGCATTCCAAGCCCTTTTAGGCCACTTGATGTCACAATGAATCATTTGATTCTTGGCCACCATGGTGGCATAATAGATCTTTGCTTCTATTGGTGCCCGTGCTGTAACAATCCATCCCTCGCCCTTTTTGTACACCCTGGTGCCACAAGGGATCATTAGATTGTTAGCCTGCATTGGGTCACAATGGTTCCTTGCTTCTCTTAACCTCTGTGGTGTCACAATGCATCCTATACCCTTTTATGCCACTTGGTGTTACAATGAATCATTTGATTCTTGCCCTTCAAGTGTCATAATGGTTCCTTGCTTCTATAGGTCCCCATGCTGTCACAGTTCATCTGTGGTCCTTTTGCGCCCCCTGGTGCCAAAAGGGATTCTTAGATTGTTAGCCTGCATTGGGTCACAATGGATCCTTGCTTCTCTTAAACCCTGTGGTGTCACAATGCATCCCATGCCCTTTTAGTCCACTGGATGTCACAATGAATCATTTGATTATTGGCCTCCATGGCGTCATAATAGTTCCTTGTATCTATTGGGCCCCATGCTGTCACAATTCATTCCTGGCCCTTTTACGCCCCCTGGTGTCAAAAGGGATCCTGGGATTATTAGCCTGCATTGGGTCACAATGGATCCTTGCTTCTCTTTACCCCTGTGCTGTCACAATGCATTCCAAGCCCTTTTAGGCCACTTGATGTCACAATGAATCATTTGATTCTTGGCCTCCATGGTGTCATAATGGTTCCTTGCTTCTATTGGTCCCCGTGCTGTAACAATCCATCCTTGGCCCTTTTTATACGCCCTGGTGTCACAAGGGATCATTAGATTGTCAGCCTGCATTGGGTCACAATGGTTCCTTGCTTCTCTTAACCTCTGTGGTGTCACAATGCGTTCCAAGACCTTTTAGGCCACTTGGTCTTACAATGAACCATTTGATTCTTGGCCTTCATGGTGTCATAATGGTTCCTTGCTTCTATAGGTCCCCATGCTGTCACAGTTCATCCGTCGTCCTTTTGCGCCCCCTGGTGTCAAAAGGGATTCTTAGATTGTTAGCCTGCATTGGGTCACAATGGTTCCTTGCTTCTCTTAACCCCTGTGCTGTCACAATGCATCCCATGCCCTTTTAGGCCACTTGATGTCACAATGAATCATTTGATTCTTGGCCTCCATGGTGGCGTAATTGTACCAGGTTTTAATTGGGCCCCATGCTTTCACAATTCATCCCTGCCCCTTTTAGGCCCATAGGTGTCACAAGGGATCATTAGATTGTTAGCCTCCATTGGGTCACAATGGATCCTTGCTTCTCTTAACCTCTGTGGTGTCACAATGCATTCCATGCCCTTTTAGGCCACTTGGTCTTATAATGAACCATTTGATTCTTGGCCTCCATGGTGTCATAATGGTTCCTTGTTTCTATTGGCCCCCATGCTGTCACAATTCATCCCTATCCCTTTCTAAACCCCCTGGTGCCACAAGGGATCATTAGATTGTTAGCCTGCATTGGGTCACAATGGTTCCTTGCTTCTCTTAACCCCTGTGGTGTCACAATGCATCCCATGCCCTTTTAGGCCACTTGATGTCACAATGAATCATTTGATTCTTGGCCTCCATGGTGGCATAATTGATCCTTGCTTCTATTGGTCCCCGTGCTGTAACAATCCATCCCTGGCCATTTTAGGCCCCCTTGTGTCACAAGGGATATTTAGATTGTTAGCCTGCATTGGGTCTCAATGGTCCCTTGCTTCTCTTAACCCCTGTGGTGTCACAATGCATCCCATGCCCTTTTAGGACACTTGGTGTTACAATGAATCATTTGAGTCTTGGCCTCTATTGCGTCATAATATTTCCAGGATTTTATTGTGCCCCATGCTTTCACAATTCATCCCTGGCCCTATTGCAACCCCTGGTGTCACAATGGATCATTAGATTGTTAGCCTGCATTGGGTCACAATGGTTCCTTGCTTCTCTTAACCCCTGTGGTGTCACAATGCATTCCAAGACCTTTTAGGCCACTTGGTCTTACAATGAACCATTTGATTCTTGGCCTCCATGGTGTCATAATGGTTCCTTGCTTCTATAGGTCCCCATGCTGTCAGAGTTCATCCGTGGTCCTTTTGCGCCCCCTGGTGTCAAAAGGGATTCTTAGATTGTTAGCCTGCATTGGGTCACAATGGATCCTTGCTTCTCTTAACCCCTGTGGTGTCACAATGCATCCCATTCCCTTTTAGGCCACTTGATATCACAATGAATCAGTTCATTTTTGGCCTCCATGGTGGCATAATTGTACCAGGATTTAATTGGGCCCCATGCTTTCACAATTCATCTCTGGCCCTTTTACGCCCATTGGTGTCACAAGGGACCTTTAGATTGTTACCCTGCATTTGGTCACAATGGTTCCTTGCTTCTCTTATCCTCTGTGGTGTCACAATGCATTCCATGCCCTTTTAGGCCACTTGATGTCACAATGAATCATTTGATTCTTGGCCTCCATGGTGTCATAATGGTTCCTTGTTTCTATTGGCCCCCATGCTTTCACAATTCATCCCTGGCCCTTTTACGCCCCCTGGTGTCAAATGGGATCCTGGGATTATTAGCCTCCATTGGGTCACAATGGATCCTTGCTTCTCTTAACCCCTGTGGTGTCACAATGCTTCCCATGCCCTTTTAGGCCACTTGATGTCACAATGAATCATTTGATTCTTGGCCTCCATGGTGTCATAATGGTTCCTTGTTTCTATTGGCCCCCATGCTTTCACAATTCATCCCTGGCCCTTTTACGCCCCCTGGTGTCAAATGGGATCCTGGGATTATTAGCCTCCATTGGGTCACAATGGATCCTTGCTTCTCTTAACCCCTGTGGTGTCACAATGCTTCCCATGCCCTTTTAGGCCACTTGATGTCACAATGAATCATTTGATTCTTGGCCTCCATGGTGACATAATAGATCCTTGCTTCTATTGGTCCCCGTGCTGTAACAATTCATCCCTGGCCCTTTTTATACCCCCTGGTGCCACAAGGGATCATTAGATTGTTAGCCTGCATTGGGTCACAATGGTTCCTTGCTTCTCTTAACCCCTGTGGTGTCACAATGCATCCCATGCCCTTTTAGGCCACTTGATGTCACAATGAATCATTTGATTCTTGGCCTCCATGGTGGCATAATAGATCCTTGCTTCTATTGGTCCCCGTGCTGTAACAGTCCATCCCTGGCCATTTTAGGCCCCTGGTGTCACAATGGATCATTAGATTGTTAGCCTGCATTGGGTCACAATGGTTCCTTGCTTCTCTTAGCCCCTGTGGTGTCACAATGCATCCCATGCCCTTTTAGGCCACTTGGTGTTACAATGAATCATTTGAGTCTTGGCCTCCATGGTGTCATAATATTTCCATGTTTTTATTGTGCCCCATGCTTTCACAATTCATCCCTGGCCCTATTACAACCCCTGGTGTCACAATGGATCATTAGATTGTTAGCCTGCATTGGGTCACAATGGATCCTTGCTTCTCACCCCCTGTGGTGTCACAATGCATCCCATGCCCTTTTAGGCCACTTGATATCACAATGAATCATTTCATTTTTGGCCTCCATGGTGGCATAATTGTACCAGGTTTTAATTGGGCCCCATGCTTTCACAATTCATCCCTGGCCCTTTTAGGCCCATTGGTGTCACAAGGGACCATTAGATTGTTAGCCTGCATTGGGTTACAATGGTTCCTTGCTTCTCTTAACCCCTGTGGTGTCACAATGCATTCCATGCCATTTTAGGCCACTTGGTCTTACAATGAACCATTTGATTCTTGGCCTCCATGGTGTCATAATGGTTCCTTGCTTCTATAGGTCCCCATGGCGTCAGAGTTCATCCGTCGTCCTTTTGCGCCCCCTGGTGTCAAAAGGGATTCTTAGATTGTTAGACTGCATTGGGTCACAATGGTTCCTTGCTTCTCTTAACACCTGTGGTGTCACAATGCATCCCATGCCCTTTTAGGCCACTTGATGTCACAATGAATCATTTCATTTTTGGCCTCCATGGTGGCATAATTGTACCAGGTTTTAATTGGGCCCCATGCTTTCACAATTCATCCCTGGCCCTTTTAGGCCCATTGGTGTCACAAGGGAACATTAGATTGTTAGCCTGCATTGGGTTACAATGGTTCCTTGCTTCTCTTAACCTCTGTGGTGTCACAATGCATCCCATGCCCTTTTAGGCCACTTGATGTCACAATGAATCATTTGATTCTTGGCCTCCATGGTGTCATAATGGTTCCTTGCTTCTATAGGTCCCCATGCTGTCAGAGTTCATCCGTGGTCCTTTTGCACCCCCTGGTGTCAAAAGGGATTTTAGATTGTTAGCCTGCCTTGGGTCACAATGGTTCCTTGCTTCTCTTAACCCCTGTGGTGTCACAATGCATCCCATGCCCTTTTAGGCCACTTGATGTCACAATGAATCATTTGATTCTTGGCCTCCATGGTGACATAATAGATCCTTGCTTCTATTGGTCCCCGTGCTGTAACAATCCATCCCTGGCCATTTTAGGCCACCAGGTGTCTCAAGGGATCATTAGATTGTTAGCCTGCATTGGGTCACAATGATTCCTTGCTTCTCTTAGCCCTTGTGGTGTCACAATGCATCCCATGCCCTTTTAGGCCACTTGGTGTTACAATGAATCATTTGAGTCTTGGCCTCTATTGTGTCATAATATTTCCATGTTTTTATTGTGCCCCATGCTTTCACAATCCATCCCTGGCCCTTTTTATATCCCCTGGTGCCAGAAGGGATCATTAGATTATTAGCCTGCATTGGGTCACAATGGTTCCTTGCTTCTCTTAACCTCTGTGGTGTCACAATGCATCCCATGCCCTTTTAGGCCACTTGGTCTTACAATGAACCATTTGATTCTTGGCCTTCATGGTGTCATAATGGTTCCTTGCTTCTATAGGTCCCCATGCTGTCAGAGTTCATCCGTGGTCCTTTTGCGCCCCCTGGTGTCAAAAGGGATTCTAAGATTGTTATCCTGCATTGGGTCACAATGGTTCCTTGCTTCTCTTAACCCCTGTGGTGTCACAATGCATCCCATGCCCTTTTAGGCCACTTGATGTCACAATGAATCATTTGATTCTTGGCCTCCATGGTGATATAATAAATCCTTGCTTCTATTGGTCCTCATGCTGTAACAATTCATCCCTGGCCCTTTTTATACCCCCTGGTGCCACAAGGGATCATTAGATTGTTAGCCTGCATTGGGTCACAAGGGATCCTTGCTTCTCTTAACCCCTGTGGTGTCACAATGCATCCCATGCCCTTTTAGGCCACTTGGTGTTACAATGAATCATTTGATTCTTGGCCTCCATGGTGTCATAATATTTCCATGATTTTATTGTGCCCCATGCTTTCACATTTCATCCCTGGCCCTATTACAACCCCTGGTGCCACAAGGGATCATTAGATTATTAGCCTGCATTGGGTCACAATGGTTCCTTGCTTCTCTTAACCCCTGTGGTGTCACAATGCATCCCATGCCCTTTTAGGCCACTTGGTCTTACAATGAACCATTTGATTCTTGGCCTTCATGGTGTCATAATGGTTCCTTGCTTCTATAGGTCCCCATGCTGTCACAGTTCATCCGTCGTCCTTTTGCGCCCCCTGGTGTCAAAAGGGATTCTTAGATTGTTAGCCTGCATTGGGTCACAATGGTTCCTTGCTTCTCTTAACCCCTGTGCTGTCACAATGCATCCCATGCCCTTTTAGGCCACTTGATGTCACAATGAATCATTTGATTCTTGGCCTCCATGGTGGCGTAATTGTACCAGGTTTTAATTGGGCCCCATGCTTTCACAATTCATCCCTGCCCCTTTTAGGCCCATAGGTGTCACAAGGGATCATTAGATTGTTAGCCTCCATTGGGTCACAATGGATCCTTGCTTCTCTTAACCTCTGTGGTGTCACAATGCATTCCATGCCCTTTTAGGCCACTTGGTCTTATAATGAACAATTTGATTCTTGGCCTCCATGGTGTCATAATGGTTCCTTGTTTCTATTGGCCCCCATGCTGTCACAATTCATCCCTGGCCCTTTCTAAACCCCCTGGTGCCACAAGGGATCATTAGATTGTTAGCCTGCATTGGGTCACAATGGTTCCTTGCTTCTCTTAACCCCTGTGGTGTCACAATGCATCCCATGCCCTTTTAGGCCACTTGATGTCACAATGAATCATTTGATTCTTGGCCTCCATGGTGGCATAATTGATCCTTGCTTCTATTGGTCCCCGTGCTGTAACAATCCATCCCTGGCCATTTTAGGCCCCCTTGTGTCACAAGGGATATTTAGATTGTTAGCCTGCATTGGGTCTCAATGGTTCCTTGCTTCTCTTAACCCCTGTGGTGTCACAATGCATCCCATGCCCTTTTAGGACACTTGGTGTTACAATGAATCATTTGAGTCTTGGCCTCTATTGCGTCATAATATTTCCAGGATTTTATTGTGCCCCATGCTTTCACAATTCATCCCTGGCCCTATTGCAACCCCTGGTGTCACAATGGATCATTAGATTGTTAGCCTGCATTGGGTCACAATGGTTCCTTGCTTCTCTTAACCCCTGTGGTGTCACAATGCATTCCAAGACCTTTTAGGCCACTTGGTCTTACAATGAACCATTTGATTCTTGGCCTCCATGGTGTCATAATGGTTCCTTGCTTCTATAGGTCCCCATGCTGTCAGAGTTCATCCGTGGTCCTTTTGCGCCCCCTGGTGTCAAAAGGGATTCTTAGATTGTTAGCCTGCATTGGGTCACAATGGATCCTTGCTTCTCTTAACCCCTGTGGTGACACAATGCATCCCATTCCCTTTTAGGCCACTTGATATCACAATGAATCAGTTCATTTTTGGCCTCCATGGTGGCATAATTGTACCAGGATTTAATTGGGCCCCATGCTTTCACAATTCATCTCTGGCCCTTTTACGCCCATTGGTGTCACAAGGGACCTTTAGATTGTTACCCTGCATTTGGTCACAATGGTTCCTTGCTTCTCTTATCCTCTGTGGTGTCACAATGCATTCCATGCCCTTTTAGGCCACTTGATGTCACAATGAATCATTTGATTCTTGGCCTCCATGGTGTCATAATGGTTCCTTGTTTCTATTGGCCCCCATGCTTTCACAATTCATCCCTGGCCCTTTTACGCCCCCTGGTGTCAAATGGGATCCTGGGATTATTAGCCTCCATTGGGTCACAATGGATCCTTGCTTCTCTTAACCCCTGTGGTGTCACAATGCTTCCCATGCCCTTTTAGGCCACTTGATGTCACAATGAATCATTTGATTCTTGGCCTCCATGGTGTCATAATGGTTCCTTGTTTCTATTGGCCCCCATGCTTTCACAATTCATCCCTGGCCCTTTTACGCCCCCTGGTGTCAAATGGGATCCTGGGATTATTAGCCTCCATTGGGTCACAATGGATCCTTGCTTCTCTTAACCCCTGTGGTGTCACAATGCTTCCCATGCCCTTTTAGGCCACTTGATGTCACAATGAATCATTTGATTCTTGTCCTCCATGGTGACATAATAGATCCTTGCTTCTATTGGTCCCCGTGCTGTAACAATTCATCCCTGGCCCTTTTTATACCCCCTGGTGCCACAAGGGATCATTAGATTGTTAGCCTGCATTGGGTCACAATGGTTCCTTGCTTCTCTTAACCCCTGTGGTGTCACAATGCATCCCATGCCCTTTTAGGCCACTTGATGTCACAATGAATCATTTGATTCTTGGCCTCCATGGTGGCATAATAGATCCTTGCTTCTATTGGTCCCCGTGCTGTAACAGTCCATCCCTGGCCATTTTAGGCCCCTGGTGTCACAATGGATCATTAGATTGTTAGCCTGCATTGGGTCACAATGGTTCCTTGCTTCTCTTAGCCCCTGTGGTGTCACAATGCATCCCATGCCCTTTTAGGCCACTTGGTGTTACAATGTATCATTTGAGTCTTGGCCTCTATGGTGTCATATATTTCCATGTTTTTATTGTGCCCCATGCTTTCACAATTCATCCCTGGCCCTATTACAACCCCTGGTGTCACAATGGATCATTAGATTGTTAGCCTGCATTGGGTCACAATGGATCCTTGCTTCTCTTAACCCCTGTGGTGTCACAATGCATCCCATGCCCTTTTAGGCCACTTTATGTCACAATGAATCATTTGATTCTTGGCCTCCATGGTGATATAATAAATCCTTGCTTCAATTGGTCCTCATGCTGTAACAATTCATCCCTGGCCCTTTTTATACCCCCTGGCGCCACAAGGGATCATTAGATTGTTAGCCTGCATTGGGTCACAAGGGATCCTTGCTTCTCTTAACCCCTGTGGTGTCACAATGCATCCCATGCCCTTTTAGGCCACTTGGTGTTACAATGAATCATTTGATTCTTGGCCTCCATGGTGTCATAATATTTCCATGATTTTATTGTGCCCCATGCTTTCACATTTCATCCCTGGCCCTATTACAACGCCTGGTGCCACAAGGGATCATTAGATTATTAGCCTGCATTGGGTCACAATGGTTCCTTGCTTCTCTTAACCCCTGTGGTGTCACAATGCATCCCATGCCCTTTTAGGCCACTTGGTCTTACAATGAACCATTTGATTCTTGGCCTTCATGGTGTCATAATGGTTCCTTGCTTCTATAGGTCCCCATGCTGTCACAGTTCATCCGTCGTCCTTTTGCGCCCCCTGGTGTCAAAAGGGATTCTTAGATTGTTAGCCTGCATTGGGTCACAATGGTTCCTTGCTTCTCTTAACCCCTGTGCTGTCACAATGCATCCCATGCCCTTTTAGGCCACTTGATGTCACAATGAATCATTTGATTCTTGGCCTCCATGGTGGCGTAATTGTACCAGGTTTTAATTGGGCCCCATGCTTTCACAATTCATCCCTGCCCCTTTTAGGCCCATAGGTGTCACAAGGGATCATTAGATTGTTAGCCTCCATTGGGTCACAATGGATCCTTGCTTCTCTTAACCTCTGTGGTGTCACAATGCATTCCATGCCCTTTTAGGCCACTTGGTCTTATAATGAACCATTTGATTCTTGGCCTCCATGGTGTCATAATGGTTCCTTGTTTCTATTGGCCCCCATGCTGTCACAATTCATCCCTGGCCCTTTCTAAACCCCCTGGTGCCACAAGGGATCATTAGATTGTTAGCCTGCATTGGGTCACAATGGTTCCTTGCTTCTCTTAACCCCTGTGGTGTCACAATGCATCCCATGCCCTTTTAGGCCACTTGATGTCACAATGAATCATTTGATTCTTGGCCTCCATGGTGGCATAATTGATCCTTGCTTCTATTGGTCCCCGTGCTGTAACAATCCATCCCTGGCCATTTTAGGCCCCCTTGTGTCACAAGGGATATTTAGATTGTTAGCCTGCATTGGGTCTCAATGATTCCTTGCTTCTCTTAACCCCTGTGGTGTCACAATGCATCCCATGCCCTTTTAGGACACTTGGTGTTACAATGAATCATTTGAGTCTTGGCCTCTATTGCGTCATAATATTTCCAGGATTTTATTGTGCCCCATGCTTTCACAATTCATCCCTGGCCCTATTGCAACCCCTGGTGTCACAATGGATCATTAGATTGTTAGCCTGCATTGGGTCACAATGGTTCCTTGCTTCTCTTAACCCCTGTGGTGTTACAATGCATTCCAAGACCTTTTAGGCCACTTGGTCTTACAATGAACCATTTGATTCTTGGCCTCCATGGTGTCATAATGGTTCCTTGCTTCTATAGGTCCCCATGCTGTCAGAGTTCATCCGTGGTCCTTTTGCGCCCCCTGGTGTCAAAAGGGATTCTTAGATTGTTAGCCTGCATTGGGTCACAATGGATCCTTGCTTCTCTTAACCCCTGTGGTGTCACAATGCATCCCATTCCCTTTTAGGCCACTTGATATCACAATGAATCAGTTCATTTTTGGCCTCCATGGTGGCATAATTGTACCAGGATTTAATTGGGCCCCATGCTTTCACAATTCATCTCTGGCCCTTTTACGCCCATTGGTGTCACAAGGGACCTTTAGATTGTTACCCTGCATTTGGTCACAATGGTTCCTTGCTTCTCTTATCCTCTGTGGTGTCACAATGCATTCCATGCCCTTTTAGGCCACTTGATGTCACAATGAATCATTTGATTCTTGGCCTCCATGGTGTCATAATGGTTCCTTGTTTCTATTGGCCCCCATGCTTTCACAATTCATCCCTGGCCCTTTTACGCCCCCTGGTGTCAAATGGGATCCTGGGATTATTAGCCTCCATTGGGTCACAATGGATCCTTGCTTCTCTTAACCCCTGTGGTGTCACAATGCTTCCCATGCCCTTTTAGGCCACTTGATGTCACAATGAATCATTTGATTCTTGGCCTCCATGGTGTCATAATGGTTCCTTGTTTCTATTGGCCCCCATGCTTTCACAATTCATCCCTGGCCCTTTTACGCCCCCTGGTGTCAAATGGGATCCTGGGATTATTAGCCTCCATTGGGTCACAATGGATCCTTGCTTCTCTTAACCCCTGTGGTGTCACAATGCTTCCCATGCCCTTTTAGGCCACTTGATGTCACAATGAATCATTTGATTCTTGTCCTCCATGGTGACATAATAGATCCTTGCTTCTATTGGTCCCCGTGCTGTAACAATTCATCCCTGGCCCTTTTTATACCCCCTGGTGCCACAAGGGATCATTAGATTGTTAGCCTGCATTGGGTCACAATGGTTCCTTGCTTCTCTTAACCCCTGTGGTGTCACAATGCATCCCATGCCCTTTTAGGCCACTTGATGTCACAATGAATCATTTGATTCTTGGCCTCCATGGTGGCATAATAGATCCTTGCTTCTATTGGTCCCCGTGCTGTAACAGTCCATCCCTGGCCATTTTAGGCCCCTGGTGTCACAATGGATCATTAGATTGTTAGCCTGCATTGGGTCACAATGGTTCCTTGCTTCTCTTAGCCCCTGTGGTGTCACAATGCATCCCATGCCCTTTTAGGCCACTTGGTGTTACAATGAATCATTTGAGTCTTGGCCTCTATGGTGTCATAATATTTCCATGTTTTTATTGTGCCCCATGCTTTCACAATTCATCCCTGGCCCTATTACAACCCCTGGTGTCACAATGGATCATTAGATTGTTAGCCTGCATTGGGTCACAATGGATCCTTGCTTCTCTTAACCCCTGTGGTGTCACAATGCATTCCAAGCCCTTTTAGGCCACTTCATGTCACAATGAATCATTTCATTTTTGGCCTCCATGGTGGCATAATTGTACCAGGTTTTAATTGGGCCCCATGCTTTCACAATTCATCCCTGGCCCTTTTAGTCCCATTGGTGTCACAAGGGACCATTAGATTGTTAGCCTGCATTGGGTTACAATGGTTCCTTGCTTCTCTTAACCCCTGTGGTGTCACAATGCATTCCATGCCATTTTAGGCCACTTGGTCTTACAATGAACCATTTGATTCTTGGCCTCCATGGTGTCATAATGGTTCCTTGCTTCTATAGGTCCCCATGGCGTCAGAGTTCATCCGTCGTCCTTTTGCGCCCCCTGGTGTCAAAAGGGATTCTTAGATTGTTAGACTGCATTGGGTCACAATGGTTCCTTGCTTCTCTTAACACCTGTGGTGTCACAATGCATCCCATGCCCTTTTAGGCCACTTGATGTCACAATGAATCATTTCATTTTTGGCCTCCATGGTGGCATAATTGTACCAGGTTTTAATTGGGCCCCATGCTTTCACAATTCATCCCTGGCCCTTTTAGGCCCATTGGTGTCACAAGGGAACATTAGATTGTTAGCCTGCATTGGGTTACAATGGTTCCTTGCTTCTCTTAACCTCTGTGGTGTCACAATGCATCCCATGCCCTTTTAGGCCACTTGGTCTTACAATGAACCATTTGATTCTTGGCCTTCATGGTGTCATAATGGTTCCTTGCTTCTATAGGTCCCCATGCTGTCAGAGTTCATCCGTGGTCCTTTTGCGCCCCCTGGTGTCAAAAGGGATTCTAAGATTGTTATCCTGCATTGGGTCACAATGGTTCCTTGCTTCTCTTAACCCCTGTGGTGTCACAATGCATCCCATGCCCTTTTAGGCCACTTGATGTCACAATGAATCATTTGATTCTTGGCCTCCATGGTGATATAATAAATCCTTGCTTCTATTGGTCCTCATGCTGTAACAATTCATCCCTGGCCCTTTTTATACCCCCTGGTGCCACAAGGGATCATTAGATTGTTAGCCTGCATTGGGTCACAAGGGATCCTTGCTTCTCTTAACCCCTGTGGTGTCACAATGCATCCCATGCCCTTTTAGGCCACTTGGTGTTACAATGAATCATTTGATTCTTGGCCTCCATGGTGTCATAATATTTCCATGATTTTATTGTGCCCCATGCTTTCACATTTCATCCCTGGCCCTATTACAACGCCTGGTGCCACAAGGGATCATTAGATTATTAGCCTGCATTGGGTCACAATGGTTCCTTGCTTCTCTTAACCCCTGTGGTGTCACAATGCATCCCATGCCCTTTTAGGCCACTTGATGTCACAATGAATCATTTGATTCTTGGCCTCCATGGTGGCATAATAGATCCTTGCTTCTATTGGTCCCCGTGCTGTAACAATCCATCCCTGGCCATTTTAGGCCCCCTGGTGTCACAAGGGATCTTTAGATTGTTAGCCTGCATTGGGTCACAATGGTTCCTTGCTTCTCTTAACCCCTGTGGTGTCACAATGCATCCCATGCCCTTTTAGGCCACTTGGTGTTACAATGAATCATTTGAGTCTTGGCCTCTATGGTGTCATAATATTTCCATGATTTTATTGTGCCTCATGCTTTCACAATTCATCCCTGGCCCTATTACAACCCCTGGTGTCACAATGGATCATTAGATTGTTAGCCTGCATTGGGTCACAATGGTTCCTTGCTTCTCTTAACCCCTGTGGTGTCACAATGCATTCCAAGACCTTTTAGGCCACTTGGTCTTACAATGAACCATTTGATTCTTGGCCTCCATGGTGTCATAATGGTTCCTTGCTTCTATAGGTCCCCATGCTGTCAGAGTTCATCCGTGGTCCTTTTGCGCCCCCTGGTGTCAAAAGGGATTCTTAGATTGTTAGCCTGCATTGGGTCAAAAGGGTTCCTTGCTTCTCTTAACCCCTGTGGTGTCACAATGCATCCCATGCCCTTTTAGGCCACTTGATGTCACAATGAATCATTTGATTCTTGGCCTCCATGGTGGCATAATAGATCCCTGCTTCTACTGGTCCCCGTGCTGTAACAATCCATCCCTGGCCATTTTTTGCCCCCTGGTGTCACAATGGATCACTAGATTGTTAGCCTGCATTGGGTCACAATGGTTCCTTGCTTCTCTTAACCTCTGTGGTGTCACAATGCATTCCAAGACCTTTTAGGCCACTTGGTCTTACAATGAACCATTTGATTCTTGGCCTCCATGGTGTCATAATGTTTCCTTTCTTCTGTAGGTCCCCATGCTGTCAGAGTTCATCAGTGCTCCTTTTGCGCCCCCGGTGTCAAAAGGGATTCTTAGATTGTTAGCCTGCATTGGGTCACAATGGATCCTCGCTTCTCTTAACCTCTGTGGTGTCACAATGCATTCCATGCACTTTTAGGCCACTTGGTCTTATAATGAACCATTTGATTCTTGGCCTCCATGGTGTCATAATGGTTCCTTGTTTCTATTGGCCCCCATGCTGTCACAATTCATCCCTGGCCCTTTTAGGCCCCCTGGTGTCAAATGGGATCCTGGGATTATTAGCCTCCATTGGGTCACAATGGATCCTTGCTTCTCTTAACCCCTGTGGTGTCACAATGCATCCCATGCCCTTTTAGGCCACTTGATGTCACAATGAATCATTTGATTCTTGGCCTCCATGGTGACATAATAGATCCTTGCTTCTATTGGTCCCCGTGCTGTAACAATTCATCCCTGGCACTTTTTATACCCCCTGGTGCCACAAGGGATCATTAGATTGTTAGCCTGCATTGGGTCACAATGGTTCCTTGCTTCTCTTAACCCCTGTGGTGTCACAATGCATCCCATGCCCTTTTAGGCCACTTGGTGTTACAATGAACCATTTGATTCTTGGCCTCTATGGTGTCATAATATTTCCATGATTTTATTGTGCCCCATGCTTTCACATTTCATCCCTGGCCCTATTACAACCCCTGGTGCCACAAGGGATCATTAGATTATTAGCCTGCATTGGGTCACAATGGTTCCTTGCTTCTCTTAACCCCTGTGGTGTCACAATGCATTCCAAGGCCTTTTAGGCCACTTGGTCTTATAATGAACCATTTGATTCTTGGCCTCCATGGTGTCATAATGGTTCCTTGCTTCTATAGGTCCCCATGCTGTCAGAGTTCATCAGTGGTCCTTTTGCGCCCCCTGGTGTCAAAAGGGATTCTTAGATTGCTAGCCGGCTTTGGGTCACAATGGTTCCTTGCTTCTCTTAACCCCTGTGGTGTCACAATGCATCCCATACCCTTTTAGGCCACTTGATGTCACAATGAATCATTTGATTCTTGGCCTCCATGGTGGCATAATAGATCCTTGCTTCTATTGGACCCCGTGCTGTAACAATCCATCCCTGGCCATTTTAGGCCCCCAGGTGTCTCAAGGGATCATTAAATTGTTAGCCTGCATTGGGTCACAATGATTCCTTCCTTCTCTTAGCCCCTGTGGTGTCACAATGCATCCCATGCCCTTTTAGGCCACTTGGTGTTACAATGAATCATTTGAGTCTTGGCCTCTATGGTGTCATAATATTTCCATGATTTTATTGTGCCCCATGCTTTCACAATTCATCCCTGGCCCTATTACAACCCCTGGTGTCACAATGGATCATTAGATTGTTAGCCTGCATTGGGTCACAATGGTTCCTTGCTTCTCTTAACCTCTGTGGTGTCACAATGCATTCCAAGACCTTTTAGGCCACTTGGTGTTACAATGAATCATTTGATTCTTGGTCTCCATGGTGTCATAATGGTTCCTTGCTTCTATAGGTCCCCATGCTGTCAGAGTTCATCAGTGGTCCTTTTACTCCCCCTGGTGTCAAAAGGGATTCTTAGATTGTTAGCCTGCATAGGGTCACAATGGTTCCTTGCTTCTCTTAACCCCTGTGGTGTCACAATGCATCCCATGCCCTTTTAGGCCACTTGATATCACAATGAATCATTTGATTTTTGGCCTCCATGGTGGCATAATTGTACCAGGATTTAATTGGGCCCCATGCTTTCACAATTCATCCCTGGCCCTTTTACGCCCTTTGGTGTCACAAGGGACCATTAGATTGTTAGCCTGCATTTGGTCACAATGGTTCCTTGCTTCTCTTAACCTCTGTGGTGTCACAATGCATTCCATGCCATTTTAGGCCACTTGATGTCACAATGAATCATTTGATTCTTGGCCTCCATGGTGTCATAATGGTTCCTTGTTTCTATTGGCCCCCATGCTGTCACAATTCATCCCTGGCCCTTTTACGACCCCTGGTGTCAAATGGGATCCTGGGATTATTAGCCTCCATTGGGTCACAATGGATCCTTGCTTCTCTTAACCCCTGTGGTGTCACAATGCATCCCATGCCCTTTTAGGCCACTTGATGTCACAATGAATCATTTGATTCTTGGCCTCCACTGTGGCATAATAGATCCTTGCTTCTATTGGTCCCCGTGCTGTAACAATCCATCCCTGGCCATTTTTTGCCCCCTGGTGTCAGAAGGGATCATTAGATTGTTAGCCTGCATTGGGTCACAATGGTTCCTTGCTTCTCTTAACCTCTGTGGTGTCACAATGCATTCCAAGACCTCTTAGGCCACTTGGTCTTACAATGAACCATTTGATTCTTGGCCTCCATGGTGTCATAATGGTTCCTTGCTTCTGTAGGTCCCCATGCTGTCAGAGTTCATCCGTGGTCCTTTTGCGCCCCCTGGTGTCAAAAGGGATTCTTAGATTGTTAGCCTGCATTGGGTCACAATGGTTCCTTGCTTCTCTTAACCCCTGTGGTGTCACAATGCATCCCATGCCCTTTTAGACCACTTGATATCACAATGAATCATTTCATTTTTGGCCTCCATGGTGGCATAATTGTACCAGGTTTTAATTGGGCCCCAGGCTTTCACAATTCATCCCTGGCCCTTTTAGGCCCCTTGGTGTCACAAGGGACCATTAGATTGTTAGCCTGCATTGGGTCACAATGGTTCCTTGCTTCTCTTAACCCCTGTGGTGTCACAATGCATTCCAAGACCTTTTAGGCCACTTGGTCTTACAATGAACCATTTGATTCTTGGCCTCCATGGTGTCATAATGGTTCCTTGTTTCTATTGGCCCCCATGCTGTCACAATTCATCCCTGGCCCTTTTACGCCCCCTGGTGTCTAATGGGATCCTGGGATTATTAGCCTCCATTGGGTCACAATGGATCCTTGCTTCTCTTAACCCCTGTGGTGTCACAATGCATCCCATGCCCTTTTAGGCCACTTGATATCACAATGAATCATTTGATTTTTGGCCTCCATGGTGGCATAATTGTACCAGGATTTAATTGGGCCCCATGCTTTCACAATTCATCCCTGGCCCTTTTACGCCCTTTGGTGTCACAAGGGACCATTAGATTGTTAGCCTGCATTTGGTCACAATGGTTCCTTGCTCCTCTTAACCTCTGTGGTGTCACAATGCATTCCAAGACCTTTTAGGCCACTTGATGTCACAATGAATCATTTGATTCTTGGCCTCCATGGTGTCATAATGGTTCCTTGTTTCTATTGGCCCCCATGCTGTCACAATTCATCCCTGGCCCTTTTACGCCCCCTGGTGTCAAATGGGATCCTGGGATTATTAGCCTCCATTGGGTCACAATGGATATTTGCTTCTCTTAACCCCTGTGGTGTCACAATGCATCCCATGCCCTTTTAGGCCACTTGATGTCACAATGAATCATTTGATTCTTGGCCTCCATGGTGGCATAATAGATCCTTGCTTCTATTGGTCCCCGTGCTGTAACAATCCATCCCTGGCCATTTTTTGCCCCCTGGTGTCACAATGAATCATTAGATTGGTAGCCTGCTTTGGGTCACAATGGTTCCTTGCTTCTCTTAGCCCCTGTGGTGTCACAATGCATCCCATGCCCTTTTAGGCCACTTGGTGTTACAATGAATCATTTGAGTCTTGGCCTCTATTGTGTCATAATATTTCCATGTTTTTATTGTGCCCCATGCTTTCACAATTCATCCCTGGCCCTATTAAAACCGCTGGTGTCACAAGGGATCATTAGATTGTTAGCCTGCATTGGGTCACAATGGATCCTTGGTTCTCACCCCCTGTGGTGTCACAATGCATTCCAAGACCTTTTAGGCCACTTGGTCTTACAATGAACCATTTGATTCTTGGCCTCCATGGTGTCATAATGGTTCCTTGCTTCTGTAGGTCCCCATGCTGTCAGAGTTCATCCGTGGTCCTTTTGCGCCCCCTGGTATCAAAAGGGATTCTTAGATTGTTAGCCTGCATTGGGTCACAATAGTTCCTTGCTTCTCTTAACCTCTGTGGTGTCACAATGCATTCCATGCACTTTTAGGCCACTTGGTCTTACAATGAACCATTTGATTCTTGGCCTCCATGGTGTCATAATGGTTCCTTGTTTCTATTGGCCCCCATGCTGTCACAATTCATCCCTGGCCCTTTTAGGCCCCCTGGTGTCAAATGGGATCCTGGGATTATTAGCCTCCATTGGGTCACAATGGATCCTTGCTTCTCTTAACCCCTGTGGTGTCACAATGCATCCCATGCCCTTTTAGGCCACTTGATGTCACAATGAATCATTTGATTCTTGGCCTCCATGGAGACATAATAGATCCTTGCTTCTATTGGTCCCCGTGCTGTAACAATTCATCCCTGGCCCTTTTTATACCCCCTGGTGCCACAAGGGATCATTAGATTGTTAGCCTGCATTGGGTCACAATGGTTCCTTGCTTCTCTTAACCCCTGTGGTGTCACAATGCATCCCATGCCCTTTTAGGCCACTTGATGTCACAATGAATCATTTGATTCTTGGCCTCCATGGTGGCATAATAGATCCTTGCTTCTATTGGTCCCCGTGCTGTAACAATCCATCCCTGGCCATTTTTTGCCCCCTGGTGTCACAATGGATCATTAGATTGTTAGCCTGCATTGGGTCACAATGGTTCCTTGCTTCTCTTAACCTCTGTGGTGTCACAATGCATTCCAAGACCTTTTAGGCCACTTGGTCTTACAATGAACCATTTGATTCTTGGCCTCCATGGTGTCATAATGGTTCCTTTCTTCTGTAGGTCCCCATGCTGTCAGAGTTCATCAGTGCTCCTTTTGCGCCCCCTGGTGTCAAAAGGGATTCTTAGATTGTTAGCCTGCATTGGGTCACAATGGTTCCTCGCTTCTCTTAACCTCTGTGGTGTCACAATGCATTCCATGCACTTTTAGGCCACTTGGTCTTATAATGAACCATTTGATTCTTGGCCTCCATGGTGTCATAATGGTTCCTTGTTTCTATTGGCCCCCATGCTGTCACAATTCATCCCTGGCCCTTTTAGGCCCCCTGGTGTCAAATGGGATCCTGGGATTATTAGCCTCCATTGGGTCACAATGGATCCTTGCTTCTCTTAACCCCTGTGGTGTCACAATGCATCCCATGCCCTTTTAGGCCACTTGATGTCACAATGAATCATTTGATTCTTGGCCTCCATGGTGACATAATAGATCCTTGCTTCTATTGGTCCCCGTGCTGTAACAATTCATCCCTGGCCCTTTTTATACCCCCTGGTGCCACAAGGGATCATTAGATTGTTAGCCTGCATTGGGTCACAATGGTTCCTTGCTTCTCTTAACCCCTGTGGTGTCACAATGCATCCCATGCCCTTTTAGGCCACTTGGTGTTACAATGAACCATTTGATTCTTGGCCTCTATGGTGTCATAATATTTCCATGATTTTATTGTGCCCCATGCTTTCACATTTCATCCCTGGCCCTATTACAACCCCTGGTGCCACAAGGGATCATTAGATTATTAGCCTGCATTGGGTCACAATGGTTCCTTGCTTCTCTTAACCCCTGTGGTGTCACAATGCATTCCAAGGCCTTTTAGGCCACTTGGTCTTATAATGAACCATTTGATTCTTGGCCTCCATGGTGTCATATTGGTTCCTTGCTTCTATAGGTCCCCATGCTGTCAGAGTTCATCAGTGGTCCTTTTGCGCCCCCTGGTGTCAAAAGGGATTCTTAGATTGCTAGCCGGCTTTGGGTCACAATGGTTCCTTGCTTCTCTTAACCCCTGTGGTGTCACAATGCATCCCATACCCTTTTAGGCCACTTGATGTCACAATGAATCATTTGATTCTTGGCCTCCATGGTGGCATAATAGATCCTTGCTTCTATTGGACCCCGTGCTGTAACAATCCATCCCTGGCCATTTTAGGCCCCCAGGTGTCTCAAGGGATCATTAAATTGTTAGCCTGCATTGGGTCACAATGATTCCTTCCTTCTCTTAGCCCCTGTGGTGTCACAATGCATCCCATGCCCTTTTAGGCCACTTGGTGTTACAATGAATCATTTGAGTCTTGGCCTCTATGGTGTCATAATATTTCCATGATTTTATTGTGCCCCATGCTTTCACAATTCATCCCTGGCCCTATTACAACCCCTGGTGTCACAATGGATCATTAGATTGTTAGCCTGCATTGGGTCACAATGGTTCCTTGCTTCTCTTAACCTCTGTGGTGTCACAATGCATTCCAAGACCTTTTAGGCCACTTGGTGTTACAATGAATCATTTGATTCTTGGTCTCCATGGTGTCATAATGGTTCCTTGCTTCTATAGGTCCCCATGCTGTCAGAGTTCATCCGTGGTCCTTTTGCGCCCCCTGGTGTCAAAAGGGATTCTTAGATTGTTAGCCTGCATAGGGTCACAATGGTTCCTTGCTTCTCTTAACCCCTGTGGTGTCACAATGCATCCCATGCCCTTTTAGGCCACTTGATATCACAATGAATCATTTGATTTTTGGCCTCCATGGTGGCATAATTGTACCAGGATTTAATTGGGCCCCATGCTTTCACAATTCATCCCTGGCCCTTTTACGCCCTTTGGTGTCACAAGGGACCATTAGATTGTTAGCCTGCATTTGGTCACAATGGTTCCTTGCTTCTCTTAACCTCTGTGGTGTCACAATGCATTCCATGCCATTTTAGGCCACTTGATGTCACAATGAATCATTTGATTCTTGGCCTCCATGGTGTCATAATGGTTCCTTGTTTCTATTGGCCCCCATGCTGTCACAATTCATCCCTGGCCCTTTTACGACCCCTGGTGTCAAATGGGATCCTGGGATTATTAGCCTCCATTGGGTCACAATGGATCCTTGCTTCTCTTAACCCCTGTGGTGTCACAATGCATCCCATGCCCTTTTAGGCCACTTGATGTCACAATGAATCATTTGATTCTTGGCCTCCACTGTGGCATAATAGATCCTTGCTTCTATTGGTCCCCGTGCTGTAACAATCCATCCCTGGCCATTTTTTGCCCCCTGGTGTCAGAAGGGATCATTAGATTGTTAGCCTGCATTGGGTCACAATGGTTCCTTGCTTCTCTTAACCTCTGTGGTGTCACAATGCATTCCAAGACCTCTTAGGCCACTTGGTCTTACAATGAACCATTTGATTCTTGGCCTCCATGGTGTCATAATGGTTCCTTGCTTCTGTAGGTCCCCATGCTGTCAGAGTTCATCCGTGGTCCTTTTGCGCCCCCTGGTGTCAAAAGGGATTCTTAGATTGTTAGCCTGCATTGGGTCACAATGGTTCCTTGCTTCTCTTAACCCCTGTGGTGTCACAATGCATCCCATGCCCTTTTAGACCACTTGATATCACAATGAATCATTTCATTTTTGGCCTCCATGGTGGCATAATTGTACCAGGTTTTAATTGGGCCCCAGGCTTTCACAATTCATCCCTGGCCCTTTTAGGCCCCTTGGTGTCACAAGGGACCATTAGATTGTTAGCCTGCATTGGGTCACAATGGTTCCTTGCTTCTCTTAACCCCTGTGGTGTCACAATGCATTCCAAGACCTTTTAGGCCACTTGGTCTTACAATGAACCATTTGATTCTTGGCCTCCATGGTGTCATAATGGTTCCTTGTTTCTATTGGCCCCCATGCTGTCACAATTCATCCCTGGCCCTTTTACGCCCCCTGGTGTCTAATGGGATCCTGGGATTATTAGCCTCCATTGGGTCACAATGGATCCTTGCTTCTCTTAACCCCTGTGGTGTCACAATGCATCCCATGCCCTTTTAGGCCACTTGATATCACAATGAATCATTTGATTTTTGGCCTCCATGGTGGCATAATTGTACCAGGATTTAATTGGGCCCCATGCTTTCACAATTCATCCCTGGCCCTTTTACGCCCTTTGGTGTCACAAGGGACCATTAGATTGTTAGCCTGCATTTGGTCACAATGGTTCCTTGCTCCTCTTAACCTCTGTGGTGTCACAATGCATTCCAAGACCTTTTAGGCCACTTGATGTCACAATGAATCATTTGATTCTTGGCCTCCATGGTGTCATAATGGTTCCTTGTTTCTATTGGCCCCCATGCTGTCACAATTCATCCCTGGCCCTTTTACGCCCCCTGGTGTCAAATGGGATCCTGGGATTATTAGCCTCCATTGGGTCACAATGGATATTTGCTTCTCTTAACCCCTGTGGTGTCACAATGCATCCCATGCCCTTTTAGGCCACTTGATGTCACAATGAATCACTTGATTCTTGGCCTCCATGGTGGCATAATAGATCCTTGCTTCTATTGGTCCCCGTGCTGTAACAATCCATCCCTGGCCATTTTTTGCCCCCTGGTGTCACAATGAATCATTAGATTGGTAGCCTGCTTTGGGTCACAATGGTTCCTTGCTTCTCTTAGCCCCTGTGGTGTCACAATGCATCCCATGCCCTTTTAGGCCACTTGGTGTTACAATGAATCATTTGAGTCTTGGCCTCTATTGTGTCATAATATTTCCATGTTTTTATTGTGCCCCATGCTTTCACAATTCATCCCTGGCCCTATTAAAACCGCTGGTGTCACAAGGGATCATTAGATTGTTAGCCTGCATTGGGTCACAATGGATCCTTGGTTCTCACCCCCTGTGGTGTCACAATGCATTCCAAGACCTTTTAGGCCACTTGATATCACAATGAATCATTTCATTTTTGGCCTCCATGGTGGCATAATGGTTCCTTGCTTCTGTAGGTCCCCATGCTGTCAGAGTTCATCCGTGGTCCTTTTGCGCCCCCTGGTATCAAAAGGGATTCTTAGATTGTTAGCCTGCATTGGGTCACAATAGTTCCTTGCTTCTCTTAACCTCTGTGGTGTCACAATGCATTCCATGCACTTTTAGGCCACTTGGTCTTACAATGAACCATTTGATTCTTGGCCTCCATGGTGTCATAATGGTTCCTTGTTTCTATTGGCCCCCATGCTGTCACAATTCATCCCTGGCCCTTTTACGCCCCCTGGTGTCTAATGGGATCCTGGGATTATTAGCCTCCATTGGGTCACAATGGATCCTTGCTTCTCTTAACCCCTGTGGTGTCACAATGCATCCCATGCCCTTTTAGGCCACTTGATATCACAATGAATCATTTGATTTTTGGCCTCCATGGTGGCATAATTGTACCAGGATTTAATTGGGCCCCATGCTTTCACAATTCATCCCTGGCCCTTTTACGCCCTTTGGTGTCACAAGGGACCATTAGATTGTTAGCCTGCATTTGGTCACAATGGTTCCTTGCTCCTCTTAACCTCTGTGGTGTCACAATGCATTCCAAGACCTTTTAGGCCACTTGATGTCACAATGAATCATTTGATTCTTGGCCTCCATGGTGTCATAATGGTTCCTTGTTTCTATTGGCCCCCATGCTGTCACAATTCATCCCTGGCCCTTTTACGCCCCCTGGTGTCAAATGGGATCCTGGGATTATTAGCCTCCATTGGGTCACAATGGATATTTGCTTCTCTTAACCCCTGTGGTGTCACAATGCATCCCATGCCCTTTTAGGCCACTTGATGTCACAATGAATCATTTGATTCTTGGCCTCCATGGTGGCATAATAGATCCTTGCTTCTATTGGTCCCCGTGCTGTAACAATCCATCCCTGGCCATTTTTTGCCCCCTGGTGTCACAATGAATCATTAGATTGGTAGCCTGCTTTGGGTCACAATGGTTCCTTGCTTCTCTTAGCCCCTGTGGTGTCACAATGCATCCCATGCCCTTTTAGGCCACTTGGTGTTACAATGAATCATTTGAGTCTTGGCCTCTATTGTGTCATAATATTTCCATGTTTTTATTGTGCCCCATGCTTTCACAATTCATCCCTGGCCCTATTAAAACCGCTGGTGTCACAAGGGATCATTAGATTGTTAGCCTGCATTGGGTCACAATGGATCCTTGGTTCTCACCCCCTGTGGTGTCACAATGCATTCCAAGACCTTTTAGGCCACTTGGTCTTACAATGAACCATTTGATTCTTGGCCTCCATGGTGTCATAATGGTTCCTTGCTTCTGTAGGTCCCCATGCTGTCAGAGTTCATCCGTGGTCCTTTTGCGCCCCCTGGTATCAAAAGGGATTCTTAGATTGTTAGCCTGCATTGGGTCACAATAGTTCCTTGCTTCTCTTAACCTCTGTGGTGTCACAATGCATTCCATGCACTTTTAGGCCACTTGGTCTTACAATGAACCATTTGATTCTTGGCCTCCATGGTGTCATAATGGTTCCTTGTTTCTATTGGCCCCCATGCTGTCACAATTCATCCCTGGCCCTTTTAGGCCCCCTGGTGTCAAATGGGATCCTGGGATTATTAGCCTCCATTGGGTCACAATGGATCCTTGCTTCTCTTAACCCCTGTGGTGTCACAATGCATCCCATGCCCTTTTAGGCCACTTGATGTCACAATGAATCATTTGATTCTTGGCCTCCATGGAGACATAATAGATCCTTGCTTCTATTGGTCCCCGTGCTGTAACAATTCATCCCTGGCCCTTTTTATACCCCCTGGTGCCACAAGGGATCATTAGATTGTTAGCCTGCATTGGGTCACAATGGTTCCTTGCTTCTCTTAACCCCTGTGGTGTCACAATGCATCCCATGCCCTTTTAGGCCACTTGATGTCACAATGAATCATTTGATTCTTGGCCTCCATGGTGGCATAATAGATCCTTGCTTCTATTGGTCCCCGTGCTGTAACAATCCATCCCTGGCCATTTTTTGCCCCCTGGTGTCACAATGGATCATTAGATTGTTAGCCTGCATTGGGTCACAATGGTTCCTTGCTTCTCTTAACCTCTGTGGTGTCACAATGCATTCCAAGACCTTTTAGGCCACTTGGTCTTACAATGAACCATTTGATTCTTGGCCTCCATGGTGTCATAATGGTTCCTTGCTTCTGTAGGTCCCCATGCTGTCAGAGTTCATCCGTGGTCCTTTTGCGCCCCCTGGTATCAAAAGGGATTCTTAGATTGTTAGCCTGCATTGGGTCACAATGGTTCCTTGCTTCTCTTAACCTCTGTGGTGTCACAATGCATTCCATGCCATTTTAGGCCACTTGGTCTTACAATGAACCATTTGATTCTTGGCCTCCATGGTGTCATAATGGTTCCTTGTTTCTATTGGCCCCCATGCTGTCACAATTCATCCCTGGCCCTTTTAGGCCCCCTGGTGTCAAATGGGATCCTGGGATTATTAGCCTCCATTGGGTCACAATGGATCCTTGCTTCTCTTAACCCCTGTGGTGTCACAATGCATCCCATGCCCTTTTAGGCCACTTGATGTCACAATGAATCATTTGATTCTTGGCCTCCATTGTGGCATAATAGATCCTTGCTTCTATTGGTCCCCGAGCTGTAACAATCCATCCCTGGCCATTTTAGGCCCCCTGGTGTCACAATGGATCATTAGATTGTTAGCCTGCATTGGGTCACAATGGTTCCTTGCTTCTCTTAACCCCTGTGGTGTCACAATGCATCCCATGCCCTTTTAGGCCACTTGGTGTTACAATGAATCATTTGATTCTTGGCCTCCATGGGGTCATAATATTTCCATGTTTTTATTGTGCCCCATGCTTTCACAATTCATCCCTGGCCCTATTACAACCCCTGGTGTCACAAGGGATCATTAGATTGTTAGCCTGCATTGGGTCACAATGGATCCTTGCTTCTCACCCCCTGTGGTGTCACAATGCATCCCATGCCCTTTTAGGCCACTTGATATTACAATGAATCATTTCATTTTTGGTCTCCATGGTGGCATAATTGTACCAGGTTTTAATTGGGCCCCATGATTTCACAATTCATCCCTGCCCCTTTTAGGCCCATAGGTGTCACAAGGGATCATTAGATTGTTAGCCTCCATTGGGTCACAATGGATCCTTGCTTCTCTTAACCTCTGTGGTGTCACAATGCATTCCATGCCCTTTTAGGCCACTTGGTCTTATAATGAACCATTTGATTCTTGGCCTCCATGGTGTCATAATGGTTCCTTGTTTCTATTGGCCCCCATGCTGTCACAATTCATCCCTGGCCCTTTCTAAACACCCTGGTGCCACAAGGGATCATTAGATTGTTAGCCTGCATTGGGTCACAATGGTTCCTTGCTTCTCTTAACCCCTGTGGTGTCACAATGCATCCCATGCCCTTTTAGGCCACTTGATGTCACAATGAATCATTTGATTCTTGGCCTCCATGGTGATATAATAGATCCTTGCTTCTATTGGTCCTCATGCTGTAACAATTCATCCCTGGCCCTTTTTATACCCCCTGGTGCCACAAGGGATCATTAGATTGTTAGCCTGCATGGGGTCAAAATGGATCCTTGCTTCTCTTAGCCCCTGTGGTGTCACAATGCATCCCATGCCCTTTTAGGCCACTTGGTGTTACAATGAATCATTTGATTCTTGGCCTCTATGGTGTCATAATATTTCCATGATTTTATTGTGCCCCATGCTTTCACAATTCATCCCTGGCCCTATTACAACGCCTGGTGCCACAAGGGATCATTAGATTATTAGCCTGCATTGGGTCACAATGGTTCCTTGCTTCTCTTAACCCCTGTGGTGTCACAATGCATCCCATACCCTTTTAGGCCACTTGATGTCACAATGAATCATTTGATTCTTGGCCTCCATGGTGGCATAATAGGTCCTTGCTTCTATTGGTCCCCGTGCTGTAACAATCCATCCCTGGCCATTTTAGGCCCCCTGGTGTCACAAGGGATCTTTAGATTGTTAGCCTGCATTGGGTCACAATGGTTCCTTGCTTCTCTTAGCCCCTGTGGTGTCACAATGCATCCCATGCCCTTTTAGGCCACTTGGTGTTACAATGAATCATTTGAGTCTTGGCCTCTATTGTGTCATAATATTTCCATGATTTTATTGTGCCCCATGCTTTCACAATTCATCCCTGGCCCTATTGCAACCCCTGGTGTCACAATGGATCATTAGATTGTTAGCCTGCATTGGGTCACAATGGTTCCTTGCTTCTCTTAACCCCTGTGGTGTCACAATGCATTCCAGGACCTTTTAGGCCACTTGGTCTTACAATGCACCATTTGATTCTTGGCCTCCATGGTGTCATAATGGTTCCTTGCTTCTGTAGGTCCCCATGCTGTCAGAGTTCATCCGTGGTCCTTTTGCGCCCCCTGGTGTCAAAAGGGATTCTTAGATTGTTAGCCTGCATTGGGTCACAATGGTTCCTTGCTTCTCTTAACCTCTGTGGTGTCACAATGCATTCCATGCCCTTTTAGGCCACTTGGTCTTACAATGAACCATTTGATTCTTGGCCTCCATGGTGTCATAATGGTTCCTTGTTTCTATTGGCCCCCATGCTGTCACAATTCATCCCTGGCCCTTTTAGGCCCCCTGGTGTCAAATGGGATCCTGGGATTATTAGCCTCCATTGGGTCACAATGGATCCTTGCTTCTCTTAACCCCTGTGGTGTCACAATGCATCCCATGCCCTTTTAGGCCACTTGATGTCACAATGAATCATTTGATTCTTGGCCTCCATGGTGACATAATAGATCCTTGCTTCTATTGGTCCCCGTGCTGTAACAATTCATCCCTGGCCCTTTTTATACCCCCTGGTGCCACAAGGGATCATTAGATTGTTAGCCTGCATTGGGTCACAATGGTTCCTTGCTTCTCTTAACCCCTGTGGTGTCACAATGCATCCCATGCCCTTTTAGGCCACTTGGTGTTACAATGAATCATTTGATTCTTGGCCTCCATGGTGTCATAATATTTCCATGATTTTATTGTGCCCCATGCTTTCACATTTCATCCCTGGCCCTATTACAACGCCTGGTGCCACAAGGGATCATTAGATTATTAGCCTGCATTGGGTCACAATGGTTCCTTGCTTCTCTTAACCCCTGTGGTGTCACAATGCATCCCATGCCCTTTTAGGCCACTTGATGTCACAATGAATCATTTGATTCTTGGCCTCCATGGTGGCATAATAGATCCTTGCTTCTATTGGTCCCCGTGCTGTAACAATCCATCCCTGGCCATTTTAGGCCCCCTGGTGTCACAAGGGATCTTTAGATTGTTAGCCTGCATTGGGTCACAATGGTTCCTTGCTTCTCTTAACCCCTGTGGTGTCACAATGCATCCCATGCCCTTTTAGGCCACTTGGTGTTACAATGAATCATTTGAGTCTTGGCCTCTATGGTGTCATAATATTTCCATGATTTTATTGTGCCCCATGCATTCACAATTCATCCCTGGCCCTATTACAACCCCTGGTGTCACAATGGATCATTAGATTGTTAGCCTGCATTGGGTCACAATGGTTCCTTGCTTCTCTTAACCCCTGTGGTGTCACAATGCATTCCAAGACCTTTTAGGCCACTTGGTCTTACAATGAACCATTTGATTCTTGGCCTCCATGGTGTCATAATGGTTCCTTGCTTCTATAGGTCCCCATGCTGTCAGAGTTCATCCGTGGTCCTTTTGCGCCCCCTGATGTCAAAAGGGATTCTTAGATTGTTAGCCTGCATTGGGTCACAATGGATCCTTGCTTCTCTTAACACCTGTGGTGTCACAATGCATCCCATTCCCCTTTAGGCCACTTGATATCACAATGAATCATTTCATTTTTGGCCTCCATGGTGGCATAATTGTACCAGGATTTAATTGGGCCCCATGCTTTCACAATTCATCTCTGGCCCTTTTACGCCCATTGGTGTCACAAGGGACCTTTAGATTGTTACCCTGCATTTGGTCACAATGGTTCCTTGCTTCTCTTATCCTCTGTGGTGTCACAATGCATTCCATGCCATTTTAGGCCACTTGATGTCACAATGAATCATTTGATTCTTGGCCTCCATGGTGTCATAATGGTTCCTTGTTTCTATTGGCCCCCATGCTGTCACAATTCATCCCTGGCCCTTTTACGCCCCCTGGTGTCAAATGGGATCCTGGGATTATTAGCCTCCATTGGGTCACAATGGATCCTTGCTTCTCTTAACCTCTGTGGTGTCACAATGCATTCCATGCCATTTTAGGCCACTTGATGTCACAATGAATCATTTGATTCTTGGCCTCCATGGTGTCATAATGGTTCCTTGTTTCTATTGGCCCCCATGCTGTCACAATTCATCCCTGGCCCTTTTACACCCCCTGGTGTCAAATGGGATCCTGGGATTATTAGCCTCCATTGGGTCACAATGGATCCTTGCTTCTCTTAACCCCTGTGGTGTCACAATGCATCCCATGCCCTTTTAGGCCACTTGATGTCACAATGAATCATTTGATTCTTGGCCTCCATGGTGGCATAATAGATCCTTACTTCTTTTGGTCCCCGTGCTGTAACAATCCATCCCTGGCCATTTTTTGCCCCCTGGTGTCACAATGGATCATTAGATTGTTAGCCTGCATTGGGTCACAATGGTTCCTTGCTTCTCTTAACCTCTGTGGTGTCACAATGCATTCCAAGACCTTTTAGGCCACTTGGTCTTACAATGAACCATTTGATTCTTGGCCTCCATGGTGTCATAATGGTTCCTTGCTTCTGTAGGTCCCCATGCTGTCAGAGTTCATCCGTGGTCCTTTTGCGCCCCCTGGTATCAAAAGGGATTCTTAGATTGTTAGCCTGCATTGGGTCACAATGTTTCCTTGCTTCTCTTAACCTCTGTGGTGTCACAATGCATTCCATGCACATTTAGGCCACTTGGTCTTACAATGAACCATTTGATTCTTGGCCTCCATGGTGTCATAATGGTTCCTTGTTTCTATTGGCCCCCATGCTGTCACAATTCATCCCTGGCCCTTTTAGGCCCCCTGGTGTCAAATGGGATCCTGGGATTATTAGCCTCCATTGGGTCACAATGGATCCTTGCTTCTCTTAACCCCTGTGGTGTCACAATGCATCCCATGCCCTTTTAGGCCACTTGATGTCACAATGAATCATTTGATTCTTGGCCTCCATGGTGACATAATAGATCCTTGCTTCTATTGGTCCCCGTGCTGTAACAATTCATCCCTGGCCCTTTTTATACCCCCTGGTGCCACAAGGGATCATTAGATTGTTAGCCTGCATTGGGTCACAATGGATCCTTGCTTCTCTTAACCCCTGTGGTGTCACAATGCATCCCATGCCCTTTTAGGCCACTTGATGTCACAATGAATCATTTGATTCTTGGCCTCCATTGTGGCATAATAGATCCTTGCTTCTATTGTTCCCCGAGCTGTAACAATCCATCCCTGGCCATTTTAGGCCCCCTGGTGTCACAATGGATCATTAGATTGTTAGCCTGCATTGGGTCACAATGGTTCCTTGCTTCTCTTAACCCCTGTGGTGTCACAATGCATCCCATGCCCTTTTAGGCCACTTGGTGTTACAATGAATCATTTGATTCTTGGCCTCCATGGGGTCATAATATTTCCATGTTTTTATTGTGCCCCATGCTTTCACAATTCATCCCTGGCCCTATTACAACCCCTGGTGTCACAAGGGATCATTAGATTGTTAGCCTGCATTGGGTCACAATGGATCCTTGCTTCTCACCCCCTGTGGTGTCACAATGCATCCCATGCCCTTTTAGGCCACTTGATATTACAATGAATCATTTCATTTTTGGTCTCCATGGTGGCATAATTGTACCAGGTTTTAATTGGGCCCCATGTTTTCACAATTCATCCCTGCCCCTTTTAGGCCCATAGGTGTCACAAGGGATCATTAGATTGTTAGCCTCCATTGGGTCACAATGGATCCTTGCTTCTCTTAACCTCTGTGGTGTCACAATGCATTCCATGCCCTTTTAGGCCACTTGGTCTTATAATGAACCATTTGATTCTTGGCCTCCATGGTGTCATAATGGTTCCTTGTTTCTATTGGCCCCCATGCTGTCACAATTCATCCCTGGCCCTTTCTAAACACCCTGGTGCCACAAGGGATCATTAGATTGTTAGCCTGCATTGGGTCACAATGGTTCCTTGCTTCTCTTAACCCCTGTGGTGTCACAATGCATCCCATGCCCTTTTAGGCCACTTGATGTCACAATGAATCATTTGATTCTTGGCCTCCATGGTGATATAATAGATCCTTGCTTCTATTGGTCCTCATGCTGTAACAATTCATCCCTGGCCCTTTTTATACCCCCTGGTGCCACAAGGGATCATTAGATTGTTAGCCTGCATGGGGTCACAATGGATCCTTGCTTCTCTTAGCCCCTGTGGTGTCACAATGCATCCCATGCCCTTTTAGGCCACTTGGTGTTACAATGAATCATTTGATTCTTGGCCTCTATGGTGTCATAATATTTCCATGATTTTATTGTGCCCCATGCTTTCACAATTCATCCCTGGCCCTATTACAACGCCTGGTGCCACAAGGGATCATTAGATTATTAGCCTGCATTGGGTCACAATGGTTCCTTGCTTCTCTTAACCCCTGTGGTGTCACAATGCATCCCATACCCTTTTAGGCCACTTGATGTCACAATGAATCATTTGATTCTTGGCCTCCATGGTGGCATAATAGATCCTTGCTTCTATTGGTCCCCGTGCTGTAACAATCCATCCCTGGCCATTTTAGGCCCCCTGGTGTCACAAGGGATCTTTAGATTGTTAGCCTGCATTGGGTCACAATGGTTCCTTGCTTCTCTTAGCCCCTGTGGTGTCACAATGCATCCCATGCCCTTTTAGGCCACTTGGTGTTACAATGAATCATTTGAGTCTTGGCCTCTATTGTGTCATAATATTTCCATGATTTTATTGTGCCCCATGCTTTCACAATTCATCCCTGGCCCTATTAAAACCGCTGGTGTCACAATGGATCATTAGATTGTTAGCCTGCATTGGGTCACAATGGTTCCTTGCTTCTCTTAACCCCTGTGGTGTCACAATGCATTCCAGGACCTTTTAGGCCACTTGGTCTTACAATGCACCATTTGATTCTTGGCCTCCATGGTGTCATAATGGTTCCTTGCTTCTGTAGGTCCCCATGCTGTCAGAGTTCATCCGTGGTCCTTTTGCGCCCCCTGGTGTCAAAAGGGATTCTTAGATTGTTAGCCTGCATTGGGTCACAATGGTTCCTTGCTTCTCTTAACCTCTGTGGTGTCACAATGCATTCCATGCCCTTTTAGGCCACTTGGTCTTACAATGAACCATTTGATTCTTGGCCTCCATGGTGTCATAATGGTTCCTTGTTTCTATTGGCCCCCATGCTGTCACAATTCATCCCTGGCCCTTTTAGGCCCCCTGGTGTCAAATGGGATCCTGGGATTATTAGCCTCCATTGGGTCACAATGGATCCTTGCTTCTCTTAACCCCTGTGGTGTCACAATGCATCCCATGCCCTTTTAGGCCACTTGATGTCACAATGAATCATTTGATTCTTGGCCTCCATGGTGACATAATAGATCCTTGCTTCTATTGGTCCCCGTGCTGTAACAATTCATCCCTGGCCCTTTTTATACCCCCTGGTGCCACAAGGGATCATTAGATTGTTAGCCTGCATTGGGTCACAATGGTTCCTTGCTTCTCTTAACCCCTGTGGTGTCACAATGCATCCCATGCCCTTTTAGGCCACTTGGTGTTACAATGAATCATTTGATTCTTGGCCTCCATGGTGTCATAATATTTCCATGATTTTATTGTGCCCCATGCTTTCACATTTCATCCCTGGCCCTATTACAACGCCTGGTGCCACAAGGGATCATTAGATTATTAGCCTGCATTGGGTCACAATGGTTCCTTGCTTCTCTTAACCCCTGTGGTGTCACAATGCATCCCATGCCCTTTTAGGCCACTTGATGTCACAATGAATCATTTGATTCTTGGCCTCCATGGTGGCATAATAGATCCTTGCTTCTATTGGTCCCCGTGCTGTAACAATCCATCCCTGGCCATTTTAGGCCCCCTGGTGTCACAAGGGATCTTTAGATTGTTAGCCTGCATTCGGTCACAATGGTTCCTTGCTTCTCTTAACCCCTGTGGTGTCACAATGCATCCCATGCCCTTTTAGGCCACTTGGTGTTACAATGAATCATTTGAGTCTTGGCCTCTATGGTGTCATAATATTTCCATGATTTTATTGTGCCCCATGCATTCACAATTCATCCCTGGCCCTATTACAACCCCTGGTGTCACAATGGATCATTAGATTGTTAGCCTGCATTGGGTCACAATGGTTCCTTGCTTCTCTTAACCCCTGTGGTGTCACAATGCATTCCAAGACCTTTTAGGCCACTTGGTCTTACAATGAACCATTTGATTCTTGGCCTCCATGGTGTCATAATGGTTCCTTGCTTCTATAGGTCCCCATGCTGTCAGAGTTCATCCGTGGTCCTTTTGCGCCCCCTGATGTCAAAAGGGATTCTTAGATTGTTAGCCTGCATTGGGTCACAATGGATCCTTGCTTCTCTTAACACCTGTGGTGTCACAATGCATCCCATTCCCCTTTAGGCCACTTGATATCACAATGAATCATTTCATTTTTGGCCTCCATGGTGGCATAATTGTACCAGGATTTAATTGGGCCCCATGCTTTCACAATTCATCTCTGGCCCTTTTACGCCCATTGGTGTCACAAGGGACCTTTAGATTGTTACCCTGCATTTGGTCACAATGGTTCCTTGCTTCTCTTATCCTCTGTGGTGTCACAATGCATTCCATGCCATTTTAGGCCACTTGATGTCACAATGAATCATTTGATTCTTGGCCTCCATGGTGTCATAATGGTTCCTTGTTTCTATTGGCCCCCATGCTTTCACAATTCATCCCTGGCCCTTTTACGCCCCCTGGTGTCAAATGGGATCCTGGGATTATTAGCCTCCATTGGGTCACAATGGATCCTTGCTTCTCTTAACCTCTGTGGTGTCACAATGCATTCCATGCCATTTTAGGCCACTTGATGTCACAATGAATCATTTGATTCTTGGCCTCCATGGTGTCATAATGGTTCCTTGTTTCTATTGGCCCCCATGCTGTCACAATTCATCCCTGGCCCTTTTACACCCCCTGGTGTCAAATGGGATCCTGGGATTATTAGCCTCCATTGGGTCACAATGGATCCTTGCTTCTCTTAACCCCTGTGGTGTCACAATGCATCCCATGCCCTTTTAGGCCACTTGATGTCACAATGAATCATTTGATTCTTGGCCTCCATGGTGGCATAATAGATCCTTACTTCTTTTGGTCCCCGTGCTGTAACAATCCATCCCTGGCCATTTTTTGCCCCCTGGTGTCACAATGGATCATTAGATTGTTAGCCTGCATTGGGTCACAATGGTTCCTTGCTTCTCTTAACCTCTGTGGTGTCACAATGCATTCCAAGACCTTTTAGGCCACTTGGTCTTACAATGAACCATTTGATTCTTGGCCTCCATGGTGTCATAATGGTTCCTTGCTTCTGTAGGTCCCCATGCTGTCAGAGTTCATCCGTGGTCCTTTTGCGCCCCCTGGTATCAAAAGGGATTCTTAGATTGTTAGCCTGCATTGGGTCACAATGTTTCCTTGCTTCTCTTAACCTCTGTGGTGTCACAATGCATTCCATGCCCTTTTAGGCCACTTGGTCTTACAATGAACCATTTGATTCTTGGCCTCCATGGTGTCATAATGGTTCCTTGTTTCTATTGGCCCCCATGCTGTCACAATTCATCCCTGGCCCTTTTAGGCCCCCTGGTGTCAAATGGGATCCTGGGATTATTAGCCTCCATTGGGTCACAATGGATCCTTGCTTCTCTTAACCCCTGTGGTGTCACAATGCATCCCATGCCCTTTTAGGCCACTTGATGTCACAATGAATCATTTGATTCTTGGCCTCCATTGTGGCATAATAGATCCTTGCTTCTATTGGTCCCCGAGCTGTAACAATCCATCCCTGGCCATTTTAGGCCCCCTGGTGTCACAATGGATCATTAGATTGTTAGCCTGCATTGGGTCACAATGGTTCCTTGCTTCTCTTAACCCCTGTGGTGTCACAATGCATCCCATGCCCTTTTAGGCCACTTGGTGTTACAATGAATCATTTGAGCCTTGGCCTCTATTGTGTCATAATATTTCCATGTTTTTATTGTGCCCCATGCTTTCACAATTCATCCCTGGCCCTATTACAACCCCTGGTGTCACAAGGGATCATTAGATTGTTAGCCTGCATTGGGTCACAATGGATCCTTGCTTCTCACCCCCTGTGGTGTCACAATGCATCCCATGCCCTTTTAGGCCACTTGATATTACAATGAATCATTTCATTTTTGGTCTCCATGGTGGCATAATTGTACCAGGTTTTAATTGGGCCCCATGTTTTCACAATTCATCCCTGCCCCTTTTAGGCCCATAGGTGTCACAAGGGATCATTGGATTGTTAGCCTCCATTGGGTCACAATGGATCCATGCTTCTCTTAACCTCTGTGGTGTCACAATGCATTCCAAGACCTTTTAGGCCACTTGGTCTTATAATGAACCATTTGATTCTTGGCCTCCATGGTGTCATAATGGTTCCTTGTTTCTATTGGCCCCCATGCTGTCACAATTCATCCCTGGCCCTTTCTAAACACCCTGGTGCCACAAGGGATCATTAGATTGTTAGCCTGCATTGGATCACAATGGTTCCTTGCTTCTCTTAACCCCTGTGGTGTCACAATGCATCCCATGCCCTTTTAGGCCACTTGATGTCACAATGAATCATTTGATTCTTGGCCTCCATGGTGATATAATAGATCCTTGCTTCTATTGGTCCTCATGCTGTAACAATTCATCCCTGGCCCTTTTTATACCCCCTGGTGCCACAAGGGATCATTAGATTGTTAGCCTGCATGGGGTCACAATGGATCCTTGCTTCTCTTAGCCCCTGTGGTGTCACAATGCATCCCATGCCCTTTTAGGCCACTTGGTGTTACAATGAATCATTTGATTCTTGGCCTCTATGGTGTCATAATATTTCCATGATTTTATTGTGCCCCATGCTTTCACAATTCATCCCTGGCCCTATTACAACGCCTGGTGCCACAAGGGATCATTAGATTATTAGCCTGCATTGGGTCACAATGGTTCCTTGCTTCTCTTAACCCCTGTGGTGTCACAATGCATCCCATACCCTTTTAGGCCACTTGATGTCACAATGAATCATTTGATTCTTGGCCTCCATGGTGGCATAATAGATCCTTGCTTCTATTGGTCCCCGTGCTGTAACAATCCATCCCTGGCCATTTTAGGCCCCCAGGTGTCTCAAGGGATCATTAGATTGTTAGCCTGCATTGGGTCACAATGATTCCTTGCTTCTCTTAGCCCCTGTGGTGTCACAATGCATCCCATGCCCTTTTAGGCCACTTGGTGTTACAATGAATCATTTGAGTCTTGGCCTCTATTGTGTCATAATATTTCCATGTTTTTATTGTGCCCCATGCTTTCACAATCCATCCCTGGCCCTTTTTATATCCCCTGGTGCCAGAAGGGATCATTAGATTATTAGCCTGCATTGGGTCACAATGGTTCCTTGCTTCTCTTAACCTCTGTGGTGTCACAATGCATTCCAAGACCTTTTAGGCCACTTGGTCTTACAATGAACCATTTGATTCTTGGCCTCCATGGTGTCATAATGGTTCCTTGCTTCTGTAGGTCCCCATTCTGTCAGAGTTCATCCGTGGTCCTTTTGCGCCCCCTGGTATCAAAAGGGATTCTTAGATTGTTAGCCTGCATTGGGTCACAATGGTTCCTTGCTTCTCTTAACCTCTGTGGTGTCACAATGCATTCCATGCACTTTTAGGCCACTTGGTCTTACAATGAACCATTTGATTCTTGGCCTCCATGGTGTCATAATGGTTCCTTGTTTCTATTGGCCCCCATGCTGTCACAATTCATCCCTGGCCCTTTTAGGCCCCCTGGTGTCAAATGGGATCCTGGGATTATTAGCCTCCATTGGGTCACAATGGATCCTTGCTTCTCTTAACCCCTGTGGTGTCACAATGCATCCCATGCCCTTTTAGGCCACTTGATGTCACAATGAATCATTTGATTCTTGGCCTCCATGGTGACATAATAGATCCTTGCTTCTATTGGTCCCCGTGCTGTAACAATTCATCCCTGGCCCTTTTTATACCCCCTGGTGCCACAAGGGATCATTAGATTGTTAGCCTGCATTGGGTCACAATGGATCCTTGCTTCTCTTAACCCCTGTGGTGTCACAATGCATCCCATGCCCTTTTAGGCCACTTGATGTCACAATGAATCATTTGATTCTTGGCCTCCATTGTGGCATAATAGATCCTTGCTTCTATTGGTCCCCGAGCTGTAACAATCCATCCCTGGCCATTTTAGGCCCCCTGGTGTCACAATGGATCATTAGATTGTTAGCCTGCATTGGGTCACAATGGTTCCTTGCTTCTCTTAACCCCTGTGGTGTCACAATGCATCCCATGCCCTTTTAGGCCACTTGGTGTTACAATGAATCATTTGAGCCTTGGCCTCTATTGTGTCATAATATTTCCATGTTTTTATTGTGCCCCATGCTTTCACAATTCATCCCTGGCCCTATTACAACCCCTGGTGTCACAAGGGATCATTAGATTGTTAGCCTGCATTGGGTCACAATGGATCCTTGCTTCTCTTAACCCCTGTGGTGTCACAATGCATTCCAAGACCTTTTAGGCCACTTGATATTACAATGAATCATTTCATTTTTGGTCTCCATGGTGGCATAATTGTACCAGGTTTTAATTGGGCCCCATGTTTTCACAATTCATCCCTGCCCCTTTTAGGCCCATAGGTGTCACAAGGGATCATTAGATTGTTAGCCTCCATTGGGTCACAATGGATCCTTGCTTCTCTTAACCTCTGTGGTGTCACAATGCATTCCAAGACCTTTTAGGCCACTTGGTCTTATAATGAACCATTTGATTCTTGGCCTCCATGGTGTCATAATGGTTCCTTGTTTCTATTGGCCCCCATGCTGTCACAATTCATCCCTGGCCCTTTCTAAACACCCTGGTGCCACAAGGGATCATTAGATTGTTAGCCTGCATTGGATCACAATGGTTCCTTGCTTCTCTTAACCCCTGTGGTGTCACAATGCATCCCATGCCCTTTTAGGCCACTTGATGTCACAATGAATCATTTGATTCTTGGCCTCCATGGTGATATAATAGATCCTTGCTTCTATTGGTCCTCATGCTGTAACAATTCATCCCTGGCCCTTTTTATACCCCCTGGTGCCACAAGGGATCATTAGATTGTTAGCCTGCATGGGGTCACAATGGATCCTTGCTTCTCTTAGCCCCTGTGGTGTCACAATGCATCCCATGCCCTTTTAGGCCACTTGGTGTTACAATGAATCATTTGATTCTTGGCCTCTATGGTGTCATAATATTTCCATGATTTTATTGTGCCCCATGCTTTCACAATTCATCCCTGGCCCTATTACAACGCCTGGTGCCACAAGGGATCATTAGATTATTAGCCTGCATTGGGTCACAATGGTTCCTTGCTTGTCTTAACCCCTGTGGTGTCACAATGCATCCCATACACTTTTAGGCCACTTGATGTCACAATGAATCATTTGATTCTTGGCCTCCATGGTGGCATAATAGATCCTTGCTTCTATTGGTCCCCGTGCTGTAACAATCCATCCCTGGCCATTTTAGGCCCCCTGGTGTCACAAGGGATCTTTAGATTGTTAGCCTGCATTGGGTCACAATGGTTCCTTGCTTCTCTTAGCCCCTGTGGTGTCACAATGCATCCCATGCCCTTTTATGCCACTTGGTGATACAATGAATAATTTGAGTCTTGGCCTCTATTGTGTCATAATATTTCCATGATTTTATTGTGCCCCATGCTTTCACAATTCATCCCTGGCCCTATTGCAACCCCTGGTGTCACAATGGATCATTAGATTGTTAGCCTGCATTGGGTCACAATGGTTCCTTGCTTCTCTTAACCCCTGTGGTGTCACAATGCATCCCATGCCCTTTTAGGCCACTTGGTCTTACAATGAACCATTTGATTCTTGGCCTCCATGGTGTCATAATGGTTCCTTGTTTCTATTGGCCCCCATGCTGTCACAATTCATCCCTGGCCCTTTTAGGCCCCCTGGTGTCAAATGGGATCCTGGGATTATTAGCCTCCATTGGGTCACAATGGATCCTTGCTTCTCTTAACCCCTGTGGTGTCACAATGCATCCCATGCCCTTTTAGGCCACTTGATGTCACAATGAATCATTTGATTCTTGGCCTCCATGGTGACATAATAGATCCTTGCTTCTATTGGTCCCCGTGCTGTAACAATTCATCCCTGGCCCTTTTTATACACCCTGGTGCCACAAGGGATCATTAGATTGTTAGCCTGCATTGGGTCACAATGGTTCCTTGCTTCTCTTAACCCCTGTGGTGTCACAATGCATCCCATGCCCTTTTAGGCCACTTGGTGTTACAATGAATCATTTGATTCTTGGCCTCTATGGTGTCATAATATTTCCATGATTTTATTGTGCCCCATGCTTTCACAATTCATCCCTGGCCCTATTACAACGCCTGGTGCCACAAGGGATCATTAGATTATTAGCCTGCATTGGGTCACAATGGTTCCTTGCTTCTCTTAACCCCTGTGGTGTCACAATGCATCCCATACCCTTTTAGGCCACTTGATGTCACAATGAATCATTTGATTCTTGGCCTCCATGGTGGCATAATAGATCCTTGCTTCTATTGGTCCCCGTGCTGTAACAATCCATCCCTGGCCATTTTAGGCCCCCTGGTGTCACAAGGGATCTTTAGATTGTTAGCCTGCATTGGGTCACAATGGTTCCTTGCTTCTCTTAACCCCTGTGGTGTCACAATGCATCCCATGCCCTTTTAGGCCACTTGGTGTTACAATGAATCATTTGAGTCTTGGCCTCTATGGTGTCATAATATTTCCATGATTTTATTGTGCCCCATGCATTCACAATTCATCCCTGGCCCTATTACAACCCCTGGTGTCACAATGGATCATTAGATTGTTAGCCTGCATTGGGTCACAATGGTTCCTTGCTTCTCTTAACCCCTGTGGTGTCACAATGCATTCCAAGACCTTTTAGGCCACTTGGTCTTACAATGAACCATTTGATTCTTGGCCTCCATGGTGTCATAATGGTTCCTTGCTTCTATAGGTCCCCATGCTGTCAGAGTTCATCCGTGGTCCTTTTGCGCCCCCTGGTGTCAAAAGGGATTCTTAGATTGTTAGCCTGCATTGGGTCACAATGGATCCTTGCTTCTCACCCCCTGTGGTGTCACAATGCATCCCATGCCCTTTTAGGCCACTTGATATCACAATGAATCATTTCATTTTTGGCCTCCATGGTGGCATAATTGTACCAGGATTTAATTGGGCCCCATGCTTTCACAATTCATCTCTGGCCCTTTTACGCCCATTGGTGTCACAAGGGACCTTTAGATTGTTACCCTGCATTTGGTCACAATGGTTCCTTGCTTCTCTTATCCTCTGTGGTGTCACAATGCATTCCATGCCATTTTAGGCCACTTGATGTCACAATGAATCATTTGATTCTTGGCCTCCATGGTGTCATAATGGTTCCTTGTTTCTATTGGCCCCCATGCTTTCACAATTCATCCCTGGCCCTTTTACGCCCCCTGGTGTCAAATGGGATCCTGGGATTATTAGCCTCCATTGGGTCACAATGGATCCTTGCTTCTCTTAACCTCTGTGGTGTCACAATGCATTCCATGCCATTTTAGGCCACTTGATGTCACAATGAATCATTTGATTCTTGGCCTCCATGGTGTCATAATGGTTCCTTGTTTCTATTGGCCCCCATGCTGTCACAATTCATCCCTGGCCCTTTTAGGCCCCCTGGTGTCAAATGGGATCCTGGGATTATTAGCCTCCATTGGGTCACAATGGATCCTTGCTTCTCTTAACCCCTGTGGTGTCACAATGCATCCCATGCCCTTTTAGGCCACTTGATGTCACAATGAATCATTTGATTCTTGGCCTCCATGGTGGCATAATAGATCCTAACTTCTTTTGGTCCCCGTGCTGTAACAATCCATCCCTGGCCATTTTTTGCCCCCTGGTGTCACAATGGATCATTAGATTGTTAGCCTGCATTGGGTCACAATGGTTCCTTGCTTCTCTTAACCTCTGTGGTGTCACAATGCATTCCAAGACCTTTTAGGCCACTTGGTCTTACAATGAACCATTTGATTCTTGGCCTCCATGGTGTCATAATGGTTCCTTGCTTCTGTAGGTCCCCATGCTGTCAGAGTTCATCCGTGGTCCTTTTGCGCCCCCTGGTATCAAAAGGGATTCTTAGATTGTTAGCCTGCATTGGGTCACAATGTTTCCTTGCTTCTCTTAACCTCTGTGGTGTCACAATGCATTCCATGCACATTTAGGCCACTTGGTCTTACAATGAACCATTTGATTCTTGGCCTCCATGGTGTCATAATGGTTCCTTGTTTCTATTGGCCCCCATGCTGTCACAATTCATCCCTGGCCCTTTTAGGCCCCCTGGTGTCAAATGGGATCCTGGGATTATTAGCCTCCATTGGGTCACAATGGATCCTTGCTTCTCTTAACCCCTGTGGTGTCACAATGCATCCCATGCCCTTTTAGGCCACTTGATGTCACAATGAATCATTTGATTCTTGGCCTCCATGGTGACATAATAGATCCTTGCTTCTATTGGTCCCCGTGCTGTAACAATTCATCCCTGGCCCTTTTTATACCCCCTGGTGCCACAACGGATCATTAGATTGTTAGCCTGCATTGGGTCACAATGGATCCTTGCTTCTCTTAACCCCTGTGGTGTCACAATGCATCCCATGCCCTTTTAGGCCACTTGATGTCACAATGAATCATTTGATTCTTGGCCTCCATTGTGGCATAATAGATCCTTGCTTCTATTGGTCCCCGAGCTGTAACAATCCATCCCTGGCCATTTTAGGCCCCCTGGTGTCACAATGGATCATTAGATTGTTAGCCTGCATTGGGTCACAATGGTTCCTTGCTTCTCTTAACCCCTGTGGTGTCACAATGCATCCCATGCTCTTTTAGGCCACTTGGTGTTA
Organism: Cinclus cinclus; assembly: GCF_963662255.1. Classification (NCBI taxonomy): domain Eukaryota; kingdom Metazoa; phylum Chordata; class Aves; order Passeriformes; family Cinclidae; genus Cinclus; species Cinclus cinclus. The sequence continues at coordinate 533,217 of NW_026912129.1, forward strand.
CAATGAATCATTTGAGCCTTGGCCTCTATTGTGTCATAATATTTCCATGTTTTTATTGTGCCCCATGCTTTCACAATTCATCCCTGGCCCTATTACAACCCCTGGTGTCACAAGGGATCATTAGATTGTTAGCCTGCATTGGGTCACAATGGATCCTTGCTTCTCACCCCCTGTGGTGTCACAATGCATCCCATGCCCTTTTAGGCCACTTGATATTACAATGAATCATTTCATTTTTGGTCTCCATGGTGGCATAATTGTACCAGGTTTTAATTGGGCCCCATGTTTTCACAATTCATCCCTGCCCCTTTTAGGCCCATAGGTGTCACAAGGGATCATTGGATTGTTAGCCTCCATTGGGTCACAATGGATCCATGCTTCTCTTAACCTCTGTGGTGTCACAATGCATTCCAAGACCTTTTAGGCCACTTGGTCTTATAATGAACCATTTGATTCTTGGCCTCCATGGTGTCATAATGGTTCCTTGTTTCTATTGGCCCCCATGCTGTCACAATTCATCCCTGGCCCTTTCTAAACACCCTGGTGCCACAAGGGATCATTAGATTGTTAGCCTGCATTGGATCACAATGGTTCCTTGCTTCTCTTAACCCCTGTGGTGTCACAATGCATCCCATGCCCTTTTAGGCCACTTGATGTCACAATGAATCATTTGATTCTTGGCCTCCATGGTGATATAATAGATCCTTGCTTCTATTGGTCCTCATGCTGTAACAATTCATCCCTGGCCCTTTTTATACCCCCTGGTGCCACAAGGGATCATTAGATTGTTAGCCTGCATGGGGTCACAATGGATCCTTGCTTCTCTTAGCCCCTGTGGTGTCACAATGCATCCCATGCCCTTTTAGGCCACTTGGTGTTACAATGAATCATTTGATTCTTGGCCTCTATGGTGTCATAATATTTCCATGATTTTATTGTGCCCCATGCTTTCACAATTCATCCCTGGCCCTATTACAACGCCTGGTGCCACAAGGGATCATTAGATTATTAGCCTGCATTGGGTCACAATGGTTCCTTGCTTCTCTTAACCCCTGTGGTGTCACAATGCATCCCATACACTTTTAGGCCACTTGATGTCACAATGAATCATTTGATTCTTGGCCTCCATGGTGGCATAATAGATCCTTGCTTCTATTGGTCCCCGTGCTGTAACAATCCATCCCTGGCCATTTTAGGCCCCCTGGTGTCACAATGGATCATTAGATTGTTAGCCTGCATTGGGTCACAATGGTTCCTTGCTTCTCTTAGCCCCTGTGGTGTCACAATGCATCCCATGCCCTTTTAGGCCACTTGGTGTTACAATGAATCATTTGAGCCTTGGCCTCTATTGTGTCATAATATTTCCATGTTTTTATTGTGCCCCATGCTTTCACAATTCATCCCTGGCCCTATTACAACCCCTGGTGTCACAAGGGATCATTAGATTGTTAGCCTGCATTGGGTCACAATGGATCCTTGCTTCTCACCCCCTGTGGTGTCACAATGCATCCCATGCCCTTTTAGGCCACTTGATATTACAATGAATCATTTCATTTTTGGTCTCCATGGTGGCATAATTGTACCAGGTTTTAATTGGGCCCCATGTTTTCACAATTCATCCCTGCCCCTTTTAGGCCCATAGGTGTCACAAGGGATCATTGGATTGTTAGCCTCCATTGGGTCACAATGGATCCATGCTTCTCTTAACCTCTGTGGTGTCACAATGCATTCCAAGACCTTTTAGGCCACTTGGTCTTATAATGAACCATTTGATTCTTGGCCTCCATGGTGTCATAATGGTTCCTTGTTTCTATTGGCCCCCATGCTGTTACAATTCATCCCTGGCCCTTTCTAAACACCCTGGTGCCACAAGGGATCATTAGATTGTTAGCCTGCATTGGATCACAATGGTTCCTTGCTTCTCTTAACCCCTGTGGTGTCACAATGCATCCCATGCCCTTTTAGGCCACTTGATGTCACAATGAATCATTTGATTCTTGGCCTCCATGGTGATATAATAGATCCTTGCTTCTATTGGTCCTCATGCTGTAACAATTCATCCCTGGCCCTTTTTATACCCCCTGGTGCCACAAGGGATCATTAGATTGTTAGCCTGCATGGGGTCACAATGGATCCTTGCTTCTCTTAGCCCCTGTGGTGTCACAATGCATCCCATGCCCTTTTAGGCCACTTGGTGTTACAATGAATCATTTGATTCTTGGCCTCTATGGTGTCATAATATTTCCATGATTTTATTGTGCCCCATGCTTTCACAATTCATCCCTGGCCCTATTACAACGCCTGGTGCCACAAGGGATCATTAGATTATTAGCCTGCATTGGGTCACAATGGTTCCTTGCTTCTCTTAACCCCTGTGGTGTCACAATGCATCCCATACCCTTTTAGGCCACTTGATGTCACAATGAATCATTTGATTCTTGGCCTCCATGGTGGCATAATAGATCCTTGCTTCTATTGGTCCCCGTGCTGTAACAATCCATCCCTGGCCATTTTAGGCCCCCTGGTGTCACAATGGATCATTAGATTGTTAGCCTGCATTGGGTCACAATGGTTCCTTGCTTCTCTTAGCCCCTGTGGTGTCACAATGCATCCCATGCCCTTTTAGGCCACTTGGTGTTACAATGAATCATTTGAGTCTTGGCCTCTATTGTGTCATAATATTTCCATGATTTTATTGTGCCCCATGCTTTCACAATTCATCCCTGGCCCTATTGCAACCCCTGGTGTCACAATGGATCATTAGATTGTTAGCCTGCATTGGGTCACAATGGTTCCTTGCTTCTCTTAACCCCTGTGGTGTCACAATGCATTCCAGGACCTTTTAGGCCACTTGGTCTTACAATGCACCATTTGATTCTTGGCCTCCATGGTGTCATAATGGTTCCTTGCTTCTGTAGGTCCCCATGCTGTCAGAGTTCATCCGTGGTCCTTTTGCGCCCCCTGGTGTCAAAAGGGATTCTTAGATTGTTAGCCTGCATTGGGTCACAATGGATCCTTGCTTCTCTTAACACCTGTGGTGTCACAATGCATCCCATTCCCTTTTAGGCCACTTGATATCACAATGAATCATTTCATTTTTGGCCTCCATGGTGGCATAATTGTACCAGGATTTAATTGGGCCCCATGCTTTCACAATTCATCTCTGGCCCTTTTACGCCCATTGGTGTCACAAGGGACCTTTAGATTGTTACCCTGCATTTGGTCACAATGGTTCCTTGCTTCTCTTATCCTCTGTGGTGTCACAATGCATTCCATGCCATTTTAGGCCACTTGATGTCACAATGAATCATTTGATTCTTGGCCTCCATGGTGTCATAATGGTTCCTTGTTTCTATTGGCCCCCATGCTTTCACAATTCATCCCTGGCCCTTTTACGCCCCCTGGTGTCAAATGGGATCCTGGGATTATTAGCCTCCATTGGGTCACAATGGATCCTTGCTTCTCTTAACCTCTGTGGTGTCACAATGCATTCCATGCCATTTTAGGCCACTTGATGTCACAATGAATCATTTGATTCTTGGCCTCCATGGTGTCATAATGGTTCCTTGTTTCTATTGGCCCCCATGCTGTCACAATTCATCCCTGGCCCTTTTACGCCCCCTGGTGTCAAATGGGATCCTGGGATTATTAGCCTCCATTGGGTCACAATGGATCCTTGCTTCTCTTAACCCCTGTGGTGTCACAATGCATCCCATGCCCTTTTAGGCCACTTGATGTCACAATGAATCATTTGATTCTTGGCCTCCATGGTGGCATAATAGATCCTTACTTCTTTTGGTCCCCGTGCTGTAACAATCCATCCCTGGCCATTTTTTGCCCCCTGGTGTCACAATGGATCATTAGATTGTTAGCCTGCATTGGGTCACAATGGTTCCTTGCTTCTCTTAACCTCTGTGGTGTCACAATGCATTCCAAGACCTTTTAGGCCACTTGGTCTTACAATGAACCATTTGATTCTTGGCCTCCATGGTGTCATAATGGTTCCTTGCTTCTGTAGGTCCCCATGCTGTCAGAGTTCATCCGTGGTCCTTTTGCGCCCCCTGGTATCAAAAGGGATTCTTAGATTGTTAGCCTGCATTGGGTCACAATGTTTCCTTGCTTCTCTTAACCTCTGTGGTGTCACAATGCATTCCATGCACATTTAGGCCACTTGGTCTTACAATGAACCATTTGATTCTTGGCCTCCATGGTGTCATAATGGTTCCTTGTTTCTATTGGCCCCCATGCTGTCACAATTCATCCCTGGCCCTTTTAGGCCCCCTGGTGTCAAATGGGATCCTGGGATTATTAGCCTCCATTGGGTCACAATGGATCCTTGCTTCTCTTAACCCCTGTGGTGTCACAATGCATCCCATGCCCTTTTAGGCCACTTGATGTCACAATGAATCATTTGATTCTTGGCCTCCATGGTGACATAATAGATCCTTGCTTCTATTGGTCCCCGTGCTGTAACAATTCATCCCTGGCCCTTTTTATACCCCCTGGTGCCACAAGGGATCATTAGATTATTAGCCTGCATTGGGTCACAATGGTTCCTTGCTTCTCTTAACCCCTGTGGTGTCACAATGCATCCCATACACTTTTAGGCCACTTGATGTCACAATGAATCATTTGATTCTTGGCCTCCATGGTGGCATAATAGATCCTTGCTTCTATTGGTCCCCGTGCTGTAACAATCCATCCCTGGCCATTTTAGGCCCCCTGGTGTCACAATGGATCATTAGATTGTTAGCCTGCATTGGGTCACAATGGTTCCTTGCTTCTCTTAGCCCCTGTGGTGTCACAATGCATCCCATGCCCTTTTAGGCCACTTGGTGTTACAATGAATCATTTGAGCCTTGGCCTCTATTGTGTCATAATATTTCCATGTTTTTATTGTGCCCCATGCTTTCACAATTCATCCCTGGCCCTATTACAACCCCTGGTGTCACAAGGGATCATTAGATTGTTAGCCTGCATTGGGTCACAATGGATCCTTGCTTCTCACCCCCTGTGGTGTCACAATGCATCCCATGCCCTTTTAGGCCACTTGATATTACAATGAATCATTTCATTTTTGGTCTCCATGGTGGCATAATTGTACCAGGTTTTAATTGGGCCCCATGTTTTCACAATTCATCCCTGCCCCTTTTAGGCCCATAGGTGTCACAAGGGATCATTGGATTGTTAGCCTCCATTGGGTCACAATGGATCCATGCTTCTCTTAACCTCTGTGGTGTCACAATGCATTCCAAGACCTTTTAGGCCACTTGGTCTTATAATGAACCATTTGATTCTTGGCCTCCATGGTGTCATAATGGTTCCTTGTTTCTATTGGCCCCCATGCTGTTACAATTCATCCCTGGCCCTTTCTAAACACCCTGGTGCCACAAGGGATCATTAGATTGTTAGCCTGCATTGGATCACAATGGTTCCTTGCTTCTCTTAACCCCTGTGGTGTCACAATGCATCCCATGCCCTTTTAGGCCACTTGATGTCACAATGAATCATTTGATTCTTGGCCTCCATGGTGATATAATAGATCCTTGCTTCTATTGGTCCTCATGCTGTAACAATTCATCCCTGGCCCTTTTTATACCCCCTGGTGCCACAAGGGATCATTAGATTGTTAGCCTGCATGGGGTCACAATGGATCCTTGCTTCTCTTAGCCCCTGTGGTGTCACAATGCATCCCATGCCCTTTTAGGCCACTTGGTGTTACAATGAATCATTTGATTCTTGGCCTCTATGGTGTCATAATATTTCCATGATTTTATTGTGCCCCATGCTTTCACAATTCATCCCTGGCCCTATTACAACGCCTGGTGCCACAAGGGATCATTAGATTATTAGCCTGCATTGGGTCACAATGGTTCCTTGCTTCTCTTAACCCCTGTGGTGTCACAATGCATCCCATACCCTTTTAGGCCACTTGATGTCACAATGAATCATTTGATTCTTGGCCTCCATGGTGGCATAATAGATCCTTGCTTCTATTGGTCCCCGTGCTGTAACAATCCATCCCTGGCCATTTTAGGCCCCCTGGTGTCACAATGGATCATTAGATTGTTAGCCTGCATTGGGTCACAATGGTTCCTTGCTTCTCTTAGCCCCTGTGGTGTCACAATGCATCCCATGCCCTTTTAGGCCACTTGGTGTTACAATGAATCATTTGAGTCTTGGCCTCTATTGTGTCATAATATTTCCATGATTTTATTGTGCCCCATGCTTTCACAATTCATCCCTGGCCCTATTGCAACCCCTGGTGTCACAATGGATCATTAGATTGTTAGCCTGCATTGGGTCACAATGGTTCCTTGCTTCTCTTAACCCCTGTGGTGTCACAATGCATTCCAGGACCTTTTAGGCCACTTGGTCTTACAATGCACCATTTGATTCTTGGCCTCCATGGTGTCATAATGGTTCCTTGCTTCTGTAGGTCCCCATGCTGTCAGAGTTCATCCGTGGTCCTTTTGCGCCCCCTGGTGTCAAAAGGGATTCTTAGATTGTTAGCCTGCATTGGGTCACAATGGATCCTTGCTTCTCTTAACACCTGTGGTGTCACAATGCATCCCATTCCCTTTTAGGCCACTTGATATCACAATGAATCATTTCATTTTTGGCCTCCATGGTGGCATAATTGTACCAGGATTTAATTGGGCCCCATGCTTTCACAATTCATCTCTGGCCCTTTTACGCCCATTGGTGTCACAAGGGACCTTTAGATTGTTACCCTGCATTTGGTCACAATGGTTCCTTGCTTCTCTTATCCTCTGTGGTGTCACAATGCATTCCATGCCATTTTAGGCCACTTGATGTCACAATGAATCATTTGATTCTTGGCCTCCATGGTGTCATAATGGTTCCTTGTTTCTATTGGCCCCCATGCTTTCACAATTCATCCCTGGCCCTTTTACGCCCCCTGGTGTCAAATGGGATCCTGGGATTATTAGCCTCCATTGGGTCACAATGGATCCTTGCTTCTCTTAACCTCTGTGGTGTCACAATGCATTCCATGCCATTTTAGGCCACTTGATGTCACAATGAATCATTTGATTCTTGGCCTCCATGGTGTCATAATGGTTCCTTGTTTCTATTGGCCCCCATGCTGTCACAATTCATCCCTGGCCCTTTTAGGCCCCCTGGTGTCAAATGGGATCCTGGGATTATTAGCCTCCATTGGGTCACAATGGATCCTTGCTTCTCTTAACCCCTGTGGTGTCACAATGCATCCCATGCCCTTTTAGGCCACTTGATGTCACAATGAATCATTTGATTCTTGGCCTCCATGGTGGCATAATAGATCCTTACTTCTTTTGGTCCCCGTGCTGTAACAATCCATCCCTGGCCATTTTTTGCCCCCTGGTGTCACAATGGATCATTAGATTGTTAGCCTGCATTGGGTCACAATGGTTCCTTGCTTCTCTTAACCTCTGTGGTGTCACAATGCATTCCAAGACCTTTTAGGCCACTTGGTCTTACAATGAACCATTTGATTCTTGGCCTCCATGGTGTCATAATGGTTCCTTGCTTCTGTAGGTCCCCATGCTGTCAGAGTTCATCCGTGGTCCTTTTGCGCCCCCTGGTATCAAAAGGGATTCTTAGATTGTTAGCCTGCATTGGGTCACAATGTTTCCTTGCTTCTCTTAACCTCTGTGGTGTCACAATGCATTCCATGCACATTTAGGCCACTTGGTCTTACAATGAACCATTTGATTCTTGGCCTCCATGGTGTCATAATGGTTCCTTGTTTCTATTGGCCCCCATGCTGTCACAATTCATCCCTGGCCCTTTTAGGCCCCCTGGTGTCAAATGGGATCCTGGGATTATTAGCCTCCATTGGGTCACAATGGATCCTTGCTTCTCTTAACCCCTGTGGTGTCACAATGCATCCCATGCCCTTTTAGGCCACTTGATGTCACAATGAATCATTTGATTCTTGGCCTCCATGGTGACATAATAGATCCTTGCTTCTATTGGTCCCCGTGCTGTAACAATTCATCCCTGGCCCTTTTTATACCCCCTGGTGCCACAAGGGATCATTAGATTGTTAGCCTGCATTGGGTCACAATGGATCCTTGCTTCTCTTAACCCCTGTGGTGTCACAATGCATCCCATGCCCTTTTAGGCCACTTGATGTCACAATGAATCATTTGATTCTTGGCCTCCATTGTGGCATAATAGATCCTTGCTTCTATTGGTCCCCGAGCTGTAACAATCCATCCCTGGCCATTTTAGGCCCCCTGGTGTCACAATGGATCATTAGATTGTTAGCCTGCATTGGGTCACAATGGTTCCTTGCTTCTCTTAACCCCTGTGGTGTCACAATGCATCCCATGCCCTTTTAGGCCACTTGGTGTTACAATGAATCATTTGAGCCTTGGCCTCTATTGTGTCATAATATTTCCATGTTTTTATTGTGCCCCATGCTTTCACAATTCATCCCTGGCCCTATTACAACCCCTGGTGTCACAAGGGATCATTAGATTGTTAGCCTGCATTGGGTCACAATGGATCCTTGCTTCTCACCCCCTGTGGTGTCACAATGCATCCCATGCCCTTTTAGGCCACTTGATATTACAATGAATCATTTCATTTTTGGTCTCCATGGTGGCATAATTGTACCAGGTTTTAATTGGGCCCCATGTTTTCACAATTCATCCCTGCCCCTTTTAGGCCCATAGGTGTCACAAGGGATCATTGGATTGTTAGCCTCCATTGGGTCACAATGGATCCATGCTTCTCTTAACCTCTGTGGTGTCACAATGCATTCCAAGACCCTTTAGGCCACTTGGTCTTATAATGAACCATTTGATTCTTGGCCTCCATGGTGTCATAATGGTTCCTTGTTTCTATTGGCCCCCATGCTGTCACAATTCATCCCTGGCCCTTTCTAAACACCCTGGTGCCACAAGGGATCATTAGATTGTTAGCCTGCATTGGATCACAATGGTTCCTTGCTTCTCTTAACCCCTGTGGTGTCACAATGCATCCCATGCCCTTTTAGGCCACTTGATGTCACAATGAATCATTTGATTCTTGGCCTCCATGGTGATATAATAGATCCTTGCTTCTATTGGTCCTCATGCTGTAACAATTCATCCCTGGCCCTTTTTATACCCCCTGGTGCCACAAGGGATCATTAGATTGTTAGCCTGCATGGGGTCACAATGGATCCTTGCTTCTCTTAGCCCCTGTGGTGTCACAATGCATCCCATGCCCTTTTAGGCCACTTGGTGTTACAATGAATCATTTGATTCTTGGCCTCTATGGTGTCATAATATTTCCATGATTTTATTGTGCCCCATGCTTTCACAATTCATCCCTGGCCCTATTACAACGCCTGGTGCCACAAGGGATCATTAGATTATTAGCCTGCATTGGGTCACAATGGTTCCTTGCTTCTCTTAACCCCTGTGGTGTCACAATGCATCCCATACCCTTTTAGGCCACTTGATGTCACAATGAATCATTTGATTCTTGGCCTCCATGGTGGCATAATAGATCCTTGCTTCTATTGGTCCCCGTGCTGTAACAATCCATCCCTGGCCATTTTAGGCCCCCTGGTGTCACAATGGATCATTAGATTGTTAGCCTGCATTGGGTCACAATGGTTCCTTGCTTCTCTTAGCCCCTGTGGTGTCACAATGCATCCCATGCCCTTTTAGGCCACTTGGTGTTACAATGAATCATTTGAGTCTTGGCCTCTATTGTGTCATAATATTTCCATGATTTTATTGTGCCCCATGCTTTCACAATTCATCCCTGGCCCTATTGCAACCCCTGGTGTCACAATGGATCATTAGATTGTTAGCCTGCATTGGGTCACAATGGTTCCTTGCTTCTCTTAACCCCTGTGGTGTCACAATGCATTCCAGGACCTTTTAGGCCACTTGGTCTTACAATGCACCATTTGATTCTTGGCCTCCATGGTGTCATAATGGTTCCTTGCTTCTGTAGGTCCCCATGCTGTCAGAGTTCATCCGTGGTCCTTTTGCGCCCCCTGGTGTCAAAAGGGATTCTTAGATTGTTAGCCTGCATTGGGTCACAATGGTTCCTTGCTTCTCTTAACCTCTGTGGTGTCACAATGCATTCCATGCCCTTTTAGGCCACTTGGTCTTACAATGAACCATTTGATTCTTGGCCTCCATGGTGTCATAATGGTTCCTTGTTTCTATTGGCCCCCATGCTGTCACAATTCATCCCTGGCCCTTTTAGGCCCCCTGGTGTCAAATGGGATCCTGGGATTATTAGCCTCCATTGGGTCACAATGGATCCTTGCTTCTCTTAACCCCTGTGGTGTCACAATGCATCCCATGCCCTTTTAGGCCACTTGATGTCACAATGAATCATTTGATTCTTGGCCTCCATGGTGACATAATAGATCCTTGCTTCTATTGGTCACCGTGCTGTAACAATTCATCCCTGGCCCTTTTTATACCCCCTGGTGCCACAAGGGATCATTAGATTGTTAGCCTGCATTGGGTCACAATGGTTCCTTGCTTCTCTTAACCCCTGTGGTGTCACAATGCATCCCATGCCCTTTTAGGCCACTTGGTGTTACAATGAATCATTTGATTCTTGGCCTCTATGGTGTCATAATATTTCCATGATTTTATTGTGCCCCATGCTTTCACATTTCATCCCTGGCCCTATTACAACCCCTGGTGCCGCAAGGGATCATTAGATTATTAGCCTGCATTGGGTCACAATGGTTCCTTGCTTCTCTTAACCCCTGTGGTGTCACAATGCATCCCATGCCCTTTTAGGCCACTTGGTCTTATAATGAACCATTTGATTCTTGGCCTCTATTGTGTCATAATGGTTCCTTGCTACTATAGGTCCCCATGCTGTCAGAGTTCATCCGTGGTCCTTTTGCACCCCCTGGTGTCAAAAGGGATTTTAGATTGTTAGCCTGCCTTGGGTCACAATGGTTCCTTGCTTCTCTTAACCCCTGTGGTGTCACAATGCATCCCATGCCCTTTTAGGCCACTTGATGTCACAATGAATCATTTGATTCTTGGCCTCCATGGTGACATAATAGATCCTTGCTTCTATTGGTCCCCGTGCTGTAACAATCCATCCCTGGCCATTTTAGGCCCCCAGGTGTCTCAAGGGATCATTAGATTGTTAGCCTGCATTGGGTCACAATGATTCCTTGCTTCTCTTAGCCCCTGTGGTGTCACAATGCATCCCATGCCCTTTTAGGCCACTTGGTGTTACAATGAATCATTTGAGTCTTGGCCTCTATTGTGTCATAATATTTCCATGTTTTTATTGTGCCCCATGCTTTCACAATCCATCCCTGGCCCTTTTTATATCCCCTGGTGCCAGAAGGGATCATTAGATTATTAGCCTGCATTGGGTCACAATGGTTCCTTGCTTCTCTTAACCTCTGTGGTGTCACAATGCATTCCAAGACCTTTTAGGCCACTTGGTCTTACAATGAACCATTTGATTCTTGGCCTCCATGGTGTCATAATGGTTCCTTGCTTCTGTAGTTCCCCATGCTGTCAGAGTTCATCCGTGGTCCTTTTGCGCCCCCTGGTATCAAAAGGAATTCTTAGATTGTTAGCCTGCATTGGGTCACAATGTTTCCTTGCTTCTCTTAACCTCTGTGGTGTCACAATGCATTCCATGCACTTTTAGGCCACTTGGTCTTACAATGAACCATTTGATTCTTGGCCTCCATGGTGTCATAATGGTTCCTTGTTTCTATTGGCCCCCATGCTGTCACAATTCATCCCTGGCCCTTTTAGGCCCCCTGGTGTCAAATGGGATCCTGGGATTATTAGCCTCCATTGGGTCACAATGGATCCTTGCTTCTCTTAACCCCTGTGGTGTCACAATGCATCCCATGCCCTTTTAGGCCACTTGATGTCACAATGAATCATTTGATTCTTGGCCTCCATGGTGACATAATAGATCCTTGCTTCTATTGGTCCCCGTGCTGTAACAATTCATCCCTGGCCCTTTTTATACCCCCTGGTGCCACAAGGGATCATTAGATTGTTAGCCTGCATTGGGTCACAATGGATCCTTGCTTCTCTTAACCCCTGTGGTGTCACAATGCATCCCATGCCCTTTTAGGCCACTTGATGTCACAATGAATCATTTGATTCTTGGCCTCCATTGTGGCATAATAGATCCTTGCTTCTATTGGTCCCCGAGCTGTAACAATCCATCCCTGGCCATTTTAGGCCCCCTGGTGTCACAATGGATCATTAGATTGTTAGCCTGCATTGGGTCACAATGGTTCCTTGCTTCTCTTAACCCCTGTGGTGTCACAATGCATCCCATGCCCTTTTAGGCCACTTGGTGTTACAATGAATCATTTGAGCCTTGGCCTCTATTGTGTCATAATATTTCCATGTTTTTATTGTGCCCCATGCTTTCACAATTCATCCCTGGCCCTATTACAACCCCTGGTGTCACAAGGGATCATTAGATTGTTAGCCTGCATTGGGTCACAATGGATCCTTGCTTCTCTTAACCCCTGTGGTGTCACAATGCATTCCAAGACCTTTTAGGCCACTTGATATTACAATGAATCATTTCATTTTTGGTCTCCATGGTGGCATAATTGTACCAGGTTTTAATTGGGCCCCATGTTTTCACAATTCATCCCTGCCCCTTTTAGGCCCATAGGTGTCACAAGGGATCATTAGATTGTTAGCCTCCATTGGGTCACAATGGATCCTTGCTTCTCTTAACCTCTGTGGTGTCACAATGCATTCCAAGACCTTTTAGGCCACTTGGTCTTATAATGAACCATTTGATTCTTGGCCTCCATGGTGTCATAATGGTTCCTTGTTTCTATTGGCCCCCATGCTGTCACAATTCATCCCTGGCCCTTTCTAAACACCCTGGTGCCACAAGGGATCATTAGATTGTTAGCCTGCATTGGATCACAATGGTTCCTTGCTTCTCTTAACCCCTGTGGTGTCACAATGCATCCCATGCCCTTTTAGGCCACTTGATGTCACAATGAATCATTTGATTCTTGGCCTCCATGGTGATATAATAGATCCTTGCTTCTATTGGTCCTCATGCTGTAACAATTCATCCCTGGCCCTTTTTATACCCCCTGGTGCCACAAGGGATCATTAGATTGTTAGCCTGCATGGGGTCACAATGGATCCTTGCTTCTCTTAGCCCCTGTGGTGTCACAATGCATCCCATGCCCTTTTAGGCCACTTGGTGTTACAATGAATCATTTGATTCTTGGCCTCTATGGTGTCATAATATTTCCATGATTTTATTGTGCCCCATGTTTTCACAATTCATCCCTGGCCCTATTACAACGCCTGGTGCCACAAGGGATCATTAGATTATTAGCCTGCATTGGGTCACAATGGTTCCTTGCTTCTCTTAACCCCTGTGGTGTCACAATGCATCCCATACACTTTTAGGCCACTTGATGTCACAATGAATCATTTGATTCTTGGCCTCCATGGTGGCATAATAGATCCTTGCTTCTATTGGTCCCCGTGCTGTAACAATCCATCCCTGGCCATTTTAGGCCCCCTGGTGTCACAAGGGATCTTTAGATTGTTAGCCTGCATTGGGTCACAATGGTTCCTTGCTTCTCTTAGCCCCTGTGGTGTCACAATGCATCCCATGCCCTTTTATGCCACTTGGTGATACAATGAATCATTTGAGTCTTGGCCTCTATTGTGTCATAATATTTCCATGATTTTATTGTGCCCCATGCTTTCACAATTCATCCCTGGCCCTATTGCAACCCCTGGTGTCACAATGGATCATTAGATTGTTAGCCTGCATTGGGTCACAATGGTTCCTTGCTTCTCTTAACCCCTGTGGTGTCACAATGCATCCCATGCCCTTTTAGGCCACTTGGTCTTACAATGAACCATTTGATTCTTGGCCTCCATGGTGTCATAATGGTTCCTTGTTTCTATTGGCCCCCATGCTGTCACAATTCATCCCTGGCCCTTTTAGGCCCCCTGGTGTCAAATGGGATCCTGGGATTATTAGCCTCCATTGGGTCACAATGGATCCTTGCTTCTCTTAACCCCTGTGGTGTCACAATGCATCCCATGCCCTTTTAGGCCACTTGATGTCACAATGAATCATTTGATTCTTGGCCTCCATGGTGACATAATAGATCCTTGCTTCTATTGGTCCCCGTGCTGTAACAATTCATCCCTGGCCCTTTTTATACACCCTGGTGCCACAAGGGATCATTAGATTGTTAGCCTGCATTGGGTCACAATGGTTCCTTGCTTCTCTTAACCCCTGTGGTGTCACAATGCATCCCATGCCCTTTTAGGCCACTTGGTGTTACAATGAATCATTTGATTCTTGGCCTCTATGGTGTCATAATATTTCCATGATTTTATTGTGCCCCATGCTTTCACATTTCATCCCTGGCCCTATTACAACCCCTGGTGCCACAAGGGATCATTAGATTATTAGCCTGCATTGGGTCACAATGGTTCCTTGCTTCTCTTAACCCCTGTGGTGTCACAATGCATCCCATGCCCTTTTAGGCCACTTGGTCTTATAATGAACCATTTGATTCTTGGCCTCCATGGTGTCATAATGGTTCCTTGCTACTATAGGTCCCCATGCTGTCAGAGTTCATCCGTGGTCCTTTTGCACCCCCTGGTGTCAAAAGGGATTTTAGATTGTTAGCCTGCCTTGGGTCACAATGGTTCCTTGCTTCTCTTAACCCCTGTGGTGTCACAATGCATCCCATGCCCTTTCAGGCCACTTGATGTCACAATGAATCATTTGATTCTTGGCCTCCATGGTGACATAATAGATCCTTGCTTCTATTGGTCCCCGTGCTGTAACAATCCATCCCTGGCCATTTTAGGCCCCCAGGTGTCTCAAGGGATCATTAGATTGTTAGCCTGCATTGGGTCACAATGATTCCTTGCTTCTCTTAGCCCCTGTGGTGTCACAATGCATCCCATGCCCTTTTAGGCCACTTGGTGTTACAATGAATCATTTGAGTCTTGGCCTCTATTGTGTCATAATATTTCCATGTTTTTATTGTGCCCCATGCTTTCACAATCCATCCCTGGCCCTTTTTATATCCCCTGGTGCCAGAAGGGATCATTAGATTATTAGCCTGCATTGGGTCACAATGGTTCCTTGCTTCTCTTAACCCCTGTGGTGTCACAATGCATCCCATGCCCTTTTAGGCCACTTGGTCTTACAATGAACCATTTGATTCTTGGCCTTCATGGTGTCATAATGGTTCCTTGCTTCTATAGGTCCCCATGCTGTCAGAGTTCATCCGTGGTCCTTTTGCCCCCCCTGGTGTCAAAAGGGATTCTAAGATTGTTATCCTGCATTGGGTCACAATGGTTCCTTGCTTCTCTTAACCCCTGTGGTGTCACAATGCATCCCATGCCCTTTTAGGCCACTTGATGTCACAATGAATCATTTGATTCTTGGCCTCCATGGTGATATAATAGATCCTTGCTTCTATTGGTCCTCATGCTGTAACAATTCATCCCTGGCCCTTTTTATACCCCCTGGTGCCACAAGGGATCATTAGATTGTTAGCCTGCATTGGGTCACAATGGATCCTTGCTTATCTTAGCCCCTGTGGTGTCACAATGCATCCCATGCCCTTTTAGGCCACTTGGTGTTACAATGAATCATTTGATTCTTGGCCTCCATGGTGTCATAATATTTCCATGATTTTATTGTGCCCCATGCTTTCACAATTCATCCCTGGCCCTATTACAACGCCTGGTGCCACAAGGGATCATTAGATTATTAGCCTGCATTGGGTCACAATGGTTCCTTGCTTCTCTTAACCCCTGTGGTGTCACAATGCATCCCATACACTTTTAGGCCACTTGATGTCACAATGAATCATTTGATTCTTGGCCTCCATGGTGGCATAATAGATCCTTGCTTCTATTGGTCCCCGTGCTGTAACAATCCATCCCTGGCCATTTTAGGCCCCCTGGTGTCACAAGGGATCTTTAGATTGTTAGCCTGCATTGGGTCACAATGGTTCCTTGCTTCTCTTAGCCCCTGTGGTGTCACAATGCATCCCATGCCCTTTTATGCCACTTGGTGATACAATGAATCATTTGAGTCTTGGCCTCTATTGTGTCATAATATTTCCATGATTTTATTGTGCCCCATGCTTTCACAATTCATCCCTGGCCCTATTGCAACCCCTGGTGTCACAATGGATCATTAGATTGTTAGCCTGCATTGGGTCACAATGGTTCCTTGCTTCTCTTAACCCCTGTGGTGTCACAATGCATCCCATGCCCTTTTAGGCCACTTGGTCTTACAATGAACCATTTGATTCTTGGCCTCCATGGTGTCATAATGGTTCCTTGTTTCTATTGGCCCCCATGCTGTCACAATTCATCCCTGGCCCTTTTAGGCCCCCTGGTGTCAAATGGGATCCTGGGATTATTAGCCTCCATTGGGTCACAATGGATCCTTGCTTCTCTTAACCCCTGTGGTGTCACAATGCATCCCATGCCCTTTTAGGCCACTTGATGTCACAATGAATCATTTGATTCTTGGCCTCCATGGTGACATAATAGATCCTTGCTTCTATTGGTCCCCGTGCTGTAACAATTCATCCCTGGCCCTTTTTATACACCCTGGTGCCACAAGGGATCATTAGATTGTTAGCCTGCATTGGGTCACAATGGTTCCTTGCTTCTCTTAACCCCTGTGGTGTCACAATGCATCCCATGCCCTTTTAGGCCACTTGGTGTTACAATGAATCATTTGATTCTTGGCCTCTATGGTGTCATAATATTTCCATGATTTTATTGTGCCCCATGCTTTCACATTTCATCCCTGGCCCTATTACAACCCCTGGTGCCACAAGGGATCATTAGATTATTAGCCTGCATTGGGTCACAATGGTTCCTTGCTTCTCTTAACCCCTGTGGTGTCACAATGCATCCCATGCCCTTTTAGGCCACTTGGTCTTACAATGAACCATTTGATTCTTGGCCTTCATGGTGTCATAATGGTTCCTTGCTTCTATAGGTCCCCATGCTGTCAGAGTTCATCCGTGGTCCTTTTGCGCCCCCTGGTGTCAAAAGGGATTCTAAGATTGTTATCCTGCATTGGGTCACAATGGTTCCTTGCTTCTCTTAACCCCTGTGGTGTCACAATGCATCCCATGCCCTTTTAGGCCACTTGATGTCACAATGAATCATTTGATTCTTGGCCTCCATGGTGATATAATAGATCCTTGCTTCTATTGGTCCTCATGCTGTAACAATTCATCCCTGGCCCTTTTTATACCCCCTGGTGCCACAAGGGATCATTAGATTGTTAGCCTGCATTGGGTCACAATGGATCCTTGCTTCTCTTAGCCCCTGTGGTGTCACAATGCATCCCATGCCCTTTTAGGCCACTTGGTGTTACAATGAATCATTTGATTCTTGGCCTCCATGGTGTCATAATATTTCCATGATTTTATTGTGCCCCATGCTTTCACATTTCATCCCTGGCCCTATTACAACGCCTGGTGCCACAAGGGATCATTAGATTATTAGCCTGCATTGGGTCACAATGGTTCCTTGCTTCTCTTAACCCCTGTGGTGTCACAATGCATCCCATACCCTTTTAGGCCACTTGATGTCACAATGAATCATTTGATTCTTGGCCTCCATGGTGGCATAATAGATCCTTGCTTCTATTGGTCCCCGTGCTGTAACAATCCATCCCTGGCCATTTTAGGCCCCCTGGTGTCACAAGGGATCTTTAGATTGTTAGCCTGCATTGGGTCACAATGGTTCCTTGCTTCTCTTAACCCCTGTGGTGTCACAATGCATCCCATGCCCTTTTAGGCCACTTGGTGTTACAATGAATCATTTGAGTCTTGGCATCTATGGTGTCATAATATTTCCATGATTTTATTGTGCCCCATGCTTTCACAATTCATCCCTGGCCCTATTACAACCCCTGGTGTCACAATGGATCATTAGATTGTTAGCCTGCATTGGGTCACAATGGTTCCTTGCTTCTCTTAACCCCTGTGGTGTCACAATGCATTCCAAGACCTTTTAGGCCACTTGGTCTTACAATGAACCATTTGATTCTTGGCCTCCATGGTGTCATAATGGTTCCTTGCTTCTATAGGTCCCCACGCTGTCAGAGTCCATCCGTGGTCCTTTTGCGCCCCCTGGTGTCAAAAGGGATTCTTAGATTGTTAGCCTGCATTGGGTCAAAAGGGTTCCTTGCTTCTCTTAACCCCTGTGCTGTCACAATGCATCCCATGCCCTTTTAGGCCACTTGATATCACAATGAATCATTTGATTTTTGGCCTCCATGGTGGCATAATTGTACCAGGATTTAATTGGGCCCCATGCTTTCACAATTCATCCCTGGCCCTTTTACGCCCCCTGGTGTCAAATGGGATCCTGGGATTATTAGCCTCCATTGGGTCACAATGGATCCTTGCTTCTCTTAACCCCTGTGGTGCCACAATGCATCCCATGCCCTTTTAGGCCACTTGATGTCACAATGAATCATTTGATTCTTGGCCTCCATGGTGGCATAATAGATCCTTGCTTCTACTGGTACCCGTGCTGTAACAATCCATCCCTGGCCATTTTTTGCCCCCTGGTGTCACAATGGATCACTAGATTGTTAGCCTGCATTGGGTCACAATGGTTCCTTGCTTCTCTTAACCTCTGTGGTGTCACAATGCATCCCATGCCCTTTTAGGCCACTTGGTCTTACAATGAACCATTTGATTCTTGGCCTTCATGGTGTCATAATGGTTCCTTGCTTCTATAGGTCCCCATGCTGTCAGAGTTCATCCGTGGTCCTTTTGCGCCCCCTGGTGTCAAAAGGGATCATTAGATTGTTATCCTGCATTGGGTCACAATGGTTCCTTGCTTCTCTTAACCCCTGTGGTGTCACAATGCATCCCATGCCCTTTTAGGCCACTTGATGTCACAATGAATCATTTGATTCTTGGCCTCCATGGTGATATAATAGATCCTTGCTTCTATTGGTCCTCATGCTGTAACAATTCATCCCTGGCCCTTTTTATACCCCCTGGTGCCACAAGGGATCATTAGATTGTTAGCCTGCATTGGGTCACAATGGATCCTTGCTTCTCTTAACCCCTGTGGTGTCACAATGCATCCCATGCCCTTTTAGGCCACTTGGTGTTACAATGAATCATTTGATTCTTGGCCTCCATGGTGTCATAATATTTCCATGATTTTATTGTGCCCCATGCTTTCACATTTCATCCCTGGCCCTATTACAACGCCTGGTGCCACAAGGGATCATTAGATTATTAGCCTGCATTGGGTCACAATGGTTCCTTGCTTCTCTTAACCCCTGTGGTGTCACAATGCATCCCATGCCCTTTTAGGCCACTTGATGTCACAATGAATCATTTGATTCTTGGCCTCCATGGTGGCATAATAGATCCTTGCTTCTATTGGTCCCCGTGCTGTAACAATCCATCCCTGGCCATTTTAGGCCCCCTGGTGTCACAAGGGATCTTTAGATTATTAGCCTGCATTGGGTCACAATGGTTCCTTGCTTCTCTTAACCCCTGTGCTGTCACAATGCATCCCATGCCCTTTTAGGCCACTTGGTGTTACAATGAATCATTTGAGTCTTGGCCTCTATGGTGTCATAATATTTCCATGATTTTATTGTGCCCCATGCTTTCACAATTCATCCCTGGCCCTATTACAACCCCTGGTGTCACAATGGATCATTAGATTGTTAGCCTGCATTGGGTCACAATGGTTCCTTGCTTCTCTTAACCCCTGTGGTGTCACAATGCATTCCAAGACCTTTTAGGCCACTTGGTCTTACAATGAACCATTTGATTCTTGGCCTCCATGGTGTCATAATGGTTCCTTGCTTCTATAGGTCCCCAGGCTGTCAGAGTTCATCCGTGGTCCTTTTGCGCCCCCTGGTGTCAAAAGGGATTCTTAGATTGTTAGCCTGCATTGGGTCACAATGGATCCTTGCTTCTCTTAACCCCTGTGGTGTCACAATGCATCCCATTCCCTTTTATGCCACTTGATATCACAATGAATCATTTCATTTTTGGCCTCCATGGTGGCATAATTGTACCAGGATTTAATTGGGCCCCATGCTTTCACAATTCATCTCTGGCCCTTTTACGCCCATTGGTGTCACAAGGGACCTTTAGATTGTTACCCTGCATTTGGTCACAATGGTTCCTTGCTTCTCTTATCCTCTGTGGTGTCACAATGCATTCCATGCCATTTTAGGCCACTTGATGTCACAATGAATCATTTGATTCTTGGCCTCCATGGTGTCATAATGGTTCCTTGTTTCTATTGGCCCCCATGCTTTCACAATTCATCCCTGGCCCTTTTACGCCCCCTGGTGTCAAATGGGATCCTGGGATTATTAGCCTCCATTGGGTCACAATGGATCCTTGCTTCTCTTAACCCCTGTGGTGTCACAATGCTTCCCATGCCCTTTTAGGCCACTTGATGTCACAATGAATCATTTGATTCTTGGCCTCCATGGTGACATAATAGATCCTTGCTTCTATTGGTCCCCGTGCTGTAACAATTCATCCCTGGCCCTTTTTATACCCCCTGGTGCCACAAGGGATCATTAGATTGTTAGCCTGCATTGGGTCACAATGGTTCCTTGCTTCTCTTAACCCCTGTGGTGTCACAATGCATCCCATGCCCTTTTAGGCCACTTGGTGTTACAATGAATCATTTGAGTCTTGGCCTCTATTGTGTCATAATATTTCCATGTTTTTATTGTGCCCCATGCTTTCACAATTCATCCCTGGCCCTATTACAACCCCTGGTGTCACAATGGATCATTAGATTGTTAGCCTGCATTGGGTCACAATGGATCCTTGCTTCTCACCCCCTGTGGTGTCACAATGCATCCCATGCCCTTTTAGGCCACTTGATGTCACAATGAATCATTTCATTTTTGGCCTCCATGGTGGCATAATTGTACCAGGTTTTAATTGGGCCCCATGCTTTCACAATTCATCCCTGGCCCTTTTAGGCCCATTGGTGTCACAAGGGAACATTAGTTTGTTAGCCTGCATTGGGTTACAATGGTTCCTTGCTTCTCTTAACCTCTGTGGTGTCACAATGCATCCCATGCCCTTTTAGGCCACTTGATGTCACAATGAATCATTTGATTCTTGGCCTCCATGGTGTCATAATGGTTCCTTGCTTCTATAGGTCCCCATGCTGTCAGAGTTCATCCGTGGTCCTTTTGCACCCCCTGGTGTCAAAAGGGATTTTAGATTGTTAGCCTGCCTTGGGTCACAATGGTTCCTTGCTTCTCTTAACCCCTGTGGTGTCACAATGCATCCCATGCCCTTTTAGGCCACTTGATGTCACAATGAATCATTTGATTCTTGGCCTCCATGGTGACATAATAGATCCTTGCTTCTATTGGTCCCCGTGCTGTAACAATCCATCCCTGGCCATTTTAGGCCCCCAGGTGTCTCAAGGGATCATTAGATTGTTAGCCTGCATTGGGTCACAATGATTCCTTGCTTCTCTTAGCCCCTGTGGTGTCACAATGCATCCCATGCCCTTTTAGGCCACTTGGTGTTACAATGAATCATTTGAGTCTTGGCCTCTATTGTGTCATAATATTTCCATGTTTTTATTGTGCCCCATGCTTTCACAATCCATCCCTGGCCCTTTTTATATCCCCTGGTGCCAGAAGGGATCATTAGATTATTAGCCTGCATTGGGTCACAATGGTTCCTTGCTTCTCTTAACCTATGTGGTGTCACAATGCATCCCATGCCCTTTTAGGCCACTTGGTCTTACAATGAACCATTTGATTCTTGGCCTTCATGGTGTCATAATGGTTCCTTGCTTCTATAGGTCCCCATGCTGTCAGAGTTCATCCGTGGTCCTTTTGCGCCCCCTGGTGTCAAAAGGGATTCTAAGATTGTTATCCTGCATTGGGTCACAATGGTTCCTTGCTTCTCTTAACCCCTGTGGTGTCACAATGCATTCCAAGACCTTTTAGGCCACTTGGTCTTACAATGAACCATTTGATTCTTGGCCTCCATGGCGTCATAATGGTTCCTTGCTTCTATAGGTCCCCATGCTGTCAGAGTTCATCCGTGGTCCTTTTGCGCCCCCTGGTGTCAAAAGGGATTCTTAGATTGTTAGCCTGCCTTGGGTCACAATGGTTCCTTGCTTCTCTTAACCCCTGTGGTGTCACAATGCATCCCATGCCCTTTTAGGCCACTTGATGTCACAATGAATCATTTGATTCTTGGCCTCCATGGTGATATAATAGATCCTTGCTTCTATTGGTCCTCACGCTGTAACAATTCATCCCTGGCCCTTTTTATACCCCCTGGTGTCACAAGGGATCATTAGATTGTTAGCCTGCATTGGGTCACAATGGATCCTTGCTTCTCTTAACCCCTGTGGTGTCACAATGCATCCCATGCCCTTTTAGGCCACTTGGTGTTACAATGAATCATTTGATTCTTGGCCTCCATGGTGTCATAATATTTCCATGATTTTATTGTGCCCCATGCTTTCACTTTTCATCCCTGGCCCTATTACAACGCCTGGTGCCACAAGGGATCATTAGATTATTAGCCTGCATTGGGTCACAATGGTTCCTTGCTTCTCTTAACCCCTGTGGTGTCACAATGCATCCCATGCCCTTTTAGGCCACTTGATGTCACAATGAATCATTTGATTCTTGGCCTCCATGGTGACATAATAGATCCTTGCTTCTATTGGTCCCCGTGCTGTAACAATCCATCCCTGGCCATTTTAGGCCCCCTGGTGTCACAAGGGATCTTTAGATTGTTAGCCTGCATTGGGTCAAAAGGGTTCCTTGCTTCTCTTAACCCCTGTGGTGTCACAATGCATCCCATGCCCTTTTAGGCCACTTGATATCACAATGAATCATTTGATTTTTGGCCTCCATGGTGGCATAATTGTACCAGGATTTAATTGGGCCCCATGCTTTCATAATTCATCCCTGGCCCTTTTACGCCCCCTGGTGTCAAATGGGATCCTGGGATTATTAGCCTCCATTGGGTCACAATGGATCCTTGCTTCTCTTAACCCCTGTGGTGTCACAATGCTTCCCATGCCCTTTTAGGCCACTTGATGTCACAATGAATCATTTGATTCTTGGCCTCCATGGTGACATAATAGATCCTTGCTTCTATTGGTCCCCGTGCTGTAACAATTCATCCCTGGCCCTTTTTATATCCCCTGGTGCCACAAGGGATCATTAGATTGTTAGCCTGCATTGGGTCACAATGGTTCCTTGCTTCTCTTAACCCCTGTGGTGTCACAATGCATCCCATGCCCTTTTAGGCCACTTGGTGTTACAATGAATCATTTGAGTCTTGGCCTCTATTGTGTCATAATATTTCCATGTTTTTATTGTGCCCCATGCTTTCACAATTCATCCCTGGCCCTATTACAACCCCTGGTGTCACAATGGATCATTAGATTGTTAGCCTGCATTGGGTCACAATGGATCCTTGCTTCTCACCCCCTGTGGTGTCACAATGCATCCCATGCCCTTTTAGGCCACTTGATGTCACAATGAATCATTTCATTTTTGGTCTCCATGGTGGCATAATTGTACCAGGTTTTAATTGGGCCCCATGCTTTCACAATTCATCCCTGGCCCTTTTAGGCCCATTGGTGTCACAAGGGAACATTAGTTTGTTAGCCTGCATTGGGTTACAATGGTTCCTTGCTTCTCTTAACCCCTGTGGTGTCACAATGCATCCCATGCCATTTTAGGCCACTTGATGTCACAATGAATCATTTGATTCTTGGCCTCCATGGTGGCATAATAGATCCCTGCTTCTACTGGTCCCCGTGCTGTAACAATCCATCCCTGGCCATTTTTTGCCCCCTGGTGTCACAATGGATCACTAGATTGTTAGCCTGCATTGGGTCACAATGGTTCCTTGCTTCTCTTAACCTCTGTGGTGTCACAATGCATTCCATGCACTTTTAGGCCACTTGGTCTTATAATGAACCATTTGATTCTTGGCCTCCATGGTGTCATAATGGTTCCTTGTTTCTATTGGCCCCCATGCTGTCACAATTCATCCCTGGCCCTTTTAGGCCCCCTGGTGTCAAATGGGATCCTAGGATTATTAGCCTCCATTGGGTCACAATGGATATTTGCTTCTCTTAACCCCTGTGGTGTCACAATGCATCCCATGCCCTTTTAGGCCACTTGATGTCACAATGAATCATTTGATTCTTGGCCTCCATGGTGACATAATAGATCCTTGCTTCTATTGGTCCCCGTGCTGTAACAATTCATCCCTGGCCCTTTTTATACACCCTGGTGCCACAAAGGATCATTAAATTGTTAGCCTGCATTGGGTCACAATGGTTCCTTGCTTCTCTTAACCCCTGTGGTGTCACAATGCATCCCATGCCCTTTTAGGCCACTTGGTGTTACAATGAATCATTTGATTCTTGGCCTCTATGGTGTCATAATATTTCCATGATTTTATTGTGCCCCATGCTTTCACATTTCATCCCTGGCCCTATTACAACCCCTGGTGCCACAAGGGATCATTAGATTATTAGCCTGCATTGGGTCACAATGGTTCCTTGCTTCTCTTAACCCCTGTGGTGTCACAATGCATTCCAAGGCCTTTTAGGCCACTTGGTCTTATAATGAACCATTTGATTCTTGGCCTCCATGGTGTCATAATGGTTCCTTGCTTCTATAGGTCCCCATGCTGTCAGAGTTCATCAGTGGTCCTTTTGCGCCCCCTGGTGTCAAAAGGGATTCTTAGATTGTTAGCCGGCTTTGGGTCACAATGGTTCCTTGCTTCTCTTAACCCCTGTGGTGTCACAATGCATCCCATACCCTTTTAGGCCACTTGATGTCACAATGAATCATTTGATTCTTGGCCTCCATGGTGGCATAATAGATCCTTGCTTCTATTGGACCCCGTGCTGTAACAATCCATCCATGGCCATTTTAGGCCCCCAGGTGTCTCAAGGGATCATTAGATTGTTAGCCTGCATTGGGTCACAATGATTCCTTGCTTCTCTTAGCCCCTGTGGTGTCACAATGCATCCCATGCCCTTTTAGGCCACTTGGTGTTACAATGAATCATTTGATTCTTGGCCTCTATGGTGTCATAATATTTCCATGATTTTATTGTGCCCCATGCTTTCACAATTCATCCCTGGCCCTATTACAACCCCTGGTGTCACAATGGATCATTAGATTGTTAGCCTGCATTGGGTCACAATGGTTCCTTGCTTCTCTTAACCTCTGTGGTGTCACAATGCATTCCAAGACCTTTTAGGCCACTTGGTCTTACAATGAACCATTTGATTCTTGGCCTCCATGGTGTCATAATGGTTCCTTGCTTCTATAGGTCCCCATGCTGTCAGAGTTCATCCGTGGTCCTTTTGCGCCCCCTGGTGTCAAAAGGGATTCTTAGATTGTTAGCCTGCATTGGGTCACAATGGATCCTTGCTTCTCTTAACCCCTGTGGTGTCACAATGCATCCCATTCCCTTTTAGGCCACTTGATATCACAATGAATCATTTCATTTTTGGCCTCCATGGTGGCATAATTGTACCAGGATTTAATTGGGCCCCATGCTTTCACAATTCATCTCTGGCCCTTTTACGCCCATTGGTGTCACAAGGGACCTTTAGATTGTTACCCTGCATTTGGTCACAATGGTTCCTTGCTTCTCTTATCCTCTGTGGTGTCACAATGCATTCCATGCCATTTTAGGCCACTTGATGTCACAATGAATCATTTGATTCTTGGCCTCCATGGTGTCATAATGGTTCCTTGTTTCTATTGGCCCCCATGCTTTCACAATTCATCCCTGGCCCTTTTACGCCCCCTGGTGTCAAATGGGATCCTGGGATTATTAGCCTCCATTGGGTCACAATGGATCCTTGCTTCTCTTAACCCCTGTGGTGTCACAATGCTTCCCATGCCCTTTTAGGCCACTTGATGTCACAATGAATCATTTGATTCTTGGCCTCCATGGTGACATAATAGATCCTTGCTTCTATTGGTCCCCGTGCTGTAACAATTCATCCCTGGCCCTTTTTATACCCCCTGGTGCCACAAGGGATCATTAGATTGTTAGCCTGCATTGGGTCACAATGGTTCCTTGCTTCTCTTAACCCCTGTGGTGTCACAATGCATCCCATGCCCTTTTAGGCCACTTGGTGTTACAATGAATCATTTGAGTCTTGGCCTCTAATGTGTCATAATATTTCCATGTTTTTATTGTGCCCCATGCTTTCACAATTCATCCCTGGCCCTATTACAACCCCTGGTGTCACAATGGATCATTAGATTGTTAGCCTGCATTGGGTCACAATGGATCCTTGCTTCTCACCCCCTGTGGTGTCACAATGCATCCCATGCCCTTTTAGGCCACTTGATGTCACAATGAATCATTTCATTTTTGGCCTCCATGGTGGCATAATTGTACCAGGTTTTAATTGGGCCCCATGCTTTCACAATTCATCCCTGGCCCTTTTAGGCCCATTGGTGTCACAAGGGAACATTAGTTTGTTAGCCTGCATTGGGTTACAATGGTTCCTTGCTTCTCTTAACCTCTGTGGTGTCACAATGCATCCCATGCCCTTTTAGGCCACTTGATGTCACAATGAATCATTTGATTCTTGGCCTCCATGGTGTCATAATGGTTCCTTGCTTCTATAGGTCCCCATGCTGTCAGAGTTCATCCGTGGTCCTTTTGCACCCCCTGGTGTCAAAAGGGATTTTAGATTGTTAGCCTGCCTTGGGTCACAATGGTTCCTTGCTTCTCTTAACCCCTGTGGTGTCACAATGCATCCCATGCCCTTTTAGGCCACTTGATGTCACAATGAATCATTTGATTCTTGGCCTCCATGGTGACATAATAGATCCTTGCTTCTATTGGTCCCCGTGCTGTAACAATCCATCCCTGGCCATTTTAGGCCCCCAGGTGTCTCAAGGGATCATTAGATTGTTAGCCTGCATTGGGTCACAATGATTCCTTGCTTCTCTTAGCCCCTGTGGTGTCACAATGCATCCCATGCCCTTTTAGGCCACTTGGTGTTACAATGAATCATTTGAGTCTTGGCCTCTATTGTGTCATAATATTTCCATGTTTTTATTGTGCCCCATGCTTTCACAATCCATCCCTGGCCCTTTTTATATCCCCTGGTGCCAGAAGGGATCATTAGATTATTAGCCTGCATTGGGTCACAATGGTTCCTTGCTTCTCTTAACCTATGTGGTGTCACAATGCATCCCATGCCCTTTTAGGCCACTTGGTCTTACAATGAACCATTTGATTCTTGGCCTTCATGGTGTCATAATGGTTCCTTGCTTCTATAGGTCCCCATGCTGTCAGAGTTCATCCGTGGTCCTTTTGCGCCCCCTGGTGTCAAAAGGGATTCTAAGATTGTTATCCTGCATTGGGTCACAATGGTTCCTTGCTTCTCTTAACCCCTGTGCTGTCACAATGCATCCCATGCCCTTTTAGGCCACTTGATGTCACAATGAATCATTTGATTCTTGGCCTCCATGGTGATATAATAGATCCTTGCTTCTATTGGTCCTCACGCTGTAACAATTCATCCCTGGCCCTTTTTATACCCCCTGGTGTCACAAGGGATCATTAGATTGTTAGCCTGCATTGGGTCACAATGGATCCTTGCTTCTCTTCACCCCTGTGGTGTCACAATGCATCCCATGCCCTTTTAGGCCACTT
Organism: Cinclus cinclus; assembly: GCF_963662255.1. Classification (NCBI taxonomy): domain Eukaryota; kingdom Metazoa; phylum Chordata; class Aves; order Passeriformes; family Cinclidae; genus Cinclus; species Cinclus cinclus. Next base: position 560,941 of record NW_026912129.1, read on the forward strand.
GGTGTTACAATGAATCATTTGATTCTTGGCCTCCATGGTGTCATAATATTTCCATGATTTTATTGTGCCCCATGCTTTCACATTTCATCCCTGGCCCTATTACAACGCCTGGTGCCACAAGGGATCATTAGATTATTAGCCTGCATTGGGTCACAATGGTTCCTTGCTTCTCTTAACCCCTGTGGTGTCACAATGCATCCCATGCCCTTTTAGGCCACTTGATGTCACAATGAATCATTTGATTCTTGGCCTCCATGGTGACATAATAGATCCTTGCTTCTATTGGTCCCCGTGCTGTAACAATCCATCCCTGGCCATTTTAGGCCCCCTGGTGTCACAAGGGATCTTTAGATTGTTAGCCTGCATTGGGTCAAAAGGGTTCCTTGTTTCTCTTAACCCCTGTGGTGTCACAATGCATCCCATGCCCTTTTAGGCCACTTGGTGTTACAATGAATCATTTGAGTCTTGGCCTCTATGGTGTCATAATATTTCCATGATTTTATTGTGCCCCATGCTTTCACAATTCATCCCTGGCCCTATTACAACCCCTGGTGTCACAATGGATAATTAGATTGTTAGCCTGCATTGGGTCACAATGGTTCCTTGCTTCTCTTAACCTCTGTGGTGTCACAATGCATTCCAAGACCTTTTAGGCCACTTGGTCTTACAATGAACCATTTGATTCTTGGCCTCCATGGTGTCATAATGGTTCCTTGCTTCTATAGGTCCCCATGCTGTCAGAGTTCATCCGTGGTCCTTTTGCGCCCCCTGGTGTCAAAAGGGATTCTTAGATTGTTAGCCTGCATTGGGTCACAATGGATCCTTGCTTCTCTTAACCCCTGTGGTGTCACAATGCATCCCATTCCCTTTTAGGCCACTTGATATCACAATGAATCATTTCATTTTTGGCCTCCATGGTGGCATAATTGTACCAGGATTTAATTGGGCCCCATGCTTTCACAATTCATCTCTGGCCCTTTTACGCCCATTGGTGTCACAAGGGACCTTTAGATTGTTACCCTGCATTTGGTCACAATGGTTCCTTGCTTCTCTTATCCTCTGTGGTGTCACAATGCATTCCATGCCATTTTAGGCCACTTGATGTCACAATGAATCATTTGATTCTTGGCCTCCATGGTGTCATAATGGTTCCTTGCTTCTATAGGTCCCCATGCTGTCAGAGTTCATCCGTGGTCCTTTTGCGCCCCCTGGTGTCAAAAGGGATTCTTAGATTGTTAGCCTGCATTGGGTCACAATGGATCCTTGCTTCTCTTAACCCCTGTGGTGTCACAATGCTTCCCATGCCCTTTTAGGCCACTTGATGTCACAATGAATCATTTGATTCTTGGCCTCCATGGTGACATAATAGATCCTTGCTTCTATTGGTCCCCGTGCTGTAACAATTCATCCCTGGCCCTTTTTATACCCCCTGGTGCCACAAGGGATCATTAGATTGTTAGCCTGCATTGGGTCACAATGGTTCCTTGCTTCTCTTAACCCCTGTGGTGTCACAATGCATCCCATGCCCTTTTAGGCCACTTGGTGTTACAATGAATCATTTGAGTCTTGGCCTCTATTGTGTCATAATATTTCCATGTTTTTATTGTGCCCCATGCTTTCACAATTCATCCCTGGCCCTATTACAACCCCTGGTGTCACAATGGATCATTAGATTGTTAGCCTGCATTGGGTCACAATGGATCCTTGCTTCTCACCCCCTGTGGTGTCACAATGCATCCCATGCCCTTTTAGGCCACTTGATGTCACAATGAATCATTTCATTTTTGGCCTCCATGGTGGCATAATTGTACCAGGTTTTAATTGGGCCCCATGCTTTCACAATTCATCCCTGGCCCTTTTACGCCCTTTGGTGTCACAAGGGAACATTAGTTTGTTAGCCTGCATTGGGTTACAATGGTTCCTTGCTTCTCTTAACCTCTGTGGTGTCACAATGCATCCCATGCCCTTTTAGGCCACTTGATGTCACAATGAATCATTTGATTCTTGGCCTCCATGGTGTCATAATGGTTCCTTGCTTCTATAGGTCCCCATGCTGTCAGAGTTCATCCGTGGTCCTTTTGCACCCCCTGGTGTCAAAAGGGATTTTAGATTGTTAGCCTGCCTTGGGTCACAATGGTTCCTTGCTTCTCTTAACCCCTGTGGTGTCACAATGCATCCCATGCCCTTTTAGGCCACTTGATGTCACAATGAATCATTTGATTCTTGGCCTCCATGGTGACATAATAGATCCTTGCTTCTATTGGTCCCCGTGCTGTAACAATCCATCCCTGGCCATTTTAGGCCCCCAGGTGTCTCAAGGGATCATTAGATTGTTAGCCTGCATTGGGTCACAATGATTCCTTGCTTCTCTTAGCCCCTGTGGTGTCACAATGCATCCCATGCCCTTTTAGGCCACTTGGTGTTACAATGAATCATTTGAGTCTTGGCCTCTATTGTGTCATAATATTTCCATGTTTTTATTGTGCCCCATGCTTTCACAATCCATCCCTGGCCCTTTTTATATCCCCTGGTGCCAGAAGGGATCATTAGATTATTAGCCTGCATTGGGTCACAATGGTTCCTTGCTTCTCTTAACCTATGTGGTGTCACAATGCATCCCATGCCCTTTTAGGCCACTTGGTCTTACAATGAACCATTTGATTCTTGGCCTTCATGGTGTCATAATGGTTCCTTGCTTCTATAGGTCCCCATGCTGTCAGAGTTCATCCGTGGTCCTTTTGCGCCCCCTGGTGTCAAAAGGGATTCTAAGATTGTTATCCTGCATTGGGTCACAATGGTTCCTTGCTTCTCTTAACCCCTGTGCTGTCACAATGCATCCCATGCCCTTTTAGGCCACTTGATGTCACAATGAATCATTTGATTCTTGGCCTCCATGGTGATATAATAGATCCTTGCTTCTATTGGTCCTCACGCTGTAACAATTCATCCCTGGCCCTTTTTTTACCCCCTGGTGTCACAAGGGATCATTAGATTGTTAGCCTGCATTGGGTCACAATGGATCCTTGCTTCTCTTAACCCCTGTGGTGTCACAATGCATCCCATGCCCTTTTAGGCCACTTGGTGTTACAATGAATCATTTGATTCTTGGCCTCCATGGTGTCATAATATTTCCATGATTTTATTGTGCCCCATGCTTTCACATTTCATCCCTGGCCCTATTACAACGCCTGGTGCCACAAGGGATCATTAGATTATTAGCCTGCATTGGGTCACAATGGTTCCTTGCTTCTCTTAACCCCTGTGGTGTCACAATGCATCCCATGCCCTTTTAGGCCACTTGATGTCACAATGAATCATTTGATTCTTGGCCTCCATGGTGACATAATAGATCCTTGCTTCTATTGGTCCCCGTGCTGTAACAATCCATCCCTGGCCATTTTAGGCCCCCTGGTGTCACAAGGGATCTTTAGATTGTTAGCCTGCATTGGGTCAAAAGGGTTCCTTGCTTCTCTTAACCCCTGGGGTGTCACAATGCATCCCATGCCCTTTTAGGCCACTTGATATCACAATGAATCATTTGATTTTTGGCCTCCATGGTGGCATAATTGTACCAGGATTTAATTGGGCCCCATGCTTTCATAATTCATCCCTGGCCCTTTTACGCACCCTGCTGTCAAATGGGATCCTGGGATTATTAGTCTCCATTGGGTCACAATGGATCCTTGCTTCTCTTAACCCCTGTGGTGTCACAATGCATCCCATGCCCTTTTAGGCCACTTGATGTCACAATGAATCATTTGATTCTTGGCCTCCATGGTGGCATAATAGATCCTTGCTTCTACTGGTCCCCGTGCTGTAACAATCCATCCCTGGCCATTTTTTGCCCCCTGGTGTCACAATGGATCACTAGATTGTTAGCCTGCATTGGGTCACAATGGTTCCTTGCTTCTCTTAACCCCTGTGGTGTCACAATGCATTCCAAGGCCTTTTAGGCCACTTGGTCTTATAATGAACCATTTGATTCTTGGCCTCCATGGTGTCATAATGGTTCCTTGCTTCTATAGGTCCCCATGCTGTCAGAGTTCATCCGTGGTCCTTTTGCGCCCCCTGGTGTCAAAAGGGATTCTTAGATTGTTAGCCGGCTTTGGGTCACAATGGTTCCTTGCTTCTCTTAACCCCTGTGGTGTCACAATGCATCCCATGCCCTTTTAGGCCACTTGATGTCACAATGAATCATTTGATTCTTGGCCTCCATGGTGGCATAATAGATCCTTGCTTCTATTGGACCCCGTGCTGTAACAATCCATCCATGGCCATTTTAGGCCCCCAGGTGTCACAAGGGATCATTAGATTGTTAGCCTGCATTGGGTCACAATGATTCCTTGCTTCTCTTAGCCCCTGTGGTGTCACAATGCATCCCATGCCCTTTTAGGCCACTTGGTGTTACAATGAATCATTTGAGTCTTGGCCTCTATGGTGTCATAATATTTCCATGATTTTATTGTGCCCCATGCTTTCACAATTCATCCCTGGCCCTATTACAACCCCTGGTGTCACAATGGATCATTAGATTGTTAGCCTGCATTGGGTCACAATGGTTCCTTGCTTCTCTTAACCTCTGTGGTGTCACAATGCATTCCAAGGCCTTTTAGGCCACTTGGTGTTACAATGAATCATTTGATTCTTGGCCTCCATGGTGTCATAATGGTTCCTTGCTTCTATAGGTCCCCATGCTGTCAGAGTTCATCCGTGGTCCTTTTGCGCCCCCTGGTGTCAAAAGGGATTCTTAGATTGTTAGCCTGCATAGGGTCAAAATGGATCCTTGCTTCTCTTAACCCCTGTGCTGTCACAATGCATCCCATGCCCTTTTAGGCCACTTGATATCACAATGAATCATTTGATTTTTGGCCTCCATGGTGGCATAATTGTACCAGGATTTAATTGGGCCCCATGCTTTCACAATTCATCCCTGGCCCTTTTACGCCCTTTGGTGTCACAAGGGACCATTAGATTGTTAGCCTGCATTTGGTCACAATGGTTCCTTGCTTCTCTTAACCTCTGTGGTGTCACAATGCATTCCATGCCATTTTAGGCCACTTGATGTCACAATGAATCATTTGATTCTTGGCCTCCATGGTGTCATAATGGTTCCTTGTTTCTATTGGCCCCCATGCTGTCACAATTCATCCCTGGCCCTTTTACGCCCCCTGGTGTCAAATGGGATCCTGGGATTATTAGCCTCCATTGGGTCACAATGGATATTTGCTTCTCTTAACCCCTGTGGTGTCACAATGCATCCCATGCCCTTTTAGGCCACTTGATGTCACAATGAATCATTTGATTCTTGGCCTCCATGGTGACATAATAGATCCTTGTTTCTATTGGTCCCCGTGCTGTAACAATTCATCCCTGGCCCTTTTTATACCCCCTGGTGCCACAAGGGATCATTAGATTGTTAGCCTGCATTGGGTCACAATGGTTCCTTGCTTCTCTTAACCCCTGTGGTGTCACAATGCATCCCATGCCCTTTTAGGCCACTTGATGTCACAATGAATCATTTGATTCTTGGCCTCCATGGTGGCATAATAGATCCTTGCTTCTATTGGACCCCGTGCTGTAACAATCCATTCCTGGCCATTTTTTGCCCCCTGGTGTCACAATGGATCATTAGATTGTTAGCCTGCATTGGGTCACAATGGTTCCTTGCTTCTCTTAGCCCCTGTGGTGTCACAATGCATCCCATGCCCTTTTAGGCCACTTGGTGTTACAATGAATCATTTGAGCCTTGGCCTCTATTGTGTCATAATATTTCCATGTTTTTATTGTGCCCCATGCATTCACAATTCATCCCTGGCCCTATTACAACCGCTGGTGTCACAATGGATCATTAGATTGTTAGCCTGCATTGGGTCACAATGGTTCCTTGCTTCTCTTAACCTCTGTGGTGTCACAATGCATTCCAAGACCTTTTAGGCCACTTGGTCTTACAATGCACCATTTGATTCTTGGCCTCCATGGTGACATAATAGATCCTTGCTACTATTGGTCCCCGTGCTGTAACAATTCATCCCTGGCCCTTCTTATACACCCTGGTGCCACAAGGGATCATTAGATTGTTATCCTGCATTGGGTCACAATGGTTCCTTGCTTCTCTTAACCCCTGTGGTGTCACAATGCATTCCAAGACCTTTTAGGCCGCTTGGTCTTATAATGAACCATTTGATTCTTGGCCTCCATGGTGTCATAATGGTTCCTTGCTTCTATAGGTCCCCATGCTGTCAGAGTTCATCAGTGGTCCTTTTGCGCCCCCTGGTGTCAAAAGGGATTCTTAGGTTGTTAGCCGGCTTTGGGTCACAATGGTTCCTTGCTTCTCTTAACCCCTGTGGTGTCACAATGCATTCCAAGACCTTTTAGGCCACTTGATATCACAATGAATCATTTGATTTTTGGACTCCATGGTGGCATAATTGTACCAGGATTTAATTGGGCCCCATGCTTTCACAATTCATCCCTGGCCCTTTTACGCCCTTTGGTGTCACAAGGGACCATTAGATTGTTAGCCTGCATTTGGTCACAATGGTTCCTTGCTTCTCTTAAGCTCTGTGGTGTCACAATGCATTCCATGCCATTTTAGGCCACTTGATGTCACAATGAATCATTTGATTCTTGGCCTCCATGGTGTCATAATGGTTCCTTGTTTCTATTGGCCCCCATGCTGTCACAATTCATCCCTGGCCCTTTTACACCCCCTGGTGTCAAATGGGATCCTGGGATTATTAGCCTGCATTGGGTCACAATGGTTCCTTGCTTCTCTTAACCCCTGTGGTGTCACAATGCATCCCATGCCCTTTTAGGCCACTTGATGTCACAATGAATCATTTGATTCTTGGCCTCCATGGTGGCATAATAGATCCTTGCTTCTATTGGTCCACGTGCTGTAACAATCCATCCCTGGCCATTTTTTGCCCCCTGGCGTCACAATGGATCATTAGATTGTTAGCCTGCATTGGGTCACAATGGTTCCTTGCTTCTCTTAACCTCTGTGGTGTCACAATGCATTCCAAGAACTTTTAGGCCACTTGGTCTTACAATGAATCATTTGATTCTTGGCCTCCCTGGTGTCATAACATTTCCATGATTTTATTGTGCCCCATGCTTTCACATTTCATCCCTGGCCCTATTACAACCCCTGGTGCCACAAGGGATCATTAGATTATTAGCCTGCATTGGGTCACAATGGTTCCTTGCTTCTCTTAACCCCTGTGGTGTCACAATGCATCCCATGCCCTTTTAGGCCACTTGATATCACAATGAATCATTTCATTTTTGGCCTCCATGGTGGCATAATTGTACCAGGTTTTAATTGGGCCCCATGCTTTCACAATTCATCCCTGGCCCTTTTAGGCCCATTGGTGTCACAAGGGATCATTAGATTGTTAGCCTGCATTGGGTCACAATGGTTCCTTGCTTCTCTTAACCCCTGTGGTGTCACAATGCATTCCATGCCCTTTTAGGCCACTTGGTCTTACAATGAACCATTTGATTCTTGGCCTCCATGGTGTCATAATGGTTCCTTGTTTCCATTGGTCCCCGTGCTGTAACAATTCATCCCTGGCCCTTTTTATACCCCCTGGTGCCACAAGGGATCATTAGATTGTTAGCCTGCCTTGGGTCACAATGGTTCCTTGCTTCTCTTAACCCCTGTGGTGTCACAATGCATCCCATGCCCTTTTAGGCCACTTGATATCACAATGAATCATTTGATTTTTGGCCTCCATGGTGGCATAATTGTACCAGGATTTAATTGGGCCCCATGCATTCACAATTCATCCCTGGCCCTTTTAGGCCCATTGGTGTCAGAAGGGACCATTAGATTGTTAGCCTGCATTTGGTCACAATGGTTCCTTGCTTCTCTTAACCTCTGTGGTGTCACAATGCATCCCATGCCCTTTTAGGCCACTTGATGTCACAATGAATCATTTGATTCTTGGCCTCCATGGTGTCATAATGGTTCCTTGTTTCTATTGGCCCCCATGCTGTCACAATTCATCCCTGGCCCTTTTACGCCCCCTGGTGTCAAATGGGATCCTGGGATTATTAGCCTCCATTGGGTCACAATGGATATTTGCTTCTCTTAACCCCTGTGGTGTCACAATGCATCCCATGCCCTTTTAGGCCACTTGATGTCACAATGAATCATTTGATTCTTGGCCTCCATGGTGACATAATAGATCCTTGCTTCTATTGGTCCCCGTGCTGTAACAATCCATCCCTGGCAATTTTAGGCCCCCAGGTGTCTCAAGGGATTATTAGATTGTTAGCCTGCATTGGGTCACAATGATTCCTTGCTTCTCTTAGCCCCTGTGGTGTCACAATGCATCCCATGCCCTTTTAGGCCACTTGGTGTTACAATGAATCATTTGAGTCTTGGCCTCCATGGTGTCATAATGGTTCCTTGTTTCTATTGGCCCCCATGCTGTCACAATTCATCCCTGGCCCTATTACAACCCCTGGTGTCACAATGGATCATTAGATTGTTAGCCTGCATTGGGTCACAATGGTTCCTTGCTTCTCTTAACCTCTGTGGTGTCACAATGCATTCCAAGACCTTTTAGGCCGCTTGGTGTTACAATGAATCATTTGATTCTTGGCCTCCATGGTGACATAATAGATCCTTGCTTCTATTGGTCCCCGTGCTGTAACAATTCATCCCTGGCCCTTTTTATACCCCCTGGTGCCACAAGGGATCATTAGATTGTTAGCCTGCATTGGGTCACAATGGATCCTTGCTTCTCTTAACCCCTGTGCTGTCACAATGCATCCCATGCCCTTTTAGGCCACTTGGCGTTACAATGAATCATTTGATTCTTGGCCTCTATGGTGTCATAATATTTCCATGATTTTATTGTGCCCCATGCATTCACAATTCATCCCTGGCCCTATTACAACCCCTGGTGTCACAATGGATCATTAGATTGTTAGCCTGCATTGGGTCACAATGGTTCCTTGCTTCTCTTAACCTCTGTGGTGTCACAATGCATTCCAAGACCTTTTAGGCCACTTGGTCTTACAATGAACCATTTGATTCTTGGCCTTCATGGTGTCATAATGGTTCCTTGCTTCTATAGGTCCCCATGGCGTCAGAGTTCATCCGTGGTCCTTTTGCGCCCCCTGGTGTCAAAAGGGATTCTTAGATTGTTAGCCTGCATTGGGTCACAATGGTTCCTTGCTTCTCTTAACCCCTGTGGTGTCACAATGCATCCCATGCCATTTTACGCCACTTGATGTCACAATGAATCATTTGATTCTTGCCCTCCATGGTGGCATAATAGATCCTTGCTTCTATTGGTCCCCGTGCTGTAACAATTCATCCCTGGCCCTTTTTATACCCCCTGGTTCCCCAAGGGATCATTAGATTGTTAGCCTGCATTGGGTCACAATGGTTCCTTGCTTCTCTTAACCCCTGTGGTGTCACAATGCATCCCATGCCCTTTTAGGCCACTTGGTGTTACAATGAATCATTTGATTCTTGGCCTCCATGGTGTCATAATATTTCCATGATTTTATTGTGCCCCATGCTTTCACATTTCATCCCTGGCCCTATTACAACCCCTGGTGCCACAAGGGATCATTAGATTATTAGCCTGCATTGGGTCACAATGGTTCCTTGCTTCTCTTAACCCCTGTGGTGTCACAATGCATCCCATGCCCTTTTAGGCCACTTGATGTCACAATGAATCATTTGATTCTTGGCCTCCATGGTGGCATAATAGATCCTTGCGTCTATTGGTCCCCGTGCTCTAACAATCCATCCCTGGCCATTTTAGGCCCCCTGGTGTCACAATGGATCATTAGATTGTTAGCCTGCATTGGGTCGCAGTGGTTCCTTGCTTCTCTTAACCCCTGTGGTGTCACAATGCATTCCAAGACCTTTTAGGCCACTTGGTCTTACAATGAACCATTTGATTCTTGGCCTCCATGGTGTCATAATGGTTCCTTGTTTCTATTGGCCCCCATGCTGTCACAATTCATCCCTGGCCCTTTTACGCCCCCTGGTGTCAAATGGGATCCTGGGATTATTAGCCTCCATTGGGTCACAATGGATCCTTGCTTCTCTTAACCCCTGTGGTGTCACAATGCATCCCATGCCCTTTTAGGCCACTTGATGTCACAATGAATCATTTGATTCTTGGCCTCCATGGTGACATAATAGATCCTTGCTTCTATTGGTCCCCGTGCTGTAACAATTCATCCCTGGCCCTTTTTATACCCCCTGGTGCCACAAGGGATCATTAGATTGTTAGCCTGCATTGGGTCACAATGGTTCCTTACTTCTCTTAACCTCTGTGGTGTCACAATGTATCCCATGCCCTTTTAGGCCACTTGATGTCACAATGAACCATTTGATTCTTGGCCTCCATGGTGTCATAATGGTTCCTTGCTTCCATAGGTCCCCATGCTGTCAGAGTTCATCAGTGGTCCTTTTGCGCCCCATGGTGTCAAAAGGGATTCTTAGATTGTTAGCCGGCTTTGGGTCACAATGGTTCCTTGCTTCTCTTAACCCCTGTGGTGTCACAATGCATCCCATGCCCTTTTAGGCCACTTGATGTCACAATGAATCATTTGATTCTTGGCCTCCATGGTGGCATAATAGATCCTTGCTTCTATTGGTCCCCGTGCTGTAGCAATCCATCCCTGGCCATTTTAGGCCCCCTGGTGTCACAAGGGATCATTAGATTGTTAGCCTGCATTGGGTCACAAGGGATCCTTGCTTCTCTTAGCCCCTGTGGTGTCACAATGCATCCCATGCCCTTTTAGGCCACTTGGTGTTACAATGAATCATTTGAGTCTTGGCCTCTATGGTGTCATAATATTTCCATGTTTTTATTGTGCCCCATGCTTTCACAATTCATCCCTGGCCCTATTACAACCGCTGGTGTCACAATGGATCATTAGATTGTTAGCCTGCATTGGGTCTCAATGGTTCCTTGCTTCTCTTAACCCCTGTGGTGTCACAATGCATTCCAAGACCTTTTAGGCCACTTGGTCTTACAATGAACCATTTGATTCTTGGCCTCCATGGTGTCATAATGGTTCCTCGCTTCTATAGGTCCCCATGCTGTCACAGTTCATCCGTGGTCCTTTTGCGCCCCCTGGTGTCAAAAGGGATTCTTAGATTGTTAGCCTGCATAGGGTCACAATGGTTCCTTGCTTCTCTTAACCCCTGTGGTGTCACAATGCATCCCATGCCCTTTTAGGCCACTTGATATCACAATGAATCATTTGATTTTTGGCCTCCATGGTGGCATAATTGTACCAGGATTTAATTGGCCCCCATGCTTTCACAATTCATCCCTGGCCCTTTTACGCCCTTTGGTGTCACAAGGGACCATTAGATTGTTAGCCTGCATTTGGTAACAATGGTTCCTTGCTTCTCTTAACCTCTGTGGTGTCACAATGCATTCCCTGCCATTTTAGGCCACTTGATGTCACAATGAATCATTTGATTCTTGGCCTCCATGGTGTCATAATGGTTCCTGGTTTCTATTGGCCCCCATGCTGTCACAATTCATCCATGGCCCTTTTACACCCCGTGGTGTCAAATGGGATCCTGGGATTATTAGCCTCCATTGGGTCACAATGGATCCTTGCTTCTCTTAACCCCTGTGGTGTCACAATGCATCCCATGCCCTTTTAGGCCACTTGATGTCACAATGAATCATTTGATTCTTGGCCTCCATGGTGGCATAATAGATCCTTGCTTCTATTGGTCCCCGTGCTGTAACAATTCATCCCTGGCCCTTTTTATACACCCTGGTGCCACAAGGGATCATTAGATTGTTAGCCTGCATTGGGTCACAATGGTTCCTTGCTTCTCTTAACCCCTGTGGTGTCACAATGCATCCCATGCCCTTTTAGGCCACTTGGTGTTACAATGAATCATTTGATTCTTGGCCTCTATGGTGTCATAATATTTCCATGATTTTATTGTGCCCCATGCTTTCACATTTCATCCCTGGCCCTATTACAACCCCTGGTGCCACAAGGGACCATTAGATTATTAGCCTGCATTGGGTCACAATGGTTCCTTGCTTCTCTTAACCCCTGTGGTGTCACAATGCATTCCAAGACCTTTTAGGCCACTTGGTCTTATAATGAACCATTTGATTCTTGGCCTCCATGGTGTCATAATGGTTCCTTGCTTCCATAGGTCCCCATGCTGTCAGAGTTCATCAGTGGTCCTTTTGCGCCCCATGGTGTCAAAAGGGATTCTTAGATTGTTAGCCGGCTTTGGGTCACAATGGTTCCTTGCTTCTCTTAACCCCTGTGGTGTCACAATGCATCCCATGCCCTTTTAGGCCACTTGATGTCACAATGAATCATTTGATTCTTGGCCTCCATGGTGGCATAATAGATCCTTGCTTCTATTGGTCCCCGTGCTGTAGCAATCCATCCCTGGCCATTTTAGGCCCCCTGGTGTCACAAGGGATCATTAGATTGTTAGCCTGCATTGGGTCACAAGGGATCCTTGCTTCTCTTAGCCCCTGTGGTGTCACAATGCATCCCATGCCCTTTTAGGCCACTTGGTGTTACAATGAATCATTTGAGTCTTGGCCTCTATGGTGTCATAATATTTCCATGTTTTTATTGTGCCCCATGCTTTCACAATTCATCCCTGGCCCTATTACAACCGCTGGTGTCACAATGGATCATTAGATTGTTAGCCTGCATTGGGTCTCAATGGTTCCTTGCTTCTCTTAACCCCTGTGGTGTCACAATGCATTCCAAGACCTTTTAGGCCACTTGGTCTTACAATGAACCATTTGATTCTTGGCCTCCATGGTGTCATAATGGTTCCTCGCTTCTATAGGTCCCCATGCTGTCAGAGTTCATCCGTGGTCCTTTTGCGCCCCCTGGTGTCAAAAGGGATTCTTAGATTGTTAGCCTGCATAGGGTCACAATGGTTCCTTGCTTCTCTTAACCCCTGTGGTGTCACAATGCATCCCATGCCCTTTTAGGCCACTTGATATCACAATGAATCATTTGATTTTTGGCCTCCATGGTGGCATAATTGTACCAGGATTTAATTGGCCCCCATGCTTTCACAATTCATCCCTGGCCCTTTTACGCCCTTTGGTGTCACAAGGGACCATTAGATTGTTAGCCTGCATTTGGTAACAATGGTTCCTTGCTTCTCTTAACCTCTGTGGTGTCACAATGCATTCCCTGCCATTTTAGGCCACTTGATGTCACAATGAATCATTTGATTCTTGGCCTCCATGGTGTCATAATGGTTCCTGGTTTCTATTGGCCCCCATGCTGTCACAATTCATCCCTGGCCCTTTTACACCCCGTGGTGTCAAATGGGATCCTGGGATTATTAGCCTCCATTGGGTCACAATGGATCCTTGCTTCTCTTAACCCCTGTGGTGTCACAATGCATCCCATGCCCTTTTAGGCCACTTGATGTCACAATGAATCATTTGATTCTTGGCCTCCATGGTGGCTTAATAGATCCTTGCTTCTATTGGTCCCCGTGCTGTAACAATCCATCCCTGGCCATTTTTTGCCCCCTGGTGTCACAATGGATCATTAGATTGTTAGCCTGCATTGGGTCACAATGGTTCCTTGCTTCTCTTAACCTCTGTGGTGTCACAATGCATTCCAAGACCTTTTAGGCCACTTGGTCTTACAATGCACCATTTGATTCTTGGCCTCCATGGTGTCATAATGGTTCCTTGCTTCTATAGGTCCCCATGCTGTCAGAGTTCATCCGTGGTCCTTTTGCGCCCCCTGGTGTCAAAAGGGATTCTTAGATTGTTAGCCTGCCTTGGGTCACAATGGTTCCTTGCTTCTCTTAACCCCTGTGGTGTCACAATGCATCCCATGCCCTTTTAGGCCACTTGGTCTTACAATGAATCATTTGAGTCTTGGCCTCCATGGTGTCATAATGGTTCCTTGTTTCTATTGGCCCCCATGCTGTCACAATTCATCCCTGGCCCTTTTACGCCCCCTGGTGTCAAATGGGATCCTGGGATTATTAGCCTCCATTGGGTCACAATGGATATTTGCTTCTCTTAACCCCTGTGGTGTCACAATGCATTCCAAGACCTTTTAGGCCACTTGGTCTTACAATGAACCATTTGATTCTTGGCCTCCATGGTGTCATAATGGTTCCTTGTTTCTATTGGCCCCCATGCTGTCACAATTCATCCCTGGCCCTTTTACGACCCCTGGTGTCAAATGGGATCCTGGGATTATTAGCCTCCATTGGGTCACAATGGATCCTTGCTTCTCTTAACCCCTGTGGTGTCACAATGCATCCCATGCCCTTTTAGGCCACTTGATGTCACAATGAATCATTTGATTCTTGGCCTCCATGGTGGCATAATAGATCCTTGCTTCTATTGGTCCCCGTGCTGTAACAATTCATCCCTGGCCCTTTTTATACACCCTGGTGCCACAAGGGATCATTAGATTGTTAGCCTGCATTGGGTCACAATGGTTCCTTGCTTCTCTTAACCCCTGTGGTGTCACAATGCATCCCATGCCCTTTTAGGCCACTTGGTGTTACAATGAATCATTTGATTCTTGGCCTCTATGGTGTCATAATATTTCCATGATTTTATTGTGCCCCATGCTTTCACATTTCATCCCTGGCCCTATTACAACCCCTGGTGCCACAAGGGACCATTAGATTATTAGCCTGCATTGGGTCACAATGGTTCCTTGCTTCTCTTAACCCCTGTGGTGTCACAATGCATTCCAAGACCTTTTAGGCCACTTGGTCTTATAATGAACCATTTGATTCTTGGCCTCCATGGTGTCATAATGGTTCCTTGCTTCCATAGGTCCCCATGCTGTCAGAGTTCATCAGTGGTCCTTTTGCGCCCCATGGTGTCAAAAGGGATTCTTAGATTGTTAGCCGGCTTTGGGTCACAATGGTTCCTTGCTTCTCTTAACCCCTGTGGTGTCACAATGCATCCCATGCCCTTTTAGGCCACTTGATGTCACAATGAATCATTTGATTCTTGGCCTCCATGGTGGCATAATAGATCCTTGCTTCTATTGGTCCCCGTGCTGTAACAATCCATCCCTGGCCATTTTAGGCCCCCTGGTGTCACAAGGGATCATTAGATTGTTAGCCTGCATTGGGTCACAAGGGATCCTTGCTTCTCTTAGCCCCTGTGGTGTCACAATGCATCCCATGCCCTTTTAGGCCACTTGGTGTTACAATGAATCATTTGAGTCTTGGCCTCTATGGTGTCATAATATTTCCATGTTTTTATTGTGCCCCATGCTTTCACAATTCATCCCTGGCCCTATTACAACCGCTGGTGTCACAATGGATCATTAGATTGTTAGCCTGCATTGGGTCTCAATGGTTCCTTGCTTCTCTTAACCCCTGTGGTGTCACAATGCATCCCATGCCCTTTTAGGCCACTTGATATCACAATGCATCATTTGATTTTTGGCCTCCATGGTGGCATAATTTTACCAGGATTTAAATGGCCCCCATGCTTTCACAATTCATCCCTGGCCCTTTTACGCCCTTTGGTGTCACAAGGGACCATTAGATTGTTAGCCTGCATTTGGTAACAATGGTTCCTTGCTTCTCTTAACCTCTGTGGTGTCACAATGCATTCCCTGCCATTTTAGGCCACTTGATGTCACAATGAATCATTTGATTCTTGGCCTCCATGGTGTCATAATGGTTCCTGGTTTCTATTGGCCCCCATGCTGTCACAATTCATCCCTGGCCCTTTTACACCCCGTGGTGTCAAATGGGATCCTGGGATTATTAACCTCCATTGGGTCACAATGGATCCTTGCTTCTCTTAACCCCTGTGGTGTCACAATGCATCCCATGCCCTTTTAGGCCACTTGATGTCACAATGAATCATTTGATTCTTGGCCTCCATGGTGGCTTAATAGATCCTTGCTTCTATTGGTCCCCGTGCTGTAACAATCCATCCCTGGCCATTTTTTGCCCCCTGGTGTCACAATGGATCATTAGATTGTTAGCCTGCATTGGGTCACAATGGTTCCTTGCTTCTCTTAACCCCTGTGGTGTCACAATGCATTCCAAGACCTTTTAGGCCACTTGGTCTTACAATGAACCATTTGATTCTTGGCCTCCATGGTGTCATAATGGTTCCTTGCTTCTATAGGTCCCCATGCTGTCAGAGTTCATCCGTGGTCCTTTTGCGCCCCCTGGTGTCAAAAGGGATTCTTAGATTGTTAGCCTGCATTGGGTCACAATGGTTCCTTGCTTCTCTTAACCCCTGTGGTGTCACAATGCATCCCATGCCATTTTAGACCACTTGATATCACAATGAATCATTTGATTTTTGGCCTCCATGGTGGCATAATTGTACCAGGTTTTAATTGGGCCCCATGCTTTCACAATTCATCCCTGGCCCTTTTAGGCCCATTGGTGTCACAAGGGACCATTAGATTGTTAGCCTGCATTGGGTCACAATGGTTCCTTGCTTCTCTTAACCCCTGTGGTGTCACAATGCATTCCAAGACCTTTTAGGCCACTTGGTCTTACAATGAACCATTTGATTCTTGGCCTCCATGGTGTCATAATGGTTCCTTGTTTCTATTGGCCCCCATGCTGTCACAATTCATCCCTGGCCCTTTTACGCCCCCTGGTGTCTAATGGGATCCTGGGATTATTAGCCTCCATTGGGTCACAATGGATCCTTGCTTCTCTTAACCCCTGTGGTGTCACAATGCATCCCATGCCCTTTTAGGCCACTTGATATCACAATGAATCATTTGATTTTTGGCCTCCATGGTGGCATAATTGTACCAGGATTTAATTGGGCCCCATGCTTTCACAATTCATCCCTGGCCCTTTTACGCCCTTTGGTGTCACAAGGGACCATTAGATTGTTAGCCTGCATTTGGTCACAATGGTTCCTTGCTTCTCTTAACCTCTGTGGTGTCACAATGCATTCCATGCCATTTTAGGCCACTTGATGTCACAATGAATCATTTGATTCTTGGCCTCCATGGTGTCATAATGGTTCCTTGTTTCTATTGGCCCCCATGCTGTCACAATTCATCCCTGGCCCTTTTACGCCCCCTGGTGTCAAATGGGATCCTGGGATTATTAGCCTCCATTGCGTCACAATGGATATTTGCTTCTCTTAACCCCTGTGGTGTCACAATGCATCCCATGCCCTTTTAGGCCACTTGATGTCACAATGAATCATTTGATTCTTGGCCTCCATGGTGACATAATAGATCCTTGCTTCTATTGGTCCCCGTGCTGTAACAATTCATCCCTGGCCCTTTTTATACCCCCTGGTGCCACAAGTGATCATTAGATTGTTAGCCTGCTTTGGGTCACAATGGTTCCTTGCTTCTCTTAACCCCTGTGGTGTCACAATGCATCCCATGCCCTTTTAGGCCACTTGATGTCACAATGAATCATTTGATTCTTGGCCTCCATGGTGGCATAATAGATCCTTGCTTCTATTGGTCCCCGTGCTGTAACAATCCATCCCTGGCCATTTTTTGCCCCCTGGTGTCACAATGGATCATTAGATTGTTAGCCTGCATTGGGTCACAATGGTTCCTTGCTTCTCTTAGCCCCTGTGGTGTCACAATGCATCCCATGCCCTTTTAGGCCACTTGGTGTTACAATGAATCATTTGAGCCTTGGCCTCTATTGTGTCATAATATTTCCATGTTTTTATTGTGCCCCATGCATTCACAATTCATCCCTGGCCCTATTACAACCGCTGGTGTCACAATGGATCATTAGATTGTTAGCCTGCATTGGGTCACAATGGTTCCTTGCTTCTCTTAACCTCTGTGGTGTCACAATGCATTCCAAGACCTTTTAGGCCACTTGGTCTTACAATGCACCATTTGATTCTTGGCCTCCATGGTGTCATAATGGTTCCTTGCTTCTATAGGTCCCCATGCTGTCAGAGTTCATCCGTGGTCCTTTTGCGCCCCCTGGTGTCAAAAGGGATTCTTAGATTGTTAGCCTGCCTTGGGTCACAATGGTTCCTTGCTTCTCTTAACCCCTGTGGTGTCACAATGCATCCCATGCCCTTTTAGGCCACTTGATATCACAATGAATCATTTGATTTTTGGCCTCCATGGTGGCATAATTGTACCAGGATTTAATTGGGCCCCATGCTTTCACAATTCATCCCTGGCCCTTTTACGACCTTTGGTGTCACAAGGGACCATTAGATTGTTAGCCTGCGTTTGGTCACAATGGTTCCTTGCTTCTCTTAACCTCTGTGGTGTCACAATGCATTCCAAGACCTTTTAGGCCACTTGGTCTTACAATGAACCATTTGATTCTTGGCCTCCATGGTGTCATAATGGTTCCTTGCTTCTGTAGGTCCCCATGCTGTCAGAGTTCATCCGTGGTCCTTTTGCGCCCCCTGGTATCAAAAGGGATTCTTAGATTGTTAGCCTGCATTGGGTCACAATGGTTCCTTGCTTCTCATAACCTCTGTGGTGTCACAATGCATTCCATGCACTTTTAGGCCACTTGGTCTTACAATGAACCATTTGATTCTTGGCCTCCATGGTGTCATAATGGTTCCTTGTTTCTATTGGCCCCCATGCTGTCACAATTCATCCCTGGCCCTTTTACGCCCCCTGGTGTCAAATGGGATCCTGGGATTATTAGCCTCCATTGGGTCACAATGGATCCTTGCTTCTCTTAACCCCTGTGGTGTCACAATGCATCCCATGCCCTTTTAGGCCACTTGATGTCACAATGAATCATTTGATTCTTGGCCTCCATGGTGTCATAATGGTTCCTTGTTTCTATTGGCCCCCATGCTGTCACAATTCATCCCTGGCCCTTTTACGCCCCCTGGTGTCAAATGGGATCCTGGGATTATTAGCCTCCATTGGGTCACAATGGATATTTGCTTCTCTTAACCCCTGTGGTGTCACAATGCATCCCATGCCCTTTTAGGCCACTTGATGTCACAATGAATCATTTGATTCTTGGCCTCCATGGTGACATAATAGATCCTTGCTTCTATTGGTCCCCGTGCTGTAACAATTCATCCCTGGCCCTTTTTATACCCCCTGGTGCCACAAGGGATCATTAGATTGTTAGCCTGCATTGGGTCACAATGGTTCCTTGCTTCTCTTAACCCCTGTGGTGTCACAATGCATCCCATGCCCTTTTAGGCCACTTGATGTCACAATGAATCATTTGATTCTTGGCCTCCATGGTGGCATAATAGATCCTTGCTTCTATTGGTCCCCGTGCTGTAACAATCCATCCCTGGCCATTTTTTGCCCCCTGGTGTCACAATGGATCATTAGATTGGTAGCCTGCTTTGGGTCACAATGGTTCCTTGCTTCTCCTAGCCCCTGTGGTGTCACAATGCATCCCATGCACTTTTAGGCCACTTGGTGTTACAATGAATCATTTGAGTCTTGGCCTCTATTGTGTCATAATATTTCCATGTTTTTATTGTGCCCCATGCTTTCACAATTCATCCCTGGCCCTATTACAACCGCTGGTGTCACAATGGATCATTAGATTGTTAGCCTGCATTGGGTCACAATGGTTCCTTGCTTCTCTTAACCTCTGTGGTGTCACAATGCATTCCAAGACCTTTTAGGCCACTTGGTCTTACAATGCACCATTTGATTCTTGGCCTCCATGGTGTCATAATGGTTCCTTGCTTCTATAGGTCCCCATGCTGTCAGAGTTCATCCGTGGTCCTTTTGCGCCCCCTGGTGTCAAAAGGGATTCTTGGATTGTTAGCCTGCCTTGGGTCACAATGGTTCCTTGCTTCTCTTAACCCCTGTGGTGTCACAATGCATCCCATGCCCTTTTAGGCCACTTGATATCACAATGAATCATTTGATTTTTGGCCTCCATGGTGGCATAATTGTACCAGGATTTAATTGGGCCCCATGCTTTCACAATTCATCCCTGGCCCTTTTACGCCCTTTGGTGTCACAAGGGACCATTAGATTGTTAGCCTGCATTTGGTCACAATGGTTCCTTGCTTCTCTTAACCTCTGTGGTGTCACAATGCATTCCATGCCATTTTAGGCCACTTGATGTCACAATGAATCATTTGATTCTTGGCCTCCATGGTGGCATAATGGTTCCTTGTTTCTATTGGCCCCCATGCTGTCACAATTCATCCCTGGCCCTTTTACACCCCCTGGTATCAAATGGGATCCTGGGATTATTAGCCTCCATTGGGTCACAATGGATCCTTGCTTCTCTTAACCCCTGTGGTGTCACAATGCATCCCATGCCCTTTTAGGCCACTTGATGTCACAATGAATCATTTGATTGTTGGCCTCCATGGTGGCATAATAGATCCTTGCTTCTATTGGTCCCCGTGCTGTAACAATCCATCCCTGGCCATTTTTTGCCCCCTGGTGTCACAATGGA
This sequence comes from Cinclus cinclus, assembly GCF_963662255.1. Lineage (NCBI taxonomy): Eukaryota > Metazoa > Chordata > Aves > Passeriformes > Cinclidae > Cinclus > Cinclus cinclus. Next base: position 581,315 of record NW_026912129.1, read on the forward strand.
TCATTAGATTGTTAGCCTGCATTGGGTCGCAGTGGTTCCTTGCTTCTCTTAACCCCTGTGGTGTCACAATGCATTCCAAGACCTTTTAGGCCACTTGGTCTTACAATGCACCATTTGATTCTTGGCCTCCATGGTGTCATAATGGTTCCTTGCTTCTGTAGGTCCCCATGCTGTCAGAGTTCATCCGTGGTCCTTTTGCGCCCCCTGGTATCAAAAGGGATTCTTAGATTGTTAGCCTGCATTGGGTCACAATGGTTCCTTGCTTCTCTTAACCTCTGTGGTGTCACAATGCATTCCATGCACTTTTAGGCCACTTGGTCTTACAATGAACCATTTGATTCTTGGCCTCCATGGTGTCATAATGGTTCCTTGTTTGTATTGGCCCCCATGCTGTCACAATTCATCCCTGGCCCTTTTACGCCCCCTGGTGTCAAATGGGATCCTGGGATTATTAGCCTCCATTGGGTCACAATGGATCCTTGCTTCTCTTAACCCCTGTGGTGTCACAATGCATCCCATGCCCTTTTAGGCCACTTGATGTCACAATGAATCATTTGATTCTTGGCCTCCATGGTGACATAATAGATCCTTGCTTCTATTGGTCCCCGTGCTGTAACAATTCATCCCTGGCCCTTTTTATACCCCCTGGTGCCACAAGGGATCATTAGATTGTTAGCCTGCATTGGGTCACAATGGTTCCTTGCTTCTCTTAACCCCTGTGGTGTCACAATGCATCCCATGCCCTTTTAGGCCACTTGATGTCACAATGAATCATTTGATTCTTGGCCTCCATTGTGGCATAATAGATCCTTGCTTCTATTGGTCCTCGAGCTGTAACAATCCATCCCTGGCCATTTTAGGCCCCCTGGTGTCACAATGGATCATTAGATTGTTAGCCTGCATTGGGTCACAATGGTTCCTTGCTTCTCTTAGCCCCTGTGGTGTCACAATGCATCCCATGCCCTTTTAGGCCACTTGGTGTTACACTGAATCATTTGAGCCTTGGCCTCTATTGTGTCATAATATTTCCATGTTTTTATTGTGCCCCATGCTTTCACAATTCATCCCTGGCCCTATTACAACCCCTGGTGTCACAATGGATCATTAGATTGTTAGCCTGCATTGGGTCACAATGGATCCTTGCTTCTCACACCCTGTGGTGTCACAATGCAACCCATGCCCTTTTAGGCCACTTGATATTACAATGAATCATTTCATTTTTGGCCTCCATGGTGGCATAATTGTACCAGGATTTAATTGGGCCCCATGTTTTCACAATTCATCCCTGCCCCTTTTCGGCCCATAGGTGTCACAAGGGATCATTAGATTGTTAGCCTCCATTGGGTCACAAAGGATCCTTGCTTCTCTTAACCTCTGTGGTGTCACAATGCATTCCATGCCCTTTTAGGCCACTTGGTCTTATAATGAACCATTTGATTCTTGGCCTCCATGGTGTCATAATGGTTCCTTGTTTCTATTGGGCCCCATGCTGTCACAATTCATCCCTGGCCCTTTTACGCCCCCTGGTGTCAAATGGGATCCTGGGATTATTAGCCTCCATTGGGTCACAATGGATCCTTGCTTCTCTTAACCCCTGTGGTGTCACAATGCATCCCATGCCCTTTTAGGCCACTTGATGTCACAATGAATCATTTGATTCTTGGCCTCCATGGTGACATAATAGATCCTTGCTTCTATTGGTCCCCGTGCTGTAACAATTCATCCCTGGCCCTTTTTATACCCCCTGGTGCCACAAGGGATCATTAGATTGTTAGCCTGCTTTGGGTCACAATGGTTCCTTGCTTCTCTTAACCCCTGTGGTGTCACAATGCATCCCATGCCCTTTTAGGCCACTTGGTGTTACAATGAATCATTTGATTCTTGGCCTCTATGGTGTCATAATATTTCCATGATTTTATTGTGCCCCATGCTTTCACATTTCATCCCTGGCCCTATTACAACCCCTGGTGCCACAAGGGATCATTAGATTATTAGCCTGCATTGGGTCACAATGGTTCCTTGCTTCTCTTAACCCCTGTGGTGTCACAATGCATCCCATGCCCTTTTAGGCCACTTGGTCTTATAATGAACCATTTGATTCTTGGCCTCCATGGTGTCATAATGGTTCCTTGCTACTATAGGTCCCCATGCTGTCAGAGTTCATCAGTGGTCCTTTTGCGCCCCCTGGTGTCAAAAGGGAGTCTTAGATTGCTAGCCTGCATTGGGTCACAATGGTTCCTTGCTTCTCTTAACCCCTGTGGTGTCACAATGCATCCCATGCCCTTTTAGGCCACTTGATATCACAATGAATCATTTGATTCTTGGCCTCCATGGTGGCATAATAGATCCTTGCTTCTATTGGTCCCCGTGCTGTAACAATCCATCCCTGGCCATTTTTTGCCCCCTGGTGTCACAATGGATCATTAGATTGGTAGCCTGCTTTGGGTCACAATGGTTCCTTGCTTCTCTTAGCCCCTGTGGTGTCACAATGCATCCCATGCACTTTTAGGCCACTTGGTGTTACAATGAATCATTTGAGTCTTGGCCTCTATTGTGTCATAATATTTCCATGTTTTTATTGTGCCCCATGCTTTCACAATTCATCCCTGGCCCTATTACAACCGCTGGTGTCACAATGGATCATTAGATTGTTAGCCTGCATTGGGTCACAATGGTTCCTTGCTTCTCTTAACCTCTGTGGTGTCACAATGCATTCCAAGACCTTTTAGGCCACTTGGTCTTACAATGCACCATTTGATTCTTGGCCTCCATGGTGTCATAATGGTTCCTTGCTTCTATAGGTCCCCATGCTGTCAGAGTTCATCCGTGGTCCTTTTGCGCCCCCTGGTGTCAAAAGGGATTCTTGGATTGTTAGCCTGCCTTGGGTCACAATGGTTCCTTGCTTCTCTTAACCCCTGTGGTGTCACAATGCATCCCATGCCCTTTTAGGCCACTTGATATCACAATGAATCATTTGATTTTTGGCCTCCATGGTGGCATAATTGTACCAGGATTTAATTGGGCCCCATGCTTTCACAATTCATCCCTGGCCCTTTTACGCCCTTTGGTGTCACAAGGGACCATTAGATTGTTAGCCTGCATTTGGTCACAATGGTTCCTTGCTTCTCTTAACCTCTGTGGTGTCACAATGCATTCCATGCCATTTTAGGCCACTTGATGTCACAATGAATCATTTGATTCTTGGCCTCCATGGTGGCATAATGGTTCCTTGTTTCTATTGGCCCCCATGCTGTCACAATTCATCCCTGGCCCTTTTACACCCCCTGGTATCAAATGGGATCCTGGGATTATTAGCCTCCATTGGGTCACAATGGATCCTTGCTTCTCTTAACCCCTGTGGTGTCACAATGCATCCCATGCCCTTTTAGGCCACTTGATGTCACAATGAATCATTTGATTGTTGGCCTCCATGGTGGCATAATAGATCCTTGCTTCTATTGGTCCCCGTGCTGTAACAATCCATCCCTGGCCATTTTTTGCCCCCTGGTGTCACAATGGATCATTAGATTGTTAGCCTGCATTGGGTCGCAGTGGTTCCTTGCTTCTCTTAACCCCTGTGGTGTCACAATGCATTCCAAGACCTTTTAGGCCACTTGGTCTTACAATGCACCATTTGATTCTTGGCCTCAATGGTGTCATAATGGTTCCTTGCTTCTGTAGGTCCCCATGCTGTCAGAGTTCATCCGTGGTCCTTTTGCGCCCCCTGGTATCAAAAGGGATTCTTAGATTGTTAGCCTGCATTGGGTCACAATGGTTCCTTGCTTCTCTTAACCTCTGTGGTGTCACAATGCATTCCATGCACTTTTAGGCCACTTGGTCTTACAATGAACCATTTGATTCTTGGCCTCCATGGTGTCATAATGGTTCCTTGTTTGTATTGGCCCCCATGCTGTCACAATTCATCCCTGGCCCTTTTACGCCCCCTGGTGTCAAATGGGATCCTGGGATTATTAGCCTCCATTGGGTCACAATGGATCCTTGCTTCTCTTAACCCCTGTGGTGTCACAATGCATCCCATGCCCTTTTAGGCCACTTGATGTCACAATGAATCATTTGATTCTTGGCCTCCATTGTGGCATAATAGATCCTTGCTTCTATTGGTCCTCGAGCTGTAACAATCCATCCCTGGCCATTTTAGGCCCCCTGGTGTCACAATGGATCATTAGATTGTTAGCCTGCATTGGGTCACAATGGTTCCTTGCTTCTCTTAACCCCTGTGGTGTCACAATGCATCCCATGCCCTTTTAGGCCACTTGGTGTTACAATGAATCATTTGATTCTTGGCCTCTATGGTGTCATAATATTTCCATGATTTTATTGTGCCCCATGCTTTCACATTTCATCCCTGGCCCTATTACAACCCCTGGTGCCACAAGGGATCATTAGATTATTAGCCTGCATTGGGTCACAATGGTTCCTTGCTTCTCTTAACCCCTGTGGTGTCACAATGCATCCCATGCCCTTTTAGGCCACTTGATGTCACAATGAATCATTTGATTCTTGGCCTCCATGGTGGCATAATAGATCCTTGCTTCTATTGGTCCCCGTGCTGTAACAATCCATCCCTGGCCCTTTCTAAACCCCCTGGTGCCCCAAGGGATCATTAGATTGTTAGCCTGCATTGGGTCACAATGGTTCCTTGCTTCTCTTAACCCCTGTGGTGTCACAATGCATCCCATGCCCTTTTAGGCCACTTGGTGTTACAATGAATCATTTGAGTCTTGGCCTCTATGGTGTCATAATATTTCCAGGATTTTATTGTGCCCCATGCTTTCACAATTCATCCCTGGCCCTATTGCAACCCCTGGTGTCACAATGGATCATTACATTGTTAGCCTGCATTGGGTCACAATGGTTCCTTGCTTCTCTTAACCCCTGTGGTGTCACAATGCATTCCAAGACCTTTTAGGCCACTTGGTCTTACAATGAACCATTTGATTCTTGGCCTCCATGGTGTCATAATGGTTCCTTGCTTCTATAGGTCCCCTTGCTGTCAGAGTTCATCCGTGGTCCTTTTGCGCCCCCTGGTGTCAAAAGGGATTCTTAGATTGCTAGCCTGCATTGGGTCACAATGGTTCCTTGCTTCTCTTAACCCCTGTGGTGTCACAATGCATCCCATGCCCTTTTAGGCCACTTGATATCACAATGAATCATTTGATTTTTGGCCTCCATGGTGGCATAATTGTACCAGGATTTAATTGGGCCCCATGCTTTCACAATTCATCTCTGGCCGTTTTATGCCCATTGGTGTCACAAGGGACCATTAGATTGTTAGCCTGCATTTGGTCACAATGGTTCCTTGCTTCTCTTAACCTCTGTGGTGTCACAATGCATTCCATGCCATTTTAGGCCACTTGATGTCACAATGAATCATTTGATTCTTGGCCTCCATGGTGTCATAATGGTTCCTTGTTTCTATTGGCCCCCATGCTGTCACAATTCATCCCTGGCCCTTTTACGCCCCCTGGTGTCAAATGGGATCCTGGGATTATTAGCCTCCATTGGGTCACAATGGATATTTGCTTCTCTTAACCCCTGTGGTGTCACAATGCATCCCATGCCCTTTTAGGCCACTTGATGTCACAATGAATCATTTGATTCTTGGCCTCCATGGTGACATAATAGATCCTTGCTTCTATTGGTCCCCGTGCTGTAACAATTCATCCCTGGCCCTTTTTATACCCCCTGGTGTCACAATGGATCATTAGATTGTTAGCCTGCATTGGGTCACAATGGTTCCTTGCTTCTCTTAACCCCTGTGGTGTCACAATGCATCCCATGCCCTTTTAGGCCACTTGATGTCACAATGAATCATTTGATTCTTGGCCTCCATGGTGGCATAATAGATCCTTGCTTCTATTGGTCCCCGTGCTGTAACAATCCATCCCTGGCCATTTTTTGCCCCCTGGTGTCACAATGGATCATTAGATTGTTAGCCTGCTTTGGGTCACAATGGTTCCTTGCTTCTCTTAGCCCCTGTGGTGTCACAATGCATCCCATGCCCTTTTAGGCCACTTGGTGTTACAATGAATCATTTGAGTCTTGGCCTCTATTGTGTCATAATATTTCCATGTTTTTATTGTGCCCCATGCTTTCACAATTCATCCCTGGCCCTATTACAACCCCTGGTGTCACAATGGATCATTAGATTGTTAGCCTGCATTGGGTCACAATGGTTCCTTGCTTCTCTTAACCTCTGTGGTGTCACAATGCATTCCAAGACCTTTTAGGCCACTTGGTCTTACAATGAATCATTTGATTCTTGGCCTCCATGGTGTCATAATGGTTCCTTGTTTCTATTGGCCCCCATGCTGTCACAATTCATCCCTGGCCCTTTTACGCCCCCTGGTGTCAAATGGGATCCTGGGATTATTAGCCTCCATTGGGTCACAATGGATATTTGCTTCTCTTAACCCCTGTGGTGTCACAATGCATCCCATGCCCTTTTAGGCCACTTGATGTCACAATGAATCATTTGATTCTTGGCCTCCATGGTGACATAATAGATCCTTGCTTCTATTGGTCCCCGTGCTGTAACAATTCATCCCTGGCCCTTTTTATACCCCCTGGTGCCACAAGGGATCATTAGATTGTTAGCCTGCATTGGGTCACAATGGTTCCTTACTTCTCTTAACCCCTGTGGTGTCACAATGCATCCCATGCCCTTTTAGGCCACTTGATGTCACAATGAATCATTTGATTCTTGGCCTCCATGGTGTCATAATGGTTCCTTGCTTCTATAGGTCCCCATGCTGTCAGAGTTCATCCGTGGTCCTTTTGCACCCCCTGGTGTCAAAAGGGATTTTAGATTGTTAGCCTGCCTTGGGTCACAATGGTTCCTTGCTTCTCTTAACCCCTGTGGTGTCACAATGCATCCCATGCCCTTTTAGGCCACTTGATGTCACAATGAATCATTTGATTCTTGGCCTCCATGGTGACATAATAGATCCTTGCTTCTATTGGTCCCCGTGCTGTAGCAATCCATCCCTGGTCATTTTAGGCCCCCAGGTGTCTCAAGGGATCATTAGATTGTTAGCCTGCATTGGGTCACAATGGTTCCTTTCTTCTCTTAGCCTCTGTGGTGTCACAATGCATCCCATGCCCTTTTAGGCCACTTGGTGTTACAATGAATCATTTGATTCTTGGCCTCTATTGTGTCATAATATTTCCATGTTTTTAGTGTGCCCCATGCTTTCACAATTCATCCCTGGCCCTATTACAACCCCTGGTGTCACAATGGATCATTAGATTGTTAGCCTGCATTGGGTCACAAGGGTTCCTTGCTTCTCTTAACCCCTGTGGTGTCACAATGCATCCCATGCCCTTTTAGGCCACTTGATATCACAATGAATCATTTGATTTTTGGCCTCCATGGTGGCATAATTGTACCAGGATTTAATTGGGCCCCATGCTGTAACAATTCATCTCTGGCCCTTTTAGGCCCATTGGTGTCACAAGGGACCATTAGATTGTTAGCCTGCATTTGGTCACAATGGTTCCTTGCTTCTCTTAACCTCTGTGGTGTCACAATGCATTCCATGCCATTTTAGGCCACTTGATGTCACAATGAATCATATGATTGTTGGCCTCCATGGTGTCATAATGGTTCCTTGTTTCTATTGGCCCCCATGCTGTCACAATTCATCCCTGGCCCTTTTACGCCCCCTGGTGTCAAATGGGATCCTGGGATTATTAGCCTCCATTGGGTCACAATGGATATTTGCTTCTCTTAACCCCTGTGGTGTCACAATGCATCCCATGCCCTTTTAGGCCACTTGATGTCACAATGAATCATTTGATTCTTGGCCTCCATGGTGACATAATAGATCCTTGCTTCTATTGGTCCCCGAGCTGTAACAATTCATCCCTGGCCCTTTTTATACCCCCTGGTGCCACAAGGGATCATTAGATTGTTAGCCTGCTTTGGGTCACAATGGTTCCTTGCTTCTCTTAGCCCCTGTGGTGTCACAATGCATCCCATGCCCTTTTAGGCCACTTGGTGTTACAATGAATCATTTGAGTCTTGGCCTCTATTGTGTCATAATATTTCCATGTTTTTATTGTGCCCCATGCTTTCACAATTCATCCCTGGCCCTATTACAACCCCTGGTGTCACAATGGATCATTAGATTGTTAGCCTGCATTGGGTCACAATGGTTCCTTGCTTCTCTTAACCTCTGTGGTGTCACAATGCATTCCAAGACCTTTTAGGCCACTTGGTCTTACAATGAATCATTTGATTCTTGGCCTCCATGGTGTCATAATGGTTCCTTGTTTCTATTGGCCCCCATGCTGTCAGAATTCATCCCTGGCCCTTTTACGCCCCCTGGTGTCAAATGGGATCCTGGGATTATTAGCCTCCATTGGGTCACAATGGATATTTGCTTCTCTTAACCCCTGTGGTGTCACAATGCATCCCATGCCCTTTTAGGCCACTTGATGTCACAATGAATCATTTGATTCTTGGCCTCCATGGTGACATAATAGATCCTTGCTTCTATTGGTCCCCGTGCTGTAACAATTCATCCCTGGCCCTTTTTATACCCCCTGGTGTCTCAAGGGATCATTAGATTGTTAGCCTGCATTGGGTCACAATGGTTCCTTGCTTCTCTTAACCCCTGTGGTGTCACAATGCATCCCATGCCCTTTTAGGCCACTTGATGTCACAATGAATCATTTGATTCTTGGCCTCCATGGTGGCATAATAGATCCTTGCTTCTATTGGTCCCCGTGCTGTAACAATCCATCCCTGGCCATTTTTTGCCCCCTGGTGTCACAATGGATCATTAGATTGTTAGCCTGCTTTGGGTCACAATGGTTCCTTGCTTCTCTTAGCCCCTGTGGTGTCACAATGCATCCCATGCCCTTTTAGGCCACTTGGTGTTACAATGAATCATTTGAGTCTTGGCCTCTATTGTGTCATAATATTTCCATGTTTTTATTGTGCCCCATGCTTTCACAATTCATCCCTGGCCCTATTACAACCCCTCGTGTCACAATGGATCATTAGATTGTTAGCCTGCATTGGGTCACAATGGTTCCTTGCTTCTCTTAACCTCTGTGGTGTCACAATGCATTCCAAGACCTTTTAGGCCCCTTGATGTCACAATGAATCATTTGATTCTTGGCCTCCATGGTGTCATAATGGTTCCTTGTTTCTATTGGCCCCCATGCTGTCACAATTCATCCCTGGCCCTTTTACGCCCCCTGGTGTCAAATGGGATCCTGGGATTATTAGCCTCCATTGGGTCACAATGGATATTTGCTTCTCTTAACCCCTGTGGTGTCACAATGCATCCCATGCCCTTTTAGGCCACTTGATGTCACAATGAATCATTTGATTCTTGGCCTCCATGGTGACATAATAGATCCTTGCTTCTATTGGTCCCCGTGCTGTAACAATTCATCCCTGGCCCTTTTTATACCCCCTGGTGCCACAAGGGATCATTAGATTGTTAGCCTGCATTGGGTCACAATGGTTCCTTACTTCTCTTAACCTCTGTGGTGTCACAATGTATCCCATGCCCTTTTAGGCCACTTGATGTCACAATGAATCATTTGATTCTTGGCCTCCATGGTGTCATAATGGTTCCTTGCTTCTATAGGTCCCCATGCTGTCAGAGTTCATCCGTGGTCCTTTTGCACCCCCTGGTGTCAAAAGGGATTTTAGATTGTTAGCCTGCATTGGGTCACAATGGTTCCTTGCTTCTCTTAACCCCTGTGGTGTCACAATGCATCCCATGCCCTTTTAGGCCACTTGATGTCACAATGAATCATTTGATTCTTGGCCTCCATGGTGACATAATAGATCCTTGCTTCTATTGGTCCCCGTGCTGTAACAATCCATCCCTGGCCATTTTAGGCCCCCAGGTGTCTCAAGGGATCATTAGATTGTTAGCCTGCATTGGGTCACAATGGTTCCTTGCTTCTCTTAGCCCCTGTGGTGTCACAATGCATCCCATGCCCTTTTAGGCCACTTGGTGTTACAATGAATCATTGGAGTCTTGGCCTCTATTGCGTCATAATATTTCCATGTTTTTATTGTGCCCCATGCTTTCACAATTCATCCCTGGCCCTATTACAACCCCTGGTGTCACAATGGATCATTAGATTGTTAGCCTGCATTGGGTCACAATGGTTCCTTGCTTCTCTTAACCTCTGTGGTGTCACAATGCATTCCAAGACCTTTTAGGCCACTTGGTGTTACAATGAATCATTTGATTCTTGGCCTCTATGGTGTCATAATATTTCCATGATTTTATTGTGCCCTATGCTTTCACATTTCATCCCTGGCCCTATTACAACCCCTGGTGCCACAAGGGATCATTAGATTATTAGCGTGCATTGGGTCACAATGGTTCCTTGCTTCTCTTAACCCCTGTGGTGTCACAATGCATCCCATGCCCTTTTAGGCCACTTGATGTCACAATGAATCATTTGATTCTTGGCCTCCATGGTGATATAAAAGATCCTTGCTTCTATTGGTCCTCATGCTGTAACAATTCATCCCTGGCCCATTTTATACACCCTGGTGCCACAAGGGATCATTAGATTGTTAGCCTGCATTGGGTCACAATGGTTCCTTGCTTCTCTTAACCTCTGTGGTGTCACAATGCATCCCATGCCCTTTTAGGCCACTTGATGTCACAATGAATCATTTGATTCTTGGCCTCCATGGTGTCATAATGGTTCCTTGCTTCTATAGGTCCCCATGCTGTCAGAGTTCATCCGTGGTCCTTTTGCGCCCCCTGGTGTCAAAAGGGATTCTTAGATTGTTAGCCTGCATTGGGTCACAATGGTTCCTTGCTTCTCTTAACCCCTGTGGTGTCACAATGCATCCCATGCCCTTTTAGTCCACTTGATATCACAATGAATGCTTTCATTTTTGACCTCCATGGTGGCATAATTGTACCAGGTTTTAATTGGGCCCCATGCTTTCACAATTCATCCCTGGCCCTTTTAGGCCCATTGGTGTCACAAGGGACCATTAGATTGTTAGCCTGCATTGGGTCACAATGGTTCCTTGCTTCTCTTAACCCCTGTGGTGTCACAATGCATTCCATGCCCTTTTAGGCCACTTGGTCTTACAATGAACGATTTGATTCTTGGCCTCCATGGTGTCATAATGGTTCCTTGTTTCTATTGGCCCCCATGCTGTCACAATTCATCCCTGGCCCTTTTAGGCCCCCTGGTGTCAAATGGGATTCTTAGATTGTTAGCCTGCCTAGGGTCACAATGGTTCCTTGCTTCTCTTAACCCCTGTGGTGTCACAATGCATCCCATGCCCTTTTAGGCCACTTGATATCACAATGAATCATTTGATTTTTGGCCTCCATGGTGGCATAATTGTACCAGGATTTAATTCGGCCCCATGCTTTCACAATTCATCCCTGGCCCTTTTACGCCCTTTGGTGTCACAAGGGACCATTAGATTGTTAGCCTGCATTTGGTCACAATGGTTCCTTGCTTCTCTTAACCTCTGTGGTGTCACAATGCATTCCATGCCATTTTAGGCCACTTGATGTCACAATGAATCATTTGATTCTTGGCCTCCATGGTGACATAATAGATCCTTGCTTCTATTGGTCCCCGTGCTGTAACAATTCATCCCTGGTCCTTTTTATACACCCTGGTGCCACAAGGGATCATTAGATTGTTAGCCTGCATTGGGTCACAATGGTTCCTTGCTTCTCTTAACCCCTGTGGTGTCACAATGCATCCCATGCCCTTTTAGGCCACTTGGTGTTACAATGAATCATTTGATTCTTGGCCTCTATGGTGTCATAATATTTCCATGATTTTATTGTGCCCCATGCTTTCACATTTCATCCCTGGCCCTTTTTATACCCCCTGGTGCCACAAGGGATCATTAGATTATTAGCCTGCATTGGGTCACAATGGTTCCTTGCTTCTCTTAACCCCTGTGGTGTCACAATGCATCCCATACCCTTTTAGGCCACTTGATGTCACAATGAATCATTTGATTCTTGGCCTCCATGGTGGCATAATAGATCCTTGCTTCTATTGGTCCCCGTGCTGTAGCAATCCATCCCTGGCCATTTTAGGCCCCCTGGTGTCACAAGGGATCATTAGATTGTTAGCCTGCATTGGGTCACAATGGTTCCTTGCTTCTCTTAACCCCTGTGGTGTCACAATGCATCCCATGCCCTTTTAGGCCACTTGGTGTTACAATGAATCATTTGAGTCTTGGCCTCTATGGTGTCATAATATTTCCATGATTTTATTGTGCCCCATGCTTTCACAATTCATCCCTGGCCCTATTACAACCCCTGGTGTCACAATGGATCATTAGATTGTTAGCCTGCATTGGGTCACAATGGTTCCTTGCTTCTCTTAACCCCTGTGGTGTCACAATGCATTCCAAGACCTTTTAGGCAACTTGGTCTTACAATGAACCATTTGATTCTTGGCCTCCATGGTGTCATAATGGTTCCTTGCTTCTATAGGTCCCCATGCTGTCACAATTCATCCCTGGCCCTTTTACGCCCCCTGGTGTCAAATGGCATCCTGGGATTATTAGCCTCCATTGGGTCACAATGGTTCCTTGCTTCTCTTAACCCCTGTGGTGTCACAATGCATCCCATGCCCTTTTAGGCCACTTGATATCACAATGAATCATTTCATTTTTGACCTCCATGGTGGCATAATTGTACCAGGTTTTAATTGGGCCCCATGCTTTCAGAATTCATCCCTGGCCCTTTTAGGCCCATTGGTGTCACAAGGGACCATTAGATTGTTAGCTTGCATTGGGTCACAATGGTTCCTTGCTTCTCTTAACCCCTGTGGTGTCACAATGCATCCCATGCCCTTTTAGGCCACTTGGTGTTACAATGAACCATTTGATTCTTGGCCTCCATGGTGTCATAATGGTTCCTTGTTTCTATTGGCCCCCATGCTGCCACAATTCATCCCTGGCCCTTTTAGGCCCCCTGGTGTCAAATGGGATCCTGGGATTATTAGCCTCCATCGGGTCACAATGGATCCTTGCTTCTCTTAACCCCTGTGGTGTCACAATGCATCCCATGCCATTTAAGGCCACTTGATGTCACAATGAATCATTTGATTCTTGGCCTCCATGGTGACATAATAGATCCTTGCTTCTATTGGTCCCCGTGCTGTAGCAATCCATCCCTGGCCCTTTCTAAACCCCCTGGTGCCCCAAGGGATCATTAGATTGTTAGCCTGCATTGGGTCACAATGGTTCCTTGCTTCTCTTAGCCCCTGTGGTGTCACAATGCATCCCATGCCCTTTTAGGCCACTTGATATCACAATGAATCATTTGATTTTTGGCCTCCATGGTGGCATAATTGTACCAGGATTTAATTGGGCCCCATGCTTTCACAATTCATCCCTGGCCCTTTTACACCCCCTGGTGTCAAATGGGATCCTGGGATTATTAGCCTCCATTGGGTCACAATGGATCCTTGATTCTCTTAACCCCTGTTGTGTCACACTGCATCCTATGCCCTTTTAGGCCACTTGATGTCACAATGAATCATTTGATTCTTGGCCTCCATGGTGGCATAATAGATTCTTGCTTCTATTGGTCCCCGTGCTGTAACAATCCATCCCTGGCCATTTTTTGCCCCCTGGTGTCACAATGGATCATTAGATTGTTAGCCTGCATTGGGTCACAATGGTTCCTTGCTTCTCTTAACCTCTGTGGTGTCACAATGCATTCCAAGACCTTTTAGGCCACTTGGTCTTACAATGAACCATTTGATTCTTGGCCTTCATGGTGTCATAATGGTTCCTTGCTTCTATAGGTCCCCATGGCGTCAGAGTTCATCAGTGGTCCTTTTGCGCCCCCTGGTGTCAAAAGGGATTCTTAGATTGTTAGCCTGCATTGGGTCACAATGGTTCCTTGCTTCTCTTAACCCCTGTGGTGTCACAATGCATCCCATGCCCTTTTAGGCCACTTCATGTCACAATGAATCATTTCATTTTTGGCCTCCATGGTGGCATAATTGTACCAGGATTTAATTGGGCCCCATGCTTTCACAATTCATCCCTGGCCCTTTTACGCCCTTTGGTGTCACAAGGGACCATTAGATTGTTAGCCTGCATTTGGTCACAATGGTTCCTTGCTTCTCTTAACCTCTGCGGTGTCACAATGCATTCCATGCCATTTTAGGCCCCTTGATGTCACAATGAATCATTTGATTCTTGGCCTCTATGGTGTCATAATGGTTCCTTGTTTCTATTGGGCCCCATGCTGTCACAATTCATCCCTGGCCCATTTTATACCCCCTGGTGCCACAAGGGATCATTAGATTGTTAGCCTGCATTGGGTCACAATGGATCCTTGCTTCTCTTAACCCCTGTGGTGTCACAATGCATCCCATGCCCTTTTAGGCCACTTGATGTCACAATGAATCATTTGATTCTTGGCCTCCATGGTGACATAATAGATCCTTGCTTCTATTGGTCCCCGTGGTGTAACAATTCATCCCTGGCCCTTTTTATACACCCTGGTGCCACAAGGGATCATTAGATTGTTAGCCTGCATTGGGTCACAATGGTTCCTTGCTTCTCTTAACCTCTGTGGTGTCACAATGCATTCCATACCCTTTTAGGCCACTTGGTGTTACAATGAATCATTTGAGTCTTGGCCTCTATGGTGTCATAATATTTCCATGATTTTATTGTGCCCCATGCTTTCACATTTCATCCCTGGCCCTATTACAACCCCTGGTGCCACAAGGGATCATTAGATTATTAGCCTGCATTGGGTCACAATGGTTCCTTGCTTCTCTTAACCTCTGTGGTGTCACAATGCATTCCAAGACCTTTTAGGCCACTTGGTCTTACAATGAACCATTTGATTCTTGGCCTCCATGGTGTCATAATGGTTCCTTGTTTCTAGTGGCCCCCATGCTGTCACAATTCATCCCTGGCCCTTTTATGACCCCTGGTGTCAAATGGGATCCTGGGATTATTAGCCTCCATTGGGTCACAATGGAAACTTGCTTCTCTTAACCCCTGTGGTGTCACAATGCATCCCATGCCCTTTTAGGCCACTTGATGTCACAATGAATCATTTGATTCTTGGCCTCCATGGTGACATAATAGGTCCTTGCTTCTATTGGTCCCCGTGCTGTAACAATCCATCCCTGGCCCTTTCTAAACCCCCTGGTGCCCCAAGGGATCATTAGATTGTTAGCCTGCATTGGGTCACAATGGTTCCTTGCTTCTCTTAACCCCTGTGGTGTCACAATGCATCCCATGCCCTTTTAGGCCACTTGATATCACAATGAATCATTTGATTTTTGGCCTCCATGGTGTCATAATGGTTCCTTGTTTCTATTGGCCCTCATGCTGTCACAATTCATCCCTGGCCCTTTTACGCCCTTTGGTGTCACAAGGGACCATTAGATTGTTAGCCTGCATTGGGTCACAATGGTTCCTTGCTTCTCTTAACCTCTGTGGTGTCACAATGAATTCCATGCCATTTTAGGCCACTTGATGTCACAATGAATCATTTGATTCTTGGCCTCCATGGTGTCATAATGGTTCCTTGTTTCTATTGGCCCCCATGCTGTCACAATTCATCCCTGGCCCTTTTACGCCCCCTGGTGTCAAATGGGATCCTGGGATTATTAGCCTCCATTGGGTCACAATGTATCCTTGCTTCTCTTAACCCCTGTGGTGTCACAATGCATCCCATGCCCTTTTAGGCCACTTGATGTCACAATGAATCATTTGATTCTTGGCCTCCATGGTGACATAATAGATCCTTGCTTCTATTGGTCCCCGTGCTGTAACAATTCATCCCTGGCCCTTTTTATACCCCCTGGTGCCACAAGGGACCATTAGATTGTTAGCCTGCATTGGGTCACAATGGTTCCTTGCTTCTCTTAACCCCTGTGGTGTCACAATGCATCCCATGCCCTTTTAGGCCACTTGATGTCACAATGAATCATTTGATTCTTGGCCTCCATGGTGGCATAATAGATCCTTGCTTCTATTGGTCCCCGTGCTGTAACAATCCATCCCTGGCCATTTTTTGCCCCCTGGTGTCACAATGGATCATTAGATTGTTAGCCTGCTTTGGGTCACAATGGTTCCTTGCTTCTCTTAGCCCCTGTGGTGTCACAATGCATCCCATGCCCTTTTAGGCCACTTGGTGTTACAATGAATCATTTGAGTCTTGGCCTCTATGGTGTCATAATATTTCAATGTTTTTATTGTGCCCCATGCTTTCACAATTCATCCCTGGCCCTATTACAACCCCTGGTGTCACAATGGATCATTAGATTGTTAGCCTGCATTGGGTCACAATGGTTCCTTGCTTCTCTTAACCTCTGTGGTGTCACAATGCATCCCATGCCCTTTTAGGCCACTTGATGTCACAATGAATCATTTGATTCTTGGCCTCCATGGTGTCATAATGGTTCCTTGCTTCTATAGGTCCCCATGCTGTCAGAGTTCATCCCTGGCCCTTTTACACGCCCTGGTGTCAAATGGGATCCTGGGATTATTAGCCTCCATTGGGTCACAATGGATCCTTGCTTCTCTTAACCCCTGTGGTGTCACAATGCATCCCATGCCCTTTTAGGCCACTTGATGTCACAATGAATCATTTGATTCTTGGCCTCCATGGTGACATAATAGATCCTTGCTTCTATTGGTCCCCGTGCTGTAACAATTCATCCCTGGCCCTTTTTATACACCCTGGTGCCACAAGGGATCATTAGATTGTTAGACTGCATTGGGTCACAATGGTTCCTTGCTTCTCTTAACCTCTGTGGTGTCACAATGCATCCCATGCCCTTTTAGGCCACTTGATGTCACAATGAATCATTTGATTCTTGGCCTCCATGGTGTCATAATGGTTCCTTGCTTCTATAGGTCCCCATGCTGTCAGAGTTCATCCGTGGTCCTTTTGCACCCCCTGGTGTCAAAAGGGATTTTAGATTGTTAGCCTGCCTTGGGTCACAATGGTTCCTTGCTTCTCTTAACCCCTGTGGTGTCACAATGCATCCCATGCCCTTTTAGGCCACTTGATGTCACAATGAATAATTTGATTCTTGGCCTCCATGGTGGCATAATGGTTCCTTGCTTCTATTGGCCCCCATGCTGTCACAATTCATCCCTGGCCCTTTTACGCCCCCTGGTGTCAAATGGGATCCTGGGATTATTAGCCTCCATTGGGTCACAATGGTTCCTTGCTTCTCTTAACCCCTGTGGTGTCACAATGCATCCCATGCCCTTTTAGGCCACTTGATATCACAATGAATCATTTGATTTTTGGCCTCCATGGTGGCATAATTGTACCAGGATTTAATTCGGCCCCATGCTTTCACAATTCATCCCTGGCCCTTTTACGCCCATTGGTGTCACAAGGGACCATTAGATTGTTAGCCTGCATTTGGTCACAATGGTTCCTTGCTTCTCTTAACCTCTGTGGTGTCACAACGCATTCCATGCCATTTTAGGCCACTTGATGTCACAATGAATCATTTGATTCTTGGCCTCCATGGTGTCATAATGGTTCCTTGTTTCTATTGGCCCCCATGCTGTCACAATTCATCCCTGGCCCTTTTAGGCCCCCTGGTGTCAAATGGGATCCTGGGATTATTAGCCTCCATTGGGTCACAATGGATCCTTGCTTCTCTTAACCCCTGTGGTGTCACAGTGCATCCCATGCCCTTTTAGGCCACTTGATGTCACAATGAATCATTTGATTCTTGGCCTCCATGGTGTCATAATAGATCCTTGCTTCTATTGGTCCCCGTGCTGTAACAATTCATCCCTGGCCCTTTTTATACCCCCTGGTGCCACAAGGGATCATTAGATTGTTAGCCTGCATTGGGTCACAATGGTTCCTTGCTTCTCTTAACCCCTGTGGTGTCACAATGCATCCCATGCCCTTTTAGGCCACTTGATGTCACAATGAATCATTTGATTCTTGGCCTCCATGGTGGCATAATAGATCCTTGCTTCTATTGGTCCCCGTGCTGTAACAATCCATCCCTGGCCATTTTAGGCCCTCTGGTGTCACAAGGGATCATTAGATTGTTAGCCTGCATTGGGTCACAATGGTTCCTTGCTTCTCTTAACCCCTGTGGTGTCACAATGCATCCTATGCCCTTTTAGGCCACTTGGTGTTACAATGAATCATTTGAGTCTTGGCCTCTATGGTGTCATAATATTTCCATGTTTTTATTGTGCCCCATGCTTTCACAATTCATCCCTGGCCCTATTACAACCCCTGGTGTCACAATGGATCATTAGATTGTTAGCCTGCATTGGGTCACAATGGTTCCTTGCTTCTCTTAACCTCTGTGGTGTCACAATGCATCCCATGCCCTTTTAGGCCACTTGATGTCACAATGAATCATTTGATTCTTGGCCTCCATGGTGTCAT
This sequence comes from Cinclus cinclus, assembly GCF_963662255.1. Taxonomy (NCBI): domain Eukaryota; kingdom Metazoa; phylum Chordata; class Aves; order Passeriformes; family Cinclidae; genus Cinclus; species Cinclus cinclus. Next base: position 599,728 of record NW_026912129.1, read on the forward strand.
AATGGTTCCTTGCTTCTATAGGTCCCCATGCTGTCAGAGTTCATCCGTGGTCCTTTTGCACCCCCTGGTGTCAAAAGGGATTTTAGATTGTTAGCCTGCCTTGGGTCACAATGGTTCCTTGCTTCTCTTAACCCCTGTGGTGTCACAATGCATCCCATGCCCTTTTAGGCCACTTGATGTCACAATGAATCATTTGATTCTTGGCCTCCACGGTGGCATAATAGATCCTTGCTTCTATTGGTCCCCGTGCTGTAACAATCCATCCCTGGCCAT